>NC_142176.1:10246428-10872928 GCF_026936395.1 Plectropomus leopardus
TAAGTATTGTCACAACAGATTCACAAGCATATGTTGTACAATAGATTGGTATTTACCTGTCTGTACCACATGGCCTGCTCCATCCCTGCCTGACCTCTGGACTCCAGCACTTGCTTGGAGTCATCCTTTCCATGGTGCCCCCCTTCATTAAGCTTCATCTTTAGCCCCTCAGCTTGCTGGGACTTTGGGTCCTCCCCTTTGATGCTTCCCAGGGATTTGGAGGTGGGCTCAGAGGGCGAGTCCCTGGATTTGCTTGGAGGCTGCGGCGTCTTTCCAAGGTCTGACTGACTTGGGGCTTTGGAGAGGCTTGGCGGCATCGGGCTCTTTTGTTTCCACTCCTCCTTCATGGAGGCCTCTCGTTCTTTCATGGCAACATCTGACTTCTTCTCAGCGCGATGCTGTTCAGCCATCTGTCGCTGCCGCTCCTCGTACTGTTGCCGGTAGGCTGGGTTGGTGTTCATCAAGTGGTTATGGTAGGCTTGATCGGGATGGTATGCGTACGGGGGCACATAAGCGTACTGGTTGTAGTAAAGAGGTTGCATGTACATGTTGGATCGCTGTTGGATGACTGAGGGTTGCTGCTGCTGCTGCTGCTGTGGTTGCTGCAGCTGCTGTTGCTGGCCAGGAGCACTGGTGTCAGGTTTGCGATCTTCGTGAACCTCAACCTTGACTTTTTCCTCCCCTTGGTCCTGGTCCTCTTCCCTTTTGATCTTAACCTGACCTTCGGCCACTGGTGTTCCTGGATTGGGCCCACCGGGACTGGGGTTCACATAATTGGGTGAGTAATACGACTCATAGCCAGGGTAGTACGGGGAATCCTTACTGGGTGTCTGGTTTGGAAAGAGTGCCTTTTTGACACTTTCCCTGACGCCTTGTTCCTCTGTCCTGACTTTGACGCCTTCTAGTTTCCCTTCACCATCCTCACCAGCATCCGAAATGTCTGAATATGCTGGGCTATTGGTTTTGACAGAAGAGTTGTCGGCACCATTCTGGTTCACCGCGTGAAGTGGCGTGAGAGGCTGTGGCATGCCGCTGCCATCTATCCGACTGGCTACACCGATGGAAGGGCTCGGGGCATTGTCAGAAAAGCTGTAAATCTTGTCTGCCTCAGCCTTGATACTGGCCAAGCGACTCTGATGAGGATCTGAGGAACCATTAAGGAGTCCTTCTCCCTTATTTCCTTGATCAGAAGGTTCAGAGTATGGGAGCTTTCCTTCCTCCAGTTTTCCTCCCTTTCCCGGAGGCTTGGGGCTGTCAGCTTCCTTCCCGCCATCCTTCTTTTTCTTGTCTTTCTTCTTCTTGTCTTTGGAGCCACTTGAGGCAGGATCTCCGATGGCAGGGGGTTTCGGCTGTGTGCCCTTCATTTGGGGACTCTTGGGTATTCCTTGTATCATTGGGGTTAGCCCTGGGGAAGAATTTGGGTTTCCAGGAGGAAAAGGGTACATCTGCTGGGATGCTGTCGAGCCAGGGCCGACGGGCCGTGGTGACTTGATGTTTTTCTGGGCCATTTTATCAGCCTTCGTGCCAGCCTTTTTAGACTTGTCCGATCCTCTCTTATCATCTATACCATCGTTACTGGCCTCATCAGTGAGGCATGGCCCATCTTCACACCCATCCGTCGCTGTGCCTCCCATCTCTGCATCTGTCTCGGCAATTTTCTTTTTGCTCTGCTTTGAGCCAAACTTGCCGGGAGATGGGGAAGGACTTTGAGCATCAAAGTTCCTCCCTTTTGGAGTGACTGAACGAGCCGGAGACAGGCATCCTTTCTGTGAGATAGATGCTCCATTACAGTTCCCGGGTTCAGGGTGGAGGGTCGAGTCCTCTCCGTATTCACTGTCTCCATCTATTTCCAATTTTATATCGTCATCATTGTGGGCACGAGCTTGGTGGTACTTGAGACCGTTGATGTGCTTGTACTTTTTGTTGCAGTTGGGGTGTGGGCAGTCAATAAGAACTGGAGAGGGGCAGCTGCGATCGAGGGGGGGTGGAAGTGGCTCAGTCTTAATAGAAGGAATAGGGAGACCTGTGGGTCCCACCCCTCCACTGTTGGAGTTTGTCCGCATGCGTTTGTTGCCTTTGGTGTCCTCTGAGCTGGAATTGGGTTCCATGTCCGAGGCTGGTTTGGTCTTGCGTTTTCCAGCTGAGGAGGGACTGGCCTTGATGTCCTCTGTGTTGCTGTTAGGTGGGGTGCGGCGTTCTGATGGTGTCTGGCTGCCCCTTCGGCCCTTGCTGTTAGACGCAGCACGTGTCTTGTTGTTGGTGGTGCCCTTATTGTCTGATGAGTTGCTGTTCTCGTTGAGAGGGGTGTTGCTATTCGGTCTCATTCGTTTACCTCGACCACGGCCATTCCTCATCTCTAGATCACTTGTGGGGGATTCACAAAACCTGTAATAGTGGCAAAGATATGTGAAAGATTTAGTGGCATAACTGTATCAATAGTTAGTTTCAATACAACTCAGATTCTGAGATGATACAACAAACATTTAGCAACCCATAAAGTCTTGGGAATATAATTTCATGACAAAAAAATCTCTACAGTTGGTCTTGAAGGTCAAGTTTGTAGGGTTTGGTGGCATTTAGTGGTCAACGTGTAGAACTGAAACATCTGCCATGTGACAAGCATGTGCCAAGCGAGTCCGTGGAAGAGGATCCACTCCCTAAGTAGATATAAACAGCCCACTCTAAGGCAACAAAAACACCATGACTCTTATATTCAGGTGATCATCAAACTAATGACATAAGAATTACGATCATTTTATAAACTTTCTGCCAATAGATGCCCCTAAATCCTACACACTGGGCTTTAAAATACAAACATAAAAAAAGTATAAAGCCACTTTACAATCATACAACTGAATTGCCATTGGTGCAGTCATTTGTTTTAAGTGTAATGGATAGTAAACCTGTGTGTAATTAAGATGTGACAAGTGATCTTTTGTTCAACACTCCTTTTATCTGGAAGGTTCAGATCTGTTTCACAGCTATTGTGTAGCCCCTGTTACCCTCATTATCTGCTAGGTAACCACACAGAGCCAAAACATTTGGTTCTCAAGGTAAAAGGAAAAAAAAGGTTTGTTTTTGGCAACTGTAATGCTCTCTAAAGACCATTATACCTATGCTTTTGAGGACATTATTATTCATCTCAGTTCAAGACATTGTAAAAAGTTTGTGTCCGGCCTTTCAAAAATGTGTTTTTGTTATACAGGAAGTCTTTATATTATCACTGGGAATCTCACATGCACTGTTATTTACTGTACTGGTATGCCAAATTTCCCGACAAAATTACACATAGTCTCATAGGACACTAAGAAAATAAGGTGATAACAGTAATTACAATGATAAAAATAATAGTTGGGTTTAGTCTTTTTGAGTGTAGAACCCATTATAAACAATGGCAATGATACCAAAATATGAACACCATTGTTCTGTCTCTGTCTTCTCATACCAATCTGATATTTTGTGCAGTGCAAGTGAGTACTCACTTTAAACAAAAGCCACATGACAAAACCAAAAGCATGTAAACATCATCTGAAAAGACAGCAGTGAACATTTTGCTGCTTTGTAATCAAAACACAGAGGCATTCAAACACTTAAAATAGCAGTTTGGCCTTATCTCTCCATAACAGTAATGTAATTATCTTTCTGCACAGCAGTGAAGGTTAGCAATCTGTGACAAAGAGAGACACTGGGCTGGTATGACTCACAGCTTCCTCTGCAAGTCTCTCCAAACAATTTCAACCCCAGCAGGGGATGTGAATACATCCGTAGTCTGACAGTAGTAGAGGAATTTAGACTCATTACAAGCCCAAGTTTATATTCAGTCTGTTGAAAGCTCTCTGAATTATTCATGGTGTGTCCCTAATGTAGTTGTGCTTGCAAACTGTAAGACTATCTTGGTGCAAAACACAGCCCAGCAAACCTCTCTGACTGTGCAACCCTCACTTACTGAGCATTATTGTGATATACTGTGATACATTAGTGTGATTCAACCTCTCCTTGTTTTCCATTAGCGCTGCTTTAATCTTGATTTTTTTTTCTATTGCACTTAACCATGCATTTCAAATATAGATTTATATTTACATTTAGATTCGGTGCAGATGCTCTAAATCAAAGAAAGTGCTTGCCAGTATATTTTACACAACCTGCGTATTTTGCATAACAAAAGGCAAATAGCCAGAAATTACAAACACTTTAAGCTACCGCCCACGTAACACTGATCTAAGAGACTGCAGAACTTTGTGATAGAGAATGTTATACAGTGTTGAGGAAAAGCTATTAGTCCAATAATTGGATTCTGCAATCTGGCTTGTTAGAGTAGCTTTCTATTTCCACAACCACCTCCTGGGACATCAGGCGTTTGCCAATGAATCCTGTTTCCCCAGACTCCAGATAAAGGCTAACATGGACTTGGAAGGTCCAGCAGCTGCACACAAGCAAGTCTGAGCATCAGGCCGTATATACTTGAGCAGATGCTGCTACAGCAGATTCATATCACACAGAATATGAAAAGGTTAAGAGACCAAGTGCAGCTTGGATAGAAAGACTGCATCAATGATTCATGGAAACCATGAGTCCTTTGCTACACTGACATTTATAACTACAGTGTGTGACACAAAAATCTCTGTAAAGTACAGATACGATGCATGATCAGTAAATGTAGCTTTAGTTTTAACAACACAAAACAAGTCATGTCCTATGAATAGAACAAGTGTGGATTAGATGATGCTTGTTTGAATATCACTGTGTCTTCCCACTTTTTGCACTTCAAATAAAATCAAACTGGAAAAATGGTCCTTACCTGGGGGGAGCCCAGTCATGCCGTGTACAGTCCAACAGGGTGCCCACATATGTCTTGTTTCTCCAAGTCACATTGACCACCAGCATGCCTGTGAGACGATGAAACAAATAGGTCAGCTATTTTGTGTTAAAGAAGTATTTCTCTGCTGGAAAGATGGTCCTTTCATAAAACTATAGAAAACAGTAGAAAAACGCAAATACTTTGGAAACTGGTCCTACGTGATCAGAGAAAACAGAGAAAAGGGCTGTAGCATTTGTTTTTGCTCAAGAGGTAAAAACCTACAACCACCACAATGCACTGTGCTGCATTAGATCAGTAAACACTGCAGCTGGTGGGTGATGTAATGCAAGCTTATCTGTCTGTTATTCTGACAGAGAAAACAATATGGCGGCCAGCTGGTAACCAAGCCTCAGGAACAGTGCCAGGTATGGAAGGTAATTTCATACCGCAGAAATCAAGCTTTTCTTGCTCCACAAGCCACTCAGCAACTTTCATAGGAATGAGCGTGTATCCAGTTCTCTGTATACATCCATGCTGATAACAAGTGATCTTGAGTTACAGTTCAACACTAAAATGTGTTTTCGAAAAACATTTATTGCAAGACATTAACATAATATTTGTGTAAATTTGCTCAGCATCGCTTAGTTTTACCCTTTGATCTAAAACTTCCAGCCTCCATTTTTACGGTACAAGAGTATGGCTCCAGCATCCTGTTAAAGTCTTGTATTTCAGCCAAACAGTGCACTAAAATATGTTTTGGAAGAAATTTTAGGCAAGAATTAGTCAATACAGTGACATAATCTTGGTTTATATTGGATCAGCACTGCTCAGTCTTATCGTAGTTTGGCGTTTATCTCTCTCCCTTTTTATACTCTTCAACACTCTGTGTCCGTGATGGCAGACATACAAAAATGTATCTGTGCAATCTAATGTTAAAGCAACATCCCTATAATGGGCTTGCGACTAATGATTGTTTCATTGTCTATTAATTTGTCCATTATCTTGAGAATTGACTAGTTATTTGGTCTCTCAAAATGGTGGAAAATGTCAGAAAATGTCAGTCATTTTTTCCAAAGACCCAATTTTTCACAATCAAATTAAAACTATTCAGCTTACTGTAATAGAGAAGTTAAAAAAAACAGAACATTTTCAGATTTAAGAGGCTGGAATCAATGAACTTTGACATTTTTTTTCTCCACCAAATTACTTAAATTATTACTCTGTAGTTTACAATTAATTTGATGTTGACAACTTATCAATTAAAAGTTGCAACTCTACCCTAGAGCCAGCAAAAATCTGAAGGATGACACTTTGAGGGTAATGAGCAGGGAGATCTGGGTGCCAGTAAGATGGAGGAAAGTTTACCACATTTCGTTTACACATATGACCCAAACTTATGATACAAAGCTGGTTTAAAATCTGCAAAAAATCTCTTTAAGTGACACTAAAATGGAAATCACACAATAAAACAGAGACTGTGTTACATGGACACTCATATAAAACTGTCTGCACTAATAAGCATTGTGGCTGCTGCATTAGTGCGCTGATCTTTGCTAAAGGGTGTCACATGCAAGACAGTTATACAAGTCAAAGATCCTTTTTTTAATCTTCCTCACATGGTAAAGCCGTAGGGGCAAGACTGACTGATATCTCCTAAATGACTCGGAGCAGTCTCGACTGCAGTCATTATAGTAGAACTTGTATAAGATACTGGCAGAAGGTCTCACTAAGAATGATCACACCGAGGTTACCGGGGAATACTCGCTGAACACCCTTTCCATTTAAATAAGCCATCTCACAGTAAGGAGATTTCCCTGAAGGAGAATTATTTGGAGGCAAATATTTTTTTCTGCTGCCCTCTATCTCACTTTGCAGCCTAGAAATGTACTACCTTGGGGAGAATACGGATCTACCACAACAGCTTCTTAAAAACAAACAAACAAACAAACAAGCTCCCGAGTTAAAGCGATTCAACGTGAACGGTTCAGTTTGACAGACTGTAACTGAGTGTGCAAGAGAAGCTCCCTGACTTCACTGGTATTGCTACAATCTGTCACACTTAGAAGCTTCTGTGTTACCATTTGGCGAGTGTGAATTTGGTGGCTCTCGGTGTGAGCTACACAATCCGACCTGCGCTGAGATACCTGACCTCGCATTTAAAATCTAAAATTAGTTCCAGAAGATCACACGACCCTCTGTGTATGCCTCCCCTTAAGAAACCAAATACTGTTCATCTGGCGACAGCTCGTCATTAGAATGTCACACATATGCATGCTTGTACAAAATCACTAAACTAAAGCTGTACTTCAAAAAAAACCACACATTTAACGGCAGACAAAACAGTTTATGCCAGGGACACTAAACTTGCTTTGCTTAGGGGCCACTTGCTCAAAATGACAGGAGGCCAGGGGCCAGTCGCAGCAGTACCATACATCTATAGGATTTTAGGACACTTCTCAGTTTTTGAACACTTCTAGGATTTTAGAACATTTCTAGGATTTGGGGACATTTCTCAGATTTTTAGGAAATTTCTAGGATTTTAAGACATTTCTCAGACTTTAGGATTTTTCTTGGTTTTTAGAATGTTTCTAGAATTTTAGGACATTTCTCTAATTTTAGGACATTTCTTGGTCTTTGGGAAGTTTCTCAGATTTTAGGAGGTCTCTAGGATTTTAGGACATTTCTAGTATTTTAGGACATTTCTAGTATTTTAGGAAATTTCTTGGATTTTCGGAGGTTTCTAGTATTTTAGGATGTTTCTTGGATTTTAGGACGTTTCTTGGAGTTTAGCACATTCGGGGCTCAGCCAGGACCTCTGTCAGGGGTGCGGGGAATCCTCCACCGGCAATTTTTTTATTAACAAGCTTTATTTTGATGCTGTTTTATGCACTCTGGCACCTTATGTATACTAAAAGTACAAGAACAATTCCCAGTGTGAATCATTTTATTTTTATTCGGAATAAGAAAATGGTTGGGAGGCCACCTGGCACCCTATCGGGGGCCTTACTTGACATGCAAGTTGAGTATCACTGCTTTATGCTAATGCAGAAAATCAGAGTGGACAGCACGGTAGAGGCAAGACAATAATTTGCAGCTTTTGCACGTAAATTCAGAAGTAAATCATCAACCAAACAGCTTCAGAGGATTAAGCGCAACGACCGTGCACAAAAACATTCTGAATTTATTGCCCTCACCATCCCCCTCGCTCCCCGGTGGTGACCTCAGCTTGCCACTTCAGCACTGCAGAGAAACTGGAGGCTGCAGCGAGCTAACTTATCTAATGGCACAGGAATGCTGGCTGGCAGCTTCCGTCCCTCAGAGCATTTTATTAGCTTAGGAAACCTCTCTTGCTCACCCCATTTTCCCTCTCTCCTTCACCCTCACCCTCATTTCCTCTTTTCAATGGTATAACCATCCCCGGCTTACAATCTTTTTCCCTCCCACACACAAGTCACAGTTCAGACCTCATTTTTCTCCTGCTGCCTCTGGCATAAAGCAGCGAGTGTATGAGGTATTTATATATGTTTACAGGAACCTGCTGACACTTTGCCACAAGTCTCTTCTTCGACTATAGCCTGAAAGCACGAGTGCTCGGTCAAGGCAACTGCAAATGTCGTCGAGGAGAGGTTCTCGAGTTCAGATTTCTGTCACATTAAAAGAACACAGACCTTTTCTAAAAATGCCTTCAACAGCCCCCCCCCCCCTCAGCTCTCCAAACACTCCAGCACAAAATGGCTCTGGCAGCTGGTGGTGGCAGGATGTAAATCAAGGCAGGGCAAATGAATGAGTAGGCTTTCATGATGTGCAGGATATAGTCATCCCTGCTTTCTCTACTGAGGGGGTTTAGAAATTATACCATGAGCTCTTAAAGGTCTTTCATGATTTTAAATTAGCTTTAGACTGTCTCCTCGCTTCTGTAGCTGTGACAACGGACAAGCATGGATGGAATTTCAGTGCTAGCGTCTCGAGAAGAAAACGGTAAAAAAAGATATGCAAATCACAGTGTCCAATGAAATGGGTGCTGGATTGAAGAAATATCTGGCAGTATAAAAAACAAATGGATCTACACACCAAAAAGCTCCAAGGATTTTAATGCTGTGTAACGTTTTGCATCATCGTAAATACCAGTAATGCATATGTAAGTCATAACACAGCTGTTGCAAAATGTATCCTTAATTATTAAAAAATTGATCAAGGATACATATAAGATATACAAAATGGTAAATAAGGAAAATATTGGAGAAAAGCATCATGCATCCCTCATAGAAACTCCATAAAGTTCTCTGTCAGTGTCTCCAGTCCTGTTTCTTCAAAATATGTTTATTAAAGTTTATTAAAATATTAAAGCAGTAGTCCAACATTTTGGGAAATAGCCTTATTTGCTTTCCCTTTTTTTCTAAGAGTTACATGAGAATTTTAAACCTTGTTGGGGTATGAGCTAAGATAAACATCTGCTGGGAGAAACATTTTAATAATAGACATGAGAGCAGTTTTTATCATTTCATCTAAGGCTTCCAAGAAAAGCAATATAAATATTCCCCAAAATGTCTAACAATTCCTTCAAGGATTCTAATGCTTCCATGCTTATGAGTACATGCAAGTGTAGGTTACAAAATACAGCATTAGCAATGTTTAAATTATCAAACTTAATTAAATTCTAGTAAAAGTAGCATTTTATTCCAAGAGTTTTTGGCAATACAACAACCCGAAACAATTAAGTGTATCATTAGCCCCTTTTATACTGCCTGTTCAAGGTGGGAACATCGAGCTGTTGGGAGGGGGGGGCAGAGTTGTCTCGCCTTAAAGCCACAATAGGAGGTAGTAACAATGCCAAATTACGGTCTGTGTTCAAGGGACGGCTGGCAGGACGGCACCATGTGTGTTACCCACTGCCGGAGATTTAAAAAGCAGCTTAACAGTAGCAGTTAGCAGCTAAATCAAAGAAGAAGAAGAGCGGCTGTGAATGTCTGCAAATTGGGGAAACAATAAGATTCGGAAGCTTACCCTCCGAGCAGTGGTTGAGGTTAGCAGCAATATAGGGACTGTACATTATTGTTATAAAGGGCTGCTGATGCGTATGGTACATGTTGCACTACAGGCAGTTGGTCTTCTGTGAAACATCATGCCCATCATGCCCATCATTTCACTTCTGCAGTGCCGCCATGCTGTCTAAAAGCACACACCAGAGCCTCATGATGCTGCCGTTGTTTGGTTCTGTGTAATAAAGCAAAGGCTGTGCAAAAGAAAGGACTCTGTGTGCCCCGCAGTGCAATGTTTGTATAAAAAGGGCTATTTTTTAAAAGTATCCTGGAGATACAGACATCTAGGTTGGTATTTCAACCGAAGTCTGACACTGACACTCCCTCTGGGTCATCTTGAATTTATCATTTCCTGTAATTCTTCTACCGGATTTACTCAAGCTGAATGACAAAGTATATCAAAATCCATCTTCAAGCTGCTGCAAAGGTTTTCTTTAACATGACTCCGGTCTGACCTTTGGCTCAGATATCAACCACTTTTACAATCTTGTTCTCAAGAAATACCATGATGTGTATGCCAGTGTGATACCCATCACCGTCCTTTTGGAGCATAAGTCTTTATATCGGGTTCTCCTTTGGAAGTTCCCTATATTTCTCTCAACTACAACTCTCAGGTGTCTGCATGTGAAAAGCAGTGCTCAGTGTAGGGTTACAAACACTGCTTCAAAAATGTGAAAGTGATAAGAAGAGGTGCAGTGATCAAAAGGGCATCAGTCTTATTAAGCAGTTACACTCGATGTTGTTGATTGTAGGGCTGTTGCGATAACCGGATCTATTATGTGCTGAGTGCTGGACGTTCGACCCTTTTTTCTGTCAGCTGAGAGCTGAAAAATGTTCAGCTTTGGATAAAATGCTGCACTTGTTGTTATTTAATCGCAGTGGGGGAGGGATGGGACAAATGACACAAAGACCAACTGTGACATCCTACAAGTACAAGTGCTGAACAACAATAATTCAGCAGCTTGTGATAGACTTTTTTTTTCCTTTTTAGCCATACAGAACTATGTTTTAAATAGCCATATAATAGCTTCCATTTTAACAAAAAACAAAACATAACTCCCCCCATAAATGCTATGATCCTCCCTGCATTCCAAGCCCATTAAATTAAATAACTTGAAAATAAGAGCCGAACAAAGACGAGGTCTACTGAACAGACTGATTGATCCCAGAAGATTAGTGGTGAGGTAAAAGAGGAAAAGGAGTCGGGAAAGGAGGCATCACTGGAAAGTCCTGTAAAATCACCAAAGCTGCTATCTGCCGTCTGGCTCATCGTGGTCAACCGCATCTCTGGTCTAATCTACAGGGAGACCTGTGGTGTGCTAAAAGTCCTCCTGGAGAACGTGATTTCATGATGCTGCCACCTACACCGACCGCTTTAACTGCCATAGATCTAAATAGGCAATGCTGCACTCCATATAACGTTGGTGTATATGCATCCATTATTAAAATCCTAAAATCTGGTCTGCATAATACAAGTTTATAATAAAGTCATCGAGGCAACATAGGTCCCTCAATACAAGGCTTTTTAATATTCTATTAATTATTTAATTCATTTATTTGGCTGTTTTAATCTGCCAGACAACTCCACGTGATAGCAGCAAAAAGCTGGTGAATGTAAACCCTGCAAAGCACCTATCCTTAATCATCACAGGGAAATCCAGCTCAAGTTAACTGATTGGCCAGAAATATGTACAATGCAATATTTTACGAGAAATAGTGTGCAATACACATTCTACTGGTTTCAAATTAAGGATATGGAGATATTATTTTGTGCAGAGTGACTATGTACAATGTACTATCAGTGGCAAAGGGTGAGTAAACACCTCAATTCCTAACCTAATAAAATCCTACCTGTGACATGTAACTACTGTATTTGCAAAAAGCACAGTGGAGACACATGGATTAGCCAAAGTGTGCTCAACATAGCCACTGCTGCTGGACATACCCACTACAGAAAACCCTGCCATACTTAACATTTCAGGCCAATAAATCAATTTTCACTTCATCAGTTTCTGTGCTTAAAACTGAATCTTTGATTTTCCTTTTTGTAGACTCTATGAATGTTTTTTTCCCTAAGAGTGGCGTCCTTCTGGCCACCCTCCCATGTCGAAGCCAAGGGGCTCTGTAATCCTGTCAGAGTGGTCCTTGGCTTCTGGGTCACCTCAGATCTCTGCCTCTGCGATACTTTCTTTGAATGCTAATAAAGTAGTTCCTTGAATGTTATGTGGGACATCTCAAGGACATTCAAAGAAATGTGGATGCATCTTAACTCAAATGGGAATGGTGCTAAGAAAAAAGAAATGGTTACTGACTGAATAAGTTGCAGCACTTCATGTTAAATTAATTTGTTTAAGGAAGGCGAGCTAAATGTATGCTGTTAAAAGCCTTTCACTGAGTATGTGCTGTATGAATTAGAGAAACTGAAAACGACAGGCCTAGTTTTTGTATCATATTCCTCATCTCTGCATGAGTTATAATGCAGAGCTCTGAAATTAAATTTCTACTCAAAGAAAAGTCCTCCGTAAACACAGCCTGGATTATTCTAACAATGACAAGACGTTTGGAAATGATTTAACAACATTATTTCAATACTGTCATTTCATCTCATACTGATTATTTCTGGAGATAACAATTACTTCTGAGCACCATGAATGAAATACAACAATCAGTTTTACCCTTCTGCATATAAAAGTAGACATATTTTCATATTTAAAATATGTAGCTTGTTCAGATGATAGTTTCTCCTCATTAAGCACCTTATTTATCATTATTGTGTTGATTCTGACTTATTAAAAAAATCAGTTGATACACCCACACATTTGACTGCTTGGAACAAGAAAGTGGTTAAAAATGGGATGCTTTCAGATTTTTTAAAGAATTGTTCATGTCCAGGTAAAGCAAAAATAAATGTGTGGAATGAGTTTGTCACACCGCATAGGAATGTGTTATTAACCACCCAGCCAAATTTTGATGATTAAAAAAAATGCCAAGTTTATAAAATTAGGTGTAAAAATCATAAAAAAAAGTGATTGTTTTCTGCTCTTAGACACTAATGGCGTGTCTGCTGTAGGAGCTGAAATGCAGATTGCATCCCTACGAAGCGACCAACTTAGCAGCAAAACTAGCAACACACACAGGCTACAGTAGCAAAACATACACACACCCAGTCTGAAAAATGAGAGTGCCTCTCCTTCAGCAGTTAATGTGAACACAAAGCACATATCCACAGCAGTGAGCAGTAACCGCCGATGTGCTGGGTGGCCCACTTGGGCTCAAAGACTGAAAGGTACGTTAAGAGATGCTATTTTGCTTGTAGTTATATAATTATGACATTTAACAAATATGTTTATTCAGGGATGTATTATGCCCGGGACATATGGGCTTTACATTTTGGAAATACAGTAGTTATATTAGCAGGCAGCTCAGCAGCAACACTGCAGCAACAAAGCTGCCTGTGTGAAAATTGCAAGTTCGACAGCCACGGCAATTCAGCGGTGTAGCTGTCTTGCACTGCTCACACATGCAGCGTGGCCTGGGCGTTAGACTGCAAAAGCTAAGAGAGCTTGTTGAACAGAGCAAACTCGCCTGGGGGCAGAAAAAAACGCCACTGTTGCTATGAGCCCTAACGTTAAAAGGGACATCCTTTTTATATAGTAGGGGAGGGGTTATGTTAAAGGTGGCTCCAGTGCGCCATGGAGCAGGCTTTTAGGCCCACCAAAAAAAACTGATCACAGAAATAGTGTAAAACAACTAAACAGTCTAACTCCACAACTCACAGTTCCAAGTCTTTTCACATTATCCACAAGTACTTTGTAGCAAGAGCAATGTGTTTAGAAAATATATCACTGATTTGCTTCACGCAGACTGTAATAACAGTCTCAAATGTTTCTCTGCAGAATCTTCTTTTGACTCACACTGTGGCATTTTACATCATTTACAACATATTGCTTTCACTGGACTACTTAATAGAGTCTCTTGATCGGGGGATGTAAATTCATAGAATTTCTTGGCAATATCATAAAAATTTGCTCAAGGGTGATGCAATAAGATCAAGATTAAGTTTCAGTGCTGAGAGCTGAGAGCCATTTGAATTTATCTGCACACTTTCATCCCAGGAATAATTTTCAAGCTGTCGGGACAAAGATGTCAACGCCAAGTCTGTCTAAACATGGAAAGCCCTTGACAAAACAACCCGAACAAATTTCCCTGTGGCTGAAGGCAAATTACACAAGAAAATGGGAGAGGACTTTTTCATGCATGATCATTTGTTTACACAGTTACATATCAGCGTTTTTATGCGACATGATCGCTCTCGTTTCTGGGGGAGAAGCAGGCTGATTTGGAGCAGCTCCCCCTCACCCTCCTCCTTTGTGTGAGCCTTATTAGGGTCACTCGTGACAGCTGAGTGAAGCCCACATTACTGAGAGGAATTGGCCTGTAATTTTACCACTCATTTCCTTTTCAATGCTGTCGAACAACAAATGGCAGCCCTCTTTATGCACCAAACCACACTGCGTACTTGTATAGGATTACTTGAACAAGAGGGTAATGTTAGGGGACAAATTAAGTCAGGAGGTTTGTCTGCTGCATGGGTGACTGCCCCCCCTCCGGCCCTTAAATGTCCCCCCTCCTCCTCCCTCCTTAACACATTTCATTAGGTTGCAGTGGGGCCAGAATATCAGGCTGCTGGTGAGGTCCGCGGGTTCACTGGTTGACCTCTGCTCTGCTGCAGCTCAACAGGAATTCAGTGGGGTTAATGGCATTTTCACTGACTGACCTTGTCAAAACGCCTTTGTTATGTTTGAAAATGGAAGATCACTTGTGTGCAATGAGTGGCTGTGACATTATATGACTGTTTCTGCAAAAATCAAATTAAGCTGATCTATTTGACTGATTAAAAAAAGTCTCATGAGAGCAATCAGCACTTGCATTTATCACCTCGTGTACTCACTCAAGTAATTATTGACAGATTTTAGTTTGTATATTTTTTAGAAAATGTCTCTTTTCTCATCCCTGTTTTCTCTGCACTAAAAGCTACCACACATATCAAAGTGAGAACAATGAGAAAAATAGTGTCAGTATTCATTACAGAGAGAAGATAAAAGATAGCCGGGTGCTGCCACGAGCAATAACTATAACATTGATAAATGAAGCGTTTGAGCATTCAACTGTCTGAGCATGTTTCCAACAGTCCATTTTAAGAGTGTTTCTGCACTCGTGGTGCATAAAATGAAGCCGAGCTTGTCCTGTTATGTCAGTGTCAGAGTACAAAGTCCTAAACCTGACCTTATCTCAAATCCTGGGCAGACAGGAATTTAGAGCGAATTGTATGAGTCACTTTTAGCACTGGAGAAGCTGGTGATATAATGGAATGTGGTGCTTTTGTATTGTATTGTGTTATGTTCATTTGAAAGTAGTAGTGAAGATTACATTGTAGAGCAACATAAAGTAGATTAGCAAATACTTTGATTTACGTTTTAACACCTGGATCAACACCAGTTTATTGTGCTGCATTTAGACGCTCTTCACTATTTCAATTAAACCTCTGAAATCTGATAAAATTAGTTTAATTTCTTTCAAAAACACACAAAAACACAACAAGCTACTTGGCAAGAAATGTCCTGCAAACTGCAAACAATGTGATGAGGAAATGATCGGAAAATTAGCTCGGAGGGGATTATTAGATATAATGAGGAGAAAATGTCCACAACATTGTATTTATAATTCTCTTATTCATGTATTAAATTATGTTACAGAAACATGATTTTTTTTAGCACCTTTTTCTTTTGTTGTTGTTTATTTTCAGGTCATTTTCTCCTAACTTTTTAATAATTTCTTGCTAGTTTTTTGGCCATGGCTTGTCCCCCTCTTCCCAAAGCCAGTTTGATCAGGTTTGAAAGGGTTAATCGTTTGAGTGTCTTCAATTAATAAAAATGCCATAATGGTGCCACTTACAACTTCTCATATGTCAATAGTTTACCATTTATGATAGTAAACTTAATATATTTGGGTTTTTGACTGTTGGTTGGTTACAGTTGAAAATTCAGTTGCCATAACAACCACTACTAGAAGAGTTCCTTGGCAGATTGTTAACATCAGCTGTGTCTAAAATCACATACTATGCGTTTCTTCTCACACTAACTGAGCTTTAATTAGCAATCCAGTTCCTTAAAGCCTCCTTACCTATTGGAGACGCAAAATCATGGTAACACATACAAACCTCAGCTCTACTGGCAGTTACAAAATAATAAAACAAATACATTACACCTATACTTACACTGAAATCGATGTGTTATTGGCAGACAGTGGCCAGGACAGCTCTGTAACGTAAATGTTTGTCATGAACATCCATCACTTACCATATCGGGATATTTATGCCAGTGTAGCATCCACGTGTTTGGAAATGCAATATTTTACAAGAAATAGTATGCAATACACATACTACTGGTTTCATTTTAAGGATATGGAGATATTATTTTTTGCAGAGTGACTATGTACAAATTCAGTCCCTGTGTGATATTAACCTGTTTCAACTGAATGTAGTTAGTCAATAGTTTCATTAATCTAGATTTTTCATTACCTTTCTTATTCATTTTTACGATAATTTTAGTCTTACGCTTGTTCATCTCATCTGTTTTTGCTTTGTAATCCGAATCATTAATTTGTTATTTTTGCAGTTTCAGGACAGAAATGGGAAATCATGATTGCCTTTTACTATTTTTTTCATTTTCTGACAAATTATTACTCAATTGATCTAGAGTATAACTGTCAGATGAATGGGGAATAAAGAATATATTTTGTTAGTTGTAGCCCTACTACATCCTAAAACAAAGAAAAGCAGTTTTACTCTGTTAAACACACCATAAAAATCCATATCTCAGTGATAAAATAAAGGTTCACCACTGAGCAGGAAATAAAACAACAATACGGCTGATGGTTTAACTTTGAATTTTAGAGCGTTCGAGTGAGCGCTTTCAGAAAAGTTCAGGCTGCATTTCGGTTCATAAGAGGTAAAAGTGCGAAGTCACTCTCACTGACAAGAATAACAGCCTGTGAGAAGGTCAATTCTCTCATACCACTGAGAGGCAAAGGAAAGGAGCATTAGTATGCTGCCCACATCGTCGCAGCATTATCAGCCGCATGCAGCACTTTCTCCCTCCACAAAAAAGAAAAATCACTACATGTTTACTCATACAGTGGGAGTAAAGCACAAAACAGCAACCATGCATGTAACATCTCCACCAACTCTACATGCATTTATTACGGTAAATAATTTGTAGTGAGGCAAAGAGCAGTTCCCTGAAATGTCATCTGGGTAAATCTATAACCTCTCTGTCAAAACAAACCAACTGCTTTTTTTCCCCTTAAAGGAGATGGTGCTCAGATTAAGAGACAGATCTGCCAAAGGCGCATTACTCAGGCTCTCGTTGACGTGTATATAGCAAACATGATATCTTATGACAACCACTGGCAAAGCCTACAATTCCTCCAGGCATATGATTTACGTTTCAAGGCCATTTAAGTGCTTGAAAAAATGCAGTTGTCGGCCAATATGAATGGGAACCAAGTCTCTCTTCGGAGATTTGGGTTCAGTCGGGTGCCATCTTGATAACACCTCCCGGGAACTAAATCTGTGACTAACAAGACAAGACTCCTCCCTTAAAGACTGTGAGTCATCTATATCTTAAGTTCCTTGCAGAGTGTTATTGCAACCACATATTTAGGACACTGGTAAAGTCTTTAAAAACATAGAAACAGGAGCTGTAGAAAGCAGAACTGTTTGCTGCGTTCATTTGACTTGTACGAAAGAAAATGGCGAGAACAAGACGTCAGTGGGGCCGTAAAATGTGTCGCAGAGTCTGAGAACTCTCGACTTTTTAGTTGCATTTTCAAATAAGCACCCCATAACCTTTCAAAATGTTAATGTAACTATCAGTTTCCTTTTTCTTTTGATGCCATTTCATGGCATGTTTGTCGATACATGATGTAACGTTACCGTGGAAGTCTACAAAGAACGAGTTAGAGCCGCTGCTCAGTGAGGCAGAGAAAGACCGTGGTGATAAAAAGCGTGCTGCAGATCAGCATATTCTTACATCTAACTCGGTGAATTCGGGGTTGATTTCAACCAACCCAGAGTTGGTGTCTGTTGGAACAGTCAACTCACTAACAAGATGACTAACAAGACTAACTGAGACGGTATTGGTGAGTTTTAATTTGCTTCTGCTCCTAATTTGTTTACACAGAGATCGCACTATATAGCTGCTACAAAGTCCCGTCTTTATGCTGACGTAGCATTGCTACACATCAAACAATGGCAGCATCATGCCACTACAGTGTTTGATTTTAGATAGCATGCCGGCATCCCAGAAGCAAAAACGGCTAGACAGGCATAATAATTAATACAACAAAGTGGGCCTCTAGTGTAACATATAACATATGCGTCAGCAGCACTTTAACTATAACAATGGCATAACATGACAATAACAATCAATACCATCCTTGTTATATGGCTGTTAGGAGCTCCTGTACCACATTGTTTTCACATTTTCCACCACTGTCGTTCTGTGTGTTAGCTGCTGACGGCTAGTTGCTTTTTAAATCACCCGTGGTGACAAATAACATGTCGCCAGAACGTGACACCCATTCCACCCATGGTCCCATCAATTTGGCGCTGTTACTACCTCTGATGCTGGTTTAAGGGCGAGCCAACTCTCTCCCCCATGCCATGATTGTACCTTCTTTAAAGAGTCACAAGGCAGAATAACTGCACAATATTCCTGCTTTCGACAGGCAGTGTCTAAGACATTCAGGCTAACATTGTAGTCTTATTTAGGTAAAATAGGGAAACTTGGATAAGTGTACGGCTGTATTTTTCTCTGAAATAAGGAAAATAAAGGTAAAAATAGGCGGAATATTTCCTTTCCTTGTGTGAGTTTATTTTGTTTATTCATTAACATTATATGTGTACAAAAGTAGTTAACTCTCAGCTCAAACACAGGGTATTGCAAAAAAACTACTACTACTACTACTACTACTACTACTACTACTAATAATAATAATAATAATAATAATAAAACATATTATTTATACTGCACTTTACATTTGGAACTACAAGAAGGAAGCATCAGCATAAAAAAGACAAAAACAACCTACATAAAAGCATATTTAAAGTCATAAAAAAATCAGCATAAAAGCAGATAAAAGTAAAAGTACTCCCAATGAGTTACTATGCTTAGTACATAATGTTGTCAGGTACATCCAACAATTCTCAATTCCTGCACACAAAAGATGCTTTTTTATGCTTTGCAGTACTCCACTGATTGTTGGGTCGTTATTTCAAATCTCAACTCAGTAAATTCATGACTTGCTACAACAGTTGGAATGGCAAAGTTACATAAAAGATATATAAAAATAGCCGTTGCTCTGAACATCCTACTATGTGGATTTGAATGACAATGTCCATTCTACTCTAATTCTATTTCTATGTGTAAAACACAGGAGTGTTATTTTTTCCCCCCTGGAAATTGTCCTCTTCCACTCTTCCACAGTGAACACTGATGCGGGTAAAGACTGGCTGGGTAGGTTGGAAAGTAAACACGGCTAAGGAACTGGCAAAAGAAAGTGTGGGCTGGAGAAAGAAAGAGGCGTATCACATTTGTTCTTTTCTTTTCAGAGTGTCCTCTACTGTTAACAGAGGTTCGTGATTGATTTCTCACTCCATCTTCTTCTTGCTCATTGGCCTGGCAGAGGGCTACAGGCTTCCCGAGAATGCTCACTCTTATTTCAAGGACAGTTTCTATAGCGAGTTCACAGAGAGCAGCCACCGCTCGCCTTTGTAAAAACATTTCAATGAGGCCACTGACAGGTGGTCTTCAAAAGAGCAAGGAAGCATAGCTGGCAAGTGAGCTACAGAGCCAAGTGCTCCTTTCATACAATATTCCCCTTCTCGAGTCCCTGACAGGGCTGGAGAAATGGAGCAAAAAAACCCCTAACACATCTCTCAAATGTTTATACAGGAATATCCGTTTCACACTGACCTCTCTTCTATTCAGACGCCAAGCTGCTTTTAACTCCTGCTCTAAAGCCAGTGCTCGCAATGTTACAATGATGTAATGTGTGTTGCATAAATAATCAATGAGACAAACATTTATCACAAACAGCCTGTATTATTTATCTATTAGGGAGCTTAAGAAGCTGTGGGACGTGCTCGGGGAATAGCCTGCTGTGTACTGGAGGGTCGGGGTGTGTGTAGGGGGGGAGCACTGGCATGGAGCTGCAGTGTTTGGCCAAAGGGGCCCCCTCTGTGTTCCCTCTGCCCCGGAGCAGGAGCCAAGGCGTTCTGGGCTGCGATTCAAGAGCAATAAACTTCTCCAGCATTTTAGAGATGACATTTGGAGGTATCAGCATGCTAAGCCTGGGAGGGGTTGGCCCATCGCTCTGCCGACGCGACCCTGGGAGCTGCCACTGCCTCGTCTGCGCTGAGGGGATTTGTGTCAGTGCCGGGCCTTAAAATACCACAGCTCTAACCCCCCCGCCTGTCCTCCTGTCTACACTTCACTCGCCCCCAGACTGACTGAATGACACAAACTCACTTTCCTGCACCTCATATTATCCATTATCCATACATATATTCCAGAGTTCACACACATTTTTGCTATAAATTTCCATGACTTTGTGGCAAATTTCAAAGACCACACATGCTCTGAAACAACTGATAATCCGTACCGGTTCTTTTTACTTACTGTGTAATAGCTTTTCTAAATATATATATAATTTAAAAATAAATACTGAATTCAGGACAGGATTAGAATTGAATATTTAAATATAACTTAGGGACTGTTCGTTATCTATGGGGGAGAGGATGGTGCAAAGAGGGGGAGGCAAGTCAAATATTTTTTTTAAGCACTGGAGAGGGACATGCAACTATAATTGGCTATATTTTGTATTTATTTTACTGCACTTATTTAAAGACAAAGGAAAAAAAATGGCAGCATTTTTTCCCCCTACAAAATTTTTGGTGATATTTAAAGAAACATGCCTTCCAAACCTGTGGGCCTGAAGGGTTTGAAAGGCATGTTTCCTTTAAAAAAAAAACAAAAAAAAAACAAAACAAAAATGACAATTTATCTTAGCCAGAAATTGTAAAAAACAGAAATTCAAACAAACGGACTGTCCTTGAACACATCATGAGTTATTACACATGTTTGTAAAACAAATGTTCAGGGTATATTTAGTTTTCCAACAATTTCTCAGGCCAAGAAATTATATTCCATGAATTTTCCATTTTTTTTTATGACTGTAGGTGTCCTGATATTCCCCTACACAGCACTAAACACATCAAATTGAGAGTTATTTTTAAGCGTTATAAGCTATTTTGTCCACCCATTATTCGGCTGCTCCATCTGTGCCCAAATTACACAGGATGAAAAATTCATTTGGCCTCATCAGACAAGATTCTTGTCAGCTTTGACCGAAGGTGCAGCTCCTGTGATCGCATTTTGTTAGGTGTCGCTTGCTTCCTCCTCATCTGTTTCTTTCTTTGGCACTCTGTGAGCCAGGTTGAGGCACAGACAATTACTGGGAGCCTGTTGTTCATTTACTCCCACAAGGCCGAAAGGCGGAGGTGATGAAGCAGCTGTTGGTTGGCATGCTAAATGAAAGCGCGCGCACACACAGTGCATGCCTAAACAGCTCTGTATGAGACTTGTCATGCAGAGAAGTGGGGGACTGCTCAACTTCACTGCTAATCAGGATGCCTCTGCTATGTCTTTGGGGCCTCTGTTTGTTGCTCTTCCCTGGTACTCTGCCTGGATTTGCTTGATTTCCTCATTTGGTTCTCATTTGCTCAGTTGCACCACAATGAGAGAAGTCTGCTTTCATAGGTCTCTGAGGGAAAGGCCACAGAATGGCAGTGCAGTTTGAAGTAAGCAGCATCTGGGTCTCTTTCATTTTAAAACTAGCCAGTGGGTTGTTAGCGGCTTGTACCATTAAAATGATGTAAAAGAAATACACATCTTTGTGTGGTTTAATGTAGTGTGCAAAATGTAATACAATGGAGGCTATTGAGAAACGCCTTTTTGGAAACTCAGTAGAGATTGAATCTTATATTTTAAGAGCACCGACTACACTGATGGCTGTTTATAGCAGATAAAACTGTCAACTGGTTTTGTGCTTCAGGAACAGCACACATCAGCTGCAACAGATTTCTCTAAAGAACACAAAACTATCACAGATTTTGCTGAAATCAGGTTGAAGGCAAGATAGATTTGAGACTTTAAAAGACTTTTAATTCATTTAAGGGCTAATTATTAGGGCTGTTCTAAATACCAGTTTTTGGGCATTGAAGCTTTGGTAATTAATATCCACAATTTATCAAAGCTTTGATGAGGGGATGGCGTGCATGGGAGGTAAATAAGAGACAAAGACAGCAGTTGATGCGCCTGAAAAAATGTGACAATTAGCCACTTTGTTAGCATTCAGATTGCACATTAGCTGTAATAGCTAGAAAAAAATATACTGAACAAGCTGTTACTTACAGTTCTCAGGTCATTTGCCAAGCTTGTTATAGATTTGTGACATTCCTATTCCTGACATTTTTGACTTTTTGCTAGCATATCTGTAAGGCTGTCACATGTAGTCAAACTGTGCCGTTCCAGCAGTGCTGCACTGCTGGTGACTTTGGAGGCACAAAACTATCACAAAGTTCAAATGTCCTTGTCTGAGAATGACTAAAAATAATTAATGCTGATGCATAATGAATAATGTTGGATGAGTACCTGCTGATTTATGGGCGATTTGACATTGATTACCACTCCAACTATTGAAGCTTTGAAGCATTTTAGTCAGGCCTACTAATTTCACAACCAATAAAGAAGTAAAACAAATATGAACAGACACCAGTTACGGGAAGTCAGGGAATATTTTTGCCCAAATGATAATTGTAACATAAAGCTTGACATTTTTAACTGCACAGCGGAGAAGAGAGTAGAATTAAACTACCAGCATACCAACAAACTTCCATTTGTTGGCATGTGGGAAATGTCTTAGTTCTCATTATGAATTTGAAAAACTTTTTGCATGATGTACAACAAACTACACTGTTGTTGTTTCAGTATAAGTCATGCAGCAAAATCCTGGTTGAATGGTTGAATTTGCACTTCCTCATGTCCTCGGGGGTACATTGACAGCGAGCTAGCAGACAGTGGATCCTCTGCTCAGAGCATTTCGGCCGGAAACAACATATCACTGTTGGTTCCACTATCCAGATCTGCATGGCGTTAATGCGAGAGACATCCGGCAAATTTTTTAAAAACAGATCTTGACAATTACTTTGAGATTTTTCAGAGAGACATCCGAGAAAAACAATTCATAAAATCCTACTTAACATAACTTGGCCTTTTTTAAAAAGTTATGAAAGATTGATTCATGATGTTTAATGCAAATTGAAGCCTTATTTTTAGATCAATGAATTCAATGCCTTTAAGAGTCTTTAAATATCTGCAGGAACTCTGCAAAAGAAACAAGCTGTGGTGTCCTCAAGCAAAAAAGGCACATGGGAACATTGTGTGCATAGCAACGCGGAAAAACATAACAGACAACTAAGAGGCCACTTCATAGTAGCAAGTCTCAAATCTATCTCTTCATCCTTTATCACATGATTTTCCACCCAGACTGCGTCTACCTGATAGAGGTTCATCTGAGATAAAAAAAAAAAAAAAACAGGCTTCAAAGAGAGGGAGGCATCTGGAAACCCTACTCGTCTCAACAGCTCTGATGGCCATAACAACCTGTGCTCTACACCTGCAGAGTGTCCCCCTCCTTTACCTTTTTTTTTTCTTCAACACATACCTCCTCTACATCCCCTCTCCACTTTTAAAACCACTCAAAAGCTCCCACCAGCCTCCACCCACTGCGCCAGATAGAGTAGAATCAGAAGAAAACGCAGCCCCATCAGGCCAAACCACTACCTCTTACAGCCAAAATAGCAGTTTTGAGAGAGTGAGTGCAGGCAGAGGACAGACTTGGACGGGAGAGAAGGGAAGGGGGCAGGGCGAGGGGGAGGGTCAATCACTCTGTGGGAGGCAGAGAATGAGGGAGCACAAACATAGTACTGGTGTTGGCTCTGAGCCATGTTTGTGTCACTAACAGAAGTAGCCTTGTCTGTCTCACCCCCCCTGCACCCTGCCCCAACCCCCCGCCTTGCACTCGCTCTCTCCCAGTTTGCTTGGAAACAGAGTCAAGGGGTGACTGGCTGGATGCTTGGTAACAGAGAAAAGGGTTGCAATAGAGAGGCGAACAGGGGTGAATCTGACACAGCCCAGGGCTGGAGCAAAAATCAAAAAAAGGGGAGAGAGAGGGGGGAAAAAAGCCACTCAATAGCGGGGACTGTGCTTTGGGAATGTTGATGAGGCAGGGACCTTTTTCTGTTCGAACCAACAAGCAGCACTGTGGATGTGTGGGCGATTTGTACTCAGCATGCCCGCAGAGCGACTGAGCGCGAGCTGCTTTGAAGATTAGGTGTTTGCATTATTTCACATGCACGGAAGAAAAAGAGGGCAGTTTTTCAGACCCGGCGGAACCTGATAGTGCTAGCGATACATCTTAAAATTAAATAAGCTGAATGCAGTTTCGATCAAAGGGAGGAAAACTGAGAGCGTCTTAGATTTCACTCGGACTGCACTGCGGGAGAGGAGCCAACTCTATTCCCAAATGGCAGCCTCGCCAAAAAAATAAAAAGTGCTTTGTGTTATGAGGCATGTTGTTGTTGAGAGCAGATATCTCTGTGCAACAAACTCCTGTCTGCATACTCCCCAGCAAAAAAACAAATCAAGGCCACCTAAGAACTGCCTGCCAACTACTATTCTTGTTGGCAATACTGTGCAGCATGTGGGCTGTTAAAGTGCGCATTAGTACCACCATCACCTCCTGAGGCAGTCAGGGCAGATCCAATTACATTTTAGCAGGCAAAGTATGTACAATAATGACAGCAAGATGATTATTTTTTAAACGACAGAGGCTTCACTAAATCCTTGAAAAACCAATACTCCGTAATGATGTCTTTTTGCAACCACACTGGCACAAAACAAACCAGTTTATTTTCCGTTACGCCAAAATCCAGGACTCATTTGTTTCACAGAGAATCCAGAATCAATTGGAATGAAATTGTGCAATTCCCACAGATTCCCACCCCGACTAAACGGCATGTTAAACCACTCCACTTACCGTCTTCAGTTTCCTGCCACACAATGCCTTCGAGATTGACACTTGTACCGGGCTCGCAGGGCCCCAAGCACTCAGGTTCGGTAGCCAGGGCCACATCGGATGTGTTGACGGCCACCGAGCGTGTGCGCACCATTATCTGCTCACACGGCGAGGAAATCTCACTGTTGCCTACTGTGGCCAGGAGGTGGAGGGGCGGAGGAGCTGGCGTGGAGACAGGAGATTCCATCTGTGAAGACACAAGTGGGGGGTTGAGAGAGAGACACATGAGACACTTCAGAACCACTGTACAAACACATACAGAGCAGATGTGAAGATACAGCCGATAGATGCCACAATAACAAAGATCTGAGCACGTGGAAGTCCTCCTGGCGTGCCAGTGGCCCCTGAGAGCAATCTCAATCAGTGGAAGAGTAATGCAGCACTTATGCCTCGTTTCCACTGCATGGTTTGACTCAGCTTAACTCACTTTTGCCACCAGATCCTTTTTTCAATTTTGTTTTCGACGGCAGATAGTCAGCAGGGTTTCCCACGCATTTATACATTGCCATGATTAAAACATCTGCTGTCATGTATTGATTTTATATTTTTGGAGCTAGATTGTTTATTAAGAGTGCTATTGAAATATAGTTTAGTTATTCATTGCACCTTTCAGAGCAGCAAAACATAAGGCACAATGAAAGTGAAATTTAACCATGCCATTTGTCAGAAAATATGATACTGATACACTTTGGAAGAAATTGAAAAAAGAGAAAGAAAAAAAAGATGTTGATAATTATTTATCACACCTGTGAATACTGTTGTGTGCACTGCACAAAAAAGCACAACAAAAGTTTAATGTTTAATGCAAGAATCGTTGCCATGTAAACAGCCCCTAAATCAAACCAACTGTGTGATGTTAACTATTTAGTTATTATTGACTGTAAATGAAATTAACCTGTATAGGTAACAAACTAATGAGCTTAAACAGTGTGACTTGGGTCAATATGCCCATGTGGTGCTGTTATTTTTTTACCCTACCCAATTTTACCCCCTCTTGCCTAAACCTAACCAATCCGACCAATCAAGTCAACCAGTGCTAGCCAACCAGCCAATCAGCATCCTGGGCAAAAAACACATCGTGTCCTGGGTCGTATAAGTGATGGTTCTAGGGGCGATTCTTTCATATCAATCAGTGGTCTGCACTTTTTGTTGCCACCTTCTCGTATCGGTTCAAGGTGGAAAGAAACTAAGTTTCATCCACAACTTTTGCTGATGGAGAGCCAAAAAAGAGCGAGTCATAGTGAGTAGAGCTGAGCTGTACTATGCAGTGGAAATGCGGCATTAGAGTTGTAATATACTTCTATGTCTTTCCTCAGCCTTAGAGGTGATTAGCAGACAGGGAAGGCAGGCAGGGACATGTGAACCGCTTTGACTGCCTTTGTGGAAGGACAGAATTAGTTATGCAGGATTGGTCAAACAATCCCTCCCCCAGCTTTCCTCCCTCGCACACAGCCGGAGCGAGATCCGTGACACCAAATCATCTCACAGACTGATCACTCATTAATTCCCTCAATTAAAGAGCTAGTTGTGGTAAGGGAGTGGGCTGCTGAGGGTCAGTAATTGATTCCACCTGTTCTGACACACTGTGACAGCGATGAAGAGACAGTGGGCCTACATGGAAAACGAAAATGAAAAGGGCAGGAAGGGAGGGGGGCGAGGAGAGCATCTGAGGGGAAGCGCGCAAGAGACAACTGGAGGTAGAAAAGTGTGTAGGCGGAAAAGAAGACTAATGGTGATTTAAGGACCGCAGTGACACCGGGCTTAGTGCTCTTCATTCAAGGCAGTCGACATAAAAGCGCTCCAAATCATTAGCACTGAACTGCAGCAGGAATGCAATGCTGCAGCCAACACCACACATTTATTAATTGGGCATAAACCACTCAGTGCTCGGGAATACGCTGCCAATGCTGGATCCAATTAGACTTAGAAGACAAAATAACAATTGACACATTGGATCATAAGCCTGTACACCCTTTACATAATTGTTTTAATCTACTTACTGTTCCAAACTGAGCATGATGCTGAGAACTGCAGCTAATAATCACAGGATATATCCAAGTTACTGCTTAATTTCGATCAATCTAGAGATGGAAATGTTGGCCTGTCGGTCAGTGGTTTTTCCAATCAAGGCGACGTAGGCGTGTTATGCGAGCAATCATGGAAAGGCAAGCCCCTTATATGTGGGAGCAGCCACGTGTAGGATTTCTGGGAGATGATAGTGCACGATTTCATGGAGCAATTGTAGATTCAAAACTTTTGGATGCTCTGCTTAAATTTTGAAGAGTTATGCGAAGCAATAACACCTCTTGTAGCGCCTGCTGCATCATGCGTGGGGGAGCCAGTTCCTACCGACGAGCGCATAGCCATAGAATCATGTGACCTATAAAAGCCAAACAAAGTGTTTCCACTGCAGATTTCAAATAGGACTTTTTTAAATTACATGAAATATCAACTCTTGCGAGTATAAAAACCTTTTTGTGATAAATGGGAGTTTTTTTTCTTAAATTGGCATGATTCCATTAGGCATATTTTATATTCTCTACTTCAATCTGCGCAATCTGCGCCAGTAGGCGGGTTGTAGGAGGAGAGACCTGCGTGGAAGTGCTGAATTTACAGCTCACAACAACTTAAGACATATTCTCTGGCTTTTTCTTGATATCTAGTGTCAGCAAACATTGTTATTGGACATTTTGATCTGTCCTTAGCCAGTTAGCTTGTTGTTGAATAACTCAGCAACTCAGGGATGGTCTAGTGCAATGTGTGCTACATTTAGACTAGACTTAGATGTATATTTTTTCTACTTTTTGCTGGACATTCATCCAGTGTGGGGATTCATCATGACTGCAGTCTTGCTGGACAGAATCACACAGAGGTCTATCAAAGGCTAACTATAAAAATCTACCAAATAAAAGAATGAAATACGCCAGGAAGATTGACAAGATTAGCATTTAAATCTTACTTTTTCATACTGTGGTGTCTCCATTTATTTTGTGAACTATTAGAACATGATTCTAAATAAATTGTGCTCAAGGTGAACAATAGCTTTTGATTAATTTGATTACTTGAAATTAATCAAAGCTGCTGTGATTGATGATGATACATAAAACTAATTATTTAATAGCAATACCACCATGATTTATGCTTTGAGGCATTTCAGATCAATCACTGAATGAGGAATCTGAATCCATGATGAAGTGAGTGCTTTGAAAACCAAACATTAGTCCCTGATGAAATTTAATATTAGCTCAAGACCTGTCATCACAGAAGCTTCATATTTCATGGTTTACAAAAATGAGCGTGGATAGCCCATTTCTCCCTGTGCTCAGAGAAGAGCAAATTAATGTGTGCAGAGAGCGACAGAGAGTGAGGCCTAACGACATCGTAATCACAGAGTGTCAGTCTCTGATGCATGATGTGGCCAAGCTGCACGGCCGGCTGAGTGAATGAGACAGGACAGGTAATCACCCGAGCTGTCACCACACACTGTGCCTGGGCCGTATGGAGACACAGAGAGCCGCAGACAGGACCACACAATGAACCCCCCTTCAGACTGACAGCTAACGGAGGAAAGGTGCAAACAGGTTCATACAGAGCCTCCTCTAAATTGACTCGGCTCCTCAAAATGATTGCGTCGACATTTTGGGAATTGACATTTTGGGGATATTTGTGACCTAGGTTAGGCGACTTAATAATGGACTGAAAATAACTTTGCCTTAAATTCCCCCTGCAGACACGTTTTAAAGCGTGTGCTCTGCTATGATTAATATTTAGTTTAACATGATTTTCCCACATAAAAAAAAACTCTTAAAAGGGGCTGGAGGCACATCCACTCTTTCTCCCTCATGAAATTCTGGATCTAGCCTTCACCCCAGCCACCACCGCTGCTTGTGCTAGGTTTTGCTTTTGCTTTCGACCTTCTCAAGTGCTGACACAGTGCTAAACAAAGCATGCAGCACAGGTCTGCCACTAAATCTAGGTAGACCACTGAAAGAGCAGTATGAATCGGGATGGCGACCGTTAAAGGACACACCGGACACATTAGGAAAGATGAGGAGTCTGTTATGCTCCAAAAAGCAGACATACCAGAATGTTAAGTGTAGTTAGCATCTTTAACTTGTTTCTGATGTTTGTTAGCTTTTTAGCTTGTAACTGGCAGTGGCTGGCGTAGCATTAACCCTTTAAAACATGAGCGCATTGGCTTGATTTCTTTCAAAAACGTGTAAAGAAATCAACAATCAACTTAACAGGAAATGGCCCAAAATTGAGCAAGAAATTAATTAAAAGTTACAAGTAACTACCTCAACATAAAACAATAAACAAACAAACAAAAAAAAGTAAAGTAAAACCAAACACGTAAATGATAATATAATTATAATGACAAATATAGTTTTCTGGACATGTTTCACTAATTTAAAAAACATATATAATCTAATAATAACCCCATGCTTATTGTCAGGTCATTTCTTTGTCACCTTTTACCATTTCTTTCTGGAATTTATGGGACATTTCTTGCCAAGTTGGTCATTCCGTTTTTCTCCATGTTTTCGATCAAAATTTAGCAATCGTCTCATGTTTGACAGGTTCAAAGGTGTACATGAAAGGCGTCTGAACACAGCAAGAAAGCTGATGTCGATCCAAGTGTTAAAGGGTTTATGATTGTGAAACATACAACAATATACAGATACAGTGTCTTATATACCAGAAGTCTAACTAAGTAACAGACATGTTAAAGATATTCTGCCTGGCTGAGATTTAAGTGTAATAAATCCACTCTGTGCTGAAGGTTTTAGGTTTCTTTGCTGGTGTTGTGACGAAGTCTGTTCTCCTATTGAATAGTGTTACATAACAGAGAAAAGTGATTGGCTTTCGAATTTATGATGTACCAAATCTAGCCAGCCCTGCGTACGCTTGAATCTCAGATTTTGGGGAAATGCACAGACAGTAGAGGAATGTGAAAACACCTCTCTGGTGACAACTTTTGCACAGATACAAGTCTGTTTGGTCAAGTTCACACATTTTAGGGGACATGAAATAGTTAGGTTTAGTAGGCAAATATTATTAGATCCAAATGATCAACTTCCTTATTTGTTTTGGGGAGTGTTCAGTGCTTTTCCATAAAATTGGAGACCAGGTGTGTTAGGTGCTAATGTTGAGGGTCTGTTGATTTATTCTTTGGGAGAAAGTACATCTGTTTGCCTACTTGCCCTCTGCTGAAAACTAAAAAAACCTCTCGTGCCTCATGTGCTTGAACTATCCTCTGATGCCGACTCAAGTTAAGGCCCAAACAACCACTTGTCAGGCAGCCTTCGATTTCATTCCTTTAGCCATTTTCTTTTACAAACATATGCACATGTTTAACAGGCAGTAACCATAGCTCAGACTTGTGTTACATATAACTATTATTGTCAGTATTGATTAATCTGCACATTATTTTTGGTTAATGGTTTGGTCTATAAAATTCAAGATAGTGAAAAGTGCCATGTTTTGTTTTGTCTAACCAGTCAACTTTCATAAGATATTCCATTTACAAAGACAAAATAGAGAAAAGAAATAAAACACACACATTGGAGAAGCTGCAACCAGAGGATTTCTGGCATTATTGCTTGAAAAATGATGGAAATGATTCATCAATTATCAAAAACGTGGCAAATTAATTTTCTGTCGATCAACTATATTTGACTAATAGGCTAATTGCTGCAGCTCTTGCTTTGATACTTTAAAAGACCCGATTGGCAGTCATTTCATAACAAAATGCACTTGTAATAACAGTCAGTGACCCCAATTTAAAATGACAGGAGTCCAATAACACCTGGATGTGAAGTGTCGAGGCAGAGTGAAGTTCAAGGACTCCAGTGGTTTCCAAGTAAAGCATTCTCACAAGAAGCCTTTTACTCAATTACTGGTTTTGAAAAACACTGAATGCTGGCATTTCCCAGAAGAATTCCACCCTATATTCCCGGGTTAATAATTTCTAAGAATCATATTATCTTGATGAATTTCACAGCCCTATCTTGAATTTTCAGGCTGAGTAAAACCTTTCCTGAATGAGTTTTGACTTTATTTTTCCATTTAAATCCTGTTACTTGTCTAATGCCGCCACACAATAAAGGAACCATTCATTATGTAACGGCACGAAATAATTACAATAGGGTCACGATGGAAGTGGGACCAGTTTACAGTGTGCATGAACAGTGGAGCTCTATTTCCAAATTCTATCAATGGCTGAGTGAACAAAAGGACTTTCACTCTGGGGCTGCAGAATGTAAACCCTCACAGTGAAATGCCTGACGTCTTGTCCGGGGTTTTTCGAAAAACCACATGCGACTGAAATACACAACTTGTCAGATTACACAAGGCTCTGCTCGATGCTTAGCCGATGCCAAATTCCATGATTCCTTCCCTCTCTGCAAGACTTTACAAATGGATTTTGAAATCTCCCCTAAAAACCACACAATGCCTGAGTGTCACGCAAACCTTTTCTTAACTGAAACCCCATGCCGATTCTTCGAGGAAGCCACACGGGCAAGAGTAATGTTTAACTGACAGACAAAAATCCTATGAATCTGTGAGCATACCTCACAGTGCTGACAGAGGGGGAACTCTGCCTGGATTTCCAGTGATCACACAATAACTCAGCCGGCGCAGACAAGACACATGCTGCACTTTTTTACTGGACACATTACCTTCAGCTTTAACTTGTTTATTAGAGTTGGGATTAAGAAACTGAGCACTCGGCTTGGGTGAGGATTACGAAAGGATTACACTGCAGTGTCATGCAGAGACACCTGTCTTGGCTGTACTCGTATGGGCGGTGTGGATCTCGAGTATAGTTGACCAAATTATGCTTCCAATCTCTCATTGTGCACAAACACAAGTGCCTTAAAGGGTCTGGTGTGTAGGGTTTAGGGACATCTAAAAACTGTTTAAAAACCGTCCTGAAGGAAATGTGCTGCTTTATATTGTCCTTGACCTCTGTGAGAAGTGTATAGACATCACTGGTATAGCCTTTTAACCCATCTTCTCTCAACATTTTCCCTTGTGCTCTTATGTATTATTGTATGTGTTCTACGGTGTAACATTGTTTACTTTTTCTAAGTGAAACTGGTTATGCTGATTGTGCTGCCATCTTGTGCAAAACTCCCCGGTAGAAAAGAAATTGCATTCAGAGGGACCTTCCTGGCAAAATAAAGGATAAATAAAACAAAACCAAAATAAATCTATTGATATAAATACTATATAATGCTCATAAATATGTTTTCATTATTTTATGATCTCCTGAAACTAAGAATTGTTGTGTTTTTGTTGGAGTTGTTCTGATATGGATATCAGTATCAGAAATGCCTCTCATAGTCCCTTGATTGGCGAGAATGCCAGTTGATGCACTGATTCAATGCCATGTAATTTACTGATAAACTTTAAAATGGTTTCAAGACCGGATAAAAGGGCAATTTTCCCAGAAATCAGATCTTTTTTGCCGTTCTAAAACAGTAGCCTATAACACAATTTAGTGGTGAAGACGAATTAATTTCTGCTAAATAGTGGAATGTGAGCAATTAGCAAAATATCAGCAATTTGGCAATACTTCTTATGTCTTATGGTGTTCATTCTCTATATGTCTTTGTTCATGTTTTACAGAGATTTTCACCTGAGCCATGGCTTTCAACAATGATAGCAATGATCATTTCACATCTGTTTAGCGTAAGAGCTCATTAATACTCCCTTTACATATGAAAATAGATATGTCAGTTCTGAACATTAAAAATGTCACTGTCCTCCCATGCGTCTGTTATGATTGCATAAATACAGGCAATAAATGTCACTAGAGGACACTAAAAAGTTTAGCACAACAAAAAATGAGGCGACAGTGGTGGAGGTTGTAAAATGTAACTTTCAATAGTAGACTGCTGTAGACAGTGGTGATCTAAGAGGCCATTATATAGGTTGTGACATGTGGATGGAGAATATTATTTTATTTTAAATGTCTTCGTCATCACATACAGCTGCATCTCACTTGAACTAATCTACAGTGCCCCCACTATCTCTGGCGGTGCTCCTCCGTTTTGTCCGTATCTGTAAGCTTTCAGAAAACGTTCTTAAATACAGACAAAAAGAACACAGACTACAGACAGAAGACTCCGTCCCTGACTGTAAACTTATCCAACATTCAGCATACATGAGCCCTTAGTAGTACACAGCTGTTTACATTTCTAATGCATGGTATTGCATCAGTACTCTATGTTGGCTGATACACAAGTTCATATATTGGAAAGGAAAAAATGGCATTGGAATATCGCCATGTTGTTCTACAGTAGCTCAAAACGGACAAACCAAACACTGGCTGTAGACTGGGCCATTTGATTTTTTTGCATCTGCCACCGTAGCTCTCCTACAAGCTTGGCACACAGGGGAAGCTTGAGTTCTGCATCCTCACTGCTACATGCCACTAAATCCTACAAACTCAACCTTTAATTTGACTCAGAGAACTGCTAAAATGCTTTAATACTCTACTACTCTACTTATTGTTACACTGGCAAGAAAGGAGACCTATGGGAAAACAAGGAAATTACCATTAATGTCACAAACAATGACCTGGATAATGTGTTTTGTAATTTCATTTGGTCTGTTAGAGTTTGTTCACTGTATTCCCCATGACATCTGAAAACGAGCTTGTTAATCATGCATCACAAATACTGGGTAATGAAAACTGAGGGAAATCTAAGGGAGCCAAAGCCTCATGGATTATTAGACAGTAATACACGCGCAGTAAACTATTAGACTGGTTATGTTTCACCAGTTAAAAGTATCTATGTTCTGGATTCAAAACGGCACGACCTTGTTTTGTGTAATATGATTATTATTGCTTCTAACATCCATTCTAAACAACAGACCTTTCACATATAAACCTCTTGTTTTACACAGTATAATGAATGCCTGTTCATGGTCATGCGTTACTCTTTTATACAAAACTGCTGATACAGGTCACAGAGAACCGTGTCTGCAACAGCAGTTCAATACACATGACTGCTAAACCATAAAAATCACATTTCTTTCTGCATTAGTAGTTATAAAATAAGCACCATAAGCAGTTCCTCTTTCCCACATGCTGATTTTGTGCGGCCACTCATGCTTTCTTTCTCGATTAAACCGCAGGTTTAATGGCGATAGCATTAAGAGAGATACTCATGCCTGATGGGAGTCTGTGTTTATCCTTTCATACCAAAGTCCAGACCTGCATTTAACCCGAGTTGGAAGTAGGGTCAAGAGGTCAAGTCAGATAACACACACCGGGTCCTTTGGATTAACCGCAGATGTGGATTTATTATCTCGGTCTATCTCTTTATCTTCAAATAGAGCCTTATGGGTCTTTTTTTTTAAATTGAAGAGCATGTGCTGTACAAAAGAGTCACTGCAGTATTTAATATTAGAGGAAAATAAAGTTGTAGAGGGTAGATTAAGATTAAACCAACAAGACTGTGAAATGTTAGGACACAATAATGTAAATATGCAACTGCCTGTTAAAATACTTATAAAATACATATATTAATATGTGATTATGGAAGAAAATTAATCTGTAACAATTTTAATGCCCCTATTTAGCATTTAAAAGCAGTATATAAACATTTAATAAATGTTTATAACACACTGTAATGTAGTTGTACAAAGCTATATGAACAAATTTCAATTGTTTATTCACAACATTTTTCGATGGTTGTAACTTCCCCCATGAAGACATTTTATATTATTACAACAGTGTTTCACTACATTGAAATTCTTTATCTTTTTAGGCACTAGCGTCCACTATGTTGTTCACAAATCAGGGATGTCAACAGTTAACCTTTAATCAGTTAACTACCGAGAATATTTCCCCTCACTGAGTCAATGGCTGCCTTCACATGCTCCTCCGAAATATCGTATTAACATATTTATGAGCACATGAATGGCCCTACAAAGTTGTAATTACGAGTGGGAAATTGGAAAATTTCGATAATACCCAAGTTCCCAAGTTGTGATGTTTTCCTAATCAGGGCAGCAGAAATGGCGGAAAGCATGGAAACAGTGACAACAGTTGATGGTAAAAAATATATATTTCCTTATTTTATTCCTAGTAGTAATCATTTACTTTTGGTAGTTGCATATTTTAGTATATGCATCCATTGGCTGAAGCAAGCAATCAAACTTTTAAGTATAAAGAATGCCAGGTGAATATACTAACACTGATAACAAAATTATTTTTTATCACGAGTTGCTGACTTGGCGTCATTATGCATAAACATGGCAGGAAAATGTCGATGTTTGGTCAGTGCTAAGAAACTTTTATATTAATTCACATATTAAATATAAATTTTTGATAACATGTTAAGTGTAATGATGACTTAATGACAAATGCTGTCCATGTAGCGTACATACATCTTAGCGTTAAAATGCAACCGATCTTCTTTGTGGCTTACAGGTTGTTCTCGCTTTATGACCTCAATGCCTATGAACACAATGAAGAACGACTTCCCAACTCAGAAACTACAACCTTCAAACATCATATGAATGCAGCAAAAGGCCTCCTGTAGCTTGTAAGTTAATGGTTAAAGGGTGTTGAGCTATCAGAAGCACAAATAACCAAAACTGACATCCCTCTCACAAATACATCAACACTTAACACAGAGCAAATTCAAAATAAAGGAACTTTAACAGACTTCATAATTGGTATCAATTAAAGTGGAATGTTGTCAAACAAAAAAAAATGTGGAAATCAAAAGTTGTAATACATTAAACTGCACTGATTTTTTGGCGATGAAACTGTAGAAACCTGAATCAAAATCAAATCAATAATTATCTCATTTATGTAGTTTCCCATCCTGAGTCTGAAAGGACTATATTTGATCTAAATTGGCCCCTGTTGATTGTTTAACCATTGAACAGTATAGATTTTCCAGCCTGATAAAGCCTGGGAAACTCAACACCATGTTCAACATCAAAAGAGAGCAAACATCAGTCTTGAAAAGAGAAAATGTAATTCTCCCTGACACAAGGGGGCCATTATTAAGTAAAAAGGAGTCCTTGCTGAAGTGCCATTAGTTGGCTGAGTTCAGTGTTCCCGCTTCAATTATGTAATTCTTTTTGACACCAGGGGCAAACCCTGGGAACATCTTTACTGAGTTACTGAGGTCGAAGGCCGGTGGAGATTACACTTCTCGCTGGCTCCGGTTGGTGCCTCTTTCAGCACCGCATGACACTCAGTTAAGAAAAAAAGGACCCAAGCTCCTTTATTTGGCTGTCATAGAAACAGTGGGGACTAATCTGTTGTACGTTCTTGAATCCACATAATGAATTTAAGAACAGCTGCGTTTAAATTATAAGCGGTCCAGACATAGAGCCTGGTTATCAGCATACAATCAGCTTTTCAAGTGAGCCGTATTATTGAAGTAACATGGTCATTAGCATTAAGCTACAATTGAAAACAAACGCACAAGCCTCATCTAATTTGACTGCTAAAATCAGCCAGAAGACATAAAAAAGAGACATAAAATGATTGGATTCAAGTCATGAAAAGCAATTGTTTTCATCCACTGCACAGTGCCCTAATTCCTTTACGGAAACCACACTGTCGCTCTCTTTGAAGCTCAGAGTAATCACAGACACTGAGAGAGAAAACAGGAACACCTGACATCTATTGTAGACCACCAGCTGGCAAAAGGCACTCAGTTTCTAGGCAACTCTTCTCAGCCTTAGCTGCTAATTGTGCTTTCAGGAAAGCATAACCACACATAAATAATACAGAGAGGAAACTACGCTGTGATGAAGTTGGTCACCCATGACCTACAATCTCTTCGGAGCCATAATGAGTGAGCCAGAATCTCACCGTAAACCGTTATTGTCTGACAGAGACGCCGTTTGCCATATGACTCTTTAACATTACAGGCTGATGCCATGCATGTGAATGATACATTTTTCATATAAACCAGAGGAGTTAGAATAAAGCTTGAATTTAAGTCAAACGGATTCCTGTTTTACATTAAAAGCCTAAAAAAACTCAACCTTTACACAACATGTAATTTTCTAAATGTCGCCAGGAAATTCTGACACATTTTGGCACTAAACATTGCAGCTCATTTTTTATTATGCAACACAACCTTCACATTCGGAAATAGAGCAGTGAAAGTCGAGACATAAACATGAGAAACGTCTGTAAAAGCAACAGCTTCACATGACGCACTGAGCCCTTGGCAACAGCTGTGAATTACAGCTTAACTGTTAGAAAGACAAGTAATGCTTCCACATTTGCCGTACATTTCAGCAGTAATCAAATTTAATATATTTTTAGTGTGACACATTCATCAGAGCTGCTATTTACCGAGGTCTTTGATTATACTGAAAGCAAAAAGTACACAGAGCTCCGTCAAAGAGAAAACTCTTCAGACAGCATGAGAGGCTTTACCTGTGGAGACATATGCGCTCCCTGATGAAAGGACAACATACATTAGTCAAGAGACTGCTCCTGCAGCTACCAGCAACATGATGGGAAGTAAAAGTGATATAAAAAGACAGAAGGCACAAGGGACCGCAGGGTAGAGGACTGAGCCAAGATAAGTGGAGCTTACCAATTTGCTCACTTATGAAGCGGTGGCCTAATTTGCCCGGTAAAGCAAAGTCACACAGAGGAAAAACTCCTCTCCTTTAACTACTGCTATGAAACTGCAAGAGTAAAACTAGACCAATATTTAGTCAAACTGGGGGTTTGTTTACAACCGTTCTGGCTGTTTGAATGCTCATAGTCGCTGTAGTGCTCTTGGCAAAGTCGCTGCGTCCCCAGATTTCAGCAACTAAAATAAAACCCGAGTTGTAAAAAAGAACTGAATTTGCTTTTAATGACTTTTCAGTGCATTATAAAAAATATTGAGTATTAAAAACCAACTTTACACCCAGTTCAGCTTGAGCTTTCTCACTTCACATAGTCAGACAGAGTCTACAGCTAGACTTGCAACGTTGACGCTGTACTCAAGGACAACAGCGCTTTGAGCTACATGCTAATTCATCCATAAAGAACACTAACATCTGTAATGAATTTCATAGCACGTCTTCATTAGTTGTCAAGACATTTTCCTCAAAACCACAAAAGTCAACACCTTGGAGGCATTAAAAGAAAAGACGCAAAAGCTGCTGAGACGTTTCAGTCTGGGTCAAAGTGGTGGTGCATCTGGCTGACTCACTTAGGCCACATCCACACTAAGGGGCCATTCACACCGAGACGCATCACGCCAGGCACGACCACTCCAAAAACAACTTGGAAGTGCATCTAGATAAACAGCTGGGAGCGCCTGTGGAGCGAGGCTGTGTGCGCGTTGCCAAAAGTGATATTGGCGAGCAGGGTTTAAAATATTTTAACTTTTATGCAAGCCCAAAAACCGTAAGACGAAACGCGTTGCGCAGGAGCAAGAGCACCCGACAGGCGCGCAGTACCATAAGGAAAACAATGGTTTTGCTGCCAATGCTTTTCCAGCGACGCGCCTCAGTGTGATCGACCCTTAGTACATTTTCATTTATAAACAGCGTTTTAAAACATTAACAGTTTCTGTACGCATAAGTGTTTAAGCATAGTTTCAGGAATAATCACACCTTAAAACTTTTATAACACAACCATTCATGTACACTAGGCATACAAATACAGCAACAAAGTAGAGTGGTACCGGGAGCATTATTTATTCCTGGAGGAAGCTGTGGCAATGGGAGAAGAGTAATGTTACCACACACAAAAAAGATGAAATCAAAAATGGTATGTTTGTTTGCCTATAGTGTTTTAGACCAAATCAGGAAGATAACATGGGTGTGTGTCATCGTCTCCAAAAGATGCCATTTTTACCCATCCAGATGAAAACACAACCCTAGAGTTTACAAATAAAATAGGGTCAGCAGCATTTCCAAAGGTTTCCATTTTAATGCCGGAGGTAATGGGCAATAGTTACGAGTTTAAAAGAAAGCATGGATGCAGCCTGACGCTGCTTTTCCTCGAGCCACGATGCTGCTGTGGCTTTCACCCAGACACACTTTATCTATAAAACACGACAACTGCTACAGCGAAAATGACTCTTCAGTGTTGCCTATTACTGTTATTCTGTTAAATCATAAGCTCATAAAACTAACCAACTTACTCAACATTTTGTCTAAGACGCAGGTGAAGAGATAAACAGAAGTATGTTAATTCTGCAGTATATCATGTAGACTTAATTTTACCTTTCCTCTGTTTATTACGGAAATGGCAGCTCTCTCAAAAGTTGACATTCTTTGCACCTGCTTATCTCAGAAAACCTGGCAGGCAATGCCTGGTTGGTCGACTGGCTAACACACAGCAGGTGGTTTGGTACTCTTTTTTCTTGTCTTGCTTCAGCTTGACCTTGTCAACCTAATTCCTTCCTTTCCTCTCTCCCTGGCCCCGCCGACTGCCTCCAGCCTACGCCTGGTATTGTTTGTTAGACGACAGGGTGGGGGTTGGGTCAGAAGTGCACTGAGCTGCTGGGTGTCAAGAGGACTACAAGATCTCCACATAGCAGCAGGGCAACCTGAAGATCCCTTTATGTTTACCACTGATGAAACATGCTGAAAGCCCACGAGGAAGTGCTACACAAAATGTGTTTGTACTCTAATAACAGGAACAAACTTTTTTTTTTTTCACACACGATTCATAAGATTGTCTGTGGTTTTACTGTTGGTGGCTGTATGTTTTTAGCAACACAATGTACACACTAGAAGTGTCAGAAAATACTGATACACTAGATTATGTTTTTTTGATACTGTATCGATTTTTTAAAAAAACACTGTTGATTTACAATTAATAATTTGCACACAAAGATTCATAGCAGTTCATTATATATTGTGTTAAAAACCCAAAATGCTAGATCCTTCAGTGTTATCTATTTTCAGCAGTTTAACTCTTCTACTTCAACCGATCAACATATCACCTGTGCAAAAACAAAAAACATGGGCCTATGAAACAGGCTAAGAAATAAAAGCAGTTTCTTGACATTAGATTATAAAAAATTGCAATATATCGCCTTGCTTACAGAAGGCAATATATATTGCAATATATTGAATCATACACCCTGTTTTGTGATAGATTATTTTGCCAGATTCTTGCCAATACACAATCCTAGTACACACAAACATCTAATTTCATTGAGCTGTAACTATAAAATGTATAAATAATGGTTTGTGGACGGCTGTTTTGAAGTCTCTGGTTCAGCATTTCGACCATTGCCATCTTGTTTTTTGGAACCAGAAGTGACCACATTTGGACGAGAGATATAAGCTATGGATAAGTAAGGAGTGGAGCTGACTAGGGACACTAAGGACAAAATTGGCAGACAGCCTGTTACTCAAAGCGGCCCCGCCCTTAAATATTTGTAACATTGAGCTTTAATACAATGTAAATGGGTGGGTTATAAGACATGAATGTTGAAATTAGATTTAGACACCAAAACCGTTTCTGCACAAGGCTGTAAACATGTTTATTTCTGCTGTAAAGCTGTGCATTTTAACATGGAGATCTACGGGAATTTACTCAAGTGGCCAGTCGATCAACTACCGTTTCTGGCACTTCCACATTGGTTTAACTTTTTTAGCCTCGGGGGTTACGCTTTACTGTCAGTAATGACTATGTCGTTATCAACTGATCTGTCTGCTAATTCTTTGATCTATCAACTGATGAATTCTTAAATGTCAGACAACAGCATAAAATGCATGTCACAATTTCCAGATCACAGCTGCAGATGTCTTGTTTTGTCCAACCAACTGTCTGAAACCCAAATACATATAGTTTACTAGCATAAAAGACAAAGAAAAGCAAAAACTGCTCATATTTGTGAAGCTGGAACCAATCTTTTTTTTGTGTCAATTTTGCCTAAGAAAAAAAAAATCGCAAAAGAATTGTTAGATTATCAAAATAGTTGGGGATTAGTTTTTGGTTGATCCACTGATCGATTAATCTGTGGTTTTACTGTTCGTGGTTATTAAACTTAATCTTATCTAGATGCTTATTCTACCAGGCTCCACTTGTGATTCCCTGCCCATTTCCCTTTCCCCCATTTCTCATCTTCTCCCTCTGACCATAGGTCAGTCGACAACAACAGTATCTATTACAACAATGAGCCACATTCTTGTCAAGGTCACCCTCTTGCGTCCGTGTGGGAGAGAGATGGGCTGTGCTGGGAGGAAGAAATCCAGATAAACTAAGCTGAGCCTACGAGGATTTCTCTCTCGCCAGCCTTCTCCATAGTCATAAACCTTATCTCACAGCAAAGGGAAACCTGACAACAAACTGAGAGGCTGTCATCAGCAGCTCAGCCACCTAGATTCCCACCCAAATACCAATGATTCACTCTTACAAGTCTGAGGCTTTGAACAAGGCTTTGAGATCAGGCTGAGAAAGGAATCTGGCTCCCTGTGTGCCGTACTTCATATTTACAGTTCACCATTATGTTGACAGCCGTGACCGAAACTTCACTTTCAGGTACCTGCCTTCCTGAATTCAAAAGCCTTAAAAGAAAAACTCCTAGACACACTACCCAGAAACCTTATCAGCCAAGAAAAAAAAGACATTTTACAAGTCCAACATATTATTCAAGGAAAACAAGTTGTTATTCAGGCTGTGAAATTTCCCCAGAGCCCCTAACCTCAAACTATTTATAGATGTTCTCTGTTAGTCTGTTTCCCTTGTGTTGACGCTCTTCTGTGGGTGGTGCCTTCTCCAAACATTAGAAAGACAATCCAAAAGCCACACATCAATGAACACGCTGTTAAAAAAATATCCAAATTATGCCAAATTACTTTCTATTGTTTTGGGCTGACACAAACAAACAGAAAACAATGAATATTATACTTAGCACATTGTCAGTTTCAATGTGGGTGCCACATTACTGGGACTTGTGGCACATAAGAATTACAGTATTGGATTATATATCAAAGGGATAGTTCCGTTTTTTGTGTTAAGTGGGAATTTATGAGGTACTTGTCCATTGACAGCGTATTACATACAGTAGATGGTGGTTGGCAAACCCCCAGTTTGGAGAAGCCGGCAGAAGCCTGACATGGAAACTAAGCAAACTACTGCTGTGGAGTGTGCGGCAAGAAAACGTATCTAAGCCACCTAAAAAAAAGTCCAACCTAAAATAATCACATTCAGTTTAAGTGTACGCTATATTGCGAATACTGGCACTGCTTTAGCGAATGTCAGACAGTGATTTCTGCCGAGAAAATGAAGCCATTGTATGGCTATAACTTTAAATAATTAAAACTGGTTCATGCCGTCAGAAAGCCCGTACCCTTAAAGTACAGCTTTTGTTTTTATATAACGTGATTTGTCTGTTGACCTATAGTTTTTCCAGAAAAAAAAATACTTGCACATTGCTGATTTATTCCCGAGTACATAATGTTATCCTCATAATCTTTCTCTTGGCTGCTTGTCATTAACTGCCTGCTGCTGTCAGAGAGTGATACAGAATTTCAAAATAAAGGCACATCTGGAAAAGGATGTGGACCGGTGTTTTTACTTTGCATCAATGATACTGGATCGTTGCTCATTGAATTGATTTATTGATCTAGACTGATGGAATGGTACACCCCTACTAAATACTCCCAGTATAGCGCACACTTAAACTGATTTTTTAGGTGGCTAGAATACATTCTGTTGGCTTTTCAAGCCTACTTCTCCAAACTGGGGACATGCTGACTGACATCTATGGACTATGGATAAGTGCCTGATAAAACTCCACTTAAAAACAAGAACAAACTATTCCTTGAACTTAAATTTGACAATACGGCTAACTGAAAATGATTTAACACTAATTAAAAACTAAATATACCTACATTACAGTCAGTGTGATTCCCTAGATTAGCTTCCAAAATGCATTCAAGGCTTGTCAGCTTTGAAAAAACACAGCAGAGGTTTCAGCTGTTCAGTTGGATTAAGGAGGTGATAACAGTGCAGAGGTTAAGGCCATGGCTGTAGGAGTAGAAATATGTGTGTGTACATGTGGAGGAGTGCACTGTGCTCTGCTCTGCAGATACTGCCTGAGCTGCACTCACTGTGCTGTCCCTCATGCTGCTACTTTAACTAGGGCTTGCCACTCTGATCGACCTCTACTGCTGGCTGTCTCACAGAGCTCCTATTGAACCATGTCTATCTTAATGGACGCTGATGTGCACTATTACTGAGTGCCAGCAGTTCCTGCACTACATCCTCAAAGCCCTATGGACTTTTACACCTTAATACACCTTGGGGCCACAAACACTGCAGCTGGTGACATTTCAACACTTCTGAGAGGGGTGAAATAGTTGAAAAGGCAGGTCAATAGCAGGGTAAGTTACACCGCAGTTTATTTTCTGATCCACGCAGCATGTCTATGACTTGTTTTGATAATTATAGTCCGGAGCTGACTGGAGTATAATCCATGGAGTTAAGTGAGAAGCCCCAAACATGCCAAAACAGGCTGACCTGGAAATAAATCTACTTTAGCAAGTATCAAATCAATCTAAAAGCAGCTTGAAACTACTCAGTGAATGCACTTTGGCAAAGCAACAAAAGCAGATTGAAATGTTCCTAAGACATTTGCTTAATCAAAGGACATGTGAGGACGTGTCAGCACACTGCAGCCGCTGGTGGGGAATCTCTACAGAAATTATATCTGTGTGCCCTTCAGATCATTAAAAACACTAATAAGTCAGGCTGAGGTGATGTCGAGGGAGTAAAGTGAAACCCACTATACAGGCGAACCCCCCCTCGCTCTGCCAGCCGCTTAGCAGAGGTCTGCTGCTCTCAGCCATCAGAGTTTGATGACCTTGTTAGTTTGAGTGCCTAATCTGCTAATGCCCTGATAAAAATAAACAGTCAGTGCAGTCATTGTAGTCCCCCCTCCTCCCTGCTGCTGTCCATAAACACAGATGATGCCTCTATCTTTATTTATCCTGGGGGCTTACTGTCAGACTGACAGTCTTAGGAGCCGGGGCGGGGGGGCAGAATTATGTATTGTTTGTTAAAGATAAATGCTTTTTGAGTTAGAGTCACTACACAAATATCTATATTAATAGTTTAGGGATGTCAGTTTCAGTTAATTTAGTTTTTAAAAGCCTGACACGCATTAAACAGTAACTAACCAGTTGATTTTTAAGAAAAAAAAAGTAAAATGACATAAAATGCAAGAAGACTTTCCTTTCAGTGCAAAGCTCTACTGACTCAGTGAGCTTTGGTGCTGTATTTTAAAATGCTATCCATCTGGGGGGGGGGCATTTTAATGCTTCAGGAGGTAAATGTTTTCCCTTTTATTTCATTTTCTGTTAGCTTTGCTGACAGACAGCCAGCTAGCCACATTAACGTGGAACCATTGTGCCGCCGGCCCCTTTACTGGTCTCCACTGGTTAGCTATCATTAGCCTTGGCCTCTGCACTGCGCACACCTGGGTCGGGTTGGAGCTAGCTTGCAGCGATGCTCATTTGGAAATTACTATTGCTGAAACATGGTGGCCACCCTCTGTTCTATACCAAGGTAGCCCCCATGTTATACCAAGTCTGTATAAACAGGACAGCCGGCAGTGTGTGACATTTTAATGACGTGTTATGTTTGTGATTCACAACAGAACATTTAAAAAGAAGCTAGTGGTAGTTAGCAGCCAACTCAAAGGAGAAGAAAAGCAAATGTCCACACGAAAATATCCTCATGTTTGGAAAACAATGAGATTTGGGGCACTCCTTACCTTTTGCCGCCATATAACAGAGAAGGTAGATTATTTTTATTATCATGTTATGTCGTTTTTATTGTTTAGAAAGGGCTGCTGCATGTTATAGGTCACACTAGCGACAAACACTGTTTTTTTGTCCAGTCTCTGGACAGGCCTTCATAGCGAACCTACAGTATTATATCTGCGTAAAAAGAGATGATGATAAAATAGTTAACAATACTAAAGGGGGTTTGCAGTTCAAAATTAAGCCGCTTACTTACACATAATATGTAAGGATGAGTTTGTTCAGTCTATGCCTTATATTCAATATCAACTGCAGAACAAAAAAAGAAATATCTTTCAAGCTATATTTGGCTTTTATTTGAATGTTTTTCTAAGTACATTTACTTCCAACACTGTGCCTCTTTGAGTTTTAATAATTCATACCCAATACCAGATTTGAGATGAGAGCAGAATGAATAATTAAACCCATGTATATATTCGAAAATCTACAAAAACCTCCGTTGACAAGTAATTTTTCTTAACTTCCACAAAATCCTGCAGCCCTGCAGCACATCTAATACAATGTACCAGTATATGAAAATGGTCTGCAAAAATCAAGTGGATACACTGAGGTAACAGGGCTGACATTCATCTTAACTAGATCAGGACAAAACCCAAGATCATAATAAAGGGGAAGTACAGTCTGAAGGTCATGCAGCGCAGAAACAAAGCATCATATTTTTTAAGGTGTATTAAATGTCACATTATTCAGCAATAACCAAATTGCCAGGACCTCTGGAGTAATACCGTCAGCTATATTATTAACAATAAAAAATACCATAATAACCGTGACATATGACTTAAGCGAATGGATTTAACAGCAAAATGTCTCACTCTTCAAGGGATACATAAACCTAATGGATATGATTAAATATAATTTAGTTTTCCAGATGGACAGCGAGGCCCCACTTACGAAACATAATTGAATGTGCGAGCTCAGCTCATCGCCAAGGACTAAACAACTCCCCAGCCTCCACTACAAAGAGGAGCTCATTTCCATATTAACTTCACCTTTATTGATCCACTCACACATCCTCCTATTCCCGCCGCTACACAAACACCCAAAAGTCCTTTTGGGAGGTTTTGAGAACAGTACGGGGTAGGGGAGGAAATGCACTCAGGACTATTTAACAGTCATAGACAAAACAATGCAATAATGCAACAATACTTTGGTTATTGACTATTCTTGGGGTGGAGGGTGAAAAGTCATCTTAGCAAAACAACTACGTGGACCTGCCCTGCATATAAATTTAGAGAGAAACAATTCTTTACGTGCCGAGCCATCAACTCCTCAGCCCATCTGTGCACCAGAAAAGCGCTCTGAAATAAAAACTGTAACTCTTGTGCTTGTTTCATTTACATTTCAAAATGATTTCACAGTTGCAACCAGGAGCTCCAGAGGTACAGACACACTCCAAAAACATTTCACAGTTCTGCTTTACACTGTGTGTTTGCATAAAAAGATGTGTTCAAATGTGTTCGTACCCTACCTTCACAACCATGCAAATACCGAAAATATAAATTGGTGCTAAAAGGCATTAAGTTATTAAAGGAACAGTGTGTAAGATTTAGGGGGATTTAGCAACGAGGACTGCATATTGAAACTACCTGAAACCTTCCATTTAGAATTAATTCAGTGTTCATTGTTCAGGAAATTTATACTGGGAGCCGAATTATTCCCAGATGCACCAGGTGATTTATAGCAGTTAAACAACACCGTATTAAGCTGTTTCATGTGCAAATTAGTGTTTCTCCAATGCTGTTTGGCTGTTGGGAGACTGGCCGATTGCTTGCGGTCACCTATTTTGTCAAATAACTTAAAAATCCACACAATTCATGAGGTTTTCACCGGGAGCTGAATTATTAACAGAAGTCTTTTACAGTCCGAAACTGTGATTTAAACCGGTAAAAACACTGAATAAAGCAGTTTTTCCAACACTGCTCATTGCGAAGATGTTGCTAATTATGGTGGCAGACGTGAAAACGCAAAAACACAAAAACGGGAAAGGCCATATCTACTGTTGGATTTGTCCTTTCTAAGCTACTGCAGAAACACGCAGTGCCAAACGGCGATCTCCGTAAACGAGGACGCGGTCCCTCGGTAGTTAATAACAGCTCATTCTATGGTAACAAAAACACAATTCCAGAGAAAACATGTTATTTAATATGATTTCTGCCAATATATCCCCATAAATCCTGTACACTGGACCTTTAAATAATCAGATGTTATACATCTGGCAAAGTAAGCTGAGGTGGTAAAAATATCAACTGGACCGGCAAAATGCCCCCATCGAAACTTAAACTTAAGAAAAATCTATATATTAATCTTTTTCTTGTATCTTTATTGAACACTGAAGATGGATAATGATAACTTTGCATGACATGTGTTTGATTAGCTCATTGTTCGGGTGGGTGTATATCAGCCAGCCGCAGCGACACAATGTGATCTGCGAGAGCCTGTTTGATTGATGCATGCAAGAGTTTAAGAGCTTATCAGAAGCCAACACTGCACAGAGGTTAACAACACTATGAAGCTGGATTTTACAACTCTGGAAAGTTATCACAAAACACTCACTGTATCTTCCAGCTCAAAGATTGATAGGTAAACAGTAGAACAGCCATGTTTTAAAGTAATGAACTGAATAAGGGATCAAAGCATCCAGGCTAGTTCGCAGACGCTTTAGTGTGGACTTTGCATGCTCTCCCTGCGTTTGCACTGTTTTCTTCCAGGTGGTTCTGGTTTTCTCCCAGTCCAAAAGACATCAATTTTGGGTGTACTGGGGAAAATAAAATGCCTTCAGGTAGTGTTGACCGCAGGAAGAATAATAGTTGCTAAGGTGTTGCCAACAGAGATTCTGATAAAGAGTAATATCCACCTGGTTTCTTGAGTGTTTTTCTTTTCTAAATAAGTTCCAGAAGTGGTACAAACATTACAAACATCCCTGTATCTGCAGTAAATAATACTGACCGAATGGAAGAGGGATGGGAGAAAAACGCAGCATTATATGGGATGAAGACTGTTTTGACAGGGGGAGTCTTTCTCTGCCTATAAGAGATAATGCAACGCTTCTGTATTCAAGGACACTGATGCAGTCTCCATCGAGCATATCAGCATTCATAAGAGGACTCTGCTGTGGCAGGGGTGACTTTGATGCATGTGGTACTCTTGTTTAAGGAAAGGAAACAGCATGAGAAAAATCAAACCTCCGTACACACTGGAGACTATAAAAGTCGTTGGCACACAACCAATTTTTGCAGAGAGGTATAAGCAGAGGACAACCTACATTTATCACTTATGGCATTTAAGGCTTTTAATGTAGTAAATCAAGCAAGTGCAGATAATCTAAAAGAGGGGGATCAAAAGTCTGGAAAGTGAGTCTGCAGCATTAAGAAGACTTGATTTTCTGGACACAGAGGACGAATATTAGAAGAAAGTTGCAGGTCAGGTACAAGGAGTCACTTCCAATATTTTTTAACATTTAGTCCATAAATAGATTCACACACACTTAGGGTAGCAAAATTCAAGGTGGAAACTCCTCATGGGAATTAACAGGAATAAATGGAAACACAGGGGTTGTCTGCTCAGGTTATATTAATCATGTCACATGCACATGGAACTAACCTTTAACCATATCATAAGCAGACATAATCCATTAATTTGTCAAATGAATCCAATTATTTGTCAAATACATGCATGCACAATGAAATGTGTGGTGATAGAGAGAGGTAATAGGGAAAGTTAGTTTGAAAATTTGAGGTAGCATTGTGGGCTGTGTTTTGTGTTTTATTTACATTACTTATTCATTACTTAACTGTTTTTGGCACTTCTGGTTAGATGCTAAACTGCACTGTTTTGCTTGGTAGCTGTACTCTGTACAATGGCAAAAAGTTGAATCTAATCTAATCTAATCTAAACATATGGTGACCGCTAGCTAGCAAAAATAGCAAAATGTGTTAGTTCCCAGGACATGGCGAGCAGGGTGCTATATAATTCTGCATATTTCAGCATTTCCTGTACAAAACAGGAAGCTTTTTTCCCCTTTGTTTTGTAACATATATTTTTTGAAGCTTTTTTGAAACTCAAACAGTATAGTGTAGTAACTTAATAGTCCATAACACAAACTGTTAAAACATACCACCCCCGCATTTTACACAGAAAATTACATTGACATTTTAACAGGTAAACAACAAATTTAGTGTGATTCTGCCTCTCATTTTGTTGTCATGAAGAGATTTGAGAGAGTGTTTCATGAGACGAAAATATACGCCCCAAAGTGCAGGATGAGTCAACCATTTTTTTTTTTTTTACAAACTCTAAAATACCATTAAGAAAACTTGGGGCCTACTTTTGGGGCCAGATACTGATGTATAGGTTACAATCAGCGCAAGACTTGTGTGATTAAAAAAAATACTTGAACATCTATTTTGATTTCATTTAAGTTATAAACTGTGTACTTAGCTTGAGGACATATCTGTTGGTTAACTGAATTATAAAATACACAACATGTTCACTCCAGTAATATAATCAAAAACGTTCATGGAAGCATGTGGTCCTTTGGCTCAGAGAGTGCAGTAGGGTTGGCAGTAGTGTGGGCTGCACATGTGATGGGAGAATGCACTGAGCATGCAGAGGGTTGTAATTTTACTGAATTCTTATTTAATGGGACACATACTGGCAAGTGATCTGTGCATGTGATGGAAGAGCAGGCTGCTGAACGCAGTGCATGGTTACAATTCAAATTAATGGGCATACTTTCAACCACAACATGTCATAAGGCCTAGTGTTGCTTTTTTCAAGTGTATTCTCCACCAAATAAGTCCACTGTTACAAAGGTTTATTGAAACGGTGCAAAATTTCCAAACTTGACATCCCTTGGAAACTTTTTGGAAATTTTCCGAGCCTTAGCAACCCTCCACACACTGTACACTGGATGGGAGACAAGCTAAGCTCAGTCTGTTATGACTTTTGTTTGGCACTAAATATTTCCCAAACTCAACATGGACTTTGAAGTGAATGTTTGGCTGAGTCATCTGCAGTGCAGAGCTGCTCACAATAACTTCATCATAGCTCTTTATATATTGTTATTTTAATCCTCTCACCCCTTCGTGGTCCAAGCCTCTGCCAGCTGCATAAATTTAAAATGTCATGTAAACAGTGACCGACTCCTTGATGCCAAAGTCAAATAGTTCCATGTCATCGAGTTTGAAAGGACTTGGCAGCAGAGCAAAACTTCAGTTAGGGCAGCAGAATGGTACAATCCAACACTGTCTGAACACTTAATGCATATATAGTTTATTTATTTATCTATCTCTCTTGAAAAGCATTAGATTGGGGGTGAGGATTTAAGGGATTCAGTGGTGATGAAGCGTTAAGTTGCTGGACTGAGGCCCAGGTCAGTGAGCCACAAGATGCTTTACCTCACTGTCAAACACTCTCTCTTCTCAACATGTTGAACATGAAGGCCTTCAGAGTAAAACTCCCATGAAAAATTGTGCTTTGCGGAGTACGTAGATCTGAGGCACATACTGCTGGACAAAAGGAATAAGCCTTGAATTATGCAATTTGCCCAAATTCTTTTTCTAACATTAACAAAGTATTGGTTATGAAGTGGTGTAATTAATTAAGTAATGACAGTTTGTTACAATACTTGAGTATTTTTGGGAGAATCTGTGCTTGAGTTTTTCTATTTCTGTCAACTTTCACTTTTACTCCACAACATTTCCTGAATAAAAAATATACTTTTACTCCACTACTTTTTCCTTAACGTGACAGTAAATTGCTACAAAATAGGAACGGAAGGAGAAAAGGGACGGATGGACAAATGACAGAATGGAAGGGCCGGAAAACTGGATTTTGTTCTTTAAACCCTTTAAATTTTGAAAAAGACCTAATTTTTCATCAACCGCTCCATTTTTAAGGTGGTGTTCATGTTAGCGAGAAATAAACATCACAATTTTCGAAATTCAAACCACTTGCTTTTTTACTGGCAGCATTTACTTGTACTTTTATTTTCAATGCTTAAGTACATTTAATATTATAAAATTACTTCTGATAAGTACAGCAAAAATCAGGTACTTAAAGACTTACTCAAATGATATTATAATTGGTTACGTCTACCAAAGTCGTTTTCTGGTAAGAAATCTATAATTTTACTCAAGTATTCAGGTCCTTGATCCACCGCTGTGGTAATGTCTTGCTTATATAACGACATCTTAATTTATAGTTATTTTAAATTATTTTCAGTTGACTGGAACATAATTGTCAACTTTAATGATACTCTTAAAGAATGTCAAAAAAGTCGTGTTAAGTATTATATAAATAATGAAAATCTTCGTTTAAAAATAGTTAATGGAGTTTTATAGGAAGACGCTATTTTTTCTCTTTGTAAGGGGGAGCATTGTAGAACAACATATTGCATGTAGGCGTATTCTCTGGTGGTGCTGTCAACAAATCTTTAGGATTTTTTTTCAATAACAAGTAGTAAACATTTGCATTAATAACCTCTCCAAAACATCATTAATACGAGCAGCTTGGGGTTGAAAAAAGGAGCCCTTCAAAATGCAAACTGCTCCAAATTCAGTCCTATATTGTGCAGGATGCAAGCATCCATCGCCTCATGAATGTTTGACATTGGTCCCAAAGGACGGACGTGTTCTCCTTTTAATTTCTATCAGTGGTATAATCCCCTTTTGAAACCCTTTTTAGGGTGAATTAGAAAGGCCCTGCATTCAAAGAGATGAGTGGAGAGAAGGGGGCGGGAATAATCACAAGGGCCTAGCTGTCTGTGTGGATTAGAATAGGAAAGAAAATCCTTTCATCTCAGATCTGTACTTCCAAGCTTGGAAGCATGCATGCACAGACACAACGCACCAAACCTCAGATGCATACCTCTCAAAAAAATAAAGCCAAAGACCTCTATGTTGTTAAAATTTTATTAATATACACGAAGCAGCTATTTATGTTTAAACAGATGATACCCACTTATGCTTAAAAAATGGGAATGGTAGTCAGTGGATTAGAGAAAAGCTCGTATAAAAGCGCTGCTCTCGAGGCTGACCTCTCAGACAGAGCACAGGGGAGGGCACGCACATGATCTAACGTGCGTCTCCAATTCCTCATGCTGAAATGTGGACCGCGGCTCTATTTTTGGCAGCCTTTTGACATCCAGCAAAATGCAACAAGAGGGACTAGACCGGAGAAGCTCCTCAGCCAGAAAATGGCAAACAAACATCCCCCCCACCCACCCAAACAACGCCATCTGACAGATAAGAAAATGGATTAGCCATTACGTCTGTTTGCTCAGTTGTCTACCTCTGTGGGGGTTTAACAGAGTAAACTGACAAGAAGTCTGGCAGTGTGTAACAGATATGAACACTAAAAACACTGTGTGACTGTAATAACATAAACATTCAATATACCTGTAGGACAAACATTCTTATGGCATTTTTTTACACCAAAGTAGAGCTTCCCTCCCAGGATCTCAGAAGAGACACTTGAGTGAAATAACATCGCCAAAACTGAAACAGTCAAACAAGCCACACAAAAATACTTGTTTTCCCAAAAGGCTATACAACCAGTCAAGTGGTATTTTTAGGCCAATTATAGATAATAATACAGTGGGAGCTAGTGCACAAAACTGAGTTAAGAATCTGACTAGTCTATGAAGAAAAGCTTGGTTTGCTTATGTCTCTTGGAATGCAAAAAAATTACTTCCTTGACTGAGTATATCGTTCGATCAAGGTCAGATGTTAGCTTAAGGCAGTGCGTGCAAATGTGCATGCGTTCGAGCATATTAAAGGAAGCAGTTTTCTGCAGGAAATGCAAACTCAAAAGGTATGTTTAGGTTCAGACGTGATCTCATTGTTTATTTTCCACCACACCCAAGCAGAAGTAGGTTAAGCATTTGTCCAGTTGTTATCAAGCTTTAACTACTGTAGAGTTAGTGATTATATTTAGAGCCGCAAACACTGGCTGATTAGTCATTTAGAAAAGAAAGAAAAAGAATCTGCAACTCTTTGATGTTCGGTTAATCATGTTGATAATTCTGCGAGCAAAAATGCCAACCATACCAAACATTTGATGGTTGCAGGTTCCTGAATATCTTCCATTGGTCGTACACAACATTAAACTGAATATTTGGACAGTTGGTCAGACAAAAAAAACCATTTAATGACATCATCTTGGGCATCAGGAAAATTTATTAAGCATTTTTAAAAATTATTTTCTAATGTTTTAAGGACAATAAACTAGATCGAAAACTTGCAAAAATAACTGGCTGGTTATTTGATGATGAAAATAATCATTGGTTACAGCCATAACTTTATTTAAAGCTATATCCTAAAAAAAGTGATACTGAGGAGCCAGAACAACTCTTCCTAATATACAGCAAGCGAGCAAAGCGTCAAGACTATGAGCAGAGTGGGAAATTAGCACCGGCTACCAGCCAAATGCTGGTAAAATATAAGTGGCTGATAGATTTTATTCGCACACAAGCTAAAAAATAATGGTTATCTATTGAGAGGCTGGTAGATTTTGCAATCCACCAAATAGAGTTGCAGAAGGGCAAAAAAGGTCATTTTCAACCCTTCAAGCAACAACAGCATTCAGGGAGCCCATCACCCCCTGAGTGAGCTTCAACAACTGCTTGCTGTTGCAAATACACTGGAGGTGCGTGTAGCTTTGCCAAAACAGAGCCAAGGTGAGCCGATTTTCAAACAAGCAACATGTTGCTTAGCCTCATTACTGTAGCACAGAGCATGTCAGGACATCTTCATTGGAAAAAAATAAAACACTCTGCTCATTTGCACTGCGACCACAATGAGAGAATGCGAAAGAATGGGTGTGAAATTAAACAAAACACATCTTTATTTAGCTTGATGTCTTTGCTTGACCATGTTAAATTACAGTAGATAAAAAGTAGCAACGCTCTGGTGGTGGGTATGTATTGGTGACATTTTACTAGCCAGAGACAACACACAAGATGTTGCAGCTAAAACATTATGCTGCAAAAAAAAAAAAAAAAATCTCAGTAATGATTATAAATGGTGTCATGTTTGGGGAAAGCAGGATATTGACCTTCTAACGGCAGGTTGGTGATAAGACTCTGGAGGTTTAAGATGAGTTTCAACATGCACTTTCATCGAATTCTACATGGATGTCAAATGAAACAGCATCCACTCCTTTGATTTGATGCAGGACAACCAAAGAACATAAAAAAGTGGTGCTACTCAACGTATTTTAGGAGCACTTCAGAGAACATAAGCAGGCTACTCTTTGATAACGAGCAATGGTGCAATGAAGTAAGGAATTTCACAGCTGAAGCATTAGTGATTTTCTGAACATGTTCCATTTAACAACAAACTGGCTGCAAACAATCCCCTTAGAAATGTATTGGGGGGGAGGGCGAGAAACGTAATCCTCTCTTTAATCACTCTTGCTCAAACACTGCCTTGCTGTTAACTTCCTCTTTGTTAAACTAAGAACCTTTCACAAGCTGTTAAGCTCTTGGACTGCAAATTTTCTCACCAAGTGTTTCGTGGTCAAACCTCTGTCGATATTGATTATTATTTGTAACATGTGCAACACAGGACGTGGAAACTCAAGAGCTGAACCACCAAAGAACTAGGACGAGGAAGTTCTTTTCACATGGCCAAAACAATAGCGCAGAAACAAAGCCTTCAGAAATCCCCCCAAACGTAGTCTGCGAACTCTTTTACAACCGTAGCAAGTCAGTACAAACTTTGCACCACCACCTCTCCTCTCGCTGGTCGAAAATTCCAGTTGAGGGGGGAAAAAGCCACGTCTGCTCCTCCCCACTGTGTGGGTTTTGTTCTGCTAATCAGACCACATGCCTCAAGGATTCAGGAATCCAAGAGCTCTCAGCCAGCTCCTCTCATTCCACATACAGCCGCAGCAGCCTGTGACAAACTATTCAGTGTGTTGGGGGGTTAAAGACTCTATCCATTCATAACACTGTTCAACCCTCCCTCCCTCCTTTCCTAATCTCAGGCAGTTCTTTACCCTCACCACCTCCTCCTCCTCTTACCCCTCACATGCCCTCTCTCTCCCCTCTCACCACAGCAGCTCTTTTTTCTTAATCTATCTGCATACTGCACACTGGTTCTGAATAGGCTCATGGTTTATTATTAGACTGGTCCAACCACACACCCACTATGGTTTTAAATAGAAAAAACAGGACTAGGCCTCCATCTCCACCAAAAGTCTTGATATTTGGCTTTCTCTTTCCCCCCTCGCTCATTTTTCCCCTTTTTCTCATTCTGGTTTGTTTCCTCCCTGGCTCTCTTGCTACTCACGCATTGAGAGGCGAAATGAGGCACACTGGAAATTTGCAGCCTGACAATGGAAGACAGCTGCTCGTGCTGCATAAGTCTTTCATGAGCTGAATTAGTGGTACAAGCCTTTGCTCTCCCATCCCCCCACACATGCCTTCCCTCGTAGCGGGCTGATCCAGACACAGCAACACACCTCGTGGAAAGCTTAGGAGAGAGGGAAAGACAAAGCATGACAGCAGCTCTGTTTGACAAATCTGTGATTGCTTTGTGCAAAGAAAAGGAGGCCGACACTGTTTGTGTCCCTGCAGAGAACCAGCACATCAATTCTTAATTCTGTTTAAAACACAAAGTAAAATGAAGTTTTCAGAATGATACTGATGTTAAAATAAAAGTATTACCAAGGGGCCAATATATACCCAACCCCAATGCAACCCCTTGCCTCTAACACTTAGCCCTCACCCTCTGTTTTCCATGTTCAAGTGTAGGAAAAGGGTTTCTAGATTCTTGATGGGAGTGACGATTCAGGGCTACGTGGCCCTAGAAATTAAGGTTTTTCAAACGCACACTTTGTACTGAATGATATGAGACACGTAAGAGCTGCACTAAAGAAACCAAATATAGAAATCAACAAATTATGTTTTTTTAAACTACTAATCATAATACAGTAACCATGTATTATCTTCATTTAATGTCATGTAAATGTATTATGGTCCTTTTCTTTATAACAAGCATGATGACATAAAGAAATCGCGAGTATTCTGATGTCTCCGTAGCTTTCTAGCTTGCTAGCAAACGTTACACTGTTATTGCTGATTGTGCATGACAGTCAAGCATTTTGACATATTTCCGTGACGCATTTCCCCCCTTTGATGGAGTATAACACCATAATTCAACTAAACTCCAACAGCGAAGTTGCAGTACTTGTTACCGCTCCACTAATGCCTGAGCAGACTGGTAGGGGAGGAGCACTGGTTGCCAACATTAGCTTATAAAGCGTCGTAAGTTGTCCAGCAATGCAGGCTGTTCTCACAAACTGTTTGTGCATTTTCCTAATGCACAATAATGCACCCAATTTTGTGCATATTTTAAAAGGCTGTGATCACATGACCAATGCTCTGTAAGGTGGCAGTTTGGGGTGTTGAACAGGTCACAAAAATCCAGACTTTCCCCTGAAGACACATTTTTGGAACCATGTGGACTTTGAGTGTTTTTAAGGTACATCCTCTCCATGTTTTTTTTCCTAAACCTAACCTCCATAACTGTACGTTAAGGACATAATATCATTCATGGGCCACTAATTCGAATATCATACAAACTGTTGTGCGAGAATATATAAAGACCCCTTTTATGTGGATACTTTGGGTGATAAGGCAGTTTTTCTTTTTTTGATCAACTGGTAGTGTAAAACTGCGTCCTGAGAACCACAAAAGGATTCCTGTAACCCACGCAAGAGAAACCACCAGAGCAGAAGGCGGTATATTCGCAATGTCTGTCAACACTCACCGTATCCACGTACGTAAACAACAACAAACAGGTGACGTTTCAGGGTACTGAGGAATGTCCTATTTCATAGGGCAACTTTTCCACCACATGAAAAGGGGCAAGATGGAATAAACTTAAATAAAATGACTGTTTTGTATTACAAAATACAGAAGGGCTGTGTTGAGATTATGAGTATAAAAAGCTAATAGCTAAATACTTGAAAGTGGGAGTCACACGGTGCTATTACTCATTGAATAAGTGAGTTATTCTAATAAAAAAGAAGCAATATATATATGGCATTCACACTCCCAGCATGGAGTCTTAAGATTTATATGCATCTTGATTAGCTGTGGGGAAATTGCCAGGCATAATTTACGAACAGTATTCTGTTGTTTAAGACTGTGTGTCATGGAAAACGTGTCAAGATAGGTCAGAATCAGTATGTACAGTTTGTGATAACATTATGCTGCCAGTTTTTAGGGGTGGAAAAAAAGGGGTAGATGAAAAACCTCTGTCATTGCTGAATAAGATCTTTTCACTATTAAGACCAGTCGCACTCATTCCAACCACAACTTTTCCTTCAAAGTTTTCATTATTCCAGATTGCACTTGCGGTAAAAGCAAGCTTACATTATACTCAATATCAAAAGTGACAACAAATCCCCAAAAGCCTCCAGGAAGCGGAGAGATGGGACACAAATCAAGCTAAACATCCACCGAGGTCAAGGTGACTACAGGCAGCAGTGTTTATGACTGGAAAGACCTGCTTCCAGTGTTGAATATTTTCAAACAAAAAGCCTGCGGTTCCTCTCGACTAGGATTTCCTGAGCAACAAAATTATAAACTTTGTGGGCCGCGTCGTCGTCTTCTAAGTCAATATCTGATTCTGTGGTCTGCTGTGTGGGCTGGGGAATCTGGTAAATGGTGGTTTATGCTACAACTGTTGTACAGAAATGTAAATCTAAAAATGTCAGAAATGTTAAAGGTTCTTGACTCCAACTAAGTGGATGCATAAATACTGGAATTTACCCTATGTATATCTATAGCTTGCTTTTTAGTGATGAAAATAAGCTAATTAAAAGACTATTAGATAAAGACAAACTTAAACCAACTTCAGTTATGTCTACATTTATGTCTTTTAGGGTCCAGCAATGTACAAATTGTACAAGTGAGGCGTTATCTGTGAAGGTTACATATTGAAAAACAGTTTCTTTTTTATTATCGTCACTGACTCACTTTGACAAAAAGAAAAAAAAAACCCAAACATTGAAACTGCTATAATCTGGCAGCATTTGGGGTTTCTACCAAATGCTAAGAGAGAGCCAAGTAATCTTGGAAGGTGTGTGTATGTTTTGTGGCAGCTTTAGATGGAAATATTAAAAATTCATACCCATCTCAGATCAGTCCTCTGTTAAAGTACTGCGAGGTTGTTCATCTGATGAACAATAAAATACAAAAGAAGTGGTGGAAAACATGTACTTTGATGTTTTATTATAGAATATAAAGTTGTTGTTTTTAACACTATATGTATTTATGTGAGGTTAAAAGGTTAAAATATTGGATGTCCTATTAAAATGACATTTGAATATTGGCATTTTCTGCTGCAGTGCATTTTTTTCCCATGATGTGATTGCACAAGCCATTCTGATTTACACTGATTGTTTTTGCTGTTTTGATTTGCAATGGCATGTCAGTGAGGGATAAGACACTTTAAACCCAGAAAATGAGTGGTATGCACGGTATGCGTCTTAGTCTGCTGAAAAAAAGGAGTATCCCTGGGACACTCGCGTTCACACTAAATGAAAATATAAAACAGCCAACCGATGTTAACATCAACACAAGTATTTTTAAATCCATTTTAACGGCTTTTCAGTCATTAAAAACGACAAAATGTTCAACATTTTATTTTATTTTATTTTCACACTTTGGGTAATCTAGTGTTTTGTTTTGCCTACAAGCTCAAACCATTTCACATTATTGTGAAGGCAGCTGCTAATGGCAGACGTGGAAAACAATTAGTGTCAAATGTTTTCTTCCTGTAGTAGAGAGGGACTCCCTGAGGGTGAATGCTTCAAAACAGCAGAGGCAACAGCACAGATTTCACAACAGCAACTACAAGTCAAAGCTGTAATTCATCAGCTTTCTCTAGAATTGAACATTGATTATATGAATTAGAGGTGGGAATCTTTAGGCACCTAACATTTATAAAATGATTCAGAGGGCTACGATTCGATTGTAAAACGATTAATGACGCATCTTGAAGCATTAATTATTTAAAATTTTGAGCTCTGGGGAAAGTCAAGGTGCTGAGTGGACCAGGCGCAGGGATTTTAAAGTAAACAGACTGAACATATAGTTATTATATATATTATATTTTATCTTCAAGGTTGGTTCAAGTTGTTAAATACTGCAGTGTGTGTTGGTCATGTGGTCTAGTTTGCTGGCATCACTGATGCTCTGCTCCATTAACGTTGATGGTGTAAAAAAGTATTTGCAATATGCTCCAAGTTCATCCCACAAATTAAATTTTTTAGACATTAAAACATTTAATGCTTGCAACCACAGTGTTTTGTAAAGATCAATTACAGGATAACTCTAAAATAGGCACTACCCTTATTCCTCCTCCCTAGTCAGCATCAGAAATACTGCTAAGCTAAATACATTATTAAAACTATTATTTTTTTTAACCAACAGCGCTTATCCAATGAGGGAGGCTTTTTTTAATAATCAGACATGTTTCCTAAAGATATATTTTCCTTTATAATACTGCTTTGATAAATGTTGTCTTCTTTTATTTACCAAGTTAATGTGTAACGTTCATAGTGTTTAAAATTGCAATAATATGGTATCATGACCGACGTATTGTGATAATATTGTATTGTGGGCCCTCTGATGATTCTCACCCCTACGGTATACTTCAGTGATATTTCAGAAAGGTACAAAAAAAATGGATTTCAACATCTGCTTAAACATCTGGGAAATTAGCTGTTGTGAACATCCCGAGTTCAAACCTCTTTTCTCAATTTTGAAGTGTTGAGCAATCACAGCACGAAGTGTCAGTAAATGTTGAATTGCTCGTTTCAGGATGTTACTGTGGTTCGCTAATTCAATGTCAAAGGGGAGTGTTGGGGGAAGGGGGTTTCCAAAGCAATCTGACCGTCCGATAAGCAGTTCTGACAGAGTACACTGACAGCTTAATACATCACTAAAATGTCTGATAGATACACAAGATGTAAAGGAGATCTAACATATTTGAACTAGCCCCTCAGTACTGTCAGTCTGTTAATGAAGTAACAACTCTGCTTCACTAGAACGGGGACAGGTAAGCTAACAGCCTCACTTTGTAGTGAGCTTCTTGATGTAATTTACTCCCTTCTTAAAATAAGTCACAGTCTCTCTTCTCTTCCAGAGCCTTTAAAAGCCCTGGCACTACTTAAAAGGAATGAGCTGTAACACAATAGCAGCAGTCAGCCAGACACAGAGAGGCACAGAGAAAAAACTCAAGCTAGCTCTCATGAGATCCCTCCACTACCCGAGCTGGACATCAGCATCCAACGCCGAGCGGTGGCTGTGCTCTTTCATTCAAGTGCTGCCTTCCCTTTCTCTCTCGCCACTTTTCAAAGCGGCACTGCCGATGTAATTTTCCATGAGAGCTGCTCCATTTATCAAGGCCAGTGGCACATCGAGGCAGCTAACGAATGCCTTACTCCTCTAGATTGGTATAATGAGAGGTGGGAGAGTGAGACACACTCAGAGGTGGTTAGCACTTGTACGAAGGAAGTAGAGATGATTTATTCAGCATCCAAGAAGCAATGCTTCAGGGAGCTTTAACTTAGGACACAGACAATGTAGCCTCGCTATTACACCTCGGCAATGGAGAACAAGACTGCTGGTGAGACACATACTGATTAGTGCTTGGATTAAACTGGACATGCGACAGCTAGTGCTCTTAGAAAACAGGTTGGGATGAAGATGATGTATTTCCAAATCTACTCCCAAAAGCAATTGCTTTTTTGTTTTGTTTTAAATAATGTTTAATTGTTTTATTTACTTTAACTATTCATATTCAATTATATATCTACAACTTAATTAAAACTAGTACAGATATAAGCTTCATATTATTATTAAGCTGTCAAATCATTGAAGAAGGTAAGAAATTCAAGAGCATAATTTCACAAGCATCAAGGACTACAAATAGATAAATACTGAGATTTCTTTTAACCTCAACCCCCAAAAAGCTGTCCCATCACATTAGGAAGTGAGTAGGATTCCCTGATTCTGCAACAGGGCACTGATGGGACGTCGTGAGTCATGTCAGCAATCATTTTTTCCCTCAGTTGTGTCTCGTCAGATTCAGTATCAATTTTTCAGTTTGAGCATACTGCCAAATAATCCAGCCTGTGGCCACTGAATGCTAGCTGCTGTGGCTAGTGTGAATTAAAGACATGGGATTCTACTGTCTCATCATCTGCCGAAAAATGCGAAATGCTCATTTTAGGCATGGAGATTTTCTGTCTGGATGTGATGGTGGAGATTTGGGTGGGATGTAACAGCCAGAACGAGTGATGTGGTGTGGTTTCCGTCAGTCTACATGACCGTAAAACTTCTGTCGGTTGCAGCAGCCTTCGCTTTTACTGTTTTCAAGGGGAGCATCTGTTAAGAACCAGCATGGTTTCAATTCAAACTGTGATTTTTTTTGTGTAGTGGCCACAGCTGGAACTGCAGGTTGCATGATGTGCAACTTTCTCACATACACAATTGTAACAAAAGAACATTTTTTATCGCCAATTTGTATTGTTTTATTTAGGCATCTTGACTCCTCACATGATTTGTTTTTATCTTTTATTTACTCTGCTGTGTTTATTGTCGTGTACTGATCACTGAGGTAAAATCCTTGTACGGGAAAACCTACTTGAAGATAAACCTGTATGATTTATGAAAATTGTAACAGTAGACACTTTTAGGCCAAATAAACATTCTTCTTAGTTCTAAGAACCCTCCTTTGTACTTTGCTTACACCACAAGAAAAATGATCATTATTGTTAGATCTCCATTTTGAGGGAAATATTTAGCTCCTATTTTAAAGAAGGTACTCTCCCAGCACTAAAGGAACCAAGAGTTACCTTGGTTTACACTGATTGGTTGAACACATGAACTAATGCAGGATTAGCATCCACCATATTAAAAAACGTGTTAGCTGAAGGAGGTCGTAATGACATACCTTTTAAGAGAGGCGGCGTTGTGGACTGGGGATTCTTTTTACTATATTACTGATTTGTTCTGTAGTGTCATCATTAAAATGTCTTTTCGTCTTCTATGGCTGTATCTCACTTGAACTACACAACAGTGCCCCCATGATCTCCGGTGGTACTGTCTGTGATGTCCGTATCCATAAACTTTAAGAAAACGTGCACAAATATGGACAAAATGAACACATAGTCTGGACAGAAGGCTCTATCGATGTCCATATCTAACATTGAGCACACAGGAGCCCTTAGAGAATTTTTTTGTAGGTACGAGTCTGGTGAGCAACTTTCAATGGATGGACATCTTTTCAAAACATGGTATCCAGTTCTTTTACTACATCCAGGATGTTCCATGTCCATCACAACTTATTTCCTCATAATGTCTATTTTTTTCCTTAATCTTGCCCTTTACCCGATCTCAAAATTATAAGGCTGTGGTCATTTAAATGCGCATTAACAACATCATTGGTCAACACTAGGTTTTGATCCACCCTTTCTGTTGATGCTCTGCATCTCTTCCTCCATGTTGAGGCAAACAAAGCAAACCGAGTTACAAAGAACATATGACACAGAATGCTTAAAAGAGATTTTGTTTTGTTCTCTGAGAAAAGTACACTTTTTTAAAAAGCATTTTTAGCCATTTACTGCAACATAAAAACCGCTCTTTATGCCAAAATGGATGTGTTCAGCAATATAATCAAATCCTTTATTTCTTTCCATCACATTTTCAAGGATACCTTTCACCAGCTAGATTTTTGAAAGCACTTGTGACCTCTCTCCTTTATTCAGTGTTGAAAACCAATTCATGTGCTTCTCCCTCAAAAGCCTTTTCATTCTAAATACATTATGATTACAAAGACTTCCCTGAATCTCTGCTTTCATAGCAGTCAGCCCAAGGAGACTCTACAGCTTGTGTTCATGACTGGGTGTCCTGGATTTAAGGAATCAAACAGGCTTCCTCACCGCCCATCCCCCACGCCACTTTCAGAGCAGCAGGAAAAACGACGAAGGCGTGCTTTGCACCAGCTCCCTCCCCCACACACTGCTCCACCAGGCATTGCTGGGGCTTGTGGGATTAAGAATGGAACACGATGACAGACAAAAACAGTCCTCAGCACCTCCCTGCTCTGCTGTCTTTTATACTGCCAGAGCATGAAAAGGCTGCTATGAGGCATACAATAGACACAGCGATAGATCAACTCTATGAGTGAACAAGATAAGTGTGGGTGAATTGCTACACGGATCTTTATATTGTTCTTGTAAGATAATGTCAGTGCAGAAATTGCATGAAGAAAAAAAAAAGGTGGAACATGATGTGACATTTACTTTTACTCACTGATGTATACGGCTGACAATGTCTATTATAATCTTGTCTGACATCACTGCTTGGTTTTACTGGCTCGTGTACAGCACATAGCACTTCCACGGTTAATTGCAACTGATGTTGGCTAGTATTAATTTTTCAACATGGCATGAGACATTTTTAAAACATGAAGGCACTTTCTTTTAAAATGAATCAAGCCTCTGCTGTCAAGAGGAGGGGAAGGAAAACATTTCCTGTAGCTGGTCTCAGCATCATATTCGTCAAGGGTGCCCTTATTCACCGTGTGGTAATAAAAGAGAAAACAGCAGTAGGTCTTTTTTATGCATCACATGTCAGATGGCTTCAGGGAATGGAGTGCATCTCTAAGCCTGCTGTAACGACAGGCTATAACAAAGCAACAACTTCAAGAACCCTACTGTGTTCGCTCCTATAGTATTTATTCATACCGTGATCATTAAATTGATGAAAGCCCGTATTGTTTTTAAGATGCTTTTCACAGACAAATGCAGGCGCATAGTTGTTTAATTGTTTCTAGCTTCAAGAAAATAAAAGATAACCAAGTTGTTGCTAACGTCATTTTAATAACTGAGGTCAGGGCAAAATTGGACTTTTACAGCAACCTCCAAAATATGTTATCAGGCAATCTAGCATAGCTTCATTTAACCCCCTTTTGCACTTAAAAACAAAAAAATCATTAACACCCAAAAGTAGTGGGAATCACCAGAGGCCTCACGATACAATATTGTTACGATATTTGGGTAACGACAAATTATTGTTATTTATTATTGTCATTATTTATGTTTATTTAAAACATTTTGCTGAGTACTGCGATAACATACAGTACATTGCGATATATATTAGGATTTATCACCTTTTTACAACTGCAAATCGTGTTTCCAAAGGAAAACTTTCAGCATCTGTTTAATCTAACAAGATAAAGTTTTCAGTCTGCTCATCTCACTTAAATCATTTTTATCACAGCAAAATGTATCTAGTGGACTGATAAAGCAATTTACTTTATTACTGTAGGCTACCCAAAGTTTCACTTGCTTTGCATCATTAATCATTTTTATAAATAAAATTTAGGGAAAAAAAACAATACTTGACTTCTGTGTATTGAAACAATATTACACCGCAAAATATCACAGTACTATGCTGTATCAATAACTCCCCCCATTCCCAACACCAACTGACATCTGGCTTTTGTATTTAAAGGGAAAAGTTACAATCAGCATGTATTCCCACGACCAGTGACTCTGCAGTAGTCACAGGCATTTATTGGTTCAGGCTCCAATCAGCTCCAATTCATCCAGCAACGATGAAATTATGACAGCTACATGGACATGCTAGTTTTAGCCACTTTGCCGGTGCAATGCAATGACAGGCCGCCACAAAATACCATCTGTCTCCCTTCCAAGCAGTGTTCGAACATTGTTCAAAACCAAGCCAACACCGAGTTTAAAAGAGGGACTGAGCACGAAAGTGTTTTAAAAAAGAAGAAACCATTCCAACATTTTCACTGGTCTCCATGCTGCTTTCTACTCTTTACAAACCCTGTTTTCCAGCGTGGTCGTGACATCAAATATGACACATAAGTTGAAAAAAAAATAAAAAAATAAAAAAGCACACACAGAAAGGCATACTCACCTGCTGCCGAGCCGTGTACACAGCTTTGGTCTGCTAGGAATGGGAAAGGTGCTTATTTTTAACTGTTTTTCCCATGTTTTAAAAAAATATACACAGGCTAATTTTGGTGAAAAAAGGATATAACCCTGTTTTTCAGCAAGTGTGTGAGTTATGTTACACCAGAAAAAGAAAACACAAAGGCGTACTTATCTGGTCTAGTGGCAATGGCAAAGGAGTCTGTCAGCTATTTTTAATGGCTTTTCCTGTGCTTAAACAGCTGGCATACAGGTGCTAATGTTGGTGTTAAAAGGATATTAGAGTATGTTTGTTAAGCGGGTAATTACCAGAATTAATTTCTTTTTGATACAATTGCATTTAAAGCTGCAAATCAAATCATATTATGCATATAAACTATTGATGTCATCAGTGACTTCAAAAATAATGTACCAACTGACAATTCCACAAATCGCCAGCAAAGCCTGAATTTAGTAGCTACTAGTCACCGAAAAAATGTAACATGGAACAAATACATGCAGCATCAAAACAGAGTAAAAAGGGAAAAAAACGTACCTTTTCATTTTTCACCTTCTTTAACGTCTTGCATTCACTGTTACCATTTTCCACCTCCTCTGGTTCAGTTTTTGTGGTCAATGCTGGTACTATCCCTACAGGTTCAAGTGCAATATTCCCCATTTGATTGGCATCTGCCAAGTCTGTTGATTGTGTGTTCTCAAAGGACGCATTACGACTATTCCCCAAAGCAACTTGGGCTTGAGACACAACATCCTTCTCCGCGGCAGCTATTGCCACAACTGGGGCTCCATCAGTTTTGTCCTTCTTACTTTTCCCACTAGCCCCTTCTTTCTCTTTTTTACCACCCAGAACACCTCTGGAGGCTTTGCCCCCTTTTTCCATGTTCTTCCCAGAGGTGGAATTGTTGGCAGCAGCTCCTGCGCTCGCTGCTGTGCCCGTTGGCTCCCCTTGAGTCCGTCCTGTGGTTTCTTTTTTGCCCCCATCTCCGGCTGAAGCTTTGCTACTATTGTCTTTAGAGTTCTTACTGCGCTTGTATTTGGATTTGCTTTCCTTGCCTTGAGAGCCAGACACTGGACTAACAAACCTGATGTTGTCGGGCAACGCTGCCACTGCACTGGGTGGTGCCGCCATGCCGTCCTTGGTGCCAGACATCTCAAGTTTGTCCTTCTCTAAGTCCGCGTCAAGGTCAATAATCAGATTTCCAACACCAATATCCCACTCATCGCCGCTATCATAAGTGTCCACCGCATTAGAGTCCACACCTTTCCCGCCTGCAGTGCCACCACTTAGGGACATTTTAGTGCCAACGGCCCAGGATTGCCTCAGTGAGGTCCGACACCCTCTCAGACGGTTGGGACTCAGGGGCAGGGGTTAGAGAATCCTCACGGTTTACTCGTTCCTGTCCCATTTAACCACATTTTGCCCTAGAAAGAAAAGAGAAAACAGTTGTATTAGTCTAATAATTCTGACATAGAAACACCAGCATTACGGCTTTGCCATCACAGAACAGAGTATTTCATTTGGCACAAAACAAATAAACAAAAAAAACCCCCATTTGATCACAAGCCAGTTATTCTCTGATGATCACTGCGCAAACCACTACGGTAATACCCACTGGTGTGACAGCTCTTCTCCGAAACCCTCTCTTCATAATCACTTCCCACAGTCGTCATGGCAACCATGGGAAATGTAGCTTAAATCCTGCTTTGACAGCCAAGGTGGCCCCACTGTTCTGAATGACTGGCTCTCTTTTCACAAGGCGCTGCTGATAGTGTCACTGCTGATAAATAAGGAGTAGCTGGCCTCACACACCCCCACATGGTTTATGGAGCTGTGCCTTTTCAACTCGAGCACACAATGGTAATCTTGCATTAGCAGAGGAGCTTAAGGACATGAATGAACCAGTGTATGTGTCAGGAGAACATCAGTTTGTTGTATTTGCTCACACAGTTTAGGCAAAAAGGTCGACATGTATCATATCTTTCAGCAAATTAATTCCGAGAAAGACCCAGTTTTGTCTTATTTTGGAAAAACTGCAGATCAACATGTATTGAAATCTCAAAATGGAACCTCAAGAAATTAAGGTTGCTTTCTCAATTTCAGGGTTTAGAACATCCTTTTGGTTTCATCTCGATATATGCAAGTCTTTCTTTGCGATTGACTGCAGAGAGTAACAGGAGAAATGTTAGCATCAACTTGTTTGTAGTGAGTGAGTGGCTGTGAAAAAGAATCTCCTTAACACCTTTAATATGTGTTTTAACTTACACGCTGCATCAAAATTATGCAGAGAGGAATTATTAATGTAAAGCACACTTGAGTTTCCCTTGTGAATAACACATGCTATATAAATACAGCTGGCCTTGGCAGCTGCATCACTACCATTAATGCTCTTCAGTACTCGCCTTCAGCATGAGCCAATTAGTTTGTCCACACCAATGGTATTTGGATTTGTAAAAATATTCTGAGGAAAAAAAGCAGTTGTTTTTTGTGTGTCATTATAGATTGTATAAAAGAAGTGGAAATAGCCACGTCACCCAGTGGTTTGTGGACTACCGCTTTGGCATTTGGGCAGTTGCTATACTGTTTTTTAGAGCCAGATAAGACTATATTTAGATGAGAGGATGGATCTGGAGACACTATGCATGCCCACTTATACTAGCAACCTGACTAACAAAATGAGTTCACCATAAAAAAAAACAGCAAATCCTGCAGTGTCTTTTAGCACAAACAAAATATTTGTAACCAACCAAATGTTAACTATGGCTACTGAACAACAGACCTTCCTTCAGTGCTGCATCCAACGTCTGTTACGTTAGCGACAGTGACAGAAAGTTTGCCAATATTTCTCATGTTAACTTATAGGTTAATCGGGTAAATGTCGGGTAAAAGTTTCAAATTGCACTTTTTTCCATTGTCGGCCAATTTACATACATTTTCTTTGTGAAAGTACTCAAGTCCTCTATCATAAGTTAACACGAGTATGTGATATGGAAGTTTAATGAAATGCCCATTCCTAATTGAAATGAACATATTGCCAAGGATTCACATTGCTATGTCTCTATCCAGAATGACAAGTCGACGTGGTAGCGACTTTTCCATCACAACGTAGCTTTGCCCTAAAGCATACCTGGCTTTGTGGTCTATTTTCTGCTAAACAGGAACATAATTTACAAAATGAATATCATGCTGTATTGAGGAAGACTTTGAAGTTGTTATTTAGGCCATAAACTCATTAGGAAAATGTTTACTGCATTGGAGTTAAAGGCAGTTTCTCATCCCCACTTTTCGGACCCCCAGGGTACTATTTTTTAATTCAGTCTATGTGTACCATGTGTTGAAAGTGATAAAATGTTATGTTTTTGAATGGTTTAAATTTATTTAATTGCACTGTACACCACTGCCAACAGTATGATTAAGTACTCATGGTAGAGCTCAGACAGTTACGAGGCATCAACCAATCAAATAGATGAAGTACTGATATTTGATATTCTTCTCTGTTCTGGGGGGAAAAGGGAAGTATCATTGCATCTTGTGGTTTAACCCCTGAGAATCTGTAAAGACACTAGTGTTGAGGGTACTGAACCAGTACAAGAAAGAGTCTGTTTTCTGAAAATCTTATGCTTACAGTCCCCCTGAGAGCTCACTGCATGTAGGTAAATAATTAACACTCACATCAGTAGTTCTCATCTTTCCCTGTGCGATAAAGAACTCAAAGGATGAGGACGCCTGAGCACAAAAGACTCTGGAGTGGTGGTAAGGGTGAGGAGATCAATACGGCCTCAAACAGGCATGAATTCTGATGATTCTCTTTGTGTTTCGTTCAAAATAGATCCAAACAGCTCACAGTGGAGCCCTGGAAAGATGTTCCTTCCAAAATCATCTTCATGGGTTCTTGTTTCTGATTTGCAGTCAGTTGCTTTGTATTTTTCAGCTAAAGAAATGCATCCAAAATTTTCAAGAGGATATCTGAAATATTTTTCACGAGCACCTGCAGAATTTTGCTGATAAATGTTTCAAAATTCAAGCCAGGCATTTTAATCATAAAAATTTGGTATTTCAAAAAGGGCTGCAGGATATAAGGAAAATATTTGATGTTGAAGATCACAAAACGATAATACCTGCAAACAGTGTGTTATCAGTTTTGTGTTTCTGCTGTGTTCAGTATACTGCTAAGTGGGGGGTGGGAAAAAATTGAGTGAAGTTTTGTGATATTTTGAGAAGCAATGTTGTTGCACAATGTTTAAAAGCACAACGATACTGAATTGTGACTTAAGTATCGTGATAATATCTAATCAATTCCTGTCCCTATTGCTAAAATACAACAAATTGTTTGTTGAATAAAAAAAAGACAGGAAAGACAGAAAAAGAATGACAGCTACATTTCCAAGTGCAGTCTTCTTCTTTAGAGGACTAAAAAATCCCTGAGAGCAATATCGCAGTCTTTCAGGATAAGATTATTGCTTGAGGTGACATCACAATGATGATAGAAAAAAAAACCACAATATATTGTGCAGCCATAATTTCAGCTATGCGTTTTCTTTAAGATCTCTGGTAGGAATTGTTTAATTCAAAATAAACAAAAAATATATATATATATCTTATTTGTACACTTCCAATTAACCAGTGCTTTAAAATTTAAAAAAAAAACTGCTCACACTTCTTTTTCTGTAAAGACAATTAAATAAGTGAAATGAAGAACTGTTAATACTAGAAGCATGCATATTTTTTTTGTTAAATATTATATATTAAATAAATATTGAGTAGTTAACCTCTATGTTAGTTTTAGACTTGCAAAATTACAAAAACAGCAGACCTGCACAGCATTTAAACCACAAACTCTTCTTACAAATTCACTCGACATCTCCATACTATTAGCCTTGTGTAAATACTGCTCATCCTGATGGGCTTATCAAGTCAAATCCTGAAGCTTCTCCGATAACTATGACAGCATCCAGAGAGATTGTATGAGAGTATCAGCATATTTTCTGCTTCATTACTGCTGGGAGTACAATTAAATTAATCTCTCTATTATGGAAGAGCTTGAAGAAATATTCTATAGACCCATTTGTCCAGTAATGACACAGCAAACCAGAGATGCCAAGTCTTATCTTCGTCAGGAAATAAAGAGATGTAAAATACAAAAACCGGATCTAAAATGCTGCTCTAGTCCTTAAAGGTTGGTTGTTCCCAGTAAAGCAGTCATTTTCCACCATCAACTATTTCTCAGCTCTCATTAAAACAACAGTCCGAAATGGCAGCTGGATCACATAATGCACAGAGCTCATGTTGATTCAGTTAAGGGGCCGTTGCAGCAGTGACAGAGGTAAAACTGTTGAACAATCATTTGATCACCGTGCCTGCTTATTCCTCACAGATGGCTCCCCAAAGGAACAACAGTCAGTGGCAGGTTTTGGAGGGTGGAGAGATGCAGCTGTCCCTGTTTGACTGGGTAAACAGTTGTGAGGTCTAATTTGTCCAACACCTCCACAAAAGAGAGGTTGTAACTCTATCGGCAGTTGACCTACTGTACTGCCCTCAGCTTGGAACTGCAGCGCAAGCCCTTTTGAAAAAGGCCCGCTGAGGAAATGTCCCAGTGAGTGCCCTGTTGAGCGAAAGGCATGCAGGCTGTGCAACTCCCAGAGTGCTTGTCCTTTTTTCACAGATCCTGTTTCATTCAGCAATCTATCACAGGGGCCACATAAGCTGCAATGGAAGTGCAGAAAAGGACAGAGGGAGAGCGATTTCTGGTTGATTTGCAGGGGAACACAACTAAATCAGACCTGGTGTAAATGTGGTTTTCTGCATGCGAATGTTAGGAACACCATCTGTGCACAAAACAGAAACTAGAGTATGATGATGTCTATATACAGACACTGCTTCTGTTCAGGAACAGAGCATAGTATAGCCATTTTGCTGACTGCTTAAGCAAGATTTATGCTTCTGCACTGAATCAACACCGTACCTATTGCATAGGCTCTGGTCAGATGTGTATGTTACGCAATTTGTGAATCCTTGAATAGCAAAAGAATGACCCGCCTTACTCTCCCTTTGAGTGGCCAGTGCTCTTAGTCTTGGTTGGTTGGTTGGTTGGATTGGGACATGTTAGGGTTAGGGTGAGCATGTCAGCGTAAGCCAGTCAGCAGTAAGGCAGAGTAAGGTGTGCTATTCCTTGGACATTGCAGGATTCACAAATTTGCGTACCTTAAGCCTCCTGCAGACTGCAAGATTTTTGCAATTTTCTAAATTAAGTGCAAGCTACACTCTGTGACATAGATCTTAATAAACTTTGGTACAACATCAAGTTTGATGTATGCAGTCTGTACGACGGCATCACCTACTGAATTGCAGGGAAGAGCCTACATCCACTGATGTCAACACGCATGAACAAAACGTTGTCGACATGCGTCATCCATCTATGCCACTGTAGCGGTATAGAAAACTGTAAACAAACAAATTGATCCCTCACTGTAGTGGCATTTATGTGTGTCAGGAAAAGTCGAGAGAAGAGAAGGAGAATGTGGACGCAGTCGTGTCTGGGGAAAAAAGGCCAACTTAGCATGCCAATTTTGCAATGAGCGGTTCGAGCAAGTATTAGCATCTACTAGCATTTAGCAGTCACACTGATCAGTGCAACATTTCATGCTGAAATTTTATTGGTTGGTCATCTGAGACAGCCCAAAATCTCACAGTGTATACTGGGCAGCATGATGTGCCCCTCCCCAGAAATTGAACTACACATTGCGGCAACACAGACTTCCAGTTTAATTTGTAAACTGAAAACTTTTTTCCTCACTGTAGATGAAGCTTTTATTTACTTTTATTACACAGATAAGCAACAATACATTGTGAAAATAATAAAACAACATAAAATAGCATTCCAAGTCTGTGATTGACTCTTGCCTTATAAAAGCAGAGAAAAGTCTGCAAGGCAAACTAATGCAACAGGAAATGTTATAGACTTATGCTAATAACATTAGCATGTTGTGAGAAGAAAGTGTTTGTATAAGACATCTGTTTTTGTAGGTGAAATGTTTCAAGCTATAATGAAGCAGAATTTATAACCATTTGTTAAATATTGCTGTTTCCTGGCTTCATGAGAAGAGGAAAACTCAGTTTACAGCTAGGCTAATTTATGCTATTTATTATGTTTAATGTAGCTATAGTTTCTGGCTTCATGAGTAGGGGAAAACTCCGCCAGCCACAAGGCTAAAATATGAAATGTAAAATGTCAAAGGCTTTTACTAATAATGCTTCCATGGTGTATTTGTGGGAAACAAATCATCTACCAAAAGACATCTGTTTTGTTTGTTAACTTTTTGAGTTATAATGGATCCAAATTTTGAACATTTGTTTAGTACTGCTTCTATTTAGCCAAGTTTTATATGTTTTAAGTGTGTTAGTTGAATCAATAAACTTGTGTGTGTATTCAGAGGGGCTATATGGGAAGGGCTGGAAAATAACAACAGGTGCAACGGAAAATACGACTTCTAGTGTCACTTTCTTTTCCCTTTAAAAAAAAACGCTATAACATCACTGGGTCCTTGTTAAGCAACACAAATGCAGCCAATTCTCAAAAAAAGAAACCCACATGGAATTCACTAAATATACATTGTTTTTTTTTTCTACAGCAAGAATAACAGCATATGATGAATAACATATGTTTCAACTGCCTATGTCACAAAGCAGAACAGGTAATTATAGTTTGAACAGCACAGATAAAAAAAGCTTCTCAGCTCAGGCATAAATGAGATATGCCCTCAAATTAGGCATGTGTCGACATGAAAATTTCACAGTGTGATTATCTAGGCCAGAACAATCTCTGTGCATGATATTATCACAATAATTACCGAAGTGAGATGAAGATCAGTATTAAAACATAGCTATTCAAATGATAGAAACCAGCATTTTAAAGCACACTATTAAAGAAACAAAGCTTTCACCACTATCAATGTGTATTTACTGGTGTGCCACTGGGCCCAGACCTTTGTTGTTCCCGCTATAATTACAATCATAATACACGATGCCATGTTTTTATTTTTCATTGAAGTAGGTATTTGGTCATAACGATTATTGTCTCGTCGCTGTTCCCAGTGCTCCAAATCTCATTAAGGGCTGAAAGATGCTCCTCCAAAGTTGCTTTAAATTGTCTCACAGAGAAGCAGGGAGGAGTCTGGGTTTGTCGTAGCGCACAGAGGAGATTTTAACACCTCCGAAATCTCAACTACATGCCCTGCATAGCTGTGGCTCTGTGTATCAAACAAGCGCTGACTGGTTGAACAGTGTAGGTGTAAGAGCGCCGGGGTTGGGCTGACCCCCCACACATAACTAAAACAATAAACCACATGGCAAAAGCAAAGATGTGGTTTGTTTATTTCATGTCAGTTTTATTTCCTTTTAAACTGAGAATGTTTGGGTTTGTTGACTTCAGACAAAAGAAGCACTTCTTAGACATATTTTTAAAATCTGTAACTTAAAAAAATGTTCTGACTATAGACTAAATAGTTAATTATTAAAAGAAAACAATATATTACTATTCAATTAAAATGATTAGCCGCAGTCACACCTCACAGACAAAGCAGTGCACTATGCAAAACTCTCTACCTTTTCTGAGAATTTCCTAATCAAGATGGATCTTCTTGTGAAAACATGATGGATATATTTGATTATTCTTAGCTGTACAAAGATAGGATTCAACCACCACATTGTATTAAAGGTAAAGTACTACCAGGCAGACACAAAAATACTTTTAAATCATGCACTGGACAACATCAATAGCCATTATGATAGTGCATGCTTGAGGCAGGAATTTCATGCCTCTATATCGCCTCTCTGGTCTGTATAAAAGGACAGAGTGGTCGCATTTCAAGCTGCCATAGGAAGTAGCAACAGCACCAAAATGGTGTGTGAATAAAACAGGAGAGCTGGTGGGACCGGACCATGAGCACGACAAGTGGGTCTTTTTGCCAATGTGTTGCGTGGACAACCCACTGTGAGAGATTTAAAAGGCAGCTAGTAGCAGTTAGCAACTAACTCAAAGAAGAGTAGCGCTCGTAAATGTCCGCAAATTGGGAAAACAATGAGGTCCAGGAGCTTCTTGCTCTCTGAGCAGAGGACAAGATCAGCCGCCTAATAACAGGAGCAGTAAATGATGGTTATCGCCATAGTATGCCATTGTTATAGTTCATGAAGCACTGCTGATGTTTATGTCATGTGTCACACGAGAGGTAGACGCTGTTGTGGTAAATGTCACATCCGTCATACCTCTTGTTTCCACAATGCAGGCATGTTGTCTAAAATCTCACACCAGAGCAGTATGACGCTGCCATTGTTTGGTTCTGTGTAAAAATGCGAAGGCTGCATAATAAAGGGACTTGATAGCAGCTCTATGGCACGATCTCTGTGTAAAATCGGCTTATGTATATAAGAAAAGGATCTGTACTAACACGCCAAGATAAAACACTAATGGGTCTGCACAGAATCTGGCAATGAGCATACATCTCTCTGCAGGTCATTTACAAGCAGGTACCCATCCAGAGAGCCCCACTGTAACCTCCATGTAATTGGATTGTGTGCTTGAGCTGATTACCAAAATAGAAACATACCAAGCCAATCCAGGTGATGGGAATCAGGAGTCTGTGGGTCAGCCAGTATCTCTATCAGTAAAAATGTCAATGACAGCATTTGCAAAGATGACGCGCAACCTCACTGAAACATGTATTTTTTTAATCTTTAGATGAAATTAAAACATTATATTCAACCTGTATTAGAAACTTAACGAGGTCATTTTGGTTAATATTTGTCACATTCATAGTATTATTGCCAAAGGGTTTAACCGCACCAGCTTTCTGCATTTCTGGCAGTTTTATGAGTCAAATTGACAGTAACTGAAGAAGTGTGAAATATGCAGATTGCTCTCTGGCTGATTAGGCTTTAATGTCCAGACTCATGTGTGATGCAGCAAAAAAACAAAAACCCTCACAAAACACTGCCTAAAACTGTATCATTCTCCATTTCTAGCAAAGAGAAGAGGAATTACAGCAATCTGTCTCTCTGAATTTGCATAAAAAGGTAACTGACCTACTACTATATATGCTTTGTTCACTCTCACATCAAGACTACATCCCCACTGAGGTGGAAAAATCAGTAACAGGTCACAGTTCATAAATTCAACCTGTTCAGCCGGCAAAGAGTAATTCCTCCGTTGCTTCACAGACTGTCGAATGAACGGCGAGGTTATATTTGCCACCTGACATTTAATGCAGGTTACAACAACTGTCTCATGATCACGGATCCAAAAAACAACTGAAATCACCGTAGTATGCATGACAAGCCAGTAGTTGGCAGTGTAACTTTGTAATGTCACACTATATAAGATGCGCAAAGTGTGGCCCTAACGTCACCGTTCGCACCCATGGTTCTCACAGGATCTTTGCACTGCCAGTTTACACAGCAACAGAAGGGGTTGTCTTTTCAAACGATTGCACTCTGGAACCTGGTTTCAAAAGTTTGCGTTTTCAGACCCCCAAAGCGCTGTTGTTGTGTGAACGAAAGGCCAAACCGCAACAACATTTTACGCAAAAATCGTTGCTATGTAAACAGCCCCAGAAACTATTGTATAATGTGTTTCAGAAGCTCAGTTCTGAGTATGAAAAACAACAGCTCAATTTGGACCTAAAGGCAAAACAGAGAAAAAATATGCTTAAAGTCACTGCTGACTGCAAATCACACCTATTTTTTACTAGGTTTTCTTTTAATACATCAAGGTAAGAGACAAAACTACAACCTCAAAATAATGTAATGGGATTTTGGGATGGGATAATAACACCTAAAACCTCTATTTAAAATCATGTTCACTGTCTACTTTTATATACTTTAATCATGAAGTTATACATTATGTTACCAATGTGTTTTCAAATAACAGTTAATCTACCATCATACCACGTCACCATAAGTACATCCAGCCTGACTAATGTTTGGTTGCTTTGACTGAAAATGACTTTAAAATGAACAAAGAAAGACAAAGACCTCTGCTAGGTGACTAGGTGCTTCATTTAAGTAGATATAAATGTGCTTATCTAATTAAGCCAGCGCCATCTAAGGTCAGTGAAGCAAGCTAAATGTTATTTGTATAGCGCCTGCCAACAAGGTAAAGTAAAAGCTTTACACAAGACATTAAAGGCATTATGACAAGACAGGCAAGATGTAAAAGAAACACAAGTCGATATAGAACAAAAATATAAATATAAATATAAATATAAATAGGATTATAATAGAATACAATAAAATATGAAAATACAATAATTAAAAGCAGTTTCATACCAAGCACAGATATGTGTCCAGAAAAATCAGACGGAAACTAATTTTGCAGGTTCTTATGAATGCTTGCATACCCATGCAGAACATTCGTGCAGGGGAAAAATTTAGGACGTATCTCCATTTCAGCTGATTTCTCCCTGGGGAAACATATTTTTGACCAATTAAATCCTTTGTTCCAACTGATGTCACACCTCCAGGTTAACAGCTAACTTGTCGCAAAAATGAGAAGTGTTTTATCTATTTGGTTTCTGTTTCATATGATGCGGATGCTAATGCTTTGTGGACAGGTGATTATTTGTCAGATCAGGGGTCTGATGTTTGGACCAGGCGAATGGTGTTGTTGGTAAGTTACTGGACCTAAACTGTATATAATATACTGCACAGTATACAAATGCTCCCAATCAAGAAGGAAGAGGGTGTGAGACATTACGAGGCAGGGCTGACTGACTGCAGTCCATGAATCTTTGTAACTGCAGGGAGAGTGTATTTTTTTGAAAAACAGGACACAGGTGGAGTGGACAGGGCACTATTTAGGAAGAAACACAGCACTACAGATAATTTGCACCAGACCCTATGTGCTGGTCTTCAAAATGCAGTGCAAAAATTATCATGTAGATTTACCACATTTTTTGGATCACAATGGTTAAAAACAGCTTTAAACAGTGGAGTACAAATTAACATGCAGCACAAGAGAAGAATGAATAATCCCAAATTTGATTTAGGCAAATTAAAAGAATAATGTTTGCAATAGCCTTAATGATGCATATCATAAGTGAATCAGTGAGATTTAGTTTCAATACTTGTTCAATTTTCACACAAGAACTAGATTCAATATATAAGTGACTCAGCAACGGTGTTAACATTTTATATAACTGGCACTGTTTATGTTACAAATAACTCATCTTAACAGCCAGAAGGTTCAAACATCAGGAGCTGCTGAAAGCTCTGTGAGTAAACAACATTACAAAGTTCAGATGCAGATTCGACTCAAATAAAAAACTAGATGGCACAATGTCTGATCATTATAAAATATTAACTACAGAGTTGTGCCAGAACTAAAGCTAGCCAAAAAATTAGGGCCAAATATAAATAAATCAATTGCACGTTATAATCCTGTCACTATTAAATAGTTCTGTCCTTTGGCTCTATCCTCAACTACCCAGTCAGACTGACTACACATCAAATAATTCACCTGATGCTGTAAAATGTCTTAAAGCAAAGAAACAGCTTTTTTTAAGTTAAGACAGTGTCACTGTAATTATTGTGTCAGTTCTTAAGAGAAACTTTCAAAGAAAAACTTTATGCAAAGCAGGCCAAAAGCACTGGGAGCATTAAGTCAGGCAGAGTTTGAAGAGACAAATTAAAAACAAATCTTATTGGAGCTTCTTCTGTTTTTAAATACAGACAGATAAGTGCATTAATGAAGAAAATGTGTGGGCTGCAGCTAGCTGACATCTTGAAATGAAATGTCTAATAGTGGGGACACTGAGATAACTGCCAACAAATTCAACTGAAGGCTATACACATAAATGAAGAGCCACTTGCACTGTAATTATGTTGTTTACTTAACCAAATACTTTTTTCACTTGGTACCAGAAAAGCCACCAGTTTAAAATATAAGAATGTTATGGGGCAATCATGGATTAGCAGTGATTAACTGTATCTTTTATGTATAACTTAAACTTCCTGCAAATCAACATTACTCCGTAATGTTTCTAGCTAGTCAGTGTGCACTCACTTTGATGGGGATATCAACAGATTAAATGAGAGAACAAAGACTTGCTCTCAAAGTTTAAGTAGCTGACAGATAAAGTCAGCTCTGTGTGGACTGCAATCAAATTGAGCTAAATATCACAGCTGAATTATTAGAAGTAAACAAACATTTGCTTGAGATAAATCAAAGCTTAATTAAGTGCATTTACTGTCATTTGATGCTTGCCTCAGTAAATGACCTTATTCTCATTCAGGCGAGCTATGAGCACACAAGTGCTTGTTCTCTGAAATACTATTAGAAGTAACTTAATGTTTTCAGCACACTCTCAACATCATTATTTACAGAAAGAAAAATATATGACAACGAGACCACTGTGACGCTAAGTAGCAATACCAGTCTGAACTGAGAATTCGACCCACCCATGAGTAACAAATATATAATCAAATTGTGGCTTGTCTGTGGCAACAGCCGATGCAGAGGATGAAAAGAACTCTCAGATTGGCCAGAGTGTAAGGAAATCCCGATCTTAAAACCTTGACAAGGTGCCAGATTGATTTTTCCTGTGCTAAAAGAGGACTCTGGCAGAAACAAGAGCAGCCCCATTAACATTCTCAGCCACTGCACTCTGCCATGATTTCTGAATTACAAAAGCCAGTCACTAAGATTATCAAAACACTTCTCATTATCTCTGCTCACTTCATTCTATAATTGAGACACTCTGTCTCGATGCAAATCGATATAGTAACAGCAGCAGCATCTACTGTGGAGCACTTGTTACCAGCTGCAACAGTCAGGCTGGTATTGTTCTCACCTTGTGGCTATGCGTGTGTGTGTGTGTGTCACAATAGCAAAATGTGGTGCTGTAGTCACTTATAGTAGTGGAAACTACCACAAAAGCTACCTCACAATGTTTCAAACTATAAACCGACAGAAAAATGACAATTACTACCATAAGCCACCATGTTATAAACCTACACATTACAAACACGAGCAAAAAGTAGCTCAACATTTACATTTTGGAACATAAAACAGCAAACGTAAATTAATTTTACGCAGTTTGGCACTAGACAGGCATGATGGAAAATGAAGGCTGTCTTATCGCTTCATAACTCTCAGTGTAGGCTGAGTTAACACCCCAGGTGAGCAGATAATACTGTGAAATAAAGTACTGTATTCATGCTCAGTTAACAACTAGTTTGTAAAAAACATTGCTGGCAAGTTAAATAATGACACTATTTTTTTTATATAACTGAAATAGTCATGTCATCCACGCTTCTATATATATATATATATATATATATATATATATATATATATATATATATAGTTTTGTCAGTACAGTCAGTAACGTAGCAGAGTAAACTGCAGTCAAGCCAGCCGTCTCATGAAACAGCTCGACTGCACCCATATACTGACTCGCATTCGGCCCAAATCAAGCTGACAGGCAGAGCTATAGATGGATTCTTTTGAAAATCTAGCATTTTTTAACATATTAGAGTTAAATGTTAAAATGTAAAATAACCCGCTTCTTTTAAAAGTGTTTAATGTACAGATCAATATCTACTGGAATCATTTTTAAATTCCTGTTATCGGAATTGGCCCCAAAAGTCTTATAGTGATTGGGATCTTTCTTAAATTTATGTAGAAAAAGATGTAATAGAAACTGCCCTATGAAGCAGACATTACTATTTATTACAGTTTTGTATTTCCATATGTAACAACTATAAAACTAGGTCACATTATTATCACATTATGCTACATCTTCAAATGACCAGCATTAAATTTAAGATGTATTAGTCGTTCGCTGCAGCAGATCGTGGCTTGTTTGTCATTGGTCTCTGTAATGTAAAATTTTAATGCAATGTTGGGGTGGAATTATTATCCCTTCAAAGGCCATTAATTGGTATATTTGGCATCACCATGCTGTCCTCTGTTCATTCGTTGGACTTGGCGTTACAGCTGTGAATGTCCTAAAACATGAAAATTAAATTAAACTGTGAATAGAAAACTGAAAAAACAACAGGCCTTGTTTATCAACTGAAAGCTACTCAGAGTTCAGCAACAAGGTCGGGTTAGACTGATGACTGATATGATGATCATAATATTATAAGAATGATTGTCTTGGTTAGTAAGAATATTTACATTGTCATGATTATATTAAACAAATTTGATTTGCTTATATAGCCACAGACGTTTTCAAAAATGTCAAAGTATAGGCTGGTGTCATCTGCAAAAAACACACCATGTTTAACACCAAAACTGTATAGCTGTTGAGAACAGAAGGGACCAAGTATTGACTTCTGCAATAATGCCAGATTTAAAAAATAACACTGATGTATTTATATTAACAGGAAATATTCAACCTGATATGGGAATGTGCCAGCAGTAGATCTAGACTTTGAGACAGAGAGACTCACTGTTCCAGTAAATGTAACAACTTAATAACAATTTGACATTGACATTACTAAGAAAAGACCAAAACAAAACACTAACTCAAAAGACAAAACAGACATTTGCGATATATAGAACAATATATAGAATGGATAGTAGATATCAGATAAGCTGAAAATGCCAACAAATAAAATTCAGTCAATTAACATCCTAACTTGGATGAAAAGGACTTTCAGAGTCTGTTTAAATGTGAGCTGTAGTACTTCAAAAAGAACAAGAGAACTTTGCCATTAAACTGAATTATTCATAATCAGAAGTAGGAAAAGCACCAGTGGAGACCAGGGAACACGTAAAGTGCTTTGTGTTGACTTTAAGGTTGACAACTACACAGTCAGATATTTTAAGTTGTTATGAATAAAACCTAAGGGTGTCTTCCTAACAGGCATTGCTGCAAAAGTGTTTTGAACTTAATGACTGGTCTTGACTATTGATTTTGCTTTGCCGACAAAAGAGCGTTCATACACAGTGACCAGAGGTTTACACAATACTGCAAACAGTACTACATCATGTCACAAAAGACATGAAAAGATCTTGCAGTAACATGAGATGAAGGTTCAAAAGTGCAAGCAGACGAGTACATAACAAAAGCAGAAGTAAACAAACATGTAGTAGCAGCAATTTCCTGAGAGACTGGACCTCATTATTGTCTGCAGAAAGTGTAATGTAAACACCAAAAATTGAGAATGAAACCTTGTGTCTCAATGAGATTTCCAGTATAAATAAAGGTTAAATAAATAAGTAAAGGTTACTGTTATAATGAACTGAGTAGCACCTTCTTTTTTGTATGGCTCGACAAATGAGGCAGCTAAATACAGTCCAATCGATTTTTGATTTGTTTTTTGTTTGCTCTGGTTACCCTAGCTGTCAAGAACAGCAAGTTAAGCACAAAATGTTCATCTGAGAAAATCATTAGCTACTTCAGAAAAAAACAACAGTAAATGAGCCAATTTACATATTTTTAAGAGTTAATTTTGATGTTTCCTGGTCAGTATGAACATCTTATCTTTTAACTGTAATAAAAAAGTATAGTATTGTCAAACAAGTATAGCAGTGATTGGTGTATCAGGTAGGTTATTAACTACATATCTAACCAATCTAGAAACTCAGCACTGGAAACACTACTGCATTTTGTTAGTGATTTCCCAAATGGCTTGTTAGGCCAAATTATGAAAATCAGCGACAGCACTACTTGAATTCTATAATTATGTTCATCAATATGTCTCATCCATATTTCTTTATAGTATTTCCTGGTAAGCACACAGACACTCAGCCATGCTCTCGTTTTTCATGCACTCTAAAATGATAGGATATGATAATTCCTACTCAATGGGCATTTCCTCTTCAGCGCCTCATTGGCTTTTTCCTGGGCTGGTCTTGAACTTCAGTCACTAAACCATTCAAAATAAACAACCCAGACTTTGGGTCAGCCTGCACTGCTAAGGGCCTTTGATTTTATCAGACACAGGAATCAGTGGCAATGTTGGGGGTGGGGTGATCAGTCAACTCAGCAGGCTCAAGCGCTTTCTCATTAGAGGATAATCAGCGTGACGGTCAAGCCTGACTGCCTCCAGTTAGCTTGGCTCTAGTCAGGCTTCAAATCAAGAGTTTTACCCAATGTGAAGACAACACTAAGCTTAACCAACGTTTAATGCACAGTTTCTTTGACAGTCTTCTGATTCAGCAGAAATATACCAGAGTCTAACACAGCAACTACATCTTGTTAAAGGGTCCATTTTTTACATTATAAAAAGGCAGTTACATATTTATTTGCACTTTTTGAAATGCAACAGTGGCTATGGGCAGATGGAGAATAGATGTTGTGCCACATTTTCTTCCTGAGACGTTTAAGGCAGATCTGAATGGAACAAGGAGAAAATGAACAAGCCAGCTTCAAGATGTTTAAGGCCATAACAAGCAGTTTAAAGTGCAGTACTTTGCAGCCATATGCTCAACTCCCACTATAAAGATTTTCTGTCTAAAGCTATGTCACATTCACTGAACATAATTCACACCTTGATGCCAAAGCAGCACCACCATCTGAAGACAGTTAAACAGACTGGGTTGGCGTATTACAAAATGTAGTTTATCTGCAAGTACATGTTTGTTTAGAAATCATATGTTTTTTGTTTCAGGCATGATGTTTTTCTATTTCTAACTTTGACCCTGAGAGCTCAATGCACTGCAAATAGACACAACACAAGTAAATTACCAACTTAACAACACAAACACACGCATTTAAAAAAACATTCACCAACTTGACAACGACACACTATGAATGTGACGACACACGAAAACATCAACTTCAACACACAGGAAAACAACTTCATGCCACACAAAGACATCAAATTCTCAACACAAAAACATCAACTTCACGAGACAAATTCTTCAACTTGATGACACGAAAACAATTTCACAACACTAAAAAACTTCAACTTCACCACACAAAAAAATTAACTTCATGACAAAATCGCCAAACTCACGACAAAATCGCCAACTTCACAACACAAAACATCAACTTCACAACAAAATCATCAATTTCAAGACAAGGAAACAAACATCACGACATGACAAAAGTCATCAACTTAACAACACGCAAACATCAACCTCAAAATACATCATCTTCATGACACATGCACAGCATTTTGAAAAGACGCGCAAGACGCTCACAACAAAAGGGAAACCATTTCCAGGGGTAGTTAAAAAGTGATTCATATGGCTGGGACATGCTTGTTGGTGTTATTGTGTGTATTTCATCTTTTTTAAACTATTAATTGAAAACAATTGTTATAATCCCTATTTCCATGTGAAATATTTTCCCCACCAATCCATCAGTCAGTCAGTGTCATATTGATGTTTTCCTCCTCAACCCAGAATGTAAACAGACGAGTTAAATAAACATGTTGGGTAGAGAAGGCTTGTTTTTCTACTTGAACACTGACTGACAAATGAGAAAAGGAAGAGCTGTGAAAGGACAAGGCCTGAGGCTGAGGAGCAGACAGTCCCTTGTCTAACACTGCTGGGTGTGTGTGTCTTTATGGGTCTGTGTGTATAATAGAATAAGATAAAGACACTACTTCTTCGCCTCAGTCTTTTGTGTATTGTTTATTACATGCATTCCTGCGCAGGCAGCCTGCCAGGCGAGATTCCAGCAAACGTACTGCAAACTGAAATAACCATCTGCACACAAGACATTCAGTCAGACTAATAGTATCAACATGGAAGTTCTCTTGACATTTCAATCTGTAAAATAGTTTAATCCATACTGAATCTTCTACTAACCTACTGATCTGTAGAAATCTGTAATATGGAACAATAACACACACACAGCAAACACTGGTCTAAATATGAGAAGACTTCGCTGATACAGACAGAAATGTCAACTCGTTACACTCCCATCCACTTAAAGTGATTCCTGTGGGGGAGGGGGATTCAATTTTCCCTAACCAATCACTAGAGACCAATGTATCTGTTAAGTCTAATGTCATTTTAAAAGGTCAAGTGTGTAGGATGTAGGATTTGCTCTGAGTAGGGCAGTTTTCATTGTCATGCCGGCCACATGTTTGAGTTGGTTACTGACCGCAACCTCATCGCTCGATGCCACTAAATGCTACATACAGGATTGTTATACTGACGCATAGCCATGCCAACATACCGATTTTGCCAGGGTTTTAAGAGTGAAGTGAAGCGAAGTGCATTAAACTAAGATCTCTGGCGATATTGCAAAAGGATGACGATTTAGAAAAGCCCCCAGCATACAGCAGTTGTATCCCCTCTCTAAATTCAGACATTTTTGCTGATCCGTGAACAGCAGCTGGAGCTCGTCGCCATGAGATCTTTTTTCCCGTCCCAGTAGTTTGAAGAGTTTGAATCTTGGGAAAAATAATTTATCTGTTGATCTGGTTAGATCTGATCAGATAGATGGCTGCTGCAGACTTTAAGACCCAGCATAATGAATGGCGAAGTTTCAATTTCACTGCTCCGTCTGTGCCCAGAATATGCTCTGAGCTCAGAGAGAGTTGTGCAATCATCAATCGAACAAGTATTCAAATATGACTAATGTACGGTCCAGCTTAAAAAAATATAAAACCAATTCTTGACAGCAAATGTTTTGATCGTGGTAGGCCACCATAAAAATAAACCAATGTTTGCGCAACCCTGTATAGCGCTCGTTATTGTTATATACTCATCTTCTGCCCATGGCACTGATGAACCGAATGCTAGTGCCCACACTGTACTCGTTGATTGTTTTTTATATCAACTGAGAAACTGCAGTTTCGTGTCACAATGCCAGACGAGTCAGTCAACTTGACCTCAGTGGAGTGGGCGTTTTCCAAGGTCTGGACCCAGGCAATGAGAAGACAACAGTTCACTGCTGGGTGACTCATACACTGCACTACTGTTTGTACCCATGGACAGTTGAGGTGTTGCCATGTGAATGTCTAACTAGCGCGAGGGCACGGACAACCATTAACCTCACATAACTGCCTGCCTCTCTTCCAGCAGCTGCTTAACAGAGGCCAAGTCAACAAGCAGGGCTTGAAATAGCGTTGTCACTCTCACATGGTAGCTTTCCAGAATCAATGCAACAGTGATCTTTTCCTGAGAGGCACAAGTGTCACATTTAAACATTGATGGGTATCAGGAGTAAGTACCAATTTGGAACTGATTCATGATTGATCCGAATTACTGCAAGTTTCTGATGGCGTAGAATCAATTACTGAGCCATCTTTTTGACTATTTTCTTTCTTTTTTTTGCACATCACATTAAATAGGCCTTCTTCCTTCCACCTCTGGCAGCTTCATCTTGCAACTGACATCTAGCTCCTAAGAAGTATGCAGTATCATCTGACAGTGAGTGTTGACACTTGCGCACACACTCGATCACTGCTGGCATTTGGAATGCTGGAAAATGGATGTAAGGCAGAGGCGGAGTAGCACTGATAGTAAAAGTAAAACCCAGTATGGAGATAAAAACAGACTTGAGTTTTACGATGCCTTTATAATTTTTTCTTGCTCCAGTACTGTATAATTGCTTGTTGGTGCTGGATGTTTGTGTAACCTTTTCACCAATGTTCACTCCCACTTTTCATCTGACATTATCCCTCTGCAAACTGGGCTTGAACTCCTGGAATACACTATTGCTGCACACAACCACAGTTTCCATGTTGCAAAATAGCTGTAGGAGTCTTAGGAGAGATAGATGATTTATTGTGTTCTATTAAACAAAGTAATCATTAGGGGTGTAACGATTTACTGATCTGCATCGATATATTTATCAATTCATTGATCAACGATGGAATTTCACATGTCCATATTGTAATCTTTAGAACACACCTTTATTTCGAAATTCTGTGTCACTGTCAAACAGTGGCAAGCAGATGATGGCATCAGTCAAGAGAAAGACAATAAGCAGAAAGCTGTTTACTCAGAAATATATCAGCAGTGTGGAAATATTTTAAAGAGAATTACGGTCAATAGACAACGCACACGCCATATGTACACAATGATGCTATGGGATTAACAACAACGTACCTGCCAAACATCTCACCTCACTAACTTCTAGCAGCAACACAGCAACATTAGCTGCTCTGTTTCAACAATGTTAGACTAAAAAAAATATGCATGCAGAAATTCAACCGTGCTGTTCGGTCGGGAAAAGCAGTGGCTTAAGTTAGAAAAAGTATGTATAATGCATGCAAATTGTTAAGCTAAACTCTGGTAGAAGTGTTAAAATACTTACGCTAACAGTGGATGACTGGCAAAAAAACAGCTGTTTTGGTCTAGTCTCGCTGTTAATCCACATTTTATGGCTGTTGGAAAAAGTTAGCTTTCAGGACTTTAAACCAGTTAGCTTTGAAGTTTCAGGAAAAAGACCATGGATTTGGTAAAAATTAAAACATTTCTTCCAGAAAGGCCTTTCTGTCAGAAAGGCATTTCTGTCAGAAAGGCATTTCTGTCAGAAGTCTTAGTGGAGTCAATTTAAAATAAACTGTATTGTACTTGACCAGTTAAAATTATTAAGAATTACCTATGTGATTACCTATATCGATCGAAGTCTGCCAAGATATGATTTTGATTCAATACAGGGGCCTGTGATCCCTGGCAGACTTTGTGATATCGGAAAATGTCAAATAATTGTTGAAAGAATCTGTAAATATCGTGTTGTGATGAAACTGGTGATTTATACTCCTAGTAGTCATGCCTTTAAAAATGTTCCGATGTCTCACAGTCTTGTTTACATATTTGCTGCCACCACGCTCCAGTCACAGGCCATCCGTTAAAGGAAGTGACAAGGTCACATGCGCATTTACCTGCAAAGAAATGCAAGTCATCTAGGTCAGAGCTCAAATGCTCCGTCACCATGAAAACTAAAGAGTCCAGGTTTGCTTGCTTTTTCCTCAGATTGTAAATGTTGGCAGTCAGTTATCCATCTACCTCTCAAATTCTGCATGCCTGTCTGCTCTCTTTCACTCCGACATCATCAATCCTCTTTTATAGTGCCTGCCAAATTAAAATGCAAAGCAAACAGGTAGACTGTCAGACATCATATTCTCCCTTTTATGTTAGCATGTAATCTATTTTCTTTGGCATATTATGATAAAGTACAACTTAGACCTACGACAACCATTCACAGTAGCACAAATACTCTTTTTCAGCAGTGCCATGCTACATATTCATACTAAGTCTGATATATACACTGCTTGGAGGATCCCAATACTTCCCTTTACAACTAATAACACTAAAGCTGAATTTATGCACCTCTGTCGAGTTGTTTCACTGCTCCTGCAGTAGATGCCTTCGGCGTGGTAACTGATTTATGGTTCAGCGTAGGAATTAACCCGCCGACTGCTGTGGACTGCTACCTCACAAAATGGACATGTTGTACATTATCAGGCCATGCTGTGCTTTTATGATACTCCTTTAGTAATTAGGGTTTGCCTTCATTTATCCCCTTTGCTATAGACAAAGGTGATCTTGGATAGAAAGAGGCTCTCAGTGGAAATGACTTTGCAAGAGTACAAAATACACATTTGTCTATTACTGAAAAGGAGGATTATTGAGCATTTTTTTAGCCTGCTCCATGTTGTCTTCCTCATCAACAAACTCTACCAGCAATGGAAAAATGTTGGGGAAAACAGAAAGCAGACAAAGCTGTCCAATTACAATTCTTGTGGTCTCCATGTAACCGGTTGCCCTGCACGTAGATACCACAACATCTCAACACAGAGGCATAAATCTGCCTTAAGCCGTTGAGTGAAACGTTACCCACCCATATTTTTCCAAACCAGTCAGGACAGTCCAATCCACTTATGTTAAAGCCACAAGATTGCTTCTCTAACTGTTGAGACAAATGTCCACACGGCAAATGTTTTTTTTTTTTTTAATCATGTGCAGTTTGCATCATAGCACTGAAGACAGGAGAAAACACACTGCCTGCACAAACCGTGTGATCTGTTCAGGGTCATTACTGGTTGTTTTTCTATAGCGACTGAATGAAATGTGTCGGATTACTGTAAGTGTGTGTTATTGTGTTATTTTCTAATAACTGTTTTTTCTCACCACATTCCTGAGCTTTGTTTAGGATCTATACTCTTGAGACTGAAATGTTTAATGTGTGTTTTCTCTATTGATTTTCCTTCGGGGGATGACATGCAATTTTCTGTCCAAGTAAGAGAATCAGATTCCATCAGCTTGTCAGATTAATTAAAAAAAATTAAAAGGGAGAGATAATGTCCTCCTACAGCCTCATCAGATTTGTAATTTGTTACAGGTGTAGATTCTACTAGAGTTGGACATTATGTCTATATTTTTGAGGCTATACCATGAATTAGGGATGCTGTTGGAATATGTTTTACATTCAGTTATTCATTTCTCCAAACTGTCTGAGCAGAAAGCATTCTCTGGACACAGACAGAGCAGCGCTGTACTGTGAAACTGAAACTTAATCGTTCATAACACAGGGTCTAAAAGTTTGCTTTCACTCACAAAAAGCTGCTCCTCTCATCCATTGATTTAATCTGCAGTGATTGGATCCACTGATCGATTATCCACCCCACAATTCAAACTTTTTCAAACTGCTGTTGAGGGATGCCTTAATGAACCCGTAAAAACCTGAGAATTTAGAGTGGGGACACAGACAGGTATACACGGACACGCAAGCTAGGAAAAATAAAAACAAAAAGTTAGCGACGTACCTTTTATACACTACGGAGAGGCGGCATAATGGCGTGATATCAAAGAAATACAGCCATACGCCATCTAAATTCAAATGTCTCTCTTTAACCAAACTCAGACTATCTTAAATTTCTTGTAGTCTGATTGTAAAAAGAAAATACCTTGGCTTTGTGTGTGTGTGTTTTTTTTTTTTTTTTTTGCTGTTGTCACTCTCTGCCTTCTGAGCAGTGGCTGTCACTTGTTTTTCAGAAGCAGACCAATAAATCAGCAACATAAAATGACAAAAGTCACCCAAAAATCACAACCAGCTATGTATTCAGCCAATCATCAATATACTGTCCACTCACCCGAGCCTAGTTTTGCATCTTGTTTGCTTGGGTTTCACTCTCATAATGTTAGGAAAAGTCATCTGTGGGGTTTTTTGTGTTTTTTTAAATTTAACATAAACTTTAAACATATTTTTCCATTTCCAACCAACACAACAGCAGAAATCTTATTTGCCTGTGTGCGAGATTTCTTGCCAAAGAGAAGAATCCATGTGTTGGTTACCAAAAACCGCAACCAGACTACACAAAATGGCTGGCAATGGTCTAAGTGTGGTTGCCGAGGGCCAATGGCCAACCATGACTGTCAAACCTCAAGGGCATTAATACAAGTGTCTGTAACAGCACACCAAAAGTGACTATAATGCTGTATTAAGATTTAATGGGGATTTCTTTGAACTGATAATGCAGATGTGAACGGGTTTTGAAGCCTCACTATAAAATCTAAAGCACAGAAAACACTCAGAACTATGTTTCCACTATTGAACAAGTGAAAATGCATATTGCCTAATAAAAGAGCCCCATGATATTTATCTTCTGGAGAATCATACAACTGAAGTCTCTAATCCCTGTTAATTTTTTACAACTGGACATGATCACTGTGAACCTGAAATTACAACGCTTCAGTGGTCTATAAACTGAAGCCGTTTTGATAGGAATGCTTTAAAGTAAAATGGATATAACATTTCTGTTACCATGTGTGCTCAGGCGGTGAGTTGAAACTAGATAGCAGAACTCTGTTGGTTTAAAGACAGTTGTGGAAAGAAAAAGACTACTTTTTCTAAAAGTATTGACATTTGTGCTGAAGTTCCACTTGATCATCTGTTTCCACTTTAGACTGCAGCAATTTTGTCCTTTGTGGATGTTCTCTCATTTACTCGTCAATATCACAAGCGATGCATGTGTCATCCGAGAGACAACGGTTTCCCTTTGATTCTGCAGATGATAGTGGGTTCTGCAGTATGATTAGGGCAACGGGGACAGAGTCTCAGAACCACCCACTGCCACCACGTTCAACTTTTGATGTAGCTCTCAGGAATTCCCACACATCACATTTTACTTGTGCTACAATACGCTCAACTAAAAAATGCATCTTTTTAAAAGACAGCTAAAATCAAGCTGACATGCATCTGGGAGAACTGCATTTCTGCTTTCTGTCAACAAATTAGCTTTGCAAGTGTAGAACAGCTTGAAAATATCACAACAATTTCATATCATTTCCTGTAAACTGGTGTATTAATCAGCCATTTGTAGATGGGAAATTGCTGTGTGTAACCTCCAGTGAAAAGATCACCAGTGTCAAAAACAAGCGAAGCAAGAGTGATTAACGAGGTCATGTTGCTTATGAGTGGATGAATGAAGGCAGTACTGAAAGCAATTGTGTGTTGAGGAAGTATTTCACCAATATTAAGATCCACATAAGTCTCCACATAAAACTAGGCTGTCTCTGCAGTAGAAAGATGCAAATACTTTTGAAATTGGTGTTATATGACTAGAGAAAACCGAGAAAAAAGACGCTTTTGCTCAAGAGGTAGAAAAGCTACACCAATCTTTTTATATTGTATTTTCCTTTATTTTTTATCTATTTTACCTTTTTAATTCATGTTTTATTTCTTTTATTTCCTTTTATTTGTGGTTTTATTGCTTTTATTGTTTCTGTTGCTGTTGTTTTTGGTCTGTTTCTTTGTATTATTTTATATTTGGCATTATGTGTCCTTTGTCTTGCATTATGTGTCCTCTGTTTCTAATTTTACTCTAACTCTACCCTAATTTCTTCTTGCTTATGTTCAACAGAACTGTTCGGCGCTCCGTTGTTGTATCGCTGTCTGTGTATCCCATTTCTCCTTTGCTTTGTTTGTCAAAGCACTTTGTAAACTCTGTTTTTTAGGGTGCTGTATAAATAAAGTTTTTATTAATTATAACTACCAAGATTCGCCATACTGTATCTAGGCACTTATTAGATAGAGGGAAGTTTACCACAGTTCAACTACAGATACTACCCACAATGTTTTGAGTCAAAGCTGGTTAAAAATCAGAGACATATCCCTTTCAACACACTACTGCATTTCCATCTTTGTTATCACAGCAACAGCACAAAAATAAAACCAATCCTATCAAAATCCTCTTAAACTGACATATTCTTACTGTGGGTTTCCTTTCTAAGAACACAGATTGCGATATTTCAAACCGAAGAAGGCAAATGAGACAGCATTTTTGCAGCACTCAAGACTCGCTGCACCACAAAAGCTGACAATATCTTTATAGCTTGTGTGGGGGAGAGTTGAGTGTAACCTGGGCCCGCATCCCAGGAAAAGATGGATCACCAGTCTTTGGCAAAGCAGCGACTGTGCAACAAGCATTCAATGTGTGCTTTTTTGCTGTAATTAGCAATTCACTTGTGAGAAATCCACTCAGTGCTATAAAAACTACAGCAGAGTTGCATTTTCTTGACCCATGATACAGTCTTACAACCTTACAGCTCAAATTGCAACTGTCACATCAAGTGAACATTACAAATAGATGCCCCGGGCAATAAAGGAGGTGATATTCTCACATAGGCTAACACAACAGTTCGCAGGATGTGCGGATGAATGGGTGGATAGATCAATATTGACTATAGAAAGGCAGATCCATTTCAGATCCTTTGTCTACATTCACCCATTGCATCTTAAGTAAACCGCAAGCTGTCAGAAAAACGCCTCGCTATGCTTTAACATGAAAAAAGAGCAAATAAAAAATGCAACAAGCCATTTTACTTAATGATGTTCACAAAGAAAGGTGCCTCTTAAGCACTGCTGTTGGCTGAAAGCTGCATTTGAACCTCAGCATTTGTTCCTGTTGAAGAGACGATCCAAACGCTGTTCAAATGTTCCACCCGCAGCAGCTCCAGATGAAACTTCTCACAACGGGTTTTACACAAAACACTATAGAGCACTATACAAAACACTTCACCCATTATAGCAAAGCTTTGATGCAGGCTTTTCTCTAATGCAGATCTATTCAACCGTTAAAACCAGCACTTAACAAGGTCTAATATGAGCCTACTTTAGGCCAAATGTGCTGTATACAGCTATATGAAAATATGGCTTTGGGCTCTGTATAAGAGTAGCAACTTATTGCTATAATCAGTCAATTTGCCAGTTATTTTGTCAATTAATCACTTGGCCTTGTATGCAGGTGATGCCATCAAGTGACCCAAACCTACAGATATTTCTTGAACTGTAATGTTAAGACACAGAAAAGCAGCAAATTTACACTTTTGAGAGTTCACATTGGATATTTTTACTCAAAGAAATGAATAATAGATTATCAAAATAGTTGCAGATTTAGCCCAGTCACCAGGAGAAAATGTTAGAATTGTACGTTTCTGCGTATCATTAATACGTTACATTTGCGAGTTTCACGCATCAAGAGGTGTACTGTGGATACAGTGTCACCTAGGCAACATGCCTGTCAAGCTGCAGACCACTGTTCAAGACTAACAAACAACAAAACCGGCTGTGTTTTATCGAGTCATTGCTGCATTTTCAGTAGCTTTTTATGCTCCAAACGTGGCACAATAACCTTTTTTGATTTTTTATTTATAACTATTTTACCAAGACATGGTTGCTTTTCCTACATAAGAGTAGAGGTGCAGCGATATATACCGGTTTTAGGGTATACCATGATATGAAAGTCAACGATAATCATACCTTTTACATTTGCTGTTCTACACTACTGAAAAGAATGCAACCGGACAGAGAATCTGCCTTTATTTTAGTTTCAAAAGGGAGACTTGCTTAGACATACTTCCATTAAAAAATGGTTTAAAGTCTTAATTATAATTACGTGAAAAAATAACATATCCATGGTTTGCAGAAATGTACAATCCATCCATTTTTTTTCATGGCAAGTCGGTGGACTAATTTATCTCATTTTGATCTTTGCAATTCTACTGTGTATTAACAGATATCTTGAGGGCTAAAATCAGAATAAGGCTGGCTTTAAAATTCTAACATCTACCCCAAAAAGAATATCTTAATATGTTTACTATGCATTAAATTTTTCTTCTAAATGTCCTCCTGTTTAATGCAGTAGAAAAAGCCTGCTGTGTGCAATGCATTGATTTGAATTTACAATTACTCACTACCATCTGGAAGTCAGGTCATGTATGTAATGATGTTTTTCTGCCGCCTCTCCAGCGTTGGATGTTGGAGCTTCCCACCAGAGCTTAAACAAGCCCAACCCCTAGGGAGGACCACTTCAAATAAATCTCAACCTTGGGAAAACCCTGATGTCTTTAACCAGAAAAGGTGCTCCATCTCATCTCAACATTTCTAATGACACTACCTACATTATGAGGCTTAATACACACTCACAATCGCAATAAGGGAATTAAAGAATACATACCCTTTTCATTTAGCATGCGCTCCATTATTTTTGCCGTCTAAAAAAATAAGAACATAAGTGCATACGAGGGTATACACTTCGCTCAGGTGCTATTGAGGTGCTTGGAAGCCTTCAAATTACCAGCTACCTTTAAGGATATAGGCTAAATCCTTTCTTACTTTGCCATCAGCTGGTGTGAGGCCATGGGATAACGGGAGCCTTACAAAGCCAACATAATCCCCTTGTCCTGGACTAATCTGATGCCCTGGACCTCTAAACAAACACTATTAAATTCTATTCTTCCTCGTAGTTTCTTTGATACACACTCTGATGTGGAACAGATTTTTTTTTTAAAAAAAGGTAAGCGGCTGGTCAAAATGAACACTGTTTTTGCCGAGCCTTGAAACTTAGTATTTCCTTCTAGTCAACAGAAACACATTTGTGTGATAGCTTTTGTTGTTTCCATGCTCCCCCATTGAAAAAGAACACTTCCCAGCAGCTCACTTATCACAAAAATCAAATTGGTGAATGCGGAAATGGTTATTTCCTCAAGTGGCATTGCTCCCATGTTCACCTCAGGCTCTCATCCAAGCAACTTCAAACATCTCTGACGACGATAAAATGTCATGCTATTGTGTGGAGCTTAGAGCTATCAATTGTAAAGTGGGAGGGAAATTTAAGACTCTGTCAGATAGTATAAAACATGTCTGGCGTGCTACAACAAGGCTCCCAACACCCTTACAATGATTAGAACAAATTACTACTAAAAAAAGGGTAATCAGATGGAGAGGAGCTGTCTTTGAAAAGGTAGTCAGCTGGAAAGGAAGCAGTAGCAGCTCTCTGCTTCACACTGAGATGCCGTTTCCTTGAAAGAAAAGATAGAAAAGAACAAATGTTTGCTCTGAAGAAGTACTGCAGTTATTAACAGGAACACCAGTGTGCCAACAATTATTTTGCCAGCTACATAATTTCAATTTCAGGAACAAAACAAAAGTCCTTGGCTATGTGAAATCCTCTGGGCGTGATGGTGTTACATTACCATCTCTTGTATTGAATTCATTATGAACGAGAATATGAGAAGAATAAAAGGTCTCAACCTAAAACACCCTTAAAATGAATAAAATCAATACAAAACAAGTGAGTAATGAATCAATACTGACCAAACACTCTTGCAGGATAAGTGAAAGCCTTGAATCATTTATAGGCACAGCTGACAAATTAGAGTGACTCTAGTAAAGTTGACCTGGCCGAAAATAGCTTTATATGGCTAAAATACTGAAACACTTTATTGGTGACAAACCCATACAATAATTTCTGCATTTTTTAGGTGCTGTATGTAAACTTACTTCCTGTATGACAAATGAAATCATTATCGACGACCACAATGGCTGATACAGCAAGCCAACAAGCAAGCCAACTGCTGTTACCCACTAACCTCTCTGACAGAGTTACAAAACCACAAGTCTGCAGTGAGATATCTGGATGTTAAACTAAGAACTTCCAAAATACTAATGGTGTAAATCAGCCGTGTTTGTAGCAAGACACACTGGAACAAAGCGGATTAGCTAAGATTAATTTCTCATGCCTAAATTTATGTTCAGGTTTTCCTTTATCAGTGTCGCCAGTGCAGAGTTATTACCACACCCGGACAAGGGAGCTGCCAAAATGATATTTCAAAGTAACGGCAGCATTTGCCAGAAAAGTTCAAGGCTCTCATGGAATGAATGAAACGGTTGACTACCAAATACTCAAAGTTTCTTTTCTGTCGCTTTGGTGATTGGTGCAATTATCTGAATAAACATTAACAGTTGGAGAAATTTGCCTGCCAATCTGTGGGTGGGTACCGCCAGTCTAAATCCTTATTTTGGCAATAGGGGTTGCAACAATGTGAGATTTCACAGTACAATAACCGTCTCAGAGATTATTTCAGTATCACGGTTTCCCCAATTATTATTATCAGTTACAATGACCCAATATGAAATTAAAATTTTGATGAATTAATGGAAATACGTATAAAACCACAATACTGTTTTTCCAATACTGTAGATAAGCAAAGTAGACCGTATAATGTAGATGTATGATGTAGTAGACTGTATGAACCGACAGTTTTATTACCACGATACACCTTGAAACTGGTATTCCACTGCAACCCTAGATTGTACTGGTTTTTAAAAAGACAGGACTGCAAAAAATATGCGATTTTTGCCAATTATACCCTAACTACATTCAGAGTTGGTTTGAATTCTTTCCCAATTGGATTTCTACAGATGCGTCTCAGTCCATATGCTCAAATCAGATTTCAGAGTACTCGTCTTTTGTGTTACTCACAACGCAACTCACAACAATGATGTGAAATCCAGAGTAAAGGAAGCACTGAGGCTTTCAGCTGAGTGCTATGAAAGCTAACATGGAGAACGTAGATTGACAACCAAACAAACAAGAAAAAAAAGAGTTCTTCACTGTGACTCGACAGCGTGATTTTTTCATGAGCAAAATGATGTAGCTCTATTTCTCATGCAGCAAAACCAACATATTTTCCATGAGCTATAAACACATGTATCAGCCTAGATTGGGCAGTCTAATTTATTTAACACTTAAAGCAATTTGACTTTAGCGTTTCTACAGAGGCTATCGACCCTCTCTCAACTATGTCCGTAAGGTAATGCTAACACTCATTAAGTCTAGATATTCATTCATTTCATCACGGCAGATGGGGGACCTTAAGAAATGCACTGTAAGCACTAAGCTGTTGCACTAGTCAAAACAGAAACACATATAACATATGTGAACGACTGATTACAACAATGACAAGGAGGAACAACGACAATCATCGTGCAATTAAAAAGCAAATCTCACACTTGAAACCACACAAAACTGTAATTTTGCAGATTCAAATATGGCTAATTCAGATTTAGATGAATACTGACACATTTAAAGGCAATCTGTCGTTAGCAACAATTTTAAAGAAACTTCTCTTTTCATGGCGTGTAGTTAACTACCGAACAAAAATATGAATTTCTGCAAGTTAGACTGATTTTATCCGAGTACTGGGATGCAGAGTACTTGGCTGGTCTTTTATGTGGTCCTGTCTTACTCTATGGAGCAGCACAGACCACAGGGTTAGCCCATAGTGGTCTTGTTAAACCAAAAAAAAGGACTTTAATTGAATGACTCACTTCAGGGGAGATGGGACAGCCCCAGCAACACAAGCCAACAAAAAGAATCTGAGTAATCTGAAGAGAAGGGTCCCAAAATTTATTACACCACAATCCACCATTTTAATGAGATCTTGTCCCCTTGGAGAAGACTTTGTTCTAGATGTTTCAGAAATGTAGCAAACTGTTATTAACAGTGGCACCAATAGTGGATGTGAAACATTGGGTTCAAATAGTCAAGTCTCACACATATTCTCACATTGTGTCTAAGCCTCAGAGTGACACGTTGGTAAAAAATGTTTCATTTTCTGCTCTGCAGAGGGAGCATATCTATGTTCCCAGGGTGCGTTATTACCCTGCTTAATATCCTCCAACTATAATGCCTTAAAGGTGAGGTGTGTAAAATTTAGGGGGATGTGGTGGTGTCTAGCGGTAAATTAAAGATTGCAGCTATCTTAAACTTCTCCTAGCTAGAATTCCTTGAGTGTTCAAAGCAATCACCAGAGGCAAAACGCTAACGTTAGGCTACAAGCGAACTACACTACTGTCGCATCACCACCGCTACCTGACTAAAGCTGTGTTCAGCGCTGTTTGGCTTGATGATGTTCTGTAGCGAGATTCAACCACTTGTTAGCAACTGCCTTTTTAAAGATACACAAAAGCCTAAAAGTATTATAGGGTATTTACTGACATTTTATTTCGTACAACAAAACATCAAAGTCTCTTAAGCGTGTGTTAACCACAGTAGTTATTTAAGGCTTTTGATCAAAAATTAACTGACTTTTGCTGTGATCAAACGAAACTTGTACCACATGAGAAGTCATGTATGCAACTGCGTGGCACTGACGCTGCTGTCCGTGTCTTAAAGCTACCAAGACTAACAATTTAGCAAGCTAGTGTCTGAGGAAAAAGATGAGGCTTTTGGGAATATCAACATTTACCCCTGACATTAGGGCTGTACCCGACTCAGAATTATGCCAGTCGAATCACATTTGGCTGTTCAATATGAATATCGACCGATTGCATGTTTTTTAATGCGCTTTCCTTAATCGACCAATAATCGATGAAAGAAAGTGCTTACGGTTTGCAACCCTGGTATAACTTACAGAAGAAATGTCAATTTATCTCTATTTCGAAGATGTAAAAAAACCAAAGCAAAACAAAACAAAACAAACAAATAAAAGCAAACAACCCTTACAACAAAGTGCAATAAAAAACAAAGACAAAAAAAGGCCTATACAGAACCTGTATGTCAACCTTAATAAACTAATTCTACTTAGATATTTGTTTGAAAATAAAAGTAGGAAGGACACACTTATTCAATCATGCCCACTTTTTTATATAGTGTATATACATGTATGTATATATAAATTGCTATACAATTTCTGTATACAACCCAATACCATGTAGCCTAAATAAAAAAATGTATCCTAATTTTAAATTTAGATTCCAATTCTATATGAACAACTTCACCGATTTTTTTTATAACATCCCATAGAATATGAGCAACTATCCCAGTTTTATATACAACCTAATACAATATAAACCACTTTCCAAAATGCACCCCAGTGCTCCCCAGTATGAGGGTTATCCTCAGAAGACTACTGCAACAATTAATTTCATTACACACAATAAAATCCCATGACCTTTCCAAAACTTTTAATGATCTTTACTAATTACATGACTTTTCCAGGCCTGGAAAACGACATTGAGAAATTTCTTGACTTTTCCATGTTTTTTCATGACCGTGCGAACCCACAATTTAAACATTTTCCTTTGTTCTTTTACAATTTGAACTGCAAAGGCAGCCCTCACCAACCAGGTTTATACGAAGGGATCCGGGAACACTGGGGTGACCCCCTCACGGATGCCCTGGGGTCCCCGGTGCCCAGTTTGGGAAACACTGTAGACAACCATGGTGGAATCTGCAGCTTTAACTACTGTCAAAACTCATGTTTACGTAAAATATTTCACTGCCCAATGTTTCACTTTAAGTTAAAACGATAAACACAGGCAGGCGAGCGTGTATTTTAATCGATTAATAAACGTTACTGTCCTCGCGCTGACCGTTAGAACCTGTTCACTCATAGCAATAGTTAGCATTTAGCTGCTTCAACGTTTACTCGACTGCCCGTTTTACGTGTTTACACGTTGGTTGAACTTCACGAAGCTAACGGGGCTATCTTAGCTCGGTGTAATGAGCTAATCTGACTAGTACGCTAGCTGGCAGAGTGAAACAATGAGCTCAGAGTGCAGTCAGGCTTGGCTAGCTTGCCTGCTGCTGCATGCTGTGTTGGCTATATGGTGTAACAGCTAGCCAGCTCGCTTTGCACGCAAGGCTAACGTTAAATGGCTAACGAGTCGTAGCACTATCAACAATGAGAGACAGAGAGAGAGAAAAAGAAAGAAATGTAGTAACTTACCGACTTAGCTAGCCACTCCTATTCCAAACCCTCTTGTGTCCATGGTGGTGTGCACTCCATAAAAAACAACAGATCAAGAGTGTGGGTTAGGATAACAGCTCTGAAAAACAGTGAAGCACCAGAAAGCAGTGGCAGCGCACTCCCCAAGACATCCAACACAAGAGAGGAGGGGAGGCCAGCGATTCACTGGACTTCTGCCATCACACTCCGAGATACCGTCCTCATCGAAAACACCCCGAGTCCGGAGGGCATTTTATCGGCGCCGCCTCGAGCCCGACACAAGTCCAGTCCTCTCCCGCGACCTTCTGGTGATTAATCCCACAGCGAATAGCTTTCCATCCAGGTTAATTCCCCCCGTATTCACCGTTTCTGGATGAGTGCCGTGCTGGTTCTTCGTGTGGGAACTGATACAATGTAGCCAACCAGCAGCAGCGGGAGGGAGCGGGGAGGAAACCCAGGAGGAGGCGCTCCAGTCGGATTGAACTGTCACACTTCACCGAGCACCGGGCTTAAGACACGGAACTGGAGTAAAGCACTGGATGGACTGTGATTTACATTGTTTGTTTTCAGTGAGAGATAGCCATCCGCTAACATAACTGTGGAGGTGGAAGACACACTAAACCCTCACTTAAGTAAAAGTCCAGATTCTACAGATTTAAAATACTCAATTAGGTTACAAGGAAAAATCCCGAATTCAGCTGTTACTTAAGAAAAAAATAAGTAAATTTGTAGCAAGATTGGCTTGATTTCTTCCAAAACCCAAACCTAAAAAAATAGCTGAAACCTATAAAAACTAATTTTAAAAAAACCCTTAAAATGAAAAAAAAAGAAAAATGTTTATAAAAACAACAACCAAACAAACAAACAAAACAAATAATAATAAAAACAAAGAAATTACAAAAAATGCATAAATGTAGTTAGGGAAATAGATAGCTTTCCCTAGCTTTATAAAAAAAAATAATTTTCCAAATCTACTAATTCCCTGCACTTTGTGGGACACTTCTCGACAAGTTGGTTTTTGCCCTTTTCCCCATGCTTTCAAAGAAAAGCAAACCAATTTGCTCTGGTATTTTAAGTGTTTTAAGGCGTCTTAACGCATCTCAAGAAAAGTTGTGTCGATCTTGGTTTCAAAGGGTTAAAGTAGGGCCCGCTTTCATATTACTCATATCACTCTGCACACAAAATGTGCTTTTCAAAATCAAGCAATAAAAATATTATATACAAATATTAACTTAGTTTCTGTTTTCATTTAACCAACATCAATCCTAATTATAAATATAAAATATTCATTAATTTTCAGCATTTTAACCCTTTAAATGCCATTTTTTGCCATGATGCTATGTTTTTAGATTTAAAAAGATATATATTATTTTCAAAATACTACACACTGACTGGATTTTTTAAAAAATTATCACAGCCTAGGATATGTCAATGACTAGCAGCAAAATTAATTTTTATAAATTATTATTTTTTGTGCAATGTCAAATACTTGTGCATACTGCTCTGCGCACAAAATCAGACTATAAATGGTTTCACCTGTGCTTGTATACTGTTGGGTCGTTTTGTTTATGTAAAACTAACCTGAGGTCATTGTCAATCTGGAAGTGTTATTTTCAGTATAGGCGCAGCATATACCTGAATATCAGGCCAGATTACTATAACACTGACCCTTTATTGTCTTTATTTAAGGGAAAGCCTTTCAACAATTAAATGACACTAAAATAATAATGATGGTGCCACTTTCTGGCAAGGTAGCCTATCCCTTGTAAAGGATTTGTTGGTTGTAAATAATGGCTTTTTATTGCTGTGTGGTGTTTATTTGGGAATAATGCTGTTATAAATATTGACAATACATGAATAAATGCTTGTGGGGTTTCCACTTTGTAATATACCACCTGGATTGCAGATATAAATATAAATAGGTCATTGATACATGTTTTTTACATTCAAGTTTGCAATCATAAAATCTGATAGGTCATATTAAGTGGATTTCAGACCATTTTTTATTTATTTTTTGCAGACCTTTTCCAGAGGGTGATGGACTGCGGAGCTTATCTGAAAAGATAAAGACTGTGTCATGCATCAATAGAGCTACTGTTTACAGCTTAGAAACCTCACATAAATGGTGTGCAATTAGAAAGTGTTATCGTTAAAGCAGTCTGTCATAAACACTTTGCAACTGTCTGTGTTTAGAGAGTGAATCATAAACACACTGATGGAAACACTCTTTTTAAGGTAGTCATTGATATCATCTTTAAATAATTGCCGGGTCACGTTCTTCCAACGGCTTCGAATGAGCATCTTGATTTCATGTCAACACTTTTGAATCTGTTAATACTCCGATTACACAACAACAAAACAATGCTGAGGTTAAAACTTGATCTTCACGCTTCAGGGCGGATTGGACATGTTACCTTTGCGACTCTCTAAGCCATGTTCCAATTTCACTGAACTGAATCTATTAACAAACAACAGAGAGGGAACATTTCTGAGAGCCGTGAGCTGCAAAAAATAAAAAAAAAGCTTCCAACAATGAGACCCTTTCATATATGTTAGGATTCCAAGTCTCACAGCTCCACGGATAACCTTTCATGTTTACCAGCTTCAAACACCATGAAGGCTTTAAGTCGTTGTCTCTCTCAGCGCCGGTTTCCCAGGCAACAAGAATATGATAATGTTGCCTTTGACATGACAGAAGGAATCATCTCACTAACAAACAGAGACAACAGGCACAGGGAGGGTTTTTGGGGGGTGGGTGGGGGCTGAATTAATGGACTCATTTTCACACAGAGGGGGGAAAAGCAGCAGCTACACCATCCTCCATCCATCCTCCATCTTCCTCCACTGCCTCCGATGCATTCCTGCTGGCAGGCACACTCATGCCTTCCCAGGGGAACCGCCAGCCTCCATTGGAAAGCTAAATAACAGTCAGCGGCAAGTGGGGACCGCAGGGGGACAAATTTCTGACGATGACTGCCCTTCAAGGCTCAGGCTCCAAAAAGTACTCTCGCTGCTGCTGAACTAAAAAGCTGTGTGGACGCCATGTGTTTTCCATCAGTGAGAAAAGGGCTAATCAGCCAGCCATGTGGAATCACAGAGGGGCTGGCTTGATTTGTGTGATCATCTTTCCATTACTCTATAAAAGAAACTGTAAAGCCTAGAAACCCTCCTGAAAGAGACTCACTCCTTAGCACATGTTTAAATTACAGATCTGTGTCAGCTGGCAGCACTGTAGCGCATTTATGAATGGTATTAGCATAGATACAGTACAATAAAGTGATAACATAATTACTGATGCAATAGGTGGGTTTCCATTACAGATCTGCACAAAACGTAAAAAATATTTTCAAAATGTCAATAAAATGCAATTGTGAGATGACTGCATTTCCACAGGGTGATGTTACGTGACTTCTTCATAGATGCATGACACAAATTTTAGTTGACAAAATGTTACAAAATTGGGTGTTTTAGCTACACATTTTTACAACTGGAGAATTCAAGAATTAGTGTTAATCATCCCTATAGCTATAATTTTTTGTCAAAGCCACATATGCCTCTGGACCTGAAAGTTGCATGTTCCAGTTCATGATAAAATACCAGCACAACTAATGACATTCCCATCAGCCTCAGCTGGTCTTTGTGATTAGTGCTAACTGGAAAATGTTAGCATGCTAAAGTGCAAAGTTAAGATAGTGAACATGTTTAACATTGTACCAGGTTAACATCGTCAGCATGTTAGCATTGTTATCATAAGCATGTTAGTATGCTGATATTTGCATTTAGCTCAAAGTTTAGCATCATAGAGTCTGGCTGTAGACTCTTAAGCCCTATTAGCATGGGCCCAGTATTACCAGAAGACTTAAGGAGATTTAGAAATCAAAGGAATAAAAGACACCTAAATCCAACCTCAAATCACAAAGACACCAGTTTGCACATGACTAAAATGATCGCGACTTCTGTGTTTGTTGATATGCTGTAGGTAATTTGGAATTACAGACATGGATTTTGTTTGTCTTTTAAGGTCCCCATTAGCTTCTGTATTAAACAGTAGCTACTCTTCCCGGGATCTCCATTATTTTCATTTACAATATTTCTTTAACAAGATTACATAAATACACATAACATAACATTCATACTCACAGTTTGACTAAACATCACAGACGACCTCCACAATCATTGCAGATGACTAGAGGGCCCAAGGTAGTCCCCTGCCAATATGGCTTTAATCCGTGTCTGAAATATCCAATTTCTGACTAAATAGTGCACTTTATTTACCCTACAAAATGTTGAGTGCATAAAATTCCACAATGGGAAGAAAACAGTAATCCATGGTGTGCATACATATTGGGTAAACTATTGAGTGTCTATTATAAAGGGAGTGAATGAGTGAACAATGGAGTGACAGCCATGGTCTCGTTATCGGATATTCAGAAGGAGAGGGAGAGAAGTCGTATGTTTGTGTCTTCCCCCTGTGGTTTGATCGTCTGATAATAGCCATGCAAACACCAGCGAAGGTCGTCCACCATTAGTGCTTAATGGATGGGAGTCATGCAGACAACAACGTGCATGAAGCTCAGGAGAAATCATTTTTCCTGAACATGAGATCGGCCAAGAGCCAGGAATTAATCAACAATGAAGAGTAAAGTCAATAAAGTAATACTGGATACATTATGCTGAGGAGATGATTTTAAAGCCAAGTCGTGAGGCAGATCTGGTTCCTCGATGACTCGGTGTATTAAATATCTCATAAAAAGGGAAAATGAAAGGGAGCAGATAAAAATGATGATTCAGAGATTATTAAAAAGTGCCTTTTTTTACACGTGATCCATGTCCCTTCTTGGCAAAAAGATTATTTTACTCCATGTTATTTGGGATATACTTAGGTTTTGATCTAATTAGTCAAATAAAAAACATACCATAGTTATGAGGCATTTGGAAAACATATCGTTAAATGTAACAGATCAAGATAGAGAGCTTTATTGTATAGTGTGGAGATTGTAAATTGTTTTTTCTTTTTTTTTCCTCAATAAAAGACATTGACATACACACATACCAGTATAGCAGTATATATATGTATACATGAATATATACACACATACACACGAACAAAATCTAAGTACAATGACATCCCAAGAGTAAATAAATACATTTTAAAAATGAACTGATTTAAAATTATAGAATTTTAAAATAATAAAATAATAAATAAAAAAATACAATCTAAAAAATGAAATAAAAAAATGTTTGAAGATCATGTTATAGTGAAAGATTTCAGTTCATGTACACCTTATATTCATATAAAAATAAAAATAAAATTGTGAACCAGATTTGGAAGCTGCAGGGGTTAATTTATAGCATATGCCCCAATGCATCATCGTGTGGCCTTAGTCTGTCCTCCCTAGATAAAGCATGAACGCACCCCAGATGTTGGGGTGTTTTTTCTTACTATTTTCTTTCATTGTCCTTCTAAATTTCAGTTTTGTCCAACATCTATATCCGTTAATATCATTACATTCGAACAGTCACGAGAGTATGAAGGCATTCTGTAAGCCCGTGGCAAAACCAGGTTTGTATTTACTGTCTATCATATAGCGCTATGCTAATAGTTAATCCAGAGTAATCACGTTATGTATCGGTTACAGTGCCTGCTCCTAAGAAAACAGAAGCCTGGAAGCGACTGTTTTACATATTCAGGAGACTAAAGCTTGACAAATCACTATGTTCAGAGATTTAGCCCTCGTGACTGAAGAGGTCTTGAAGATAGACGATTATCTGAACTGTCGTCTGTGAGGCGTCGTGTGTTGGAAAGCTCCGGGAAGCTGTGAAGACGCCCCGTTGTGAGACATTATACCCTGATATGAACACACAGGAGTCTCTGTAGTTATTTCACTGTGTGCTTCTTCTCTTTGGGAAATTGATGTGGCCATAATTTAAAACATCCCCGACTACATTTGTGTTGCTACAGGTACCATCTCATTCAGCAAGGTCGAAAGGTCACAGACTTAATTGATCACTTATCAGAGGATCTTTTGAAAATGGCAGCGACTGAAAGCCATTTGTGATGGGAAATCCATTTTTAATTGGATTCATGCATCTGCTCTCCTTTGGAGGACTCGAGGAATCATTTTCTTGCCGAGCCAGGAGCCTTTTGTAAAGTCGACTTGGTCTTGTGCAGATTTACTGATATTTGCACAACACAGATTTCCTTTTTAGCAAAGTTATTTGCAGAAAAAGTCATTTATAGAACAGACGTTAACATTTACTGTTGCCCGCCCCTCAAGGGCAAACAGGTCATTTAGCTCTTCATGAAGAGAGGACACATTCAGACTCTCACATCTCAGATCTCTCTCTCTCTTTTACTCATTTGCCTTGGGGGATGAGGGCTTTCAAAAGTTCATGTGCTTCCTCTTCTCAGAAGGGGCCCACCTCGTTCCTCTGGACTAACCGAAGGCGACGAGCCATGACACTCTGGAGACAGCACAAAGGCATTGTGCTCCACTGAAATACTCTATAAAGACTAGCTCCTCCATAAATGCATCCTATTAGGCGGTTGTAGGTATGAATGTGTTTTATGCAACAGACTGTTAACAGACTGTTTGACCTACTAAAGATATAGTTTGGGAGATCCGCTTATTCGCTTTTTGCCAACAGTTAGATGAGGAGATCGATACAACTCTCTACAGATATGGTGACAACAATTTTCTAATTAAAAGGCCCAGACGCACCAAACCAACAACTATCAGCGACAAAGGCTGACTGCTGTGATCCCTCACATCACCTGCGTCTTGCACCTGAACACACAGCGAAGACTACAGCCAATGGGCAACTAGCAGGTATGTTCTGCATCAGCATGAGAGGAAATAACTCTCCATATCAGGAGGAGACGTAATCTGTATTCGTCATTCAAAAAGGGAAACCGGAAGATTGTCAGAACAGAGTCAATATTTGAGTTAGCTAGTAAACACATCAACAATACAATCCGATGTTGAAAGAACAAATCATATATACCGGGCGCTAGCAAACAATTACACAAACATCAGGAAAAGTTTCTGCTAAAGAGCTCAATGGCTAAAAAAAAAATGGTATCTTATATAACCCATCTGTTTCGATCTCATGTCCTCTTGACTTAAGCTTATTGTTTGCTTTCGTTTCTCTTCTTTTGCACTGAGCTGAACCACCAATTGGAGTAATTTCACTTCTCAGCAGGGCTTCGCCGTCAACATGCTGAATTGGGCAAACGAGGGCACACTGCAAAAGCCGGCAGCCCTTATGGCCCTGACACACAGTTGGTCAATGGTCTATTCGAGGCCACCGGTGAGCATCTGACGTCCTAGTTTTTGCTATGTATTCAACATTGTAAGCACTAGTCAGCTCTTGTCGTATTTTTTTTGGTTGATTCGGCATGATGAATCCGCATCGGAAATGGCAGGGCACATCAGCAAATGAAATCACTCTGATTGGCAGTTCAGGTCAAAAGAAGAAAAACAGAAGTGAAGAATGTAAACAAACAGCTTAATCTAAGAGGAAGTGAGATCAAAACAAACTTTTGCATTAGGTAAGATTATGTTTTTAGCCATTGAGTTCTTTTGCAGAAACAATTTATGACTGTTTTTGTTTCTTGCGCACAGTAAATCTAATTTGTTCTTTCAACATTGGCTTGTGTTGTTAACGTGCTAACTGGTTAACGAGCATCTTCAATCCGTCTTGTCGGTCTTCCAGTTTTGCTTTTTGAATGACGAATACAGACTACCGCCACCTGCTGGTATGGAGAGTTACTTGTCTAACCCAGCCGGAGAACGTACATGCTAGTTGGCTGTAGTTTTTGTGATGTGCTTAAGTGCAGCTATTTGGCTGAGACAGACGATGTGAGGTGACGCAACAGTCATACTTCGTCGCCACTAGATCTTTGAAATTAGTTTGGTGTGTCTGATCCTCTATTGACAGGAAAAAAAAACAGAGGGCAATTAGTGCCAACAGTGCGGGACGTATAACAAAAACTAGGCCAACAGATGCTCACCGACGGCCGACTGTGAGATTATTACCATTAAAGAGCTGTATCGATCTTTTTATCTAACACATAGTAAAAAAGAGAATAACCGTTTTTTCTAAAATGCAAAATTATTCCATTAGTAGGTAAATCAGTCTGTTCACTGTTTCAGGAGGTCTGTTGCATCAACCCATTCCCCAAAAACGACTCCTTTAATTATTCCACAGTTCCACATAATGCGGATATCAGCTTCTGTTGGCTTGGTGTAAACAGCGACATACTGTATGTGTGAAGTCCTGAGATGTTGAGGTGATGAGAGACTGTTGTGATGATTTCAATGCATCAAACTCGGCTGCCAAATTGTCTTCAATGAGCCACTCCTGACAATATCCTTTTCTAAATATTTCCTTTGTACATCCACGCGGCTCGACAGGCAGCGCTCCGTGACACATTATGAGATGGATGAGCCACAAGCTGTTCCCAGGTTGTATTGTTCCCCAGCCTGCCGCCACCTCTTCTAAAGTGCTCCAAAGCCTAATTCCTCTTCCAGGCCTGTGGGGATGGGGGGATGGGACCCTGCGCCCTCAGTCCAATCAGTCTCTCAGCAAGCACACAAAGGTCCTGCTGCTCCGACAACTGGAAACTTGGCTTGATGGCTAGGAGGGCATCGAGCTGGACTGGAGTCAATTGCATTTAATTTCAATCAGGAGATTCAGCTGGGCATCTTTTTCAGCCCAAATAATGAATAAATACATTACCCTTTTTATGTCTAATTTAATTTAAAACCTTGGCTAACTGGATAAGAGTTGGATGGGGATCAGGATTTTCACTGGAGTCCTTACTGGTGCTCAAAATTAGATGACGCCCTGCTTGATACATTCCTTCATCCACTCTGATTTGTCTCTCTCCCCTCTCCATCGTTGTCATTAACAGCAGGGTGGGAGTTTGTGATGTAGCTGAAGAAGCCTCGGGCCCACTGATTGAGCATAGAAACACCACTGATGGCAGGTTAATGTGATTTAAAGCAGGAGTACATAATTTTGAAAAATATGCTTTCTGGTTAAGAGTTCAATGAGAATATTAATATCACTTATGTGTCCATTGCAGTTGAAGCTACAGTGTTAGCTTAGTTTACTGCAAAGACTGGAAACAGCAGTGTGCAGTTAGTCTGGCTCTGTCAAAAAATGAAATAAAATCCACCTCTTAGCACCTATTAACGTAAAATCTTGTTTGTTTAATCCACATTAAAACTGAGGTGAAAAAACAACATTTATGGTTTTACACGAGATACTGCACTATTTCTTGGCTCTGAGCAATGTCTGGTTAATCTGCAGAGACACTAGAAAGTTGCTGCGCCTGAACAAGTAATAGTCTGGTACATAATCCCCTGTAAAATGCCAAATTATAGTTTAGTCTTAAATTTTTGTGTAGATTGAACAATTATCTAATTTAATAAGTGAGAGAATGAGTGGTGACAAAGGCCGACTGTTGCCTCACATCACCTGTGTCTTTGCCAAAAAGCTACACTTTAACACACTGCAAAAACTACTGCCAATGGTGAACTAGTTCAAACATTCTGCACCTGTGTGAGAAAAAATCTCCATCCATACCAGCAGGCGGCTGTGGTCTGTATTCATCATCTAAAAAGAAAATCTAGAAGACTGACAGGACAGATTCAAGATGCTAGTTAGCTGGTTAGCACCTTAGCAGCACAACCTGATGTTGAAATAAAAAAGTATATTCACAGTGTGCTAGCGAACAATAAGTTAATGGCTAATAGCTGTTTGTTCACTTTTCTCATTTCTGTTTCTCTGTTTTACCTACTGAAACAGCTGACAGGGCTTAACAAGTGCTGACTAGTGCCAACAGTGCAGGACACACTAGCAAAAACAAGGCACGTTCGCCATTAGCCAGGCAAAGACCAACGACCGACCATTGCCTCTGTGCGTACGGGTCCTGAGAGGTGCTGGTAGATGGATTTTGTCACCTTTGACGGAGGCAGGCTTGCTGTTTTCTCATTTCTGGTCTTTATGCTAAGCTAACTAGCATCTGGATGTAGCTTAATGTTTAAAGGTATACTTGTAGGAATTGTCGATTACAGTTTGTAAGCAGTATCGCCAGTTAAAGTGACAACAAATCTCAAATTCACTCACTCTGAAATTAGCTTTGTCTGTGTTTTACCTCCCTTTATTTGTAGGGGTTTGGGGTTTTTTTGGGCCTTGTGTCTGCTATTTTCCTTCTGAATTTGTGCTGCTTACTGTCTGACACCTGGTTGCTACCTTTTTATAAAGTTGCAACCTCACCTGCACACTGTGCCACACACCCAACACAGAAAATAACAAAATGAGGAAATATAGGCAGAAGACGAAGTCTCGGCAGATAAATACACCGCACACTTGCAGCAGGTCTTAAGTGATTATTGAGAGGGATTATTTCCATATAAGTCTATACAATGTTCTTTCAGAAAAATGCAGAGTTTACTGGTCTATCAGTCTTCTCATTTCTTTGCCAGCAAGAAAATAAACATATTTCCTCAAAAAGTATTCCTTTAAAAACAGAATGATTTGCACCCCAACACTTCATCCGCCGCAGCTCAGACAACACGCCTGTTTTCAGATTTAAATAGATCACCAACAGCATTTCTTCTACACAAGTACATCACATCTTTTGTGCATGAAAAACCAACAGCACATGATCTTACGGTTTATCTAAAGAGGCTTAGTACAAACTGCATGTGCTTAATTGTTGAGCATGACGGCACAGAGCCCTTGTTTATGTGAACTTGGGATGTCTGTTCTCATTGGAGAAATGCCCCTGATCTGGAAGACAGAAGAAAAGGCCACCCACAGGGCAAGTAGCTGTCATCGTTGATTCACTGGGGGCTGAATTTAGTAAATTCTTAAGCAGCCTCTCTGAAGAGAAACCCACCTTCTGTGGAGAAACTCCACAAAAGAGACCTCTTACGTTCTCTGGGTGGGAGATTACTGGGAGGGCTGCTGCAATTATGCGTTCTCATGCTGAATGGAGTGGAGCGCAGAGTTGTAGCTAATCTGCAACTCAAACAAGAGTAAATCTAAGCTAATCAACGGTGAATCACAATGCCAGGCACAGGCAAAAACATAACAACTTGGGATGGGTGTGTGTGCTAGTGATTCATGCTATGCTTTTCAGCCGTGGTGAAATACGCCCTCAGGCAAGAAACAGCTTAGTCAAAGAGCCACTCATCACATTGGGAAGGAAAGAAACATACAGGAACGCAAACACAGGTAAAATGTTGAAATACAAAATTGCATTACGCTGGCAGAATATCAATCAGAGCCTGTCACAGCACTTGAGCCGCAGGAAAGACTTCATAATAAAGATGTCAGAAAACTGTCTGTACATAAACATAAGCACAGAAGTCCTTTGAGAAATCTAAATAAATGATTTCAGAGGTTGTAGTCTGTGCATGTTCCTGCAGAGATTGGCATGTTACTCAAGATCTGGCATCTTTGTTTGTTTTAAAGGAGGTGAAGATGCTGGCATGATGAACTCGCCCGCCACGAATCTGATAACCCTTTTGAAAGCAGTCTTATGAGTCACACCAAACTACTATTTGGGAGTAAATAACTCATTCAAGACCTGAGTGCTGCTCAGTAAAAGCCTGATTGTTCAGGTTTCAACAGTAGTACAAAGTGAGCGCTGTAATACTTTTTATACTCAAGGATTCAACAGTGCGAAAAATCTGCAGTAATCCTTCAGGATTTCTTATCTTAATACGGCAACTTAAGTTAATACAACACTTGTGATGTACAATCATGTCGAAGCATCTTTGTGATTAATAAAAGTGGGATTAATGGCTAAAAGGGAAGGAAGTTGCCCCTAATAATATTTATGTGGAAATGAAGACTCTGCCAATACAGCATACAATACAGCAACAAGTAAAGTGAATTTCTCAAAATCCATTTAAAATTGTAATCCTTAAGATTTTTACAATATTAATACCAATTTTTAAGGATTTATTTTTGTAATTATACAATACAGGATTGCATAATGAATGAACAGTAGTTTAAGTCCCCTCCACACTACACAGAGACAAAATGTATGATATACTGTATATATATATATATATATATATATATATATATATATATACACATATGTACAGCACTACAACTTTTTGCTGTCAGGTTGCACGGATCAACATTAATAGAAAGAAGTTTAGCCAAATAACTGTTCCTAGCATTCTCGCTGAGATTGTAGCAGTATGATTTTATCTCGTCTTGCTTTTGCATCTCCAGTTTGATGACTTATTTGTGTTGTTCACTGTGCCCCTCCCCCTAGCTACACACACACACAATCCACACACGTGACTGAAAAAGACCAATTTCCATGAAATCATTAGTTACCTCCCTATGAAATAGTTTGCACTGTTAGTGGCGGAGTCCGCCATTCTGGTGCTGGATTCAAATGACATGCACCTGAAATGAAAAGGAGAGAAGACAGTTTAGACTGGAAATATCCCTGCGTCAAAAGAACCCAAGGGTTTACATCACCTAATTCACGTAGTGCTGCAGGTACAGGATCGTAGGTGAAATGCCACCCAATAAGTCCAGGTTGAGTAATAATAATAATAACCCCACAAGTCTGAGAGCTTATTAGACGGTGGTTTACACTCCTTTGAGGCAGGAATTTACAACTCTAAAATCGTGCCAGCAATAATTCTCCCCTCCCACTAAATGCTTGTGAGGTAAACAACAGAATTAGCACAATGCTTGACTTTATACACTTCAGGGTATGGAATGTGCACATGCATGTATTTGATTAGTCTAAACAGTGTGTTGCTGGGTGACGTTGGATTACGCTGATGAGCCAGGATCAACATTTTTGCTTGACAACCCTGCATTGTTTGCTCTGGAGTCCTCTGCGTCATCCCCACCACCATCACCCCCACTACCCCCTCCTGCTGTGGCAATGAAATGGTCTCATTGAAATGAATGAGAAGGCTTTGTTTTTTAATGCAGCCCTATTGTTGGTCTAAATGTGGCTTGAGGTGCAAGAAGGGTGAGACAGGCCTGCGTCTGATGAGGAGGAGAGAGGGACGGCATTTCTCTTCAGGTTTTTAGATTGTTGACTAAAAATGAGGCTGAAATAATTTTGTCGCTGTTGTCTCATAAAACCTGATAAGCAACAAAATTTAGTAGATTCTAGCTGATCTCGTGTGCAAATTACTGCACATTTTCAAAAAAATGCCATGCATAGTTAAAATGAAAGATTTTTTTTCATTTTAACAGGTAAAATTTTAATTTGGAAAAAAAAAGAGAGCCATAAATGAAACTTGAAGATATATATATTTTTTTATTTCTGCAAACAATCAAAATTCAGAAATCAGAAATAAAGCAGAATGTAGAAATTTGTCAGAATGATTATGTGTGTATGTACTGCATATTTTTAAGCAATATTCCTCATGTAAAATGCAAATACAACCGATCAAAAACATGAGCTGATGCTGATAATGTGTCAGCGCTGTTAACTGTTGACAGAATATCAGGACAACCCAGTGCAGAATGAAGCCATTTTTTGGAAAACATAATTTGCCATGTTCCCGAGGGATCAGGCTGTTTTTCCTCCTCATCGTCTCCTCCTAACGTCACTCTGCAGCTGATGGGACCAGCCCCTTCTTGGCACCCTGGTGGTAATGACTCTCCAGCTTCCCTGTGAGAGAAAGGGGGGTGAAAGGGAAGGGTGGGAGGGGAGAGAAGAGGAAGGGATGAATCAAAACAGCATCAAAGGGACAGTGACCTTTCAGAGCGCTCAAGGCCTGCTGATTAGAGGCGGCCTCGGATAGACAGCAGAGAGAGAGAGAGAAAGGAGAGATGAGGTAAAAGGCCAATGAGATCCTTAATTCCACTGCAAAGAGCGATTAGACCACAGCCTTTGTTGGCAGCACAATAAGATGTCTTAAATCTCTTATATAGATTTACATTCAGTGTAATCCCATGGCAACAAAGACATACAAATGATGACGATATCTGCTGTTAATTAAAAACTGGCATGAACAGTAAATTGGCTGTCCTTTAACTTATGACCAATGTTATCACAAAATCTTGTGCAAATCTGTGAATACATTTGAATGTCAGCTGACTTTTTGTTATAGGCCTCTCCCATAACAAAACCCCCTTTTAGCCATTGGCATGAACACAAACACACACGACCTCCATGCCAAAATTCAGCCCTTAACCCTTTGTCGCTGCCAAAGGGTTAAGGCCAAATGTGGACCGGCCAACCAGCTGAGCCAGCTACAGGGCTGATGGTCACAGCTAAAAATGCAGACTTGTACTGAGCTAAAAGTAAATGCACAGTGTGATGTAATTAAGTTGTATGCATTAAATACATACAATAATACAACAGCATAATTCAGGCATGCAAAGCTGTCATTACACTCACACATGCAGTAATTAAGAGCCTCAAATGTTATTTGAAAAATACCAATGAGCAGAAACTGTTTGACTGTTGTGACTGTGGTAGACAGCATTGGTCAAAGGTAGCAGCAGCATAGAGGACATCAGCATAATCCCATGTAGATAGTACAGTGGATGGTATACTGCTCTTTCTTTAAAGGAGACAAATGCTTGGGTATCTGTATAAAAATTTAATTTGAGTTTAAGGTTCTGAGAAAGATGTTCAGCCTCTGTTTTTGTTGGGCATTCTGCAATCTCACCAAATTTCTACAATGCTGTACTGCATCTATTCAATTGCCAGTAAGAGTATGTACGTATCATAGTCGGGACATCAAAGCTCTGTGCTCTTGTTGAGTGTGTTGAAAGCATACACTTTATATTGAGTATAGAACAGGCTACAAATTACTAAGAAGCCTGATTTGCAGTACAGAACATGACATATAAGATGGTATCGTCTGCATAAAAATGCACACTGCAATGTTTAGTTGGAAAATAGATATTAATTATGCATAGATTAAAAAGCAGGGGGCCTAATATTGACATTTGTGGGACACCTTTAGCAACCAACTTGATTTAAAGCCACCGGCAACAACAGCCTCTAGCAGAAAGATGACTTGTACCAGGTGTAAATGGAAAAATCGAAACCAAAGGACAGTGCTATCAGTAGTAACTAATAAACATTACACTAAACAGTCGTTCCTCAGTGTACTCCACTGATGCATCCGAGGAATGTTAATGTCTGTGCATGTTTCTTGGCCTGCCAAGAATGTGAGCAGTCAAGGATTCTTTCATTAATCTCTTTGTTTTGATTTTGTAGCTGAGCCAGCAAACAGCACCTGCACAGACTTGCTGATTAGCAGACTGCCATAAAACAGTAGCCTCCATTGTTTTTAGAAACTCCACACTTTTAATTTATCGCTAACAGATTCATGTGAAGCTCAGAGGAGAATGTTTACAAAGACGAAAACAGCTGAGAATCTCAAAGAGGGATTTTATCAAGTTGCTATTTATATATATGCTTGTAGCTATGATGTGTAAACAAAACCTCTGCAGCCACTGACCGGAGCTGACCTCCTGATAAACTGTAACTGACACCTTTCTCTCTCAATACAGCATTCACAGCATCAATCAGATTTCAAATCCCCCCATTACAGCTCATTCTCAGAAACCATGCTCAGCTGCTTTGTCCTTTTCTGTGCAGAACAACCTCAGCTGGGTTTTGATAACCCGCGTTGACCCCATCCTTAACTGCAAGGCAAATAATAACCCTGTGTCTCTCTGCCAAACACAAGCCTCCTGCTTGTCAAACCACAGCATTAGCTGGCTGTTTTTTCCCCATGGCTGAGGCAGGGGGAAAAAATGATACAAGTGTGACAGACAGGGGTGGTGGTTGTCACTTGTGCTTTCTTTTCATGTTGTCACGTTATGGCTGAACTCTGTGGGTAGTAGCAGCATAAACAAGGTGTTTAGGAGAAGTGCTGTTTGCTCACCATTTCCAAGCCTGTCTGAATGGCTGTCAGTGTTTGTCTGTTCTGCCAGGAGCGAGTGCTGCTTAAGCATGGAAACACCTCTGGATTTTTTTTTGAGTGATTGCTGCCAAACAGTTATCCAGGATTGCTTTAATGATGAATAAACAGATATGCATTTTTCCTGATTCTTTTTGGGTGTTGTAAGAGTGAGAGCTGGAGTCAGTTTTGTGGAAAATTGGCTGAGGCAGTTTTTTTTTACCTGTCATGACATTATGTGTAATGTTGTGTATGAGCATATATGAATACAAACTGATTATAAGTCAAAGCAAGCAATGGCGAAATACACATTTAACAGTTATACTGTGTGTTACGCTATGTTAGTTGCTCATTGACCAGTGTAAACAAAAATGTGTATATTTACATGCATAATATAGTCATTTTTTGTGCTTATTCCAAAAATGACAATATTCCTACTAAGCTGTTTACAAGGATAATGATTCCATTACATGCAGCTATGCATACTCCGATTAAAGTGCCCTAAAATGTTGTTTATAGTGTGTATAATATAAAGAAGTAGAACATCATTTTTCTTCTTTGCATCAAAATGGCATTTTTTTGGACTCCCTCTTTCCTTCTTTCACATAAAAAAAGCACAGTGGAGACGTCAGATAGGTTGTACCACTACAACTATATATCTTTAACATTACAGTTACAGATGAAAATGACAACAGAAATAAACAAGTTTGATGATTTCACATATCTCCGCAATACAAAACAATTGCCAGTTTATACCCACAAGTGTTAACACAACGTGTCAGTGATTAGGTCTATATACCACACAAAAATGTTCAATGTTTTAAAAGATATGCAATATACACTTAAATTAGGAAAATGTGTGTTTCCTGACACATTAGCTGCAAAAATGATCTCTAGTGCTCTATTAGGAAAGGACCCATTCATTAAATTTTGAGCCACCTGGGAGCAGCACATCAAACTGTAAACACACAACACTGGCATATTATCACCTTATAAAGTTGTTTAACAGTTGCCTATTTACACTTTCAGCAGACCCGGAGCAACATCAGCATTTATTTTAAGTCATTGCCACCTGACAGATGTAAGTTCAGTATTTACTCTTGTTTTTGTCTCCAGCTCCTGAGGGAAATATCTGTCTCTTTAGCTGCTAAACACTCCACTATGTTCACCAGATAGTTGCTAACTGTGTCTGTTTGACATTAGGCCTAAGCGCTCAGCAGGTGGCTTACGGACAATTTTTCGAGCTTTTTCACTGAAACAGCTGACTGGTGTGGTTAAAACTGCTCAACAAGAGCGAAGAGGGAGAACCAAAGCAAAAACAACAAGCCAAAAGCATAAAAACAACAAGCTGAAAAACATTATAAAGCTCCATAAAGCTGAGAGAAACTACAGTCAGGTGATCATTATCTATAAGCAACCCCTTTCACACACAAGATAAGATAAGATCTCTGGGGAAATCGCTGTGTGGCAGTTGCAATACAAAGTGAGAAGAGTGCAAATATAACTAGTCTAAGATAACAATAAGATGCAAATCCGTAATATACACAATAAGTAATGCCAAAATTCATATTGACAGTATGGATTATAGAAATATATATAGTAGGGATCAGTCTTGGTGGGGTTGAATATAGATGCGTATGTGCAATATCTAATCTGGGGTATGGGTAGTGTGAAAGGCCATCCACACCAAGCACGATAACTATAACAATAACTATAAATATATTGCTTTAAAAATCTATCTAGCGCTATCTGTTAGTTACTGTATATAAATATTTTCATTTGGACTGTAGCTATAGTTATCATTCTTGGTGAGGACGGCTCTGAGAAGCACATGGTTAATACAGGAAAGTATAATGATACGAAATATCACCGGCTGTCTTTAAGAGGCTGTACTGGGCTGAGTGTTAAAGCTCCAGTGATGATATGGTATCATATCAAACTAGGAGACCTGAGGCATCCAGTGGTAGCAACATGCTTCTCAGGAAAGGAGGTAAATAACGATCGAAAGTTAAGCTAAATTTTGGTGATGGAAAAACTGCACAGCCATTTCACAGGGATCCTTTGACCTCTGACCTCAATATATTTGAATGAAAATGTGTTTGGTTGCTACCCATGACTCTATGATAGTCTCATGCAGTTTATTGCTGTCATTTGATTTCTAATCAAGACAATGTAATAAGAATTGCTATACCTTGTCAATATGTACTTTAAAACTGATTTGTATCGCAAAATAAGGGAATTTACAACTTGATCACCTATTGAAATTCTGCAATTAATCTTTATTAAAAACATTAATTGTTTGACTGCCGTAATATTCATATCTGTACATTAGCGGTGCAGATATAAATAGTGAAATGTTTGTTTTACCTTGTTTAACTTTGTTGTTCGTAGCTGTTATGTGTATTTCTGTGTTTGCACACTGAGATAAAAAAATGAAAAAATATAATTCCTTGCATATGTAATCACATATTTGGCCATTGAGTTTAATGTGATGTCTATTTAAAAAAGGGTTAAGGTTAATCACTGTAGTTGGACTGCTTTCTTGGTGTTTTGTGTGCGCCTGAATAAAGCCAAAGTAACAGTTAATTGTCTTGTCAGTTCTGTCACCATGGCAACTTAAGTGTATTACCGCCGGTTAAATGGACTGAATGTTGGAAACCACTTAGTATTTTTTTCCAGTGCAGCAAAACGATGTGAGGAGTGTCCTTTAGGCAAATTTCCTCAATTCATTAAAATGCATCTTAAAGTGAAACATGGAGAAATGACGAGGTGTGGTGCAACCGACCTCGAACAGACAAGGACAACAACAGCAAAGAGTGAAATTATGTGGGCCTTGTTGTCACGTCTGTCAGAGGGAGAATTCTCTGGTTGTATGAACGAGTCAGACTCATTATATTCGCCAGGAAAGTCAATCCGGCAACGGTACATATTCCTCGGGTGAAGGCGACTTTTGTTAATGGCTCCGGAGCTGCTGAGCTGTCGCATTTCAGAGTAGGTGCTGCGGAGCCGAGAGAGCTGGAGGGAACGCAAGTATAAGTGGAGGGAGGGGGGGTGGAGTGAAGGAGTGGGTGGAAAAAACAGAGAGACAGCAAAAATGAGACAGAAGGGATGAGGAGAGGGAGGGAGGGGTGGTGGGAGAAAAGGATACAGATAGGACAGCAGGAGAGGTAGAGAGAGGGAGAAATAGAAAGGCTGGCCCATCGATTGGCTGAGATAATTTCCCATTGATTGCTGCACTGTTTGGAGATTGCTGGAGAAAGGTTTATTGCCCACATGCTGCAGCTGGGGAGGAGGCCATAAAATAAGCACAGGTTGTCTGCAGAGGGCTGGCTCTCCATCATTGCGGCCGTAAAACACACTCCTGAACACACACTCCGCCACACAGACGCTCATACATACACTGGATACTTGGCTTACATATTCTCAAATATGACTGCATATTCCCATTACACATAATGGGAGAATGCAGCTCATCGCTGATGGAAAGAGCTCTCATATAATCCCTTGAAAAGCCAGGGGCAGTAGTGCAAAGAGTATTTATTAGACTGAAATAGAGGTCCATTGACATCCTCCCTGACATCAATAACACACAGGCCCATCAGCTTCCTTGCAGTAATAATCACAAGAATAATTGGCTGCTTGCTGTTTCTCTTTCTACGAGAGGAACTGCCTACGCACTGAAGAATAAAAAAAAAGGCTTAATTTTGAATTCTATCTTTTTATTGCACACCGGTCCCAATGCACCTGGATAATAAACCCAGAACAGCTATGCATATACACTTTAACCACATGTTGATGCAGCCTCTGATGGCACACTTTGACACGAGGAAAATTACTTCATGCCTACAAATGATGACACAGAAAAAGGGGCGAAGTTAAAAGTGGAGCAGCTGCAGCTCTGGGATTGAATGTAACACCTTCTACAGTATCTGCTACATTGATTCCCACTGGGCTCCCACAATAACCAATTCAGAGTCTATCACAAGAACACTGCCTGCCGAGTGAAAAAGAACTTTAGAGTGAAAAAGCTTTAACAATCTCAGACTAAATGGCAGGATTTCATGGTTTGAATTCAAACATGGTGTCGAGGAACAGAGGGGAAGCGTATACTGAATTCCATGAGTGCATTTTACACAGCTGCAGTTTATATAATATGAAGTTATATTAGTGGTCTGGTAGATATATCTGCTTATTTCTGTCAACAATTTCTGTCAACAAATCTTACAAATCAACCAAAAATCGATAATAGGCGGGTTTCAATTAACCCTCAAATTGCACAAATTATAAAAATATAAAGTAAGCCTGATGGAAATGCGTCGGTTTCGAAAAAAAACAAACAAACTCATTTATCGAAAAAAAGTTTTTACATTCAAATGAGGTGGTATTTCAGGTGATTCAAAAAGGCCATATTTTGCAAAACTGCTGGAAACACTGTTTTTTGCTTTTCGAGGTCACATGATACTCTGGCTATGTGTTTGTCGGTAGGAACTGGCTCCCTCAGGCATGATGCAGCAGGCTCTACAAGAGCTGTTACTGCATCACATAACTCTTCGAATTCCTCTTTGAAAGTTGTGGACAATCACCTCCCAGAAACCCCTTATACGTGGCCGCTCCTACATATCAGGGACTTTCCACTCCATTATCGCTCGCATAACACGCCTACGTCACCTTTGATTGGAAATAATGACGGCTAGTGTGCTGGCCGCAATAGAAATAAAGCTGCTAATGTTCTGAACATCCGTCACCATGCTTCTTGGAGTGTTTTCCGACAACTTGCAATTGTGACATTAATGACATTTCAAAATTATCACTCACGTTTTGTGTAAATCTGTAATATTAATCTGTAATATTTCTGTATCTCTCAGCACTTTGTGACTTCCCTACACTGTCTATTGAGAGAACCAATCCTTTAACACATCGTTAAAAACTGGTCGCAACTGTGTAGTTTAATTTTTAAACAATGTTAAAAGTTTACATCTGTGAGTTTGTGTAGAGCTTGACCCTAAATCATTACACTAGCTAACTTGCTCATAATGTCAATACTGATGTTTGGGTTTGTTTAGGTTTAATGTTAATGCTACTGTACTAATACCATTGCTTGTTAGCAAGTGGACAATTGCCCCTTTGGTAAGAAAACACAAAGTGTTGTAAAGCTGATGGATGTCAAGATATTTTAATGGATACATAAAAGCTTGCTGGTGGCACTAAAAGCAAAAGTCAGGAAATCACCCAAGTCATTAGTGATCCTGCTCTGGGCACCACAAATGTCTGTACAACATTTCATGGCAACCCAACTAATAGTTGAATAGTTAATATTTGTCAGCAAAGTCAATAATTGGGGATAGCTGCTGCTGTGGATTAATTTACATTGGGTTCAATATTTAATATTTATAGCACAGAGTTGGTGTATATTGGACTTGAACTACAGTGTCTATGCTCATTGAAATAAATGCAATGTGTGGCTCACTGATGTGTTTTTAATACTTTTGGACAATAATGGAGCTCAATGGCACAGAGGACTAATCTGTATCAGGCTTCACAGGCTGCACCTGCTGTTGGTGGGATCAACTTACTGTTCATTCTGCTCTTTTCATGGGATTTGTTTGCAATAACAGAAATATCTTCAGTCTGATCCTTAAACACGTAAAAAGAATTTAGTGCACCTGTGTTAACAATACTTGCAGCCACCAATACAGATAAAATGAAATCACACGTGGCAGTTGTATTTCCCATATTTCAGAAAAGCACGACTGGTCCAGCAGTTTTGAAGATCAAGTGAAAGGGCTCGCTGTTCATGATAAATCTAATAGGTTTTTTAAAAAGGCTTCAGTCTGACTTCAGCTGAGCAACACTGCCCTTCTATCTCCTTTTTCTTATCTGGCCTCAGCTTAGTACACCTCCAGCTGAAGTCATTCTGTACGTGAAACCCAGCCGACAGCCTGGAGCACTGCAGGAAAGTGGATGTGTACAAAACTCTCAGTAGCCAGGGGAGAACAGCGAGAGAGGAGGGGAAAAACTGCCTGAATTCCCATCTTGCTGTTAGTCACACCTAATTTACATTCCCTTCCTGTGCTGCCGAGCTGGTGAATTTACAAGTGGATAGAGAAGGTGCTGTTTGAGACTTGCGTTGGCATGCTGTTTGCAAGGGGTTAGGGAGACGCATGAACCATGCTCCCCACTGCAGAGAAAACAGTCTCTCTCCATCTCGTGGTCCAAACCTCCCCGCCTGAAGCTGTTTTCACAGACACTGAAGGGCTGTAATGGCTGAGTGATTTCTCCAACCAACAGCACAGCGTTGAGCCGGTTTAGTCACGCACATGACAGTTCGTCACAACTCGCTAGAGAACCAGTGTCTGACAAGTCGAGGACAGCAAAGGTGGAGCTGGTTGGTGGGTGGATGTGGAGCAGCGAGGACATGGTGAAGGCTGGTTTTTATCACTGCTCCCAAAGTGCTCCTGTGCAAAGCAGAACTCACCTGCTTACTCTTCACTGGTTTTCCTTTTTTTGATTTTTTATGGTACTTTGATATTATATGCAGTCTTGGATTGATAGGATTATTTTTAACATTATTTAGAAAAAAAATACTGCTTACAATGTGTGAAATGTATTTTATGTGCAATACTCGCTCAGTGCTCCACAATAATCCGCCCACACCTCACCATGAGGGTTAACTGATTTAACAGCTTTCTTTCCACTTAAAAACCTACAGTTGACTGTTAAGTTTATTGGCAACACTTTAAGACCTCTATTTAGTATTCATAAGCAGTATAAACATTATCATCTAGCTGTAATCACTAAGTGTTTATTCATGTATTTGTCAACAACTATAGCGCCTACTGTGCACACCCATAAGTGGAGGCTGGTGTGTAAACAGACAGCTGAACACAGTTGTAATAATATAAACATGACTTCATGGGAGAAGTAATCATTGCTGACTAATATTGTACATGACTAAACACTTAAAAATGTCCTTACATCTGCTTACGTCTATATTAAAGTGTGCCACTGTCAATTAAATGTGTGTATCTGGCTCATAAATGCTAAATGAAGGGACTGTTACCAGTTCATTGCTAATGCCTTCATAGCAATCTAAAGCACCTTTCAAACTGCAACACAGGAATGTCGTGCTATTTTTCCACCTCGCCAATCTGTATAAAAGGCATACGATCGGGGAGTGAGATGACAGAGTTATCTCGTCTTTAAGCTGGCAGTGGCGGTGGTAATATCAACTAGATGTCACAGCTGGCAGGATGGGAATATGGGGTATAAACCATAAGTTTCATATAGATAATAATAATCAGATAATTTATCGGTTCTTTGGACAACGATATGACATTTTTTGATGTCACAAAGTCTACTACGATATGATTTCGAGTCAATTCAGGGATGCCAACCTTTATCCGCCCGGTAATAGGCCACTAGCACTGTTTGAATGTTTAGGAAGATGGTGAGCTCGGACAGAAATGGTGAGAAAGATATGCCGTGGGAATTTAAAAATAAGGCGATGATGACAGTAATCAATGTTTTCACTCTGCAGCAATGATATTAGAGTGTTCACCGAATCAATACATCGATCAAGATCGACTCCCAGATGGGATGTTACCCAACGCTAGGAGGTTTAAAAAGCAGCTAGCAGAAGTTAGCAGCTAGCTCAAAGAAGAAGCAGCAACCGTAAATGTGTGCAAATAAGGGAGACAAGAGCAGCTTTTACAGAGAGATTGCACATTATGGCCGCAACCAAGTCCCATCTTTATATCACCCCTGCACATGACGCCAAATGATGGCCGCATCATTCCGCTACTGTGTGTGATTACACACTGCATTACAGCGTCCCATGATCAAAGGAGGCATGACGGGCGTAACGTTCAACACACGAGCATCTGCCTCTAGTGTGACATGTATTATATGCTTCTGCAGTGCTTCATGAACAATAACAAAGGCATAACACCGGCATGCTATCTAAAATCACAAACTGAGCTGGCAGTATTGTGTGTAAGAAAGCAAAGCCGGTGTAATGAAAGGTCCTTGTTGTGGCCCTAGAGCAGGATCTCTGTGTAAAAGGGCTCCAGAGTTAAACTGGATTATTAGCATATCCAGGATTTTACTACAGTAAAGCAAACGTTCATTAAACTGTGGTGGCAGTAAACTGTATACTCTAATCAGATCACATGTCAGGGAACAGAAGTTGCACAATACATTTTTTTTGTCTAGAGCTGCTACATTTGTAGTTGGGTTGAAAAGCTTAATTTTTTTGTAGGGGAAATTGTTGGTGCAAGATTTCAATAAACAGGATATATATATCTTGCTGGTACCAAAAGTGTTAAGGTTTCTGTATTCCCTGGTGTGTGTTTAGTACCAGCTGAACGACCCTGGTTCAAAAACATTGGGTGGAGGTGAAAGTGAGAAAAGTCAACAAATTGCTGCATCTTTCCTGGCTTTTGATTCTCATATCAGTCTCACGTTTCCTGCCTCTTCTCTGAAGGCACCATCACAGCACAGAGGCACAAGTAGCAATGTGAGGAATTTGGAGGGAAAAAAATAAATGTGCAAAGCGTTGGAGCTCTGCCCATTTTCTCTTCCAACACGCACTTGGCTTGCTGCTGCAGAAAGCGAGCGTGACTGTCAGATTGTCAGTTTCTGAAAGTTTCAAAATTGAGTGATGAAGACCTCCAGCTGACCAAAGCAGGATTTTCAGCCTTCAGACTGTGGGAACAGCACTTTGTGTTTGACGTATATATGTTGGCCCAAGAGGAGACGGAGTGAAACTTATATCTGGAGGGTTAGCAGTTCAAACACCCTGACAAGCAGGCAAAATCTGGACCGATCCTTTACAAGTTCAGTGTTTAAGGGCTTCCAGTTGGAGGTATAAACTTCAACTGCTTATTGACAGTTAACATAAGACTTTAGTACGGGGATACTCAACTTGCTTTGCTTAGGAGCATTTTTTGAAAAAAATGACAGGAGGCCAGGGGCCAGTCGCAGCAGCCCCACACATGTTTTTAGGATTTCAGGACATTTCTGGGAATTTAACACATTTCTTGGATTTTAGCACATTTTTAGGACATTTTTCTAGGATTTCAGGACTTTTCTAGGATTTCAGGACCTTTGTAGGATTTTAGCATGTTTCTCAGGATTTTAGCATGTTTCTCAGATTTCAAGACATTTCTAGGATTTCAGAATGTTTCTAGGATTTTAGGTCTTTTCTAGGATTTCAGGACATTTCTACGATTTTGGGATGTTTCTAGGATTTAGAACATTAGGATAAACAATCTATTTTGATGCTGTTTTATGCACTCTGGCAAGCTATGTATGCTAAAAGTAGAGGAAAAAATCCCAGTGTGGATCACTTTATTTTTTATTGTGAATTAGAAAGTGGTTTGGGGGGCAGATTTGCCCCCCAGTTCTTAAGTTGAGTATCAATGTTTTAGTTGTTCTGGTTGACTCCCAAATGCCTCAGTAAATATGAGCCAAACTAAAATGCAAATTGAGGCAGAGGGAGAAGTGGAGCCTGCAAAATGTTTACATGTTTTGTATATAATGGATGAGTTCCTACACAATGGAGCTGAACAACACACAGATTGTGATTATTTCGTGGGAAAGAAGCCTGTTGGCGGTAATCAATCCAATTGTGTGAGCTTGAGCTGGGAGTTAGACAATGGTGTCACACACTATACGTATTGATTGCATGCTGCAGGCGATGCTGGGTGTAAAAATAAATGCATCAGCCTACATTTAACGGGACTGTGGTTCCAAAACGTTTGAGGACTTGGTCGATGATCATTACTTAGCCCTCTGTTGACTTCCTGGTTTAAACATTTTTCTCAAATCATAGTCACTTTATGTTTTTTTACACGCAACAACACAAACTCAATGCTCAGACCTGATGTCATGGCTCCCATCTGTGGTAACTTGGCTCTAGCTATTTCCTTCCCCTCCTACCCGACACTCACACCACAAACATGATAAACAACTTCCCAAAAGTCTCTTAATATCCTGTACAGCTGAACAACAAGGACGGCTCAGCTGATGTGTGAGCAGTTTGTCTGTCAGCCAAATATTGTTGGACACGACTAAATCCATTTGGAGCCATTGACTGTCAGCAGCCAATCAGATCCTGGCAAGGTTAGACTGAAAGTTTTTGCATCTATTCAGTCCGCTGGAAATAAATATTCCAAAAACAGCTCAGAGCCCAGGTCTGTCCTTTTAAGAAATGAATACTCATTATACAAAATAAAGCCTCTTTTAATAAACAGAGTTGCTCACAGTCTGAATTTGGGTTTTTGGCAAGACTAACTTTTGAAAGATTAAATGGCACTTTTATTCTATTGCTTATTAAAAGCTGAACTCTCAAGCACTTGGTCACTTTGACCAGTCACTTTGTTGACTAATGTTAGTAAACTGACAAGAACATAATGGCTGTCAGTTTGTTCACTTTATGCCCTTGTTAAACTTTTTTCTTATGGGCTAAATTAAAGTCCCCTCTGAAGATACATTTTAAAGTACAAAACTTGAAAATACTTTTTTTAACATGGTTTTCCAACATTATAGTTAAAAGTGGAAGTAGATGTAGTCTTTCTCTCTCATTGAGTAATTCTCTGGCCTCCGCTCTGATCTGCCTACTACTGCTGCTCACTTTCACAGCGCTAAACTAAGTATGGCTGTGGGAAGCTAGTGCTAAGATGACCGATGAAAGAGCAGTGCACATCAAGATGGCTAGTATTTGCATTAGAGGAAACATCAGAAAGATTCAGCCATACATGTTTGAGCCTCAGTCAAACAGAAGAAAAACAATTTTTTTTAGCATTTACCATGATCCCGTTATTGCCTCTTGGGAGCCGGAGTGGCCACCGTTAACTCAAACTGAATTAACATGTGCTTATATTTTAACCTGCAAAGTGTAAAGGTGCGTCAGTGGTTAATGTTGAATTTTAAATAAACTCAAGTTAAAGTCAGCTTCAGCTTTACGCGCTAATAAGGAGCACTGACTTTAGTTCATTTACTGGACAAAATGGTAACAAGTAAACATGACTGCAGGAAATCTTGCCGAACCTAATTTCAACATTAATTTTTTACAATGTCTAATATGATTTGTAGTGTTTATAGCATGGTTTTATAATTTGGTTAAATGTTTTGTATTTATGACAGAGACAGATTTTAGATTTTTTTTTCTGATGAAGTGAAATCAAATTAAATTTATAATCACAGCAGATTACTGAAGAACATGATATTTTTTATTGAAGCCACTTTTGGTGGGAAGTAACAGACGCACCAAACAAACAGTTCTGAACAAATAATGTAACAGAAGAGTTGATTCAGAGATTTTTTGCTCACATATCCGTTCTTGATTAATGCAAATAACCGAGCAGATGGGTGCTCCTTCTGGAAGCCATGTGTTACATGTCCTACTCTGTCATAGCACTATTGATGCCTGACCCTTTCTTCTGAAGAGGAAGGTTAGTTAAACATCACCAGTTTAAAGGAAACACTGGCTCTGGCGTCTCGAGTACAATTACTGGGAAACCCGTAATGACTGAGCTAGAGGGTCCATCAGTTACTGGGAGCTGCCTCAGCTGATGGTCTCGAAAGAGGAGAGCAGGGTTCCCTGCAGACACGAGTGGTTCTTGGAAATAAGAGCAGAGCCCCACAGTTTATCAATCACCTCTCTCGGATGCTCTCACAACAACCTGGTGGGCGCTGCAGAACAGTGTGTTATTAACAGGACTGGAGCTCAGCAGTGTTGATAAAGTATCACTGGAAATACTTCACATATTGTAACAGATTTCCTCTAATTATCTAGGGATATTTTGCAAATACAGCTCTGGATTTAACAACAATAGAGAATTAAATTCTCGTTTTTCATCACCTTGTTCTGCCTTTTGGAGTGAGATGTATCGAGGCAGTATGTGGTGTGAAATAAAGCACATGTTTTTATCATTTGTTCCTTTCAAGTAGACTGTATTGTCATGGCCACCGGGTTCTAATTTTCATTCACAACCTCACGGCGAAAACAGAGAAGTCAGCTGGAGACAACATGAGCGCTACAGAAGAAAATCAAATCAGTTCTGTGCTCTGTGTCACTTCTTGTTTAAAGCACGAATATATTGTAAGATCACGGGCAGGAACGCTCCGTGTGTTATGGATCTATTTAGCATTTCCCCACAGAACTGTGTCTGAGCATTAATGTTTTCCTTTGTCCTGACTCAGATCCCGCAGAACATAAAGACTCTGGGATGTTGCTTAAACAAATTCAATTTCTAATTCAGGATCCGACGACAGCCACAATTCTGGCTTTACGCTCGACTAGAGATAGACACAGTTGGTGAAGTGTTATTGTAATGCAGACAAAGCTTACGGCACTTTGGATTTTAAACCCTTCTGATACATAGACTGCAGAAAGCAACATTTCTGAAGTATCAAAACAGCTATAGTTTTGTTTTAAATGTTTACTTATACACATATTTAGGGTACATTCTTTGTATCAGACTTGAATAGCTTTAAACTTGTAACTGTTAGTAAGTTTAGCCAAGAAAGTACCATTAGCCTATAGAGGTAATCTATCTGCGTATTAATAAACTCAGAGATGACTCCAAAAGTGGACTCAGAGAAGATAACTCTGTTTTGAATTTCCATTTCCCTATATCACTATACTCCGTCATGTATTATCCATGAGGGCTCAGACTTCATTAGACCACACAGAGGATGTCAGAGGACGTACTACACTCTCGAAAAGCCAGTCTTGAACCAATTTGAACAAGTGAAATCTGTCCGAAATTTGCCACACATGTACTGCCCAGATAATGTTCCAAAGCTAAGAGCTGAAGTGTGAATTTTTATGTTTTTAATTGAGACTTTAAAAAGCAAAACCCTAAATGTAGCTGTAACAATCCACTTCTGTATTAAGAGGGTTGAACCTTTTTGTAATGAGAAGTAAATAATGCAGGTATTGCAAATAGAGTGGCACATAAAACGCAAACATTTATCTCATATTTAACTTATAGAAAGTGTTCAAGATTGCCAAAACATGCCAAACTCATAAAAGTCAGATTACTCTGCACCTCTTAATTTCATTTGAATTCTGAGAATCAAAATGTTTTTTATGGTTTTAGTTATCAAATGCTGTTAAATTTCAGCAGCAACACATCATGAAAATTAGTTAGTCCTTATCAATTTCAGCAATTGCCTAACTACAACATACAGTACGTTTACGTTAAAGAGCAACTTAGCAGCCAAAAGGATTATGACTCTTGTCTGATGGAAGCAAAAAAGGAATTAGTGTGATATTGTTATACATCTGACTCTGACATGAGAAATTGCTGTTTGCTTCCCTTGTTCTACAGATGGTTAACTCCAGTCAATAATTGTTGTCAGTTACAGTCAAAGGTGCAGGGTGAAAGATTTAGGGGGATATATTGGCTGAAATGGAATATAATATTCATTAATATGTCCTCGTTAGTCTATAATCACCTGAAAAATAAGAATCTTTGTGTTTTCATTACCTTATAATGAGCAGTTTATACCTACAAAGGGAGCAGGTCCTTGTCTATGGAGTCTGCCATGTTTCTTTTTTTCTTTTTATATTAAAAATTATTTTGTGGGCATTTGCTTCGATGGATCGGACAGCCGTAGATAGACAGGAATGGTGAGAGAAAGAGGGAATGACATGCAGTGAAGGACCACAGACTGGAATTAAACATGGGCCACTTTAAAGGACCAATTTGAGGCGTACACTCTCCCAGGTGAGCTAGAGGTCGCCCTGTCGGCAAAGTTTCTACGGTAGCCCAGAGCAAACAAAGCAAACACTTACTCTAAATAGGATTTTCATGTTTCCTGAAGGCCACCGTAGTTTCTTCAGTTGGTTGCAATGTGCAATCTCGTTGCTACATGCCACCACATCTTACATACTAGACCTTTAACGACTGTTCCCTGATCTTAGCTATGGCTGGGTATCATTTAAAAAAAAAATGATACCAGTACTAATACAAATATGCTTGAAGTGATACAGATACCAACATATTACCCATAATGTGAATGGAGTGATGTGAGCCATACTTATGGACATTTTGGTGGCATCCTGGCTGTGCCTGCTGTGTCAATACACAGCGCTCAACTCTGCACACATAGTGCCATGGCTAACTGTTGGCATCACATGGCTAACATTACCTAACAGTTATTAACAAGTTTAACGACAGAGTAAAGCCATTTCGTTGTCGGATTAAGTTTGTTGTGACTGTTTAATAGATGGATCATTTGAATGTTGGCAGCTGCTGATGTGTTAGCTTGTGCTAACTGCGCAGTTGTTGAGCTGACTGTTTGAGGAGATCGGCTCCAGAGACGACAGCGACAGAAAGATGCTATGTCACGCTATAAAATCAGATCCCTGGCACACAAAGGATCACGAGCAGGCATCGTTTCACTGGAGATGTTTTAAGTACTACTTGGTACTTGACTGTTTTGACTGATACCTTAAAGGTACTGATTACCGATATCCAGCCCTAACCAAACTGATTTGTGTCTAAACCTGAACAAAGCTGAACCACAGTGGAGTCAAATCAGAAAATGGCCTTATTTTTGCAACAGCTGTAACAGATTTGGAAAGCGCCTGAAAAATGATATCGTCCTGCTGAAAGGGACGACAATATGCTAATATGTGCTGTTATCAAGGTCAGTTACAAACAGTCTATTTTGCTGTTTAATTTGGAGGAGTTGTAAGAAAAAGTGTTTGTGTTCAGTATTTTTTAGATCTTAAGCACAGAAGTACAAACAAGTTAAATATCCAATTATGATGTTTGTTGATAGCTGCACATTTTGTGAGAAAAACTGCCAATCCTCTCTTCTCTGTAATCTTCTCAGCTGGTAAAACCTACTATTGTCAGTCTGCATGAAAATGCTGGTGATGAGATAATCTAGTATCCCAATCAGACTTCTCGCCACCCTCGAGGAAGCATTCAAAAGAGTGAAAATGAGGGCAGCCACCCAGAAGATGTTTTATTCTGTTCACATCAGCTTCTATAATATCTTCTTGTTAGAACAACGTGTTGTCACCAAAGTCCCAGCGACTCCAAACACTGTGAAAACCCAGTGACTGCGTGTTGTTTAAACAGCTGTCAAATCTCTGCATATTAGACAGGGAAGGTTTTCCTATGACAGAATTACAAAATGAGCTGCTAATTACACCCAGATAACAATGTTAATCCAACAGAGTGACACCAGTAACGACAGTGAAGAAATACTCAACTGGATTTAGGAGAAGCAGATATTTCTGAAAATTGCATTTGAAATTTAGGTGAGATTTTTCTTTTCATATCAAGTTCATTACAGTTGTAGCAGAAAGAATCAGGTGAGCATTTGATTGATCAAGTGACAGATAATGTATCTTTTTAAATCACTGATTGATAATTTAAGCCAGTTTCGACAACACAGTCTTACACCCATCTTGTCAAATACAGACGCTTGGTCAGTGGCCCATCATGTAAAAATATGACGCAGTGGGAACCCCTCCAACATCACTTATGAACTTTAAGGGAGGGAGTGTTGATTTACACCCGTTACATGCAACACTTTTCAAAATAAACTTTAGTCTTCAAAGGAAATGTAGAGTTCCTACTCATTAAATGCATACAGTCTTTGAAAAATTAACTGTAACTGTGTTGAATGTACTGTAACATACTTAGAATGAATTAAGTAAAATAAACCTGTTTGGGGTTTACTTTTGTAGTTGTCGCTAACAAAGACACATGGATAGATAATAAATAAAATACCTAAACTAAATTATAGTATATTATGTTAAAAAAATGTCATAATATAGTATGTGGAAAAACAGTCATACTAAAGCATGTTGAAAAAGCCTTAGTACACTATGTCGGAAAAAAAACACAGTAAAACATATTTTAAAAAAAACTGAAAAAAGTCAAAGTATAGTATGTTGGAAAAACGTCATAGTGTATTATATAAAAAAGGTCATGGTATAGTGTGTTGAAAAGACTCATAATATAATATGTCAAAAACACTGGAAAACCGTCATAGTATAGGATGTCAGAAAAAAAAGTCTTAAGTTAGTATGTTGAAAAAGTCATAGTACAGTATATGTCACATGCATAGTATGCTACACAGAAAAGCACACTGTGTTTTTATTAAACTAAATCGATTGTCTTTTGGTTTCATGTGGGAAGCATACAGCAAGCTCCCAGGAAAGTCCAGAGTTTGTTTGACCTGTCTGAATCCCATCCTGGCCGCCATATGGACAGTTTCTTTCTCTTTGTACTACGTAGTTGCTTGCAATGTCAAGAAATGCAGCTGCCCGGGACATCTCTGTGTTTGAAGCCAACAGGACACTGAATGATCATCAGGATTTGACAATTCGGGAGTGAGACCATGTTGGTTTTTAAGCTTTGTTAGGATTTCAAATTGGAATATTTGTAGGATTTCTTACATTTTCAAGATGAATAACTGAATATCTTTGGATTTTGGACCATTTGTCTAACAAAAAAGGCATCTGAACATGTTTACCTGGCTTTGGAAAACTATGATCGTACATTCATTTATTAAAAAAAACAGTAATTCTTGAAATCAATCATCAGATTAGGGGGTGTTGAAAGTAATGTTTAGTTGCAGCTCTGATTGCAATTTAAAAGATAGTATTTAACGTATTATCACAGTTTAGGATGACAGTTATAACCTAAAATACCAGGAAAATTAAATCTTTATTTAAAAAATGTTAAAAACGATCCTACAAGGACCACAATTACGCGCTCTTTATGCTTAATTATGGACAAATTGAGTGTGATGTGTTTCGTGTTGGCGTATCATCCCCGACACTACATTTCCATTTCTTACAATTCCATTTGCAATTCATCCTCGAGAGACAAGAAAACCTCTTGTCAGGCTACACACACTCGGGCGCAGAGGGCTTTAAAAAGCTACTTAAATCCTCAGTAGCCACAATGTCAAAGGGACAAAATATAAAGTGTAGCTCACTTTTTTTACAGCCGCGATGGGACTCTGAAAAGGTGAATGCAGCCATGTTATTAAAAAGGGTCCTTATAAAGCGGCTTCGGCCACATCTAATTAGAATGTAAATGTAGTGTGGGCTGTGGATGGATCACAGAGGATAGACATTGGCATTTAGATTATGCTGAGACTAGATTACTGATGACACTGTGTGTTGGTGAGATAGCCTTTTTGAGAGCAGCTTGGCAACTGACTAATTGTGTTTCACCACTAGCAATGTAGGCCGTCGCTGTTCTATCGCTGGTAATTAACAAGCGGGAGGGGAGAGGTACATTGTTGCGTGTGCACAATACAAACAATCCTCGACAAGAATAAAACACACACACACACGCAGGCACACACATGCAGGAGAATATGTGTTCAAATGCACACACTCAGAAAATCTTGCACCTCTTGTACCTTGTACTAGATTGAAAGAATGAAGCGCTTCTTTGCACTAAGCCCAGACTCGGTAGAAATCCTCTCACCTCCATACAATTCCTCACTGGGGGCATATGCCATGAACAAGGCAGCTGAGACCAAACAGAAAACCAAAGACAGAATGGAGACAGCGGAGAGGGAAGGAGAGGGGGAGAGAAACAGAGGAGAACAGAGCGGGAGGGTGAGTGCAGAAAGAGGGAGAGAGCAGAATGGAATAAATTGAAGCTGATCTGGTGCTCTGCATTCTGAGGAGGCTGGATTTGCATATCTGTGCAGCGGAGCAGAGGGAGAAATGTGTCGGTGCTGACAGCAAGCTGAATATCTTAAACCTCCGCTGACACCCCTGCAGGCACTCTCTCCTCACATACACCAATACACGGTGGAAGGAACACACTCACAAAAAAAAACACACACACACACACACACACACACTAGAGTTAAGGTCAGGAGATGGGAAGCTTTGTGCATTGCTTTGTTCCTGCATAGTGATGTACAGTAGTGCTTGTTGTTTAACAGTCAGCTCAAGTGCAAGACTCACCTCTGAGGGAAGGACCCCAGGAGGCCGTTCTCCGCTGCCACTCAGAGACATAACTATTCATATGTGTCTACTGTATGTGTACATGTGTATATATGTATATTTGTATGTCTTAATGCATATGGCTTGCTTCATAAATACTGTATGACAGCGCTTTTGGACTTAACAGCTACTCTCACATTTGCACTTCAAACGTTGGGCAAAAAGCCATTTGAAAATCAGACTCTGTTCTATTGGTGGGAGGTAAACCTACTACAGCAAATTTAGTTTAGCAAGGCCAACGACGTTTTCTTGTTTTCAGAGAAAGATGTGGAGATAAGTAAAACAAAACAACAAGCCTCGAAGAAAAAACAAGAAACCACTCTAACTGTGGATATTCTGTGTGATTATTATACCTTGCACCAACATGCATTGGGGATGCTCCTAATTTAACACTTAAAACAAGCAAACAAACAAAGAACTTGATTATTCAAATGCTGAATAAAGTAAACCTTTGAAACAATACACAGTTATTCAGTCACTGGAGTCTTGATGTTCTACATTTTAAGGAAATTATCTGATATGCTCTAAGTGTTAGATAAAATGATTGATTATCAGGTGTGTATGATAATGATATATTTTCAGCCAGCAGCCAGTTAGGTTAGCTTAAAATAAAGACTGTAAAAAAGGGGAAACTGCATGTCTGACTCTGCAACACAATCTGCCCACCAGCACCTCATAAGCTCACTATAATCATTGTATGTCATGTTTATTCTGTAAATAAAATGAAAATTATTTTTAAATGTTTTTGTGGGAAGCTATTATCTACTTTGTGATTTTCTTGGTCAGAAGTTCCCGTTGTCTCTGAGGGTTGCCTGATAACCTCGTGATTACAAAACTCCATGAATCACTGGGCTCAAAGAGAAATAGTCCCAACAGATAAACTGCAAATGATCGTTTTCACATCCCAGGTGTTTGTGCAGGTACAATGTGTTAACTGATGAGCATAACAGGTGACATATGTTACCTTTGGACAGAGGTAGGCTTCCCTCTGCCAGTGTTTATGCTAAGCTAAGCTAATTTAATCAGATGCTGGCTGTAGCTTTCTACTGTTTTCCCGCACATTTTTACTAATGGTTTTTCAAAACTTTCTATTGTGTTTTACCCCATTTCCAAGATTTTATTCAAGTGGTTCAAAATATAGCAATTATACAGCTTTAACCCCATATAAAGCAATAATGAGGCCTCCGGTGTGCGATGCCCAGTGACAGGTATTATAGCAAAAATGTAGCACAATATGGAATTAAATGCCTTTGTTTCTACAAATACAGCAGGTAATGTTATCTGGCTGGTTAGAGCAGGCGTGAAATATGTGGCGTTGTGGCAGTCTTTCAAAGCGCCTTTTGGTTGACTGAGTTTTTCCTTACCAAGGGAGGGTCCAAGGACAGAGGAATGTTGTATGCTGTAAAGCCCTCTGAGCCAGATTGGGATTTGTGAAAATGGACTTTATAAATAAAATTGACATGACTTGACCTGACTTGAGGCTTTATCTGATAAGCATAGCTAACCAGAGCTGTTTTCCCCACGCCGCCAATGTCAAACATTTTGGTGTAAAGCCAACATTAAGTTCGGCTAGGGTCTGCCTTTCTCTTGAGCCAGGTGTTGTAATAGTCGTTAGAAAGCCATATATTACTAAACACCAACTAGCTGTATCTCAACATACTAGTGATATTTCAAAGATCACGTAGCACAGCATAGGTTTTAAATTCGTATGATAAGAAACATATTTTGTATAACATTAGACATGTTTTGAGATTTTTTTTTAGTAAAAACAATGTAAATTGAAAACTTTTCCATAACATGTTGTTATTTCAAGTATTTCCAGGCCTGAACAACAAATTTCACAATTATCCAGGAAGTCAAAGACTGTGGGATCAGTGTTTATATTTAGCATACAGACGAGAGAGTGGTAATTTCAAAAATGCAATTTGCCAAAATATCCACATGTTCCTTATAAAAAGCTACATTTTGGGACTCTGCACAGTGGAAACAACAACAAAGACATCAGTGGAAACTTTGGCATTCAGAGTGTCTCTGTTAAAGGTATACAATAACGAAACTGGATCACTGGGAATCCAACAAAGTATGGCCTCATTTATGGATCTCTGATTTCTTCTCTGTGATTTATCTGACTAACTGCCACAAGAAGAGAGAAAACAACACAAAGAGGCTCTCATTATTGACTGTGAAGCTCTCAGAGAAATAACAGACATGTTAATGCAACCTGATAAATAATTTAGTAAACATTATACTGGAATAGTCTTACTGGAATATGCACAAATGTACAGTTCCTGCCTTGTTCAATATGACTGTTTCTTTCTGCAGGGTCCTTTCATCTTATGGGATATATATAGTATATATGGATTACATGACATCTGCAGAAAGCCAGCAGGAGGTCTTTGCAGTATGCTTCAAATATTTAAGATCCACAGTGGGGGGTGGAACAAAAACTCTGCCTCACATGTCTTAAACAAGCACGTGGTGAGGATGAATTCTTCTTTTTGACAGTCAAATCCAAAGACTTTGCCAGAGTATCTTCACGCCGTTTATCATAAAAGCCCAGAGGGGGGGTTTAATTTGGCAAGTTGTGTTCTTGCTCTGACATCAACAAGAATCGGGGGAACGCATTTTATTTGCCTGACATTGTCTAATAGCCACCATCATTTCTGATTAATCTTACACTGCTCAAGGATTTATCTATCTGTGTGCTCCATGTGGTGCTGCACAGCTCAATGGGGAGAGAGGAGCTCATACACTGCCAGGGTTACTGCTTCCACCCCCACTGCACATAATTCTTACTACTTTGGATAAAAGCCTGCGCCAAATGGTGTGTGTGAGTGTGTGTGTGGGTGAGAGAAGCAGCTCTAACAAAAATAATAACAGCTGTGGCTTTAAAATTGACCAGTCTTGTTTGTCGTATTTATTCCAACAAACGTTTAAGTGCCAAGTTTGCTCTCATTTTCAGGTTCTTGCTAAGGTGCTTGAGCACCCATGGTTAAGATTACGAGCAGCAAATATCAGAGGAACCTCTTGGGTCTGGTTAAGTAGCTCATTTAGCTCAAGGTTGAGTTAGCTCAAGGTTATGTTTGGGTCTCTGTTGGCCAGCTGTCTGCACGGTGAGAGTAGGAAAAATGCTGACGGGCCTGTCAAATGTCACAATATATCCTGTCTGCTGATGGGTGAGAGATACTGAGGGAAGAACGTGAATCTGTGAGAAACAGCACGTGTATGACAAAGTGTAAGTGCATGTAGTTATGTGTGTGTAAGTATAGCCCTTTCCTTAAAAAATAATTATTGTTTGGCTTTTCGCCTTTTTAGATAGGACAGTTTAAGTGTGAAAGGGGGAGAGATAGGTTACAACATACAGTAAAGAGTCTCTGGTTGAAATCAGACCTGTAGCCATGGACACAGCCTCCGTACATGAGGTTCCCGCTCTACAAGGTTAGCTACTGGGTGCCCCAGAGTGTAGCGCTTTTTATACAGAGATCGGGCTATAGAGCTGCTCCGAAATCTGCTCTTCATGCCACCTATGCATTTTTACATAGAACCAAACAATATCGGCATTATGCTGCTTAAGTGTGTGATTTTAGATAGCATGCTGGTATTACAGAGCCAAAAGAGGCATTTAACACAACAGCATCTGCCTCTAGTGTGACATATAACATCACGCATCAGCTTTATGAACAATAACAATAGCACAACATGGCAATAGCAATCATTTACTGTCCCGCAGTTCACACCAGGGGTGTATTTCTGCACGCCGGTCAGCGAGCATTTCTGCTCCTCTGCTCTTGTCTGATCACATGAAGAGCTCTGATTCTGTTTGCTTGTGTGTCTGTGTCAGTGTGTCTGTACGTGCGTGACAGTGCGTGTCTGAGTGTGTGCGGCCATGTTTCATTCATGATAATCAGATCATGTATATCGTGTCTAATAGATCCTTTATATTGTTCACGATAGTTTTCCTGACAGATTCACTCACGGCTCATGGAAAAAAATAGACCAGACACTGAAGCTATTGCTGCAGAACGTGAGCCTGTCGTAGAGCTCAAGGCTGCTGCGCATCCAGCGTGAACAGCCCGATTGCTCAACACGGGTGCCAAAAGGAAGTAGGCAGTGTTCCATGGAAAATTGGCGCACTTTGCAGCGCTTTCCCGTCCAGTGCGAACCCGACACTATATGGCGGCTGATCTCGTCCTCTGCTCGGAGGGTAAGGAGCTGCTAGACCTCATTGTTTTCCCACTTTGGGGATATTTAAGGCCTCTTAAGCCGCTAACTGCTGACGGCTGCTTTTTAAATTTCCCAAAGTGGGTTGCACGCTTATCATGTTGTCCAAATGTCTAACCCATCCTAACCGAAGTCCCATCTTGCTGGATGTCTTTGTTTTACAAACAACGTTTGGGTGCTGTTACTACCTCCAGTGGCAACTTGTCCCCTCCCCCCAAGTTTGCAATCATACCTTTCCACCAAAATTAGCAAGTGCAAGTGGGTTTTTTAAACATAGGTAAAGCCACTAAAAATGGGCTAATGACTTCTTTCCTATTGCCAGTAGAGCAGAGCAAAGCAGCGTACAGTTCTGTGGAGGACAAGTATGACTTTCTGTGTGTGTGTGTGTTTTTTTAAATAAATAGTGGTGACTACTGCAGAGTAATCTGATATAAGTGTGAATGCCGATTCTTAAAATGCCAAATGTTAGCAGGTTTTTCGTGCAGTAGAAAAGGGACTTTATATACAGAACAGCGAGGCGTCATAGCAGCACGATATTCTGGCCTTCAACAAGCAGTGTAAAAGTGGCTTATGTTAGGGAGGGGGGTAAGTAAAAGCATTGGAAGCAGTGGACAACCTCCTTGGCATGCCAGAGGCACAATGACATTGATCCAGCAGACCTCCCTCCATCAGTCTCCCTGACAGAGGTAACTGGATTGTTCATAAAAATGGAAATTGAGCCATGTTATTCTCATGCGCGCAGGCAGACAATTGGCGCACAAATGAATTCATCCAAAAATAAATGTAACCCGCACATGCACGGTGTGCAAGCTTGACAAAGACGCTTGTGCATATATATATGACTCATTAATATTACAGCAACTTCCAACAATTCAGGGAAACCTATAGCGGTTATTTGAACATAAACGTGCGCACACAAACACTTCCTCCACCAGTGCAACCCTCTGTTAGGCAAAAACAGATGCAGAGCAAATAAACAGAGGCAGCTGGGGGGAAGGGGGACGCAGGGTGAAGGAAGTAAAGCCCTTTCCTGATTAACAGTTTGCTGTCACGTGTGTTATGATAATACGTAAAGAGGCTAACATTTCAACGGTGCTCGGGTGGCTGTGGAGGTGGGTGGGGTTGATAATTACTGCAAATATGCCACAACATGCAATTACCTCTCTTATATGCATTGTTGTTGCGTTCTGTGTCACACGTTAATTACCCACAACCACTGCAGGCATGTGACAAACTCTCGCTGCACAGAGACCGAGTGCACTGAAGCCCTTTCATCATTATTTCAAAAGCTGTGGCAGGCATGGGTTACATGTTCATGTTTATTTTATCCCAAAGTTGTAGCAGATGATTTCTTTGTTTCTTTGTATAAATCATCGGCACATGAGTGGATTCGACGCTCTGCTTCAATTTTACTGTTTCATCGATGTGGACAAACTTAGAAATCATCATCTCTAAAAATAGCCTGATACTTAATCAATTTAGCTCACCCACTGTTTGTCTCCATCAGCAGTGAAGCAGGCTTAGCTGTGCGGCAGCAGATGCTATTGATTTTTCTTTTTTTTTGAAGAGTGGGGGTGGGGATGCACAGAGGAGGTATGGCCAATGATGGAAATGTTCAGAATGACTCCATGCTTTCACAGGGAGCTGTGTTAATGGCGACTTCAGTGTGATGAGCTGGACACGGTGTAACCTTCAGAGAAGAAGAGGCTCTGAGAAAGGGCTTCAGGCAACATCCGCAGTGATGAGTTGGATATACAAGCAGGTTTATAATTGGAGCTGCGTCTTCCAATCTTGTCTGTGTCAAAGCTGAACATGACGGGGGCACTCATATTCTCTTCACAGTGCTAATGGGATGCACTGTTGTCTCTGTCTGCTTTAATGTGTAAATATTGATGTAGTTTGTGACAAGAGACGCGAAGACAAGAGATTATCCCAAATTCAGTAAGACTGCATGTGGTTTAACTCAACATTGTATTTTCTTACTTTTAATCGTAGGAACACTAAGTTTAATATATATGAAATAGTAGAAGTCAAATTAAAAACATTTAAACAACTCGTTATGTCATTGTTATTTGGTATTTAATCACAGCCTCAACAGACGTCAATGCAACCACAAATATGTTTTGGGTAAGAGGTGTGGCTGCAATCATAAAAATGTCACATTTGTAATTCAGCTCATTTGAATGCTTGTTCAAGTTCATGTTTGCACTGCAATAAAAATCCCAAAATGATAACAACGAAAGCTTTTTATCCACATTTTTTTCTTTTTCTTCTGTTGTGTTGTTATGCTTTTTCTTCTAGTGGCAGATTTGTTTGCTATTTGATCTTTTTCATCCTTTTCACTGATTTTATTGTAACTTATAACTTTCGACAGCCATTGCTAAAATATTTGATTTTATTGAACTTACTACCATCATACTTTATGTTATATATCCCTTTAACCCACTGAGTGTGAATCCAGGGCATTGCTGTAGAAGAGAGTAATGCTTAGTTCATTTTCCGTGAATAAACAATGGTTGATGATGATTACTGATATGACTCTAATCCAACATTTGTAGACTTTTGTAGCCAACAACTATTGGGCATCTATTAGATGAATTGTCATTAAATTTAGTACAGACTAGGGTTGCAAATTGTAAGCACTTTCCTTATTTTTTTAAAAACTCAAAAACTTTGCTTACACCAATGTTTTTTTTCATCAATCAAAGTTCACAGTAACTTATTGCATATTCTCTGACAGAGTTGCATAGCCGATGAAACACATAAAGACGCATAATCGTATCAACCACATCAATCAACTCATGCTCATAACAGGGCGAATGCAAATGACATTGGTTATCACCTGAGTTTCAAATCATTGCAACAAATTTGTTAATTGCCATATACCTCTAAATCAAAGAATTATCTCTGGGTCTAAAGGGTGAGATCTATGAAGAAGTGACTTAAATATGTGTTATTGTTAATGGCAAGCAGGGGGCAACTGCACTGGCTGCAAAAACAAATCAGATTCCAAAAGTGACACTACTTCTCACTTGATTTATTACATTGGTAAACCTCCTCCTAATGAGTTGATTGTCTCTGATGCTTGTTTCGTCTTTCTCAATCAGAGTGATGTTCATTTTGTAAATTATGGCCTCATTTAAGAGTAAAATAGAAAATAAAGCAGGGTATGCTTCAGGGCGTGGATTGACATGTCACTACCATGGCAGTGTCCTTACAATAAACTACTCATTTCCATCTTTTGTTTATTCACAGGGTGATCTGCTTTCTATTGTAAACAAGATAGCAGCATCATAGTATTTTCTTAGAGTTACTGCTGTTTTTTTTTTTTTTTTAATGTAGCTGTATCCCTCATGCAGGTTAAATACTCCTGTATACAATATATATACTGTGTTGTGGGGCTGACTGAAAAGAGAGAAAGGAGGCATCAGCAGGGTTCTGGGCTACAGATCTGCATGTAAAGTGGGTCAACTATGCTCCTGGAGAGCTTAACAAGCTGCTGGAGGAATAAGGCAGAACACTTGATAATTAGCAGGAGGAGGAAGGCATGTTTGAGGGGGAGGGGGGTTGCAGGAAGTGGTGGAGTACAGATGAGAGTGTGTGTGGGTGTGAGGTGGCCGGACTAACAAGATTCAACCAGAGGTATTTTTAAAATCAGACAATTTCAGTTTTGCTCTCTGTACTATATGTTTTTTCCCTTTCTGCCATTTTGTTTTGCATTTCTGTTTTAATATTCTGTTTTATACTTTGCTGTTAGACTGTATCGTCATTTTGTTTCTTACAGAAACCTGGTGTGCCTTCAGGCATCAATAAAATTGTATATCCTTTTGTGATGACTCAGTTATTGCCCTTGTCATTTATCCAAAGGTTCACTGTGTTAGATTAAGGTGAATGTGGTGGCATGGCAGTGGGAATTGTGCATTTCTTAAGCCTCTCCTGATTAGAGTTCCTTCAGTGCTTTTTGTTCAGGAGGTTTTTACTGGGAGACTAATAATCTGCAGAGGTCTCCTCTTCTCCAAAACATACATTCAAATCAGTGTTTCTCTGATGTAGTTTGGTATTTTGGGGATGGGCTGCAGGTCCAGCACATGCTTATGTGTGCTCACTTTTTTCCTGATAATTTCAGATCCAGACATTCAGTTGTTTTTTTTTTTACTGGGAGCTAAATTATTCACAGAGGTCTCTTCCTCTCCTAAACAAATAGACCTGGTGATTTAAACCGCTAAAAACACTGAATAAAGACGTCGCAAGTAAAAAAACACCTTTTTTGTAAAGCTCTTGTCACAAAGGGGCTACTAGCTACGGTGGCTGATGTGGATTTGGTGCTGGTGCTGATTTGGTTTGTCCACTCTGGGCTACTGTAGAATCACAGGGGTGCAACTTGGCAATCTCCACAGATGAGGACCTGCTTGCTAGATAAACAGCTTATTCTAATGTTACAAAACCAGCAAGATTCTTATTTTCAGGTGATTATAGACTAAAGAAAACACTAAAGATACTATATTTCATTTCTGCCTTTTACCCTACACACTGGGCCTTTAAAAACTCACATTTGTCACATTTCTCTGTGGACTCTTTTCCTTCCACTGTAGTTGTGCTGTGTGGTGAGTGTGTTATTGTTTCCAGTTTGTTTTGAAATAATTATGCCATGAGATGAAGGTGAAAGATTTCACAGAAGCAAAGGGATTCTCGCTGATTTCAACCTTTCCACACAGAACAGCTGTTTGATGTGAGAGTAGTCTGAGCAGCAGTGAAGGAAAATGGTTTGAGAGGCAGCCTTTTTTCTTGTTTTCTATGGTAATTCTTCTTTTATTCTCTAAACTGAGGTCTATTCCTTCATCTAAATTGGCTGGTTTCCCCCCTCCTTTGTTTTGGCACACGGTCAGTGGTAGAAGATATACTTTTGGTGATAACACAAGATCCAAGACTGAAGTCTAACTTTATCGCCTCTGGCTCTGATCAGCATTGATGGGACACCCAGGTGAACGTGGTAATTTCAGTGTCTCAACCGGTGAGATGCAATGACGTGCAGATAGTTATTACCCTTCATCTTCTCCTATGCAGCGCTAAAACATTATTCCAAGTTAGTCTGCACCGAGTTTGAATGAGAGACTGAATAGGTAAGAGGGATATAAAGAGAAAAAAAAAACACTGAAAAGTTTTCAAAGACGTCTGCTTCTACTGATGTCTACTGTTTACCCGTTCCCCTGCCTGTCCATGACTTTGCACAGATACACCAACAAAACAACACACACACACACACACACACACACACACACACACACACACACACACACACAAGAGCTGACAGAAGGAAGACTCCTCTGCTGCAGCACTGTGTTCACTGGCAGTAGGAATGCAGTCTATTTCCTATATTTAGTGGGTTTACTTGTGTTTTCAAAAACTTTGTGCATGTGCTAATTTTGGTGGACAAGGGGTAAAAGATAAATGATTTTAATTAGAGTTTATTTCAGGTTTGGCTGGATGCTAGTGGCAAAATTAAACCACAATGAAGAGAAAACAAACACGGATATTAAGTCTGCTGTCATGGGACTTTTAGTAATAACTTGCTTGACCCAAAAGCAAAACATCTGTTCAAATTCAGTGCTTACTTTTACTTATTTTGAGTCGCTTACAGAGAGAAAAGGATACACAAAAGTCTAGTTTACAAGCACATTTTTTCCTATTGAAAAATCTTGTAGTGTTGGGGTATATATCTGTTCCTAGCCATCAGTAATCTGGCTATTTCCACAGCTGAGGGAGAAAGACGCTGTCCTAACACCACTGTAAGCTGGGGGGGCTCAGCTGGAGTTGATATGTGTGTCTCCTGTGTCTTTTGTCTGTGTTGTGTGTGTGTACAGTATGTGTGTGTCCTTTCCTCAAAGCTCAGGTGCTCTCAGGCGAAATGTGAAGAGGGTTATGTGAGGCAGAGAGAGAGAAAGAGTGAGATAAAGACTTAAGAGCTCATACAGTGAATAACTGCAGCGCGAGCTGAGGCGAGAGGAGGAAGTCACTGTAACTTCCATCCTCACTAGTAAAAGCTTGAGAGGCCACACTGCCTCTGTTTCTGCTGAGAGTCAATTTAATAGTGCATTTTGGGAGATTTGGGTGTAATTTTAGTCCAAAACATTTTTAAAAAATGAACTAACCCTATAAACTGAGTGTGAAGAAGTGTGAGTGTGAAGAGGTAACAACTTTGACGTAATGTCCAAGATGTCGGTTTGATGTTGATCTTGCAACGTTTCTTTTAGACTGGAAAGTAACATCTACCGTTGACTATTTACTGAAACATATCTGCAGTTTAACTAATGACAACAGTAACTGTATTGTTAGTGTTGTCATTAATAAAAGTAATGCACCCAAATTCGTACATTGCAATCTAGTAAATCGCAAATAATCCATGTATTTGGGGAGGCTGCGATCATGTGACCAATGTGCTGATGTAAGTAGAGACAAAGGAAGTAAGTTATGAAGGTTGAAGTGGTAGATAGATTTCACCTCTTTAAAACCTTGTAGACTTTGCATGTTGGCACCATGTTTCTTTTCCTAAACCCTAAATCACAGTAACTTTACGTTTTGGTACGTAAACTTTTTGTTAAATAAGTATTGTCATTTGTGGGGTGCTAACTTATAAGATACCATATGCGCTGTTGTATATATTTTATTATGATATCATGCAAGCTACAGTGGAAGCCAGCCCCTAGTGGCCATTCAAGGAACTACATTTTTTGGAACTTCTGTGTTGATTTAATTTGGGGTTGCTGATTAGTTTTAATGCAATGAACATGTTTACAAATTAAATTGGTATAAGAGTGGTGTAATGTGTTCTTAGTGAGTGTGTAAGTAAGTGAATGTTCGAGCTAGACTGTGTGATAGGTCAATGTGTACTTTAGTTTGTTCAATTTGTTTAACTGACTGGGGATCAATAAAAGCCACATTTTTTTCACATAATAACGTTCACACCAGGACATCATGATTTAATTATATGTTTACAAGGCTTGAAGTTATACTTTGTAATATTCTGCTGTGATTAAAGGTTTTTACACTTCATTAGAGAAAAAAAGCTATGCTATTAATGACCAATTTATCTCTGGGCTTTGTTTTCAATGACCAATTTATCTCATTTCATCCTAACACATACATTAAAGAGCAGTGTATATGCTGACTGCATTTAATGATGTGACGGTCATACTATGGAATGATTTACTGCTGATGCATGCCAGATAATACAGATAGGAAAAAAAGAAAAGGGAAGATAAGGAACACAAAGAAACTGCATACTAAATCGTAATCTCAATATTGGTCTAAAAACACAATTACTTACTACTGCAGATTCCAACCAACTCGGCTGATAAACTGCTCAGTTGATCAACAGAGAATTAGATGGTGACCATTTTAATAACTGTTTAAATGTTTAAATCAAGTGGCCAAGAAATTAATCCAGGTTGTTTTTTTTTTTTTACATTACTGCAAACCAAATACATTTGTGTTTTGGACGGCTGGTTGGACAAAACAAGACATCTGATGAAGTCAACATAGGCTCCATAATATTGTGATGGGCTTTGTTTTCACTGTTTTCTAATGTTTTCTTATACCAAAAGATTAATCAAGAAAACAGTCTGCAGACAACTGATAACAGAAATAGGCTAATTAAAAACAGTTAATGAAAGTTAAAGCACATATTTCATTGTTTAATTTTATTTATGTGTCTGCAAATGCAAAGTCTTTCATCACATTGGAAACATCAGTCTAAAGACTGGAATAGACGGTATTCTACCTTTTAATTTTCTCATTTCTGCGTCTGTTTGAGTAGCCAACCCCATGGGAAGCCGGCAATCTCACGTGAAAAGCCTTTTCAAGTGGTGTGCTACTCAACATACCGATTTCATGATTAAAGCTGTGCTGGAAAAAAAAGACCTTGTATTAAAGTGATCAGTGGCTGCTTTTAAGAGCTTGATGAATAAAGTAAAAATGGCTTTGTTATGCTTGAGTGATCACTTCTGGTGTTGTTAGTTTTTCTCTTGTTGCTCAGCGTTTTAAAAATTAAGAATATGTTTGACAGCTGGCTAACTCTGTAAGCCTGCTTAATGAACCTGACCTGAGGGTCAGACAGATTTTCCGAGTCTGACCAGCTGTTTTCAACCAGTTACGGTTCGAATCACGCCGTGCCAAACTGCCTTTGACCTTTGCACCAATTGTCTAATGTGCTTTTGGCAGTGTTATGGATACAACTGGGTTGTCACGCTACTGGAAAACACAACAGGCAGAGCAAACGTGGATACAATAACAGTTACTGGCTTCATTTTTTAACCTGCTTTAAATAAAATGCAGGATACAAAATAAATCACTTTTTTTATTTTGTACATGTTCTAAACCAGTCTTGAAAACCTAAAATTTAACTCTAAAATAAAGACAGAAAGCCACATATAGAAAATTATATATAATGAGATGACCCCTCACAGATACATTTTTTAGTAATTTGCAGGCATGTAAAGAGTATATATGACATATTATATGTATAACTGTAGAGTTTTTTATTTACAAAATGGAGGTCCAAAGATAATATATTATCAAATGATCATTTTGACTTGTCACTGACATCTTAAAGAAACCTTTCCTTCATAAGTTGGCTGAAATTTCAGAGGGATTGTCCCTGTGGATGACCCTGACTAAGACCACATAAAAGGTTTATGTGATTTTACTGTCCACTTTTTGAGAAATGTAAAAGAAATGTCCCCCAAAAATACATTAAAACACATTCATTATTTCCTCATATTAAAAAAAAACAAACAAAAAAACCCCAACTTTTCATAGTATGTATGAAATTTCCTAATCATCCTTTTCAGGATGACCCTTATTATGGCAAATTGATTTTACTCCACAATTTTTGAGAAATATAAGGGTAAAGTAAGCTTAAATTACATTATAACATTCATAATTTCCTCATATTTATTTATCATAGTCTTCCTCTGGATTCATTGGGTGGTGGACAATGACATAATATAATGCAATTTGTTGTAAGATTACATGACACATTCTGTTTTAATATGGTTTGGTATAATTGATTGGTATATAATTAAAATATTGTTTCATGTGCCTTTTCGACTTGAAGCACCAGCCTCTCTCAAAGTGTCTGCATGGCCCTAATTATTTGGTTAATATAGCATCGGACAACAGATTACAATATCCTACAGCCTGATACAACATTAAGTGTCTCGTTTTGTCCAACCAACAGTCCAAAACCCCAAATTAATGACTTAACCAAATTGATGGACCAAGACAAGTAATTAATTCTCGCCTGGGCCTCTTTATCAACTAATCTATAAATCAACTAATTGCTCTACCTTGAATTGTTTTAGGAGACATGATGCATGTTGCATAGGGAATGCAGCATTCATTTTCTTGTAATTCTACAAACCAGGTGGAAAAGGTTGGAAAAAGGTAGATATTGAATTGTCAAAGCAACAAACACTAAATTAAGGCCAAATACGATACATCAATACATCATACAACCAAATGAAAAATAATACAATCATTTCTCTCAGCAAATAAATGAATTCCCATCATTGACCTGTTGCAATCCCATTCAGAATAGTCATTAAAATTCATGGATGCAAAACAAGCTGAGTTCATAGGACAGAAAATGATTTTCTTTTGCTGATCGAGTCCCTTCACAATTTGCTGCCTTCTACAATTCTTAGAGCTGATTTTCATCCTTCGTGATATTTTTGAGCATCATCCAAGAGGAATTATGTCTTAGACCATGAAAAAGAAATATCCTCTGCACATGGTGTTGTGCATTCTTTGTCGCTTATCTGACAACCACACATAGTAAAGTATACTCTTGTGATCTACATTTCACATCTGACAGGTTTGTGTGTTGTTTATTCAGACAGGGTGTGTGACACACAAGGGTAACCTCATCCCTGGTGTACAAAGGTGACAGCCACAGCCACCATCTCTTCTAAAAGACCCGAATTCATATTTATATTTACTGTATTTGTACACCTTCAAATCACTGAAACATATAATTTCATACCATCTTTTCAACAGGTTTGAAAAATAACTGACAGTTAAAGATAAACTACAGGAGAGTGTGCCTCACAGAAAAGAAGTTATGGATATCAGGGTTCATACACATTTTTACAGATACATTTCTATAAAATTTCTATGACTTTGAGACAAATGTTAAGGACCAAACATTCTCTGAGACAACCATTGATACTCCTTATCAGTTCTTATCATTACATATTAGATTAGAAGTGAATATTTAAATACAATTTAGGGACTATTGTGCAAAATGGTGCAAAAAGGGGGAGGCATATCAAATAATTATTTAATTAAAATATTTTCATTCTGGCTTAGGGGAGGGACATACCTACCATACATAATGGTTGTATTTTCTATTAATTTTACTGTCGATTTTTTTTTAAAGAAAACATGACGTCCAAACCCCTCTAGCCTATGTTAGAAAAGCATGTTTTCGGGCCATTTTCTTTTCTTCAATTTTTTGGGGGGAGATTTATTAATCTTTAAAAGATTTTGCCAATTTTTAAGGAAAAAAAAAGATGATTTTTCCCCATTCAAAATTCAAGGTTTTTAAGAAATTAATTTTAGAGTTTTAGTTGGGTTTTTTTTTGTTTTTTTTTTAAAGTTCACTAAAAGTTAAACCATTTATTATAGCTAGAAAATGGAACATATATTGTTGGATTTTCATATAGGTTTGTGAAACTATTCCATGGCTTTTCAAAAACTTTCAGAGTATATTTAGTTTTCAGTCTTCAGTGGTGCACACTGGAGCAAAACTGATGTAGATTAAGTTGAATGAGTACAAAAGAGGCTTAAAGGCAAGTGTAACCACATGCCAGTTGAAGCAATATGTTTGTTATCTTGTTATTCTTTAACAAAAGGATAAGCATAATCCGTTTCATACAAACAACTCATGAACATACACCCACAATCTACTGTCTACCGCTAAAACAAACATAAGCACTTGTACCCATTTTTCTTCTGACTCTCCCCTCCAGAGATGTTCCAACTCAAACAACCCATTTACTCCATCCACTTCACTCCTTCTTCCCCTGTAAGCCCTGGACCATACACAAAAGGAAAAATAACTAAGAGGGATGAGACAAACTGTTTGGTCAGATCAACACAAAGAAGAAGGCTTTTGAGTCTGCCAAGAGGGAGCCCCTCCAGGGTGTAGAACTGTTTCTCTACTATCTGACGAAAATCGATTGTTCAAAATCAAAATAGACATTAGACAGTAACAAAAGACGAACTAGATATTTCTCTGACTGAATTAAAAAATAATAAAACACCAGGGATGGTCTCTCAGCTGAGTGTGATGAAGTCTTCAGAAATGATCTGATACCTACAATCTACAATTTCTTTAATTGGACACTTGAGAAAACAGCTCTTTCACTTTAAAAGAGAGACATGATAATTACTGTTTCAACAAAAAGGGCAATCATTACATGTTAGGTATCTCATTTTAATCATTCATTCATTTATTCAACTTTTATTTAAATCTCTCTGAATAATTTATAATAATTGCGATATGCAATACATAATTTTTCTTAACCAGTACAAATATTATGCATCTATTTTGTCACAAGACTTGATACCTTTATTCTAGATTACTTAAACTTAGACCTGATTAATAATGATCATTGTATGAGGACACCAAAAACAACTCACATGTTCTCTTTAAATAAAATAAGCTCTCTATTTACTAGTTTGACACTAAGAAAGCTTTTGGCTGCATTACGAATGTTTGTTTTTGGTTTTAGAATCATTTAGAATTCCTGAAAATGTAAAGCATTGAAGACGCATACTCAGCCCATACGGCCAGAATTAAAGTAAAATAATATTTTGAAAAGCTGTAACAGTGAGGTGTCACAAACTCTTTTTGCTCTTAATACAGACCTTTTGGTAAAGTAGGATAATTTGCAGGGAATTCTAATAAATAACAAAAATAAAAAACTCAAACTGTACACTGATGATGCAATATTATTTGTTTGCAACTAAATATCTACATTATCGGAAAGGTAGCACTCATTTATCTTACTTTGCTGTGCATACCTAGTTTGAATTGTTAGATCACAGTTTAAAAGCAACTTTTATGGCATTTTTATGTAATTATAGCAGGGATTATAGCAACATAACTGATGCCCCAGAGGACAGTAAAAGTTTCCACAGGGCAAATTGACTGGCCAGTTACTAGTGCGTTCAGTTTGTCAATCATATTTTGGGAAGTAAGTGGAAGTATGTGTTTTAAAAGGTCATCAACATATATGGGTGAGGTAAAATTCACTATGTGATGTGCACTCATCCCGCTGGCCTTTTACAACGTACTCAAAAAAAAAAAAAAAAGAAAGTCAGTGACAAAGAAAGAGAAAGTTTTTCATGGAAGTGACAATAATCCTCAGTGATAAAGAGGGACTGTGGTATATTTGGAACAATTTAGCATATCATAAATGGAAACAACCAAATCTAAAGGGGACTTTACTTTTGTAGATATTATGTTTAAAAAGGAAAGGAGACTTATTTTCATTTTTTTGGCTGCAGGGCCAGTAAAACCATTCAAGGGGCCAGCAAAACTCTGATCTATTGCCTCACAGGGCCAGTAGGGGACAAATGTTACATGAAATATAACACTAGATTACAGCATCTAATTACAGCAAAATTATTTTGATACCAAGAGTTTGTGTTTGTAGAACTTCCTTTAGAAAATTCCTGTGAAAATTGCTGTAGTCTTTGTGTTGCTCTGGCATATTCATCTCAGTATCCCTAGGTCTGATCCATGTAGGGTTGTAAAATAATTTCATACGAATACTTGGTGAATAATTAAGGCAAGGTAACCAAAAATGTTTGGGAAATAAAGCGGATTACATTGGAAAGAGACTAGACACCAATCACAGCAATAGCATTTGTAATCTTAACTACAGCAGCTTGGTGAAGCCTCTGGATGTTATTTTATAAAGTTTTCTCTTAGAAGGCAGGAATGAATGCTTTATATCAAAGAGTTAGTGTGGTACTTCAGTGATTCATTGAGTTTACTCTTTTCCCCCCTGTGGTTTTGTTTAACCACCTTTTTTAACCTGGCAGTGGAGGCAATACAAGAGGGATTGAAAGATTCTACTAAGCTGGCAACATTTTATTGGCACATCCTATTTCTAAGTAGGAACAATGGTTAAAAGAGTACAGTTAAGCCCATATGTAGGGCTTTAAATACCTTTCAAAGAGACGAGGCTGGTATAAAACCAACTGTAAACAAAATGGTTTAAAATCCTTCCCAGTTCAAAAAATACATCTTTAAAACAATAAGAGAAATACTGCTTGTATTCATCTGAAAGCTGCTGTATATTTCTGTGTCTGGCCAGCGAGCATACACACAGGCAGCTCTGTAGAGCGAGCCGCTTACAGTTGCTCAATAATCCATTTACTTGCCTTTGCTATTGGCGTGACTGTAATTTCAATCACATGGGCAGCGGGGAGAGAAGAGGGGAGCTACGTAATGAAAGCTGCCTGATGGTGAGACGGGCTGAAATTGAGTAATGGCTCCTAACCTCTTGCATTAAACAAGATCCATCTGGTTATCTACAATGATAGAAAAAGGTGAGGGCAAAATTGAAGTAACAGCTCACACTTTAAATTTTTTCCTAGAAATGTCAAATGGAAATACAAAGCTCCTAAATTAAATTAAGGACTGCTAAAACCTTGTGCTTTACTACGGTGGCTTTTCTCTCCAATAAATTAGACCAGAGATAGGATGAGTGCAGGTTTCTGTCTTCCCAACACGTTCTCATCCCAAGTCGACACATATCGCCTCTTTGGCGGTGGACTTCCATGTCTACATATTACGCTCTACGTATACTTCTACATCACCAGCTGACATTCTGGGATGCCACTACCGACGACAGGACAACAACAAAAGCACATGGTGGATTTACGCTACAAAAAAGCACATGGTTATGTGTAGGCAACAAAAGAACATGGCAACCAACACATGGACGTCAACAAATGCACATGCTAGGATTTGGCAACAAAAGCATGGATGGTTTGTTTTTGGCAAGCTGGGCAAATGCTCAGGTGTAATCAAAAAAAACATCACATTCACACTGGAAGCACACACCGATGTCTCGGGTGAAAGTCCAGGGTTTGTTGGACCAATCCATCGCCTCTCCTGGCCCCCCTATAGGGACCTTTGTGCTCCTTATATTACGTTGTTACAATCAGCATTTCAACTTGCGGAAGTGGCAAGTTCCATCAGGCTCCACTATCACCTGACAACGTCCGTCTGTGTATAATGTTGCTGCAGCAGGTGCCTTCCAGCTGCCTAGCCACGTATCATACAGCTACGAAAGGTGGCTTTTGTCATGACACCAAAATCACTGCAAAAGTGGTGGTATTTGACGAAATTGGAATGAGAACGGCTGGTCTGAAAAGAAAGTATTAGGTTCAGTGGTGGATTTAAAGATTTGCAACATCCAAAATGTGGACTTTCACGCAGAGGAGTTTGACACATTATGACAAAAATAAATGAATCTATGCATAAATGAAATTAGTCTACATAAAATGTATATGGTGATTAAGAACTTCCAAATTCAAATTTTAGATTATTTAATGACTTTTAAGTCCTAATATTTCTCAAATTGAATTTTTAAGACTTTGTAAGGACCTGATGACACACTGGAAAAGCAAATACTGGTATCTACAATGATTTCTTGAGCTGCAAAAGTAACATTTTAGTAATAGGTTTCATATGAATGAACACGTCTCATATGTTAAAATTGTGACGAATCTAAACAGACTCCACATTGTTCTAGTTTAGTGACTTCTTTTCTTGCCCATGAGATCTTGTAACATTTACACAATGACAATGACGTAGCCACTCAGAGAATTGTCCGTATGCCACAGTGAGCTGTATTACCATATCACCATCTTTCCAGGCAGCTTCCTTCCCCTACAAACCATTACTTGCTGCCTCGCCTCATTAGCATTGCAAATAAGACCTAAAGCAAGAACAGTGATGGCAGCAGCAGCAGAGGAAATAGGACAGAATTAACAAATTATGTAAGAAGCGTGGAGAGGACGGAAGGAACAGAGTGTAGCAGCAAGGAGGTGGGTGATGAGGAGGAGGTGTCAAGTGCATATTACAAATCTGATTATACCTTAAACTTGACATTCCTAGATGACATCCATTTCTTTTAATGCAATACCTTAACACTTCAGGAGATTTCTGCACAGTGTCCTTTTTCTGACAGCAAAGTTCCTGTGTTTACAGGTTTCTATCCCATTATGTAGGTGTACTGTCAAAAATTGACAAAAACTTGAATGTGCTGTTGGGGGATGTAATGTAGCTGAACCCTGTGACTGACACACAGTTTCTATGTATTTTAAAACATATTTTAACAATGTAAAGATATTTTCATAACCAAAAGATCTGACCTGAAGAAAAAGAGAATCACGGCCTTTAACACTACTGTATTTTCTTCACTGCTGCAGTTAATAATGTTGAATTTCATACAAGTTTATGCAAAAAGCAGGGCACCTAGTGGATCAGTGGATAGAGTGGCGCCCCATGTACAGAGGCTGTGTCCTTGCCGCAGTGGCCGCGGGTTTGAATCCGGCCTAGGCCCTATCTCCCTCCCTCCCTCTCCCCCTCTCATGCTCACACTGTCCTGTCAATTAAAGGCAATAAGAGCCCAAAAAATATTATTAAAAACTTGAGTCATACTCTATTTGTAAGTTTGTAAAACTTGCTCACTTTACAATAATGAAAGATTTGACTTTTTTTTCCTTTTTAAGATTTTTTATCCCCTTTTTCTTAATTAGATAGGATAGTTTAAGTGTGAAAGGGGGAGAGAGGGGATGACATGCAACAAAGGGCCCAGGTCAGAATCGAATCGGCGGCTGCAGCGAGGACCTAACCTTTCTACCAGCCCGCTCTAACAACTGAGCTACTGGGTGCCCCAACTTGACTTTGATTCGGTATTCATTACTTGGAGTTTGAAGTAGACTTGAGACAGATGTCTTGAATGTACTTGACTTTTTTAATGAAATATTTGCATTTTTGCTAGATATGGGGAAGTTATGATTTGTTTGTTAAACATGACCGGATGTGCACAAACCTGGAAATGTACTCGGATTTGACAGATCAGCAGAGGCCAATGTACAAGGCTGCTATTATCAAGGGGGCATCAAGGGGGCTCAAAGGGGGTTTGCAATAAAAAAAGTCACACCTCAGCTACCTTCCTTGTCTGATGAATTAAGTATAGTCCCACAACACCGACACACAAGCTAAGCAACTGTGGTGTTGTAAACAGGGTTGCAGCAAAAATCACTATCAGTGTAAGTGTACACTTATATTTGAATATTTGCTCCTTTTAACTTTACACAATAGCTGATCGAGGAAGCGACAGACCGGCAACCTGTCGTTTGGTGGAGTAAAATGATGTTTTTCTCAGTCTTTCTCAGTTCTGGTGTTTTTGATATAACAGTTTAATTCCCTTTAAATAGAGCCTGTCTTACAGCAAGGCAAAGTGGTGAAAATAATCTAAATATAACATAAACTTAAAAGTACTTTTTATTGACTTTTTATGTGTCTTAAAACTAATCGATTAAGGCAGAGTTTGCTCTGGGCCTTTTATTCATATGTATCAACCACATGTATCCTATGTGATGTGGCCGTTTTTCTACCATGAAGTTATTGTAAATTGTGATTTGGTCTATGGCATTGACTGTATAAATAATATAGGTCTATAGATACGAGCAAAAAAAGGGGCATATCTCCGAAGTCGGATGTACTTCATCAATAAATCGACTCTCCTGTGGTAATTGTATACTGGGACAAGGACAGTAGTCCAATTAAATGACTTAATGAAGCTACAACCGTAACTTGACTAAAATCAAAACGTACTAGGTAATGTGGGACCTGCTTGTGACTTGCAAATGTGACTTATTCCCACCTCTGCCGACAGTACAATAAGTCATTGAATAAAAGCTTCTCCTGATGGCTAAAACATTACTGCAGATCAAGAAAAAAATCCACATGGCATAGAAAACTTCAAGCACTTCTACATTTTCTAAGAACATATGACAAATTCCCTCAGTATGTGATGCATCATTTAGAAAGTTATGGCAGGCAAAGTTCTTTGATGAGCAACAATTAGTCTACAAATCACCAGGCTAATTACCAGTGGTCATATCAAGCTGGATTTTGGACAAATTGAAAGCTTTTCACTGAGAAGCGGTCATTAAGATGTGGTGTTGCTGCCTCACTTAATGGTTCGAATCTAAACCTTCCGGTGCAGTCATTCCTTTTCTGCGGTCCATGTTAAAGCTCTCCAAAGTGTGGTTCAGCTTCATTACTTAAAGTAGAATTTTGTTTAATAGGACATTTAAGGACATTTAACCACTGTAAACATCTCTCTTTAGACTTCCAGCTGCTTTTAAGACTCCTTTTAAATGCTATTCAAGTACATGACATTGTCAACCACTAAATGCTTTTGGAGAGGCTGCAGAAATGGGTTTATATCAAAAACATAACACTAAGATAGACTGCAGTAGTATTTCCAGTCAGGGTAATTCCTCGAAACTTGGTTACAGAGATGCCTTGGCAGAGGGGTGAGTAGGGTAAACAGACTGCAATAAGAGAACTTTTGCTTGACAATAAAAAAGGACTTCCTACCCAAACTCTCCCACCTTACCGCATACAGTGTTATGGTGCAACAAACTAATACATTTCAAGTGTGTTCGGTTTCAGTTCTAAAAATCTTTACAAACCAACCTGACACACCCGGTCTTATTCTATGTTTTAAATAGGTGGCTCTTGCAGTCAAAGCACAATAAGCTGAATGAGCTGTGCTACAGGGGAGCAATGTTGGCAGAGCTGGAATGAGTGCACGTATCGGTGGGTAATGGACTCTGAGAAATGCTGTAATGAAACGGTATAGAGAAAGAGGCCAGAAGGAAGAAAAGGGCAGGCCGTGATGTAAGTGCCACTACTCATCATCTGGTAAAGTCAAGGTCAGGACCTTGTGTGGTCTCATGGTATTTCTGTTCCGCTCTTAAAGAAATGGCCAGAGAGTCAGACTGATGTTGTACCGAGCTTCAGCTCAAACTGATTGCCCTTTAATCAACCGACCTTTTTCAGAAAGCTTTAAAGGAGTATTTCACCATTATAAAGAGGGTCCTCAGAATAAAACAGGGCCATAGAAAGATGTAAATACTTTTGACATTGGTGCTACATGACAAAAAAAAAAAAAAAGAGAGAAAAAGGACTGCAACATTGGCTTTTACTCAGAAGGTAGAGGACCTACAACTACCAAAATGCACCAATAAGCGTTTCCGCTGGTGGGTGATGTAATGTGACCCTGTCCATTTGACGCAATGGTGACCGGATGGATCTTGTGGTACAGTCAAATATAACGCTAAAACATGTTTATGAAAACATTTAAAGCGAGAAATATGCAACGCTGTATCAGAATCTTTATTTCTATTTGCTTAGTTTTACCATTTGATCTCTGTTTTTGTTTTTTTTTGGCCTCCATTTTCACTTTTTAGGAAGCAGTGTGGCACCAATTTCCTGTTAACAAACCCTCGCCATGACAATGGGACATTAAAATGTGTTTCTGAAAACATTTTAGGAGAGAAACAGAAAGTGCAGTAACATAATCTTGAAGTATATTTGATCAGCATCGGCTAGTTTTACCATTTGTTTGGATTTTGGTCTGAGATTGAGAGACAGCGAGAGGGACGGTTAACTCTCTTGATCTGCTGTATTCTCTTTGTGTAGGTGATGGCGGTGACATGATTGGCTGGCAACACAAAAATGCTAAAGTTAGCCTGTATTTTGAGCAACAACCCAAGAGCAAGCAAAACTCCATCAAATGACGCAAAATACAATATATATTACGTCATTTGGTGGTGGTTCACCAGGTGGGGAAGGGGCACATAGGCACTGGTTAGATGGTGAAAAGTCTACCATAGTTCATCAACACCTACTACCCATATTGATTTTATACAAAACTGGATGAAAATCTGTAACTGGAAATCGTTTCATAACAAAGTCCTTTAAACAGCTTCATCGGAGATCACACAAGCCAAAAACAAAAATGTAACAATGGTTTTAAATGCCAGCAAAAATTGCTCATTTTTTTGTGGCTGAACTTAATTGCTTATGACATGCAATGAGACAGGGGTCCTCTCTGAATCACTCTGGCAATTATGTGGTGTGTCCGCTGCTCTGGTTTGCGCGGTGTGGCTGCCTAAATGTGGACAGCCCCCCCCCCCGCAGTGGGGTCAGGCTCGACTTGGATGCTTCGGCGCTGCTGCTGCAACACTCAGTGGGGGTAACACAAGGAGCCCTATAGTGCGGTAATGCAATATTCATGGTGGGGTGTGAGCAGAGCAGTTAAACACAGCAGAGTTGTTGAGAAGACCTTCCAACCCTCTATCAGGGAGCAGCTGCTGCTTGGGCTTGCTCCCCTCTCCACAGCCTATCCTCTTGCTCAAGCATTGTCTCTTTCTTTCCCCGGCCCTCCCCTGCTCCCTCTCTGCTGCCTCTCACTCAACCATTAATTTTTAATCACAACTTAAATGGCTGCCTTGGCTGCGGCTGTGGGGGCAGCAAGTCAAGGGCTCTTGCCTCTGGTTACAAAGTAGGAAATAAATTTGAAGAGATCAAGCTAAACATACAAGGGAGGGGAGAGGGCTGACTGAGAAGAAACGCACAGGGAGGAAAAATATCAACTTGCTACCGCCATTACAGCTTAATTAGGATTTCAACTCTTTCATCTTGGACTTTCCATTGCGACCGCTACAGGAAATTGTGATCAAATTAAGATAAAGAATTGGATTTTTCGAGTTTTTTTTTCAAGAGGCCATGAGAAAGTAAGAAAGGGGAGAACGAGTGGATAGAGATTACATGAGGTAGATCCTCAGATTAGTCAAATTTCAGACAGACTGACGGAAGAGCTTAAAACAATTAATAGGAGACAATTCTGAAAAGTGATTTTTTTCTTCTTGAAAAACTGGGTAGATAGTTAACATGAAGGAGACTTTGGGACGGCATAAGAACGTGAACAAATCTCGGCTCTCTTGTATTTTGGAAAACAAGGAGAAGCTGGTGGAGTTGTTAAGTGAACAAGAGTTCATGTTTAATTCGGCGTGCATCTGATTCACCAACCAGCACTTATTTTCATGAGAAATCTTCACATCTGAAATGGTTCGCCTCTTATTCCCGTGGTTTTCTCCCAATAAAATATCACAGCTAGCCAACAGAGGCTAGTAGCACGTTGAGGTTACAAAATCTAAAATGTAAAGTTTGTATGCAAATTTAATTTATTGTTATGGATTATGTTGATGCCAAATTTAAAAGAACACTGTCGACATATGACAACTTTAATCATGTGTTTTTAGAGTTATGTGTTTTTGCAGACATGTGAGGCATTGTCAATATGTCATTATTTAAAGGGAGTTTGGCATAATATTTTTCAGCAGAAGCAGGATGGGACATTATCTCAAAAGGAATACAGTCCTATAGTGACTCTGCCAAATCCCCTGTCTCATTGTCTGAGGATGTGAGAGAATGTCAGACTTTAGTTATTCAGAGTATTTGTAAAGTCTTCCAGTATATGGTAGGCATTGGTCTGAGAAAACAGCCAATTTGAGAATGTCAGCTAAGGCTTTATGAAATTGTGTTGAGTATTTTTCAATATTTTGTGACATTTTACGGTCCAACTAATCAATCAACTAAGAAAAAAAGCCAAATGAACTGATGATTAAACTACTAAGTTGCAGTCCCAACAGAGACATAATATTTCTCAAAGCCACTGAAATAGTCAGAGTGTAAAAATACAGCTCAGAGTGTGAGTACATAAAATGCTGAACCACTTATTCATGAAGGACAAGGTTGTGTGGATGTTGTCAGTGAGGTGGCAGCACTCAGGTTTTCCCCTGCATTATTTATTTTCCGTATTGGGGGTGGTCTGACCCGCTCTTGTAATGAGAACTAGAGTCACGGTCTGTTTGGAGTCCCGGGGCAACGCCGTGCGACCGTGTCCCTGGATCACTGCTCAACCACACAGGCCTCTACACAGCCACTGTTTGCTCAGACTTCACTTGGACTGTAAAAGTCAAGCCTTGTTGACACATCTGCGCTGTCTCTCCCCGAGGCTAATGGCTATTACATCTGTCTGCTTCTTTTCAGAGGGAGAGGAAAACTACAAGAATCAAATGCTCTTTTGAAAACAGGCAAAGTGAAAACACTGACAGCTGATGGAAAGCTGACAGCCTCCTCTGAGGGGAATTACCGCTGTTGATGTTTCTCACAAGTCCAGCACGCTGGTTAAGATGAAAGAAATGTTGAAGGCCTTTCTGGTAGCAGCGTGTCAGTGTTTATAATTTTTACAGGTCACTCTGTACTTAATGAGGTAATGTCATATTTTTCTTAAGTGTGCCCAACATCAACATCATTTTCAACAAAATTACTTTTCACAGCTACAAAATTCTGCAGAGCACATGGATATAAAACATGTTGCATTGTAACTGTACTCGATAACATATACAATTAATTGGTTAAAAATATAACAAACTGAGTGTTTATATTCGTTTTTTATTTATCCAATTATTGTTGTAAAAACTTTGGACTAAATAATGCCAACAAAAGTTTTTTTTCTACTATTTCTATTTGAACAGTAAAATAAAATGCTGCAAACTTGATATCAAGATAATGCAGCAATTATTATCACAATCTTAAATTGTCCATATCAACCACTATTTTTACTCTACAGCTTGGCCAACATTTGTACACAATGCATTCTTATATAACAGTTAAGACAAAAAAGCCACATTGATTGATTTATTTTATAAAATAGAAAAATAAATGAATACAAGCAATTAGAGCCTGATAACATTGGCCGACTGATATTAGTTTATTGCAGAAAATCGCATCAAAGCTGCAGATAACTATTATTTTCTTTATTAACTGATTATTACTCTACTTGACGTCAGAAAATAGTGAAAAATCGTTCTTACAATTTTCTTAAGTTTAACATAATGTCCTCAATTGTCTTGCTTTTGACCAACAGTTTAAAACCCAAAGATATTTCAAGTTTAATATCCCATTGGACAAAGAAAAGCCACAACTCCTCAAGTTTAAGTGGTAATCTTTAGTCCCTTTGCTGCAAAAATGTCTATTGTGTGTCATTACAAAGTCACACCGCCAACTACTGGCCTGGCATGCATACTACAGTGTATTTGGGGTTTTTTTGCGAATCTGTGTACACGAGGATTGTTCTCTTGATGTTATCATATAAACGCAGATTTTTTTTAAACGCAAAGGGAAGACTTTTCCATTTTTGACCTGGGTCGTTGTTCTGCTTCCATTTTGAAATAATTTTAGTTATACTTTTTTAAATTGTGTTGTCTCATGTAAGGCAGTGTTTTTTTGCGCTTCTAAGTTAGGTTCAAAAGTAAGGAAGGAAAACATAGTGTGAGATACATTACAGTACGGTTATTTTAACCATTTCTTTTTTGAAGTAGAAAGAAAAAACAATTACTGTATCTGTACATAAACAATTTCCATGATGTAAAATTTACCTTGACTGTAACAGAAGATTTTGACCTTATTATCCATCGTTACTTTGGTGTAAAATTCACTTGCAGTTGGGCGGAAAAACATCCATAACGCATTTTAACCACATTAAGTGACTCATTGGCCGTGTCTAGTTTAACATCCTCACCTTCGTCAGCTTCTTGAACTGTGCAAATAATCCACCTATTGATCTTTGATTCCTAACCTGACAAATTAACAAAATCAAGGCAGCAGGCTAACTGCATGCATGCTAGCTAGCAGACCTCTCCCAATCAGTCGAACAAACACACACACATGCACACACACACAGACGGCAGTAATCTCTCACTAATCAAGGACATCGATCACATTGCAAAGCACATCTGTCTGCATCCCCCCTCTCAGTGCCGACCCTGATTGATTACTCTGACAGGCTCAGGGCTGAGACAAAGACAGGTCGAGAGAAAAGAGGTGAAAACAAAACGAAATGAAAACAGAAAGCTGAAGACACCAAACATAAGGTTCCAGTCACAAAAGAGACCAGATGAGTTACAATCTGTTTTAGCATTTGACGTACTGTACTGACATTTTAGTTGCAAAAGTACTGTGATGAAGTGAGGACAGTAAGTGGAGTTTATGTACCATGTGTGTCTCCATTTATGTACAAGGACCCATATAAATGTAGAATATGAGCCCATAGAAGAAAATGTGATTTGCTGCTTTGAGAAGAGATGAGCAGCTCAAACCCTGGATCAGGGTCGACTGAGAGTGAATGATTAGCTGTGTACTTTAAACCCTGAGGTGAGAATAAAAACAACTGCTTACAGTGGGCCCAAGACTGCATGAGGGAAAATAGAAGAAAAAAAAAGAAAAAGCTACAGATCCCTGCACCGTGGAAATAATTTGTTTCCAAAGCCGATGTTTTTTAAATCCACTGTGCTGAGTGCATGAAACAGGCATTACTCTCCTTGCTACACTTTCATCCGTGGTATATTCCTTAAGACTAAATCAATTTTAACCTCAGGAGTATAACCCTCTCAGGCATCATCAGAAAAACTGGGTTGTGCAACAATATAGAAACATCTTTATCTGCAACAATGAACGCTGTAGCTCAGGAATACTCAACTCACTTTGCTCAGGGGCCACTTTTACAAAATATGACAGGAGGCCAGGGGCCAGTCGCAGCAGCACCATAAATGTTTCTAGGATTTTAGGACATTTCTAAGTTTTTATGAGTTTTCTAAGATTTTATGATGTTTCTCTGATTTTAGGACATTTCTTAGATTTTAGGACATTTCTAGTATTTTAGGATGTTTCTAGGATTATAAGACATTTCACTGATTTTAGAACCCTTCAAGGATTTTAGGCTATTTCTACGTTTTTAGAATGTTTCTGGGACATTTCGAGGACTTTTGGACATTAGCTAGGGCCCTTGTTGGGGAGTGTGAGGGATCCTGCAGGGGCCCCTTTTTTTATAAAGAAGCTCTACTTTGATGCTGTGTCATGCAATCTGGCACCCTATGTATACTAAAAATACAAAAACAATTCCCAGTGTGAATCACTTTATTGTTTTTGTGAATTGAAAACTGATTGGTGGGCCACCCGGTACTCTGTCGGATTAGATCAGATTAAGTGTCATTGCCATATGAAGGAGCAGCTATCTCACACATCTATAGTATAAATGCATTCATCACACAGACACAGATTAAAACCAGGGTTGCATGTAGGCATGTTAACATGAAGCTCTGTAACACACCATAATTGCATCACATTCAACACAAAAAAAGAAAAACAGATTCTGCAGAAAACCATTCATGCAGTGAACGTGATGCTAAAGAAAGCACCGGCACGTCAAATGCTCATTGATATCAGCCTGATATGATATGGATTTTGTAATGGTGACTGATAAAGGCAACAATGCTTAGTTGCGATAAGGAAAGACAAATCTATTGCAACAACAAAGAGCAATTTCTTTACACAGGCTTTTCACCCTTTACTGAGACTGAAAACCATTTCATTACCAAGGGCAGCTGATAAAACCTCCGGGCTCAAGTGCAATCGAATACTAGACAAAGCTCTCAGGCAAAGTGTGTCTCCGTTAAAGCCACACAGTACTTAAAAAAATACAATTTAAATGTTTTAAATTTGCATTTGATCTAGATCTACATCAAATACACAATGATAATTATGGGCTACAGTACATGTGCCAGATTATTCTTAGTCAAGTAAATGCAGTCCTGTGAAAATATCCCAATATTGCATCTTGAAATGTTAAGACATCCATGAACAAAATCTTCCACTCCTGGGACCTCATTAGAGAATAGCAGTGTCCTTCTTAAATATGCAATCTTATCTTCTCTCAGTTTAGGATGACATTTAGCATTTTTGGTATAACAGAAATATGTTTCCCTAACTCATTTTGGAGTTAATCCTATCTTAGGATCTTAGGATAGTAATTTAGCTGTTACAGAACCATCCAAATTTAGAGATTTACAACAAATCCTAACCTAGGATGACATAGACCGTGTCCTAAATTCAAAGTAACTGCCAAATAACTGCCAAAAATAGCAGCTGCAGTGTTCTGTATATGACAATGAATATGGGGAACAACATTAACACCTTTCTTAAAATGTATTCCTTTTGGTGGTCTTTTTTTGTCTTTTAATAAACTTGTTCTAAATATTACAAGTGTTGCTGAAGTTTCTATGCTTTTGATTCATCTCCCTTCTCCATGCACCTTGGAAGTATGAGGAGTTGCTCCAGAAATCCTCAACCTGCTTGAACAACATGAACACCAAAATATAATGATTGAAATGCTACTCAATGCATATGGTGACAGTTTAAATGTTAATGAATAGTTCAATAAATTAGTTACTCTACATTAATAAGTCATTCTAATAATTGAGAGGAAATCTTCCTTCCATATCCATATGGACTTCTGTTGTTGTCTTGTTCTGTTCTGTGCTTTGATTTGTATTTACATTATGTTTATTATGTACTGTGCTTTTCAACAAATTCCCACTTTGAGGACATTACACTAAGTCTTGTCCATTCTAATAAGCTATAGCTCAACAATGACAAGTGAGAGCTGTTATTATTATTATTATTATTATGGCTTGTCCAACTTTAGAAGCCTACAGGTAAATTCTGATTACAGATACAGTCAGTCTGTAATTCTTAACATAGATATTGGGATGATAGAATGAGTGTTAATTTAGCAATCAAATTTACAGTCATAGTTGGGATTTCTTAAGATTCGTTAGGAGGTCTGAACACAGCCATGAGTTTAAGAATTGCCTCTGTAATAGGAAGATTGGACAAGCAATTGGGATATTTTTCTGTAATGAGGATGTGGGATCCTTATCTGCAGCGATAACTAATCACTTGCTCTTTCTGCTGTAATCTTACTGCCCTCAAGTAGAACTTCTGAGCTCCTGGTTACCATATGGGAACTTGTGTACATTATATACTTGACGTTCAAGATAAAAGCACACTGCTACTACTGTCAGCGTCTAGAGGCCACAGAGGCTAATAATTTAGCAAGCTGGCAAGCAGGTTATGCAGGGAAAGCAAAGGCATAATGACAAAAGGAAAAAGATTAGGCTGTTAGTAATATTAACATTTTCCTTTGACAAATAGAATTACGAAGAATAACTCCGATCTAATAATTGCTATTTTTGTGCACTTTCTGTATATAATGGAAAAGCAGCCAAATGAACGTTATTTTCTACCAGAGCTGGAGTTTAAGTCAAAGAAGGGGACTGTTGATTTGACATGCAAAGGATGAGATTTAGCCCAAAATAGACATGAGACATTTTTGTCAAACTAGAATTTTCAAGATTCATGTAAATGTCTGTGAAGAAAAGGACATTATGGGTAACTGTGGGATGCTAATGCTTGCAGAGGAGTTTCCACAGACATTATTGGGTTGGAATGGCGTTAATAGCAGTTATCGTCCACTGACCAGCAGTAGGCACTATGTTTCCACACGTTAATACGCTTAGCTGTCCATCTGTCTCCCACCAGATCTGGGTGGTGTGCGGTGCAGTAAACTAAAGAAGAGTAGCAAAATTAAGCCATAAACAAACATGCATAACCAGTCAAAAATATTCTTGTCCATTAAAAATTAAATGGTGAACCACTGACATCCCTAAGTAGCCTACAAGTATTTAAGAAAAAGCCAAGAAAACAGTCTTCAACTACCCCTGCACCTGTTTGCATGCAAAGATGTGATAACATATTATTCTGTGTACACTCCACAAAGTCATAAATTTTGGGCAGGTGATGAAATCTATGCAGCCAAGTGGATGCAGAATGTATTATTCAGGGCTTTACTAAAAACAGTAACTCATAAAAATGGTTACAGTATGTTGTTTTGGTTAATGTTTGTTCATTGAAAAATACAAATTTCATAACAATACAGCAAGATATTCTATTTGTTACAGATTAATTTAGTTCCTGTGAATGTGATTCAGCATGCAGGAATGTTGTCAGTGAATCTGTAAGGACAAGCACATCTAGTATGGCAAAGTTTATTGCTTGGGGCTCCCTCTTGCTCCCATGTCTGTGTGCTCTGGTCTCTGCTCAGCAGCTCAGCTCTATCCTCTCTCTTCTCTTCTCCTCTCCCCATTAACCGGCTGACAGATCAGTAATAAACACAGCCTGTCACCTTCAAGGCCTGCCTCTCATTTACTAGAGAACACATGAAACCCCGCTCTCTTGTTCCCTCTCTATCACTCTCCCTCTCTCTCCCTCTCTTCCCTTCATCCGCCGGGCTCATTGGAGCTGAAACCTGATTTTTGGCCCCGTCCGCCTCCGAGGCAGAAAATTCTCCTCTGCACCCAGATAGTCCTGAAAAAGGCATGAATATTAAATGGAAAATCCATGAATAAATAATCAAAAAAGGACTTCCGTCGCTCTAACCTCTTTCTGTCTCCCAGCAGTGGATGACGGAGGAAGAGCACAGGGGAGAAATAGAGGAGAGAAAAAAGAATCATGACCACCTCAGGAGAGAAGGTGGACATTTGTTAGGTAATTGGCTTTCTCTATTTGCAATCCCATGGTGCTGCGATTTCACACATAAAACAAAGAGGTAATCACAAGGTAACAGTGCAACCGATGGTTAGTGGAACAAAATTCAACTGCAATATTTTCACTCCGAATATATTGTGTTATTTCCATATGTGGTGCAACCTGAGGGATAAAGCCATACATATTGTAACAGCTCGATAACGTATGCGCGGAAAATGCAAATGATATTGAAAAGAGAGCTGGGAGTGCAATGTGTACAAGGGATATGATGTCGAATGCATAACAAACAAATAAAGAGAATCATTTATATGTGATATATACTCACTAGTCCCTTGGCATGTGGCAGTTACACAGGAACAAGTGAATATAGATTATTTTTGCTTTGAGCAATTCCCATAAGGGTGCTTAATATGTATTGTATTGGGTTTCAGTGCCCTGCATTTTTTAACAGAGAGAGATGGAGACAAATTGTGAGACAAGTGTACAGTAGCTACTGGTGAATATGTTGTACTTACTATGTGTTGCTACAGTATTACATGTGTTTGTGTGGACTGTGTGTCATTGACTAATTATCAGCATGATGAGTCAATTAAACAAACCAAATTTGAGAATTAGAAAAGCAGCTTAAGGTACAGTCTTTAACATTTTTAAGAAATGAAACCCCTTTTTTTTTGATACTGAGGAAGTGCAGGAAAGACGAGACAGAGAGACTGAGGCTGTCGAGTCGAGTCTGTTTACTCTCACTTCAAACAGTAATGATAGGGGCTCAGGAACAAGCTAGCACAAACCTGCCGGCAAAGGCTAATCCGCGCCAACAACAAAGCCAAAACTCTGTTTCCCAGAACCCCCCTCTCCCAACTCTGAACTCTGCTTCTTTAAGGAGCAGCAGGCTCCAATGAATGTCTCTATAATGTCTCTATAATGTGGGTCACCACAATACTATTTATAGCACAGAGGTGAGAATCTCTAACCAGCTCATGATGATGACGTGATTATCAATGCATCTGATTTTTTATTTCTATAATGATTTACAATTAAAACAGATAAATGTACTTTCATGGGTTTTAATACAACTGTAGTATGTTAGAGTGTGAACACACCACATGCTTACGTATGTTATGTTTCACCAGAGAGTTGGTTCAGCTGCAAGAAACATACAGCTCAGTCTTTCCAAATTTACTGGCAATCATAATGTCTGGTGATGAGTTTGGTTTGAAATTTTCAAATACTGACTTTTCTGCATTAAGACAATCTTTTAAGAGAGAATTGTGATGCATCTCAGAGTCTCAGTTTTTTTCCCCAACCTTATTTATGGCAGTCATTGGTTTCAACAGTAGCCATTCAATGTACTTACATTCCGTAATTACCACTGTGCACTATTGTTTTTTAATTTTAGTGGCAGAGTCCGCCAAAATAACTCCAAACTGTCTTCACATGCACTAAGGAAACAAGGGATGCATGTGATCCAGCACTGCTGCAATAATTCTGTCTCACTGACGTAAGTCTTACTGCTTTTTGTTAACATCGTATCAGAGCTGAATCAAGTTACTGCTGATCCAAACCCAAAATTTCTTACTGCTGCTGCTTCTCATTTAAAGCATTCAGCTGGTGGTTTACGAGGCGGCTTCAACTGTCAGAAAACACAAAGTAGTTTGCAACAAGGCTCTCTGCTATTGTGTGAAAATCAGATGTTGACATGATGAAAAAAAAAAGCCAATTATTGACTGATTTCTTTATTAAAACAACATGAGTTTGTTTGGCTGCACTGTAAACACATACACCAGTGGCTCTTGGCTGTTGTATTTCTGTACAACTAACTGCACAAGGAGCGTTTTCTCTATTGAACTGCACTTGTAACCACCAGAGGTGCTAAAGTCCTAAAGCTAACAACTTTAAGCTGACTAATTTGCATTCAAAGATGGTAAGAACATTTCAAGTGCACACATGTAGAAACGCATGATAAAAATAGACTGGATTGCACACCTACAAGACATGAGAAATTAAGGCTTAATTCTGTTGTGGTTTTCTTCTCCTAAGAGATAACATAGGATAGAAAAGAAACAAACAGTGTCTTCTCATTTGACTGTGGTAAATTGGTGCAATTCGTCAGTAATTACCCAGTCAATTGTTTTCTCCGAGCTTTACAATATACTACTAACAACGTGTATGTTTAAGCAATTTGTTTTTCTAGGTAACAGCCACATCCAAGTGGCAAAAAAACAACACACCTTTATTTTATTTTTGGAAAACCACTTCTTACAACTCTAAATGATGTGAAAAGTAAGAAAAACTTCTGATATCTAATACTGTATAACATATCAACAGTACATATTTCCATCTAAGCTCAACAATCTACTAGTACACATGGTGTTAAGAGACTCCAAAAACGTGAAACTGGAAAAGCAAAATTGTTTGGATAAGAAAACACCATTATATACATTGCAAATAAAATAGTTAAGTGAATTAAGTGTATGAATATTCCAAAAACTGTGCTATTTATAGCTGTATGAATGGCTGTACCGCTCTGCTGTACGACAGAAGAGATAATTTAAAGAAATGGAAGGAAATGATGTTGGCGCCTCGAGCTTAAGACAGGAGAACTACTTTGTCGACCTTGAGGTCCTTTAAAATGAACCCAGTCTCCAGTGATTTTGAGATTATATATGTCAATGACTTACGCTAGTAGAGATAAAAAGATCTCATCATGACCTGCAGCTTGAGCTGAATTTCTCATTTTAGCAATTATATCCATGACTTCCTTCCCTGTAGTTGGATCAAACCTCGGCAAGAGAGAGCTCTTTTGTATCTGCTGGAGAGCCATCAGAGTGACTAATCTTTATGGAAAAAGATAAGCCAGTACTCACAAAGCACTCACTGAATTCATATGTTATATCACAAGAGTTATACGTTCAGCAGCAAACTGAGTGAAGAGCTGGGAATGACCTTTTCTGCTTTAAAAGCTGTTAAAGGACATTCTGTTTTGTTTCTATAATGGATCAATCTTTACAGAACAAATGCATACTACAGAGCTGAATTTTTTAATCGTGATAACATTTTCAGCCATAGCTACTGGCATTACTTTAAAGCCTCGCAAATTATCCCATGAAGGAACAAAAGGCATTAAGATGCCTTGAGCTTATGAAACCCATTTTGAATACTTGAACTGTTGCTCTCCTTTGACTAATTCAGTGCTTCAGTCAGTTGAAAATGGGAGTGCTTGTAAAAGAGATTTGCACGTTTTTGTTTTTTTTTCTTGCTGGTTGAGCACTCTTTAAACAAGGCTTAAAGCCATTTGATTCACTCATGGAACATTACTCTGGGTATCCACCCTTCATGCTTGGAAGCAATAGGATTTTAATTCTTCTGAGGCATCATAATAGGAAGGTCAAACATAATTCTCAGGTTACCTAATGCTTTGTTCTGCAGAGCAGCAAGTAGCAGCCTCAGGCTTGTTCAGCAGTAACAGTCCCAGCCCGACATCCACAATTTACTTTGAAGATGGACAGTGATTCACAGTTTGACAAATACTTAGAAAAATCAATAGTTAAGCCTAAACAAATTCTGTTTAAGATGACAAAAGGAGATGGAGCAGCTATGTTGTGAACGAACGTCCTACCTGACACTGAAAAGGTTTGTCATCACGCGTTGAATTTATTACAGTAGTGTCAGTGTGAGCTCAGATCTTGAGCATACCAAATCATTTTCAGATTCCAGTCATTAAAAAAATGTCTGGTGGCTAATTGTGATGCTTCCAACTGTTCTGAAGTTCAGTGTGGGGCCAAGAAATTTCACTCTCTGTATACATATATAGGTATTTCTGTATATATGGTGTATATATAGTACTGTACATTGTTGCATTGTACACATATGATGTATTTCTAACTTAACATAATAGTTTTAGAAATGGCATTGTAGCACAAAGCACATCATTTTATATTTTTTTTTTTACAAATTTTACACACTCAGCACAGTCTACATATTTATACTTTTAAATATATCCATACTAGTGTTATTGTTTTTTTTTTTACTGTATGAAGATTTTATATTTATATATACTTTTTGCTGCTACTTATTCCTACTTTCTGTAATTCTCTATGATTGGCATCAGAGTGACTGTAATTAACCACAGTTTTCGCTCTGGAATCAATTAAGTATTTCTGATTCTGATTCCATAATGTTGAAAATCAGTTGTTATGGCCTGTTAACGGTTATAATAAGTTCAGACAAAAAGGTGCTGTTTTCGGTTCAGTTGGTTTGTCTGTTTGTTGGCAAAATTAAAGAAAAACTACTGGCCTGATTTTCATGAAACTTGGTGAAAGTGTGTTATCCTGCAGAACCAGACGCATCTGCAAGCTTGTGTTTTATTTGTTCTAGCAGATGCGTCTGGTCTGTCAGACACATTTCCAGCTGGCCTGGACCAGGTTGGGCCAATTACAACCATTTATCTGATAATGGCGTGAGTTCGATACAATGACTAAGAACTTGCAAATATGTGACAGAGTAATTTTTGGTTTATACACCAGGTGAGCCTAAACGGAAATTAAAGTCAAGTGGAGTTGAGGCATTTCCCAAAATAGCCAGATGGCTGCAGATGAACCTTCTGTTGATGTACTATTTTACAATTCTGATGGCAAAAATGGCAACACTTGTTCACAGACATATTGATGCCTCACTATCAAAGCTCAACTCTGCACACCTTAGTTTGTTTACATTTGTCCGTCACATATTTTGTTGCTCTGATAGATTGTAGGTCCATCCCATTTTATCCAGAATCAATGCCCCTAAGAAATCAAAAATGAACTGAGAGGTTGCTAAATAATTTGCAAATTGGTCTAGCGATGCCAGACAGGAAGGGTGTGGCATGGTCCAAGGAAAAGCCCATTACATTTTGGAGCGGATCCGAATCACGGAGTGGATACACAAATTAATTTTAATTTCGTTAACATTGCAAGATAGGGGATTTGGCTTTGGAGTGCCCCTCTAATTATCTTTTATATCATTTTAATGTGTTTGCATCTTTTAGATTAGCTAATGTTATTAAGCTGTTTTCGACAAGTTCCAGTCATTTGGCACTTCTACTGAAATCTAAAACTATTCAAAAAAAAATAAAAGGATGTTATTATATATAGAGTAAAGAGCAGTTTTACTTTGTATTAGAGCTGAGGCTACATGAAGAAAATGTTTTAGGTAGCGCGTTATATGATCCGTGTTTCACTTTTACCATGTGGTTATGTACACAGTAGCTGTGTGTACACAGTCACATCGTATGGAGGATGTCAGGCTATTAAAAACATGCGGTAAGTGAAGGATGGCTATAAGGAAGAGAAAATGGAAATGCGGGTTCATGTCAGAGAGCCAAATAGCTTTCAACACCCAGACTGACCTTCAGCTTACACAGAAGCACACACACACACACATAGATACAAATGTTCACAGGATGTGACCATAAACCATAATGCACATCCCTTAATACAGAGAGTGAGCCTTGGCCGTATGCCATTTTAAATGTCACAGACTCTTCCATGGGGTGATGACTGATCAACCTGCATCTAGCATTGCCGAGCATATTATCTACAAAGCCAACTGTAAAACTGCCTGGAGAGAGAAAAAGCATTGCATTATTTGATTTGATAATTGCCAAATGCATCCAATAATGTTTATCCAAATGTGGGTGCGCTCACTTTTCCGTCCTCTTAAGCTTCCATGCTGTCATATACAATATTACTAGCATGCCTGTACAGTAAAGTGTCCGCTGTAGTACTGCCGATCTGACGAGAAACAACAGCTAGACTGCAGCATCATGCAGCTCTCAGCGCATTTGTTTGGCTTTTCAGTCAGAAGAATTAAAACAATTTCCATTCATATAAAAAAACAATAGCAGCAGTAACTTATCAATCACTAAATAAAGAAGAGGCAAAGGGGAAAAAAGTGAAAGATATAATTCTGTTCACAGAATTTAATTAGATATTTTGTAAATCCCAAGTTATAATGTGTACAGACAGGTGAGATGTGAAGGGGTCTATGTTGAAGGAAATATGGAAAACAGCCTGCAGCTATTCGGTCTTACAAGTAGGAGGTAATATAGAATATCTTTGGTGACAGAGCAATCAGCAAAAAAGCTGTAACACGAAAATGGTTACAGACCGAACCTCAAACAAAGTATAACTAGACAGATATTCTGACAAATGCTCCAAGTACGGAGAGAATTACTTTTTCTCTGAATCGACACATCGATTAATTCTGGCAATATTGGGAAAAAATGGATTGTGTTTGTGAAGTCATGAGATGATTATTGATATTTTTTTCAATTAACTGACATGTATTTTCATCAGTGTAATATTGATTTGAGTGCACAGGTGACCAGCTGTTTGTTCTAAATACATCTTTGTTGAATTTCTGTTTGTTTTTTATAAATTATTATTATTATTATTATTGTTATTTTTATTTATTATTTTCAATGCATTTGTTTCCCTTATTTCTTGTTTGGATGTCTTTTTAATGTGTTTAGTGTAACAAACACTTAAAGGATGGGGATTATAGCAGTGATGTGTAAGCACTTGAACTGTATGTATATCTTAAAATGGACCCCCGGGGAGAGTAGTTGTTGCCAAGGTAACAGCTAATGGGGATGTATATAAATAATAAACAAGAAAAAAAAAGGAAAAAAAAACTGGAGAACATTTGACAACCTGATATTTTGTCAGTTACCAGCAAAAATGTAATCAAAGCTCCCACTTTTCCACAACATGATTGCAGAATTTGCTTAATGAAAGAATCAATTTTAGCAGCTATGCAATGCAATTTTTACACATTACCAAAAACACTGACTAACACATTAATGATTCACACACTAATGAAAAAAACAATTGTGCCTGTTATGTAATAAAGCACTGAGTCTGCTGAAAGGAAAGGAGAAGGCAGGAAGCTTTTTCTTGCTCATTCTGATGAGGCATGAGATGGTTGGCAACGCCGGTGACAAGCGGATCTTGTCGATGTAAGCTGCTGGGGGAGCAAAAAATACTTGTGCTAAGCCCCCCTGAGTAAGATGAGCGGCAATGCCGTGACCCGTGAGATGCTGTGGGAATTGAGGTGGAAGAGGGGCCGAGAGAGCAAGAGAATGAGATAGTGAAAAGCTAGCTGGTGACAGAAGGATAAGACAGGCTGGACTGTGCAGGTCTGGTGGGTCAGGATAAGCGATCCAAATACCAGGCTAATGTGTACAACGGGGATCAATGCACACAACATGACAAAAGCATGCGATACATGCAAAGCTGTACACAGAATGAAGACATGATGCAGTGGGACATGTATGTTAAGTCCAACAACTCAAATTACTCTTGCTATGATGTGTATTATATACAAATGTCATATTTTAGTGCATATTTTGCATATTTGTGATGTTCAGAAATGCATTTTTTAATTTTTTCTTTGATTTATGTGACACTGGACCACAATACCAAAAATATTTTACAGTTTCTTGATAGAGTTTTTTGGATACCGATACAAGGATCGTAAATGCCTGTGATATTTCCAAAAATCCATGCTGCAAACTGATAGCATGTAATTTATCAATGAACTTTATTTGTTTTACAAATGATTTATCATAGGCTATACCATAAACCAATAAAAGCAATAATTTCAAATCCATTTAAGGTTAGCAGTGTGCAGCTGTTAATTGTTTGTTATGTTTGGTTTTTTTGGCTTGTTTGCTTGTTTTTTAATGCAATGGCATCGAGTTGGTACTCTGCATAGATTGATGAGCAAGTTCAAGAATAGGAGTGGTATTGGTAAAAGAAAAAAAATAGTATCAGGACATCTCATGTTCTTGAATTACATATTGTCAAACACTTACTATAGTATGTACAGAAATGTCAACTTTCGTCTGTATCCATTTTTTATGGGGTATATCAATGCTATTTCATTTCAATTTGTTTCAGTATGTAAAGATTTTGTTTTGTTATTTTTTTTGCTATTAGTAAGTAGTTGTGTGATGGTGTGCTAATGCATATTTGACTGAGAATAAGTATATTCAATTACACATGTGAGAGCCACAGCTGGAACAAAGCTGGAAGAGTGTATTGTACATCTCAATTACATGCAAAATGCCACTTGTTAAGCATATAGGTATAATCACACAAGATACTGCTTGTATGGTTTCTTTACGGATGGTATAAATGCAAGGTCATCAAAACAAAAGCATACATTTTTTTTATGCTTTTTATGCTTTATATAAGTTTTTCGCTTTTGTCTGAGACAACATTTGGCATTAGGCTCTGTGGTATCAAGGTACTACAGTACAGAGTGCTGCAGGGTTTATAGTTAACATTACCCTGGTTCCCTGGACAAAACGCCAATGGGATTGATTGTTCTGTTGGATTTTGACGTCTAGGAGAAAATATGCTGTGTGGACATAAAAGGTTTATGATACCTACATGTTTTGTTCAGCAAGATAATCTGAACGAATGGAGATCAGTTTTATGATTTTTGAATTGTAAACGCAATCGCCAGAAGTAAAAAGCTAATGTAAGGCTAATAACAGACTACATCACGGTCAAAAAAATAGATACCAACCAGCATATTTGGCATTTGATCCTTTTTTCAGAAAACAAAACTGTAAAGTTGAGTATTTGTCCCTTTGGAGAAAATCTGCAGTTGCTGCAAATGAACTGAAGAAGAAACGCGCTGCAGCCAGGTGCTGTAAAAATAAATAATGAAGCCTACTAATGTATAACAATTTACTACGGGCAAGTTCAACACAGCCATGTTTCTCCATGCACCGATAGAGTAAGCTGCTGATTCATAAAACCACAAGCTATTGTAGGTTTAAATAATGTAGGTGCAGATTTCCCTCCAGCAGTCTGTGCCCACAACAGCAACCTTGTAACAATGTGTCAGCATGTTTCATCAAGTTCAGCCTTTCACTCAAGACCATGTTAAAGCCAGTTACAACACAATGAATAAACAATTTAAGACTTCAAATAAAAGTACAAGCATCTGAGGGTAGCCAGATTTTTCACTGAAAATCTTGTGTTGCGTGAAAGAGACACATATTGACGACCTCTGAAACAGAGACTTTATCTGTATTTACAAGCTTTCGAAATTTTCTGTATCAGTAATCAAATTCAACGCATTTCACAAAACCTGCTGAAACCCTATACGACAAGCACTTCATTTTATCTTTCCCTAGTAAGGTTTGTGCTACCCCTCTAAAACCTTTTTTAAATGTTCCTTATTTTCACAAAAAATGGATACAAGGTCGTCATATCCATTTTAGTAAGGCGCAGCTACAGCTACATTTTACCTTGAGCCTCTCAAAAAGCCTTCTCCATCGATCTGGAAAGATCTGAAAGAGGCACAGCTGCATAAACAATCCTCTCAAGTCTTTAGAGGGTTCTGAAATATTAACAAAAGAGCTTGCAGGTACATCATTTTGCAGCAGCAGCTATGGCAGCAGAGGGAAAATGTGTTTGAGTCCTATTATAAATCACAAAATACAGCAACAACATTGCACATCCAGGCCTGGCTTGTCCCCCAGGCAACCTGACAGCAAAATCCCGTCTTTACAGATGGCTCTCAGAAAGGATCTGTACATGTGTATGTGGGAGAACGCTTTGTGTGTGTAATTCTGTTTTATTAATAAACATATAGTAATCAGACCCTGTGCCTAGCATTATCACTCTTTTGCAGGTCCATTTATGCGTGCGTGCATACGAATGCAGAGGAAAGAGCTGATAAAAAAGAAAGAAAAAAATTCCTGACTCGGCTCAGGCTAATTTCATCCACTCCACTTCCCCTTACATGAAAGAAATAGGACTTACAGATCTTGTGTTTCCCTTTCATGGGGAATTTCACCAGCAGCTCCTGGGGGTTGGTGCAGATGAAGACGAATGGGGAGGCAGACTCCTCACAGGTATCAGGGAACTGCAGGAGAATGGCAAAGGAAGAAAAGGACAGTTTAGCATCAGCTTACACAGATCTAGCATGGCCATATTGTGCGCAGAAGATGTTAAATCTCGCCGGTATCACTGTCATGAATCATTCAGTGAGCGTCTCTGTTTATACTCCTACATCAAGTGAAATGTCCTCCATGCCTGATGTAATACTACATGCCCTGACAGCAACTAATAGTTATGAGTCTCTCTGGGTTTTATGCGCTATAATTGCACAACTAATGATGCAGTTGGTAATGAGAGCAGTTGAACCACTTGTGAGCAGCAGGGATGAGAACATTTTTTATTACAGCCAGCACAAAAATTCAAGAAATCCAACGGCTCAGTGCTGCACAAACTTCATATAGCATATACTCCCGTAACATTTTAGGAAGACACGAATGTATAAAAAAATAGATACTGCCTAAGCGTTTTAAACACAGTCAAATAAGGCTACAACTATGAATTATTTTCGTAGTCGTTTATTTTCTAGATTAATCGACTAGCTCTCCCATGAAGGAGATGCTTTGTTTAGTTAGTTAGTTAGTTAGAGGTTTATTTCGAAAATGGCAAACAAAATAAGACAACAAAAATAAAATACAAGCAAGAAAAAAACAACAGAATGCCCATAGGACATATTCACTAAACAAACATAAGTATTTCATGTCTGAAAAGTAGTAAGAGGAAGTGAATACTTATGAAATCCTATCCCTTTAGCAATACTAGAGTAAATAGCTGTTTAGATTTCCAAGATCCTGTGAATGAACCCAAGACAAGAGGATGATGTGACAAAGGAAATTTCAAAGCTTTTTTAATGTTTTATAACCTTATATGCTTTTCTATAACCCTATTATGAAAAAATATTATGATAAAGAGCTGCAGGAGGTGACTACTATATGTACTTATTTTGTTTATGGGTGAACTGTTCCTTTAAGATAATGTCCTTAGCTGTCTTTGTTTGTCCACAATCCAAAGATATTCAGTTTACTGTCATAGAGGAGTAAAGAAACAAAAAAAAAAGTCACATTTAAGAAGCTGGAATCGGAGAATTTGGACTTTTCTTCACTAAGAAATTACTCAAATCAATTAATCGATTACCAGTTTAGTTGACAGTTAATTTACTAGTTGACAACTAATCAATGAATTGCTTGACAGTTTCAGCTCTACAGTCAAATAGACAAGAATCCCAAAACTGTTACGACCATGTGTGCAATATTTATGTGCTCGTCTGGTAATTACACACAGAACTGTTAACTTACAACATGTCATAATTTATTAAAGACATACTTCTAAATCCACAGAAATGCATCACATTTAACCACGGCCATGACATATTTATGTCGACCATATAACATGCCAAACCTCATCCCTATGACAGAGAGGATGTTTTACAGCACATAATTGACAGCAGCCCACAGTATACTGAGGCCTGGAGACAAGAGAAAACCTCTCTCCCCCGGTGTTATTGATTGGTCTCTCAGGTGAGAGCAGGGAATTGACTGACACAGTGACAAAGGAGTCATCTTTCCCATAACTGGCAGCCAACGGCTCTCAGCTCATCCAATTTCCTCCGGCGCTATCAGATAGTGCCCATGATTGCATCTAGCCAGCCAGGAAGCAGCTCTTTTCATGACAGCATGCTTTTTCCTCTCCCTGCTCTTATTCACAGTCTCTCTATCTCCCTCAAAGGAGCACTGAAGGTTGTGACAAATTTGGGGCTTTTAAGGGAAATCAACAGAGTCTGCAGCCCATCTGTATGGTCCCTGACAAACTGGGGAGAGATGATAGAGATGTTTATTTCAGATTACGGTCCATGTCGACTTGAGTGTAATACACCGGTGAATGATAAAATATGTAAACACTCAAAGTTGTTAGACATTGATGGGGTCTGTAAAAGAGCCCCTTGATTCCTTCTTCCAAACTGCACAGTGATTTCAATTAAATTATGTCTCCCAGTCAAGCCTGCCGTCTCCAGGATAAAACATTTCCCCAACAGTCCTCCAACAAAACTATGTGTGATTTATTAAGGGTTAAACAAGATGATGTCCAGAGATGTAGTGTTGGGATGGGATAATGTTGGCAATGTTCCATATTTTCTATTGTCGGCAAATGGCAAGAAAAGATTAAAGGTGCCATGTGGAGTTTTCTTGTAAACAAACAACGTTCCTGTTTACATTAAACCATTGTGTGAAGTGTGAAACCATTGGCAGGAATGTACATCACGTCTACCACATGCTAATGCACATTCATGTTCGTTCACAGGGAGCCACGCAGAGAAAAAAAAGAAGCTCCATGGCACCAATAATGGTAAAGAGCTTCACGGTGTAACTATAAAACCAACAATGAAATCATCTTACTGCCCTACTGTTAGCAATAAGCCTGATATAGCTTTAGAGTTGAAACAATTAGTCTACTTAGCCAATCAATAGAAAAGTAATAATCAATAATGTTTTGATGAAATTATAATCAATTAATATTTTGGAAAAACAGCACATATATATGGCAACAGTGTTGGACTGGATGATGTTTTCTTTTATTGTGATGAGCATGAGCAGTATAGTTCCCCAAACACACCGTTCTGGTGCCTACAATATTTGGTAATGCACTAAATGTGTATTTATCTGCGGTTAAAAATAGTCCTCAAGAAGTGTACTCCTGTTGAAATAAATAACCTGAATGTGAGCAATTTCTTTTAAAGATTTAAGTTTGAAAGAAACAGTGTTTTTCTCAAGATTTAGTGGCATGTAGTGGTGAGGATTATAGATTGCAAGAAACTGAATCTTCTCTTTCCTTCAGTGTTCATTGTGCAGGAGGTTTTTTACCAAGAGCAAAATTATCCGCAGAGGTCTCTGCCTCTCCAAAACAAGCAGACCAGGTGATTTAAACCAGTAAAAACACTGACTAAAGCAGTTTCATATTCGGAAAAGAGTGTTTTTCAGAGTGCGCGGGCTGCTAACCACAGTAGCTGATGTGAAAACGCAAATGGCTCTATCTAGAGCTAGTGTTTAGTTTGTCCATTCTGGGTCACTGTAGAAACATTATTTAAATTACTGTTTATAAACTATATATTGTGTGTTTGGTTGTGTGTTTATTATATTTAATATTTATGAATTTGCATGTATGTGTAGGCTATACAGGTAAATTTGTGGGATGTATAGTATGCACAGTATATGTATGTTTATAAATTATGCATATATATGTTTAGATAAGTACATGGATATGTGTGTATGTTTGGATGTATGTGATTCTGTGTGTGTAAATATGTAAGTGTATGCATACATAAGGGGTAGGAAATAATAAGTTTATACTTCCTACTCCTTTTTGAACATGTAAGACGCAATTTCTTGTTGCTTATTTGAATCTATTCATTGAGTATAGATTATTTTGCTCATTCTGAGATAACGAAAAAAACAACTATTCTTATTTTCAGGTGATTATAAACAAAGGAAAATATACTTATTGTACTGTATTTCTGCCAATATATCCTCCTGAATGCAACACACTGGACCTTTAAATGGGATTCATTGGTTTTGTTGACAGTGAGAAAAATAGACAATCACTGTCTATCACAGTCCATACAGCCATTTTCAGTTCACAACAACCGAGGAACTAGTTTCCCACTGTAGCGATTAACATCGATCAGATCAGAGAGAAGGAATACCTTCTTTTATCAAGTGGCCAGAGGGGACATGCATTACCAGCTACAATGTAAAGATCGATCCAGTGAACTGTTAAGCCCATGCAGAGCTTCTCAAACGGCTTACTAAGGCGAATGGCCTAATTGCACCTTCCTTTAAATGTCTTTGGATTTAAGTGTCACTCTAAGTGCCTCACAGAGTGATTTAGCATTGTGCTCAGTGAGTACTTTTAAATAGCTATTAGTTAATGTCATTCATTATTAGATTTATACAAAATCCTGCATAATTCTATGGTTTATTAGTGATTTGACTGGAAGTACAGTTACAGCCATGCGACTAAATAACAACAGGCTGGTGTAAACAGGTTGCCTGGGTCCAGACCTTGGAATTCGCCCACTCCACCAAGTTGACTGATTCGTCTGTCACCGTGACATGAAACAGCAGTTTCCCAGGTGAAATAATGTTTATTAAACATGTACATTATCATAAGCCTCTTTCAAACATGCACCCCGTTATGCTAATCTGCAATTTACCATTTCAGTCTCATATCTGAAGAAACATCCTGGTCATTAAAAAGTCAAAACAGCAATGGCCTCCTTTAACCCTTGCATCAAAATGTGTCTTGTATCCAGATTGTATCTGTGATTTAACCTGATTATATTTGCACCTAATATTAATGTGTGTCTCCAAGGTCCACATTGAGGTCCGACTGAGACCTGCTTGAGATCGGATCACTCTGTCCAATTTACAAAGTTTTACTTTTATGCTTTTGTCACGCTAAATTAAAAGCAGACACTTGGTCTTTTCATGACTCCATGAGTTTCTTGATTATCCATGAGCTTTCTTGCTGTTTTCTTGTTAGCAGTTAAGCTGGCTGTCTAATCGTTGCTACCTTGCTGGTTTTGTTTTCCTCTATTCATGTTTTGTAGCAAAGGTAGCCAGCTATCCAGGCAACTGTCAAACTAGTTTATACTAATATTTTTCTTAAAGTGACAGTGTAGGATTGTGATCATTCTTCTGTCTGACATCAAACTCAAACATTGGTTATTTGGGGACAAACCTACGCCGTAGTACAAGTGCAAATTTACATCCCCGTAGAGCTTCTATGTGACTACAAACGCATCTGCATTTACGCTTGTGTTCACTTCGGTCACATTTCATCCTTTACAACCTCAGGAGGTGGTTTGGCCAGTCAGATCACAATCCGTCCTCAGTGCGTTTGCAGTGTAATTAAACGATGACAAAGACAGCAGTTTAAAATGCCGAACTATATATTAAACTTTTACAAAAACACATTCATTTCGTCCTCCACAAGATACAAAACAGCATGAGTCATTTTGACTTCAGGACCAGGATACTGCAACCTGACTATTTATTTACTGTTTGAAATGGGCTACTTCTATGTGGCTGTGTTATAGTTTTTCTTTTTTTAACTAGCCTAATTTTATCTGGTTCTATTAAGTGGAACTATTGTCTTTATTACTTTTATTATTTATGGAATTAATGAAGTTAGGCACGTCAAGAGTCCAAAACAAATCTCCCGGTTGGACAGTACTATTCCTTACCTTATACCTTTACTTTCATGTGGTAAAGCACTACCTGACTGCAATCAAATAACCCAAACTGCATTTTAATGCAACGTGTAAAGGGGTGAGTATTATGAGTTCTGACCTGTAACATTTACATATCACTCAACACTTTCAGCAAGGAACAAATCAGAATTTAACACCATCAGATGAACATAAAGGCTGCACAAAAGTTAAAAATGCATGGAGAGAAACCAAAAATGTGTACTTTGTTCTCAGGTCACTGATAAATTTTATATCTAAACTATCATCTCATGCACAAAACCAGTTGAATACAGTAGAAAACACAGGGAAAAAGCCAATATCTCCTCATATCAGTTTTCACAAACTCCCCTTTCTGGAGCCACTGGAGCAGAAGAGGTTACAGTAAAACCCTTTTACAACCACAGTAATAATCAGACCAGCGTTCATGCCAGATATTGAATAAATAAATATCTAACAAAATATTTTATGCAGCATATGAGCATCTCAAGAATGAAATGAAAGTCCCAACTTGTCGTCATTCGGTGCCTGTGCATGTTGCACTTCATAAAACAAGCAGCAGAATTTGCTCCCTTAAGTTAAAAAGTGAGATTTGTGTAGATTCACTGTGAGAGGAGTTGGTGAGCATCCATCATGCTCAACAAGACTCTGACGGCAAAATAGGTTTTTACAATTCATCAGTGATGCAGCCTGTGTAAGGACAAAAAACATCTTCCTTGCTATCATGACGCTTTTCATTTGCTGCTCTCTATTATACTCTCTTTGGTACACCAGGTGTTAAATATCACACCTTCAATATAAAAAAACACCTACAGTGTGTCTGAATGACAAAAAGCCATAATTTTAACAGCTTGATGAAGCCAGCTACGTTACGTATTCCATGTCTGAAAAATGCTTGTGTGTGTGCATAAATGGTTTTCCTGCAGCCCCAGAAAAAACAAAAAGAAAAATTTAACCAGCTTCAAATATGATGAGAGTATTCCTATGATCTAAGAGCAATCGTGTGAGAAGTGCTGAAAAAGAAAATGTATCAAAACTAAGAAGAGAAGACAGAAGCAGTGATTAAAGTGTGAATACGAGGGAAAAAAGTAAAACTTCTTGAAAGCCTCATATGGGATCATTATAAAAAAATCTCACATTACACAAGATGGCTGTATTGTCTGAGGTACTCAAGGAAACAAAATGGTGGTGGTCTCGCTTAATCCAGATCAAACGTGCGTCGGCGCAGCCAGAGTTCGAGTGTGTTCATGTGAAACCCTGCCAGTTGCCTGCCTCTTTCATCCTCCATTAGCTAATTAGCATTTAAAGCTGTTGAATGTGCTGCTTTGCCTCACTACCTCCCCCACCTAATTGTTTCCATTCCATGTTAATCAAAGGGGCATGAAACATTGCGGTTATGTGACAAGCAGGTTCGCAGAAGCCCTCCATATTCATCAGGAAGGATCTAATGTGGTCAGAGTGGACCTGCTTACAAATGCAATTAAAGTTGAGCTTGTTGAGAAACACAGGTTGAAAATTAGAAAATTGTTGAGAGGAATTGTGTGAAAACACTGCGGGTGGAAATGACCGTCACACTGAATTCACTTAAAGGTGATCTGAGTCGCTAGTGTGCTGCTCTATTAGCGTGAAAGGTCTTGGTTACAGCCCCAGGGTATTCTGGGTAGAGGGAGCGATGTGTTTGACATGAGAGAGATCTGAGGGAGTACGTATAGTGTGACAGGTGCATTAAAATGCCTCAGTGTGAAATGAGTCTCACTGGTTCGTTGCTTCAGGCTGATTTACTTTGAGTTAGAAGCCAGACAATTGAAACAAGGAGTCTGCAGCTTCGATTTTCTCATAAACATCGCTGACGACTGGCTCATGTTCAGCACAGAATTGCATCTTCTGCATGGCTGGATTCCAAACCGTTTTCAGGAAATAGATAGAAATACACCTAAACCTTACCAGCGTGCCAACACATGATGAATCGGGTCATCAGTCATGTGTTTTAGCCAAAGTGCATTTTTGCTTTAGTATCAACTACTGGTCAGATTATGTGTGGATGATTCACAGGATGATGAACAGGTTGACATTTTTGGAAATGTGCTTTCTTGCCTTCTTGCTAAGACTTAAATGAGAAGACTGATAACACGCTCATGTCTGTAAGGTAAACCTGACGCTATCGCCGACAGTTAGCTTAGTATGCAGACTGAAAACAAGGGGGTGCAGCGAGCCCTTGGGCTTCTAAGGTTTTCATTTAACATTCAGGACTATTTGCCAGTATCCGATATGCCAAAAACAATTCATTTGGTCGATAAATGATATCAATATACCAACTTTTTTCTCTGCCTAATTCTAGTTTTAATCATGTTTGTTCTGTAGTGGAATTAACATCATGTTATTCATACTCTTACAGTGATGGCCCACCAGCAGATGGAAACAAGAAATAAAATGCTTTTAAATGTATGTAATATTGAAATAAGAAAAAAATACTTCAGCCTAGGGTTAATGTTATGTACATCTTCACTTTGTCAATTAAAAAAAGAGATATCAGCAGAAATCAGTGATTCATGTTGGTCAATTCTGACATTTCATTTTAAAACCAATAACTGCTGTTACTGATGCCTCACTGATATCATCGTACATCCCAAATCACTGTGTTACATCTGGTATGTTTGTTGTTTTATCTTTACAATAACTGAAGTGTAAAAACAACACATTGTGGTTTTAATGAAAAGTTATGTGACAAGTTCTCACCTTAGCCTGGCCAACAAGCTGCTGGCAGTATCTTCAAATTAACTGTGCAGTGTCGATTTTCGCATCTATCAGCAAGAAGTCAACAAGCGCTTCCAAGATGTGAAACTATTTAGTTACAAAGTTGTAGCTATGTAAAATGCAATCCCGACATTCATTTTCTGTTCATAAACAGTACAAATATTTTGTGCTTCATTGATTATTCTGGCCAGAGAATGGAAAACCAGTTGGTGCACAAACAATTTAAACCAGGGGTGTCAAATAGGGCAGAACTGGCACGCAAAAGGGTTTAATCCAGCCCAATTACTGACTTCGCACCAATAACATTGACGCACTTGAAGGTTAAGAGGTGTCTGGTTTCAGGAGCAACTTAATTAGTGAGTAGCCCTCTTTATGTAAAATGCTCCTTCAGAGGATTTTCAACCTGACAGGAATACAGCTCTCTGAAAAAAAACAACTAATACTTATTGTGGTCATATTTAAAGAAATTGGATATTCTGTAAAATATTATTAATCAACAGCTCCAGTTCAAAAGAATCTGTATCAGACTTATATCTTAAAACAATAATAGTGGAACCCTTTTGCCAAAGAAATGTATAGAAAAATGCAGGTATAATGACCTTAAGTAGACTGACAGTGATAACACAGAGGGATATGGTTTAAATTGCACATATTTTTCTTAAGACATCTCGGGCTGTATATCATCTGTTGCAATCTGGTCTCACTTCGAACATGTCAAATACTGATGTTTAGTCAGTGGCACACAGCATCAGATCATGATACAATCACCCTTTAGCAATGGTATGACACACACAGGAAGCAGCATTTTTTGATGCATCGAGCAACTGCCGTAGTATACAGCGAGAAAGTCCACAAAGGGCTGGTGGAAGTGGAGTTAGATGGATCAAACAGACTCTCAGCACGTAGTGTTATAGTATGTTACAATAGTGACATGTGTAACCTGATGTTACAATACGTTAACCACTTACTTTTGTTGCCAAAACTGAAGGAAGTACACCTAAAAAATCCTAAAAATCCATCCTTGTTTTACATTTAGGGCCACTGATGAAGACAAAGAGTTGGGAGTGAGAATATTTTGTCTGTTGAGTAAACAGATGGACATTTTTACAATATTCTTGTACTTCTCTACGCTAAAGAAAGGGAAAAAATTGAGGTGTTGTTAATTATAGGTTATTATGCAATGGTCTTACTGCTTCAGCCCACTTGAGAACAAATTGGGCTGTATGTGGCTCATGAGATATTATGAGTTTGATGCCCCTGGTTTAAACTGAAGTATATTTTATTTCCAGCTAAACGTGCTGAACTGTAACACACTAATAATAAATAAAGAAGGCAACACACTGTAAATAAGGGCTCAAAACATGATAATAACAGCCTGGCTGAATGAAACCTACATACAAAATACTTACGGGAAAAGGAAGGAGGTGAAAAATTCATACAGCTTCACAGCTTCTTCAGAGAGAGACCGTCAATTCAATAAACTGTACACTATTTAATTTGCTGGGATCAAGCCAGAGGGGATTCAACATAAAACCAACTGTAATAACATGAAATTAACAAGTTCATTGGAAAAAGTAAAAAGGGATGGCAGGGCAGAGGCTGCTGGAAGGAAGCCTTTGGCTATGAAAAATAACAGTGGCTCAGAGGGCAGCGAGAGGGCACGCTGGCCCTATTGCTCTTACCACACATCTTTATAATGAAGCATCGTGCACCGAGGGTCGGACCTCATCAGCTTTCTCCTCAACACATCATCTGCCTTCTATATGCACTGTAAAATCTGACAAGTTGATCTAAATTAAAATAATCTTGTAAATAGAGTGCCTTGAAAAAGTAAATATAATTATAAAATTAATTGATTAATTTATGTTTACTTTATAACAAGTTTACTTGAAATTTAGCTATATTTACTTATTTTGTAAAGTTTCCACTTAATAAGGACAAGTGGAATTACATCGTTGTTTCTGAGTGTTAGCAACTTCAGAAATCAAGTTAGTCTGACTTATCATTACAAAGTGGATTTTGGCAATGATGAAGTTAGGAGATCTGCAAGTTCTGTTTTCTTAACATTTTTAAGAATAAACAAATATGAGTGAATATTTTACAACTGGCAGAATACAGATATATAGCTCAATAAACTTAGTTTACTGTAGTTGGAAACATGTAGAAAGATTTATTTAATTAGAAACCAAGTACCAACTGAAGGAATTATTCTTTTTCCTTATTTTCCCGAATGAAGCGAACTTTTGAGGAACTAGTGATGAATTTTGCAATTGCATCAGAACTGCTAAAAATTTACATTAGATATGGGTCTCGTGATTGGGTGTGAACATTATTTACAGAAAAATAGACAAAGATAAGCTAGGAAAAAATAAATATTAAAAGAGGAGTCACATCACACCATTTAAAAAGTTTATCGCAAACTGTAAGCCTACAGGTTGTGTTGTCATTAGTTACAATGAGGTTGTGTTGCGATAAATGGCCAACGTTCGATACGTTCGTTACTTACCGGTATAAAAGAAACGTTGCGAGTTCAGCATCAAACTGCGTCTTTATACACTTTAAGAGCTGTCTCTAGCATTGGAAACCCACACAGATATTTACTCTAGCTTTGCTGCTTGTGACGGGAATAACAGTTATTTTCCTGGAGCTTCTGTCATCATTTAGTTTTTTTACACACTAACTAACTAATTCACTGAGACTGTGACTTCGACGCTGTATCCATTGACTCCGGTGTCATGACGAGGACTGTTTCCCCGGCGATATGCGTTTCCTCTCCACTTCTTGACCCATATCCTTAGCCCTAACCATAACCACCAAGGGGGTGTTGCACATTAACAGAGAGGAGGCACTATTTGAGGGGGGAACACATTTCGACACAACACCTGCCAGCTCAACTTCTTCATTCCTTCCTGCAGCTCACTACAGTGACTCACTGTTGCCTCTCAGGCCAGGATGCATTATTACAGAAGTGACGGTGCGTCCCTGGCTGCTTAGCAGTGGATATCTCTGCAATACAATACATCTTATATGCATCTTGGACATATTGTCAAAGGTGTGACTTCTTCATACTTATAGGGTTAGTTCATTTTTGAATGTTTTAAACTAAACTGATGCTAAAATCTTATACATAGCTCCTTTAAGTAACCAAATAAATTAAAAGTAACCCCTGTAAACATCTGGTGATTGTCAAACCCCCTCTTCACCTGGACCTTGTGAAAATCATGTTTTCATTATGTTACGTATATTGTCTTAAAAAAAAAAAAAAGTCAAATCAACTTGTCAGATTTTACAGTGTACTGTACAATTCATTCTTAGTACGGTCCAAAATACCACGAGTTCCTACCAACATTTGATGAAAACAACATCCATCTTAATAAAAACCAACTAATACAGAGCCAGGGTTTGACAGCAGGAACACAAACCTTTGAGTCCAAGCTTGTCAAGTAACAGCTCAACAAGCCAACACTGTTCCCTCTCCTCTCTCTACAACGTCTCTCTCTCTGGCTCTTTTCAGCTGCTGTCGGCAATTAAGGGCAGCAGAGACAAGTAATCTCCTTCTGGGCGACAGGGCCAGACCAGAACAGGCATGTGGAGTGGGCTGTGCAGCCGAGGGGGAGGAGTGGGGGTGGGGGGACTGCGAGGCTGGCCTCAGCTTCGGCTCTAGCCAGGCCCTGCTTGGCTGCACTCAATCTCAGCCCAATAAAAAGCCCTTCATTGGCAGGGTGCAACTGAGCCAGACGGGCTGGGAGCATGTGGCTTTTAAAAATGAGGAGGGTGGAATAAGAGGGAGGGAGGCAGGGAATGAAAGTGGGGGGTGAGCCAGGGAGTAAAAATGAGGACTATGATTCGGTGAGAAAGACGGATAATAAGAGTGTAAGGTGAAGGAGAAAACACAGAAGCAGAGATTTTGATAGATAGGGAACTACACAGAGCCAACTGTGTCTTCCCAGAAAGGACACTTTTTGAAATACTGCTTAGCCGGTTCTGTCAGGGCTGGTTTCACCCAGGGAACGGAGAAACAGATGGGTTGTCTCTGAGCTATCTCCTACATGTGGGAGGTGAAAGGGTGTTGTTGGGGACTGTATGCAACAGCAATCGTTCGCCAATCGTTCTTTAATCTATCGTGTTCACCAAACAACACAAGCCTGTGTCTGGCATTCATTAACCCTCAAACAAATGCAGCTGCCCTCAGGAAACTGTACTGTAACTGCCTCTCCATTTTTTGCACGCACAAAGTGTGTTATTTGTTTTTCCATGGCTGCACAGCACAGAGCGAGAGCCCACATGCAAATACTACTCATGTATGTATCATGTATCGCAATTCAAAACACTGTCTCCTAAATGAGCCACAGATGACATCCTCAAAAACACAAATTTGTCTCGATTACTTCAACCAAATTAACTGGCTTAACCCTTTGAAACCTAGGGCGGCATCACTTTTCTTGTGCTGCTTTCAGATGCCTTTTACAAGTATTTAGACCTTTGCACTTTGAGCAAATTGGTGCAATTTCTTTCAAAAACATGGGGAAAAAGGTAGTGAGCACCTTGGTAATAAATGCTCACAAATTGCAAGAAATAAGTCAATTAAGAAAACTATTTTTAAAAAAGAAAAATGTCTAGGAAATTTCTAATTATCATAATTACATACATAATATACATATTTTGTTACAGAATTCTTATAATTTTTAAATGCTTTTCTCAGGTGATTTCTTTTCTTTTCTTTTTTGTTGTTGTTTTGTTTTGTAAATGATTTTCAGGTAGTTTTCTTGTACTTTTTCCTAATTTCTTGCTATTTTTTTGGGTCATTTGTTTATTTATAGTTCATTTGATAGGGACAACGCAAATTAACATATTACAACTTCAGCCTTTTACAAACAAGCTGTAGTAATGTTTCACATATAGAGACTATAGCTTTTGCTAGTTTCTAACTTGTGTCCCTAGTTAGGCTTTTAGTAAACAAAAAGATTACATACAATAACAGTTATGGTTAAAAAAAAACAAAAGTATGATATCACAGTTAAATACAAAACTCAACTATAGAACATTATAAAATAGTTTAAAATGCTCACATCTCTGATTTTGCTTCAGCCAACCTGTAACACGTTTGCCTTCTTCCTATGTTTTGACAGAAATAAAGCCAATTTGCTCATGTTTTGACACGTTAAATAAGAAATTTGTAATTTTTTTAGTGTTTATGCAAATTTCTTATGGGGTGCAAATGTGTCTATACTATTGCATATTCATGTGGCATCTTATGGGAAAGTCGTGACTCAACACAGCTGCTGTAGTCAGCTATAATCTGTGTTTTTTTCTGGACTGAAAAGAAAATAAATTTGTGAATGTAATAAGCCTCTATTTGGGTCAGCATGCATACATTTTACACCCTAAATTGGCAAATAATGGACAAGGCTTTTATTCACCTCAGCTGAAGAGAGAAGCAGGCATTCATTTCAGACAGGCTATTATGACAGACGGGCTTTTATTTCTAATTCCCCGTTTTATATATGCGTTTGATGATATTTTAGTAAGAATCCTCCCTGTTTTCTGATTTCCCTCCATCTGCTGTTTGCCGTTAATGCAAACCAATTCCTCCATCTGTTTCACATTAAAAGCCTTCTAGCGGTTCGGGAGAAATAATCTTTTCACGTCACATTTACTGTGAAACATCTGCAGGAAGTGTTGAGTTTCATTAAGAGCAGCTTAACATCATGAAAGGCGGCAAAGTAGAGAGCTGATCAGAACGAATGAAACAAGTGAGTGAGAACAGCATTTTCTGGTTAAAGGGGAAAAAGAGCAACAACAGTTAAGTGTGTATCGCTTAACAGTGTTGTACTGATGGCAGTTATGGATTACAAATGTTAATTGGGGGGAATTAACCATGCCTGCCATCACAGTACACGTACCAGTCATTTCGTGTTTTACATCTCTACCCTTGGTCTTTATTTAGATTTTATTTATGATTTCAATGTAACTCAGTCCAGATGGGACCAAAACATATTCAGATTTTTTCAGTCTCACACTTGTGAAGGTGTGTTGGCACAATATTTAGTGACACAATTGTGCTAATTGTTTTTCGATTTATCAAACCCTTTTCCCACCAAAAATACTGTGTACATTCAGTAACACAGGAAAACCTGCAATAAGAGGCTATACACTCCTTTACCATCTGCAGAAGACAAGTATGCATTTCTGGTTTTTTTTTGGTTTTTTTTTTAAATTAGTGTCACAATAGTTGTTGCAAATATGCCAGAAAACAGGTTAGTAAAAAACAGAGCAGCGCAGAGCACTGTAAAAGTGTTATGGTTATTTCTTTGTGAGATCTGTGACTTATTCTGTCTCTCTTTTGAACTCTACTTTGAACAATGTTCAAGCCATGCTTGGACAAAAAAGTAAGGTATTCTGTGACAGCACGTCTTTGTATTGCACAAGAAAACAGGCAAATATTAGTACATCCGCCCAGGCGTCGTGTTTCAGACATACTTTATTGATCCCCTGGGGGAAATTGTGGAGTTACTAGTTTAAAAAAGTAGAACAAGTACTATAAAATACAACAGCTAAAAGCAGGAAAAAAGTAATAAAATGAGCAGGAGCGACTGCAACAGGCTGCATGCACGTTGCGCACTGGTCACCATCATTCTTTAGATAATTTTTTTACAACTGTGGCTACTCTGGACACTGTCTGTCACTTTTTGGCATGTCTGCTCAAACCCAGGATATTTATTCAGCAAAGGATTTTTTAAAAAAGTGCATGTGAATGGATATGGCAGCAGCAAACTTTGTCGCTAAAAAAGGTACTGCTTTGCCGACCAACAGTTCATCTCTTAGATAAATCAGAATTGTTACAACTAAGAAAGCAATTAATGCCATTAGTACCACCGAAAACCCACGCCTTTTAAATGATGACGGCTCAGTGGTCGATGACTGACTGATCGGTGATGGACGATGACGAGTCATTTGTCCGGGAATGAATGCTGTTTGCAACCTTTTCACTAAAGACAAAAGGTTTTTTGTCCTGTGGAAAAGGGGCTTTAGAAATGTCACATTACACTTAAGTTGAAAATGGCCACGTTAATTGTTGGCTGTATCTATGCATATTTAAAGAACAGCTTAGATGGATGGGAAAATACTGACAACTGGTTTATTCAGAGACTCAACCACCTGGTATCAACGGATCATGTAAACAGCTCAACTCAAACAGGATCTCTACTGGAGTATGGCAATCAGCCAAATTACACCATGCGTGTAAATGTAGCCAGAAGCATAATTGATTTAATTTGCCTTTTAGAATTCAGTTGAACATTGTGTTTCGTTTTCCAGCCACGTTTACCCTTTCCTGGAAACAAGGGTAAATCATCATGCAAGAATTTATATTTACCCCTCTATTAATCCCTATTTAAATCATTTTTTAATGAACTGGCATCTTTTTTGCATTTATAGAAATCTTGTATTCTTTGTATAATGGGCAAAAGAAATGCAAACAAGTCATTTCTAGTGCAAGCAATTAGTATTTTTACCATTATAATAACTGCTAAAAACTTTTCTCTTATTCAGATTCAAACTCAGACATAATACCTGCTGGTATGTACATGTGTATTAAGAAACATAATGAGGGAGAAAATTAAGAAATGTACGTGATGGTAAACAAAACGTCACACCTCAGAGCATATTAGAGCTATATGTCAACAACTACCGAAATAAAGTCACTGTTATGTTATATTACCTGAAAGATTATATACGGAAGATTTCTGAAATAACTGATTTTTGTTACACAAAACAAAATTCCACAAATTTTCAAAAACTGTCAAGTTTTTTACTAATTCCGTGATTTTCCCATGCTTGGAAAATGAGCCTGTGAAATTCCATAACTTTTCCAGGTTTTCCATGACTGTGAGAACCTTGCCTGTTATATGGAGCGTACTACCTGAACCTAGCAAAGGAATTATTCAGTCCTTACTAGAGCTGAAATGATTAATCAATTAATCAATTGGTTGATAGTCGGAATCTTTAACAGAAACTATTTTGTCTTTTATCAAGCAAAAAAAAAGCCATTACGGCAAACCTTTCTCTAATTTTAGCTTTTTAGTTGTGAGGATTTACTGCTTTTCTTTTTCTTATGTGATAAATAAATTAAATATATGTCAGTTTTGGTTTTTGGTTGGACAATAAACAATATTTTAAAAAGCCACATTGGGTTTTACGCAAGTGTGATAGGAAAAATTCATTATATTATGACATTTATATCTATAATGAAAAAAGAGTGAGTTATACACATTCTTTGCTTTCCTATTAATGATGTTACAAGTAACCTAACTATTAATAATGTCTGTACACTTACACAAAGTTTTTATCTTTAGCTACCAGGGCAGTCACATACCCAGCGCATTCTCAGACACCTTTTACAACCCCTTTAAAACTGGCAGCAAAAGGTACAACATATGTACCTCCAGCCACAATGGACACAGGGTTAGTTTGGATCACACTGGTGCCATGTGACATTAACCCAAAGCAACGCTACCCTTATCGCTCTAAACAGGCAGCTGGTGCAGCTTTGTCTTTCATTTGAGCTGAGGCGCACCGAGTTGCACGGTGATGATTAAAAATTTAACATACTCCTTCACCTCCAGAATCAACTGGTGTCAAGTTGGAGAGTGAACATTAATTATCTAGGAGTGTCCAACACCGGCTCCTGAATTATTACATTATTAATATCCTCAACACAACGAGAGACATGTCTCATTATTAGCAGCTCGGCACCAGGGCCACGATTTTCCAATTACTGCCACAGAGTCAGTCTGCTCAACGGCAAAAAACACATTTGCTTCACCTTGAAAATGCTCTCTGTTTCAGTACAACTAAAAGGTCAGTTCACACATTTTACACCGAAAAAAGAAAAAAGCCAACAAACATATGTCAGGTTGTTATTTATCTCAAAAAGTACATATGTAAGTTTGTACTCTGAGATAATTAACTGTAAAAATATTTCTTTCTTTAATCAAATCATCACTACAATGTAACAATTACATCAAACTACCAATTGAGGATTCTTGGCGGGATTTACTGATTTACCTTGGTGTATTTATACCGTGGTGTTTGGTTCAAGAGCCAACTCTGCGTGTCGGCAATTCAGGCTTCATTATTGTTTTGATGTAAATGACTTCAAGCTGTCACCAGCCGACCATCCCACTATTAAAATTCCCTGGTAGACTGAGGAGCGAGAGGTATTAAATTTATTTTCTTCTTGCCTCTTTCCTTCCTGCCTCATAAGCATAACAATTCAGCTCTGCAAAAAGGAAAGCTGGTGAAGAACAAGACTCACTTAAGCCTTTTTAGCTACCTGTAGTGCTGACAGGTGTAGTGAAGTCATGTGTTTTTGCAGAGAGATTCACACAGACTTCCTCACTTAGCTCAGTTCCACTTTCCTAGCCATGTTTATGACTTCACCTCCTGCAGTGGCCCTCGGGCAAGAAGAAAACAAGACTGCCTCACAACAGACACATTTTTTTAGACTCAACAAGCAAACTGCTGGAACTTTCCAAGGAAAAGGGGGCTCTCTCTTGTACTCACAGTTAAGCTTCTGTTTGACGAGAGCTGGACTCTTACAAACATGGAAAAATAAACACATTTCTAATGGCAGGTCAAGTCTATTCTTTTTATTTCGTGCCAAATCATTACAAAAACTAAGATTACTGCCTTGCAACAAACCAGTTGCATTTACAGTTTGCATCCACATCTTGTGAAAACATGGATGCTTCTTCACACACATCAGTTAAGTAACTGACCAAATATCTCTCAAAAAACCCACCATGTCATCACTTCATCGCTTTATCCCGTTTGACATTCGGGTGAATTTTTTTGTCATTATTAAAGTATGAATTCTTGAGTTATGGCCAAAATCGTGTTTTGTGAGGGTCACAGTAACCTTGACCTTTGACCACCAAATTCTAATCAGTTCACTCTTGAGTCCAAGTGGGCATTTGTGCCAAATTTGAGGAAATTCCCTTTTTAATTCAAAAAGAACCAATTATTACCAAGACCTTGGCAACAATGGTTAGGAGAAACTTCCTTTAAATATGCGGCAGAAAAAGGCATTTTTAAATACTGACAAATTCTAAATTACAAAAGAATTGAGAAAATATTATGCAAGGTTTAATAATGTGGTTAAGAAGTTTTAAATCCTGAACATGAAAAGATAAGTAGATGTTATTATTACACCTGAGTTGAAGTATCAGACAACTGCACTGCATTTACAGAAAATCACACAGTCAGACCCTTCTACTTAGTAGTTTCCTTTACAACACACACTCTCGAACACAGCAAGAACCCCTGGAGACAATTACCATGTCTGCTTTCAAACTTCGACTTCAAAGAAAAATTCCCGGGAATCTAAGGCATTAAAACTTCTTATTTTCCACCACAATCTCCTTTTATCGGTGCCACAAATCCAGCTCTACTTAACACAGGTGCTGTCAGCAAAAAGGGCTCGTATTTTAAGCAAGGTAACAAACCACTTCACAGTGGGCATTTGATTTCATAATGTGGAAATTGAGAGTGACCGGGGAGTTTATGAACATGTCTGTCTCTTAAGGTGAATATTTGCTTTGATATTCTGACACTGGGGTACAGCCCTCCCATCTGTGTTCACTCAGCCTCTGTGGGAAATAACTGTCTTTTCCCTCCTTCTCTCGAGGCTGGCGGTTTGAGGAAGGAGCACAGAAGGAAGGCTGTCCCTTGATTCTTATCAAAGGCGAGTTTTAGGTTTCTCTAAGCCCATGGGTTAGTGCAACAGCTTACAATAGATAAGATGATCATACTGATACTTTCAGAGGAAAAACTGTTAAACAGAAGGTGTTGAATGAAAGTGCTTTACAAGTCCTTTTCAATGTATACTTATACAGTTCCTGCTAGTGTGCTTAAGTATTTTTACTTAAGACACAATATGGAGATTACATGGATGTTTGAATTTTCCAAACCAATACAGCTCTGGATTAGTTTAGGCTATTAAAAAACACTCCTTAGTTACAGCTACTACACCCTGTTTCAGTCCTCACATGGCACATAAACACTTTACAATGATACTATGGCAGATTTACAACTTAAAAATTCTAAGTAACTTTTAAAATCTAACAGGTCCTGGATTTCAGACAAAGGCAGAACAACTGCAGCTTCTTGTGTCAAATTTCAAATTTTATCAGCTGCAGTTAAGCTAGTTAAGCTAAGTTAGCCCCATGAGTTGGTTGAAAACACTGTCCCTCGATGACTTTTAAATGCTTCCAGCATTCACTTTATGGCTGCAAACACACTAAAAAATATTAGTATTTAGCGACTAAACCTACATTTCTCAGGCAAAAAAGTCGTCCCTACCAAGTGCAAAATAGTTGAAAACATGAAAATAAATAAAGAATATTATTCTTGTACTGCAGTGTAGTCCAAATACAGATGTGAAATTTATCAATATTTTATAGATATCGTGATATCAGACTAGATATCTTCAAAGATATTGAATATCTTAACACAAGTGTTGTCTTTTTGTGGTTTAAAAGGCTGCATGACAGTAAAGTGATGTAGTCTGACTAGTCACGCTGTTCTGTTATTTGCCTTTACCCAATTATATCCACATTACTGATGGTGATCCATCCAAAATTTCATTGTGTAATATTTGTAGAAACCACTGATAGTCAACCCTATAATATCATGGCAATATTGATATTGAGTTAGTTAAGTTAGTTAAAAATATAATGATATTTGATTTTCTCAATATTGCCCAGCCCTATGTCCAAGAATTATAAAAATATAATTCTAAATATAATATGATGAGGAATACTGTAAAATCAAACTGTTATGTCTTACCTGGTTTGGTTTGATTAATCTATATTTGTAAGTTTAAAAGTGAGAACACACTTTAAAAATAGCAACAAGAAAAGGTGCTTTTAGGACGTAGCCTATTTGCTGTGTTTGATAAATATAATATTATCACAGATAATGTCTGAAGCTGCCGTGTAAACCTCCTTGAATCTGCGCTAAAGAGCACAAAGGAGCTGCTAACGTTACCCAAATCAATGCAAACTAGCTTGAGGAAAAACGACACCGTGGACATGATAGTCAGAAACATTTTTTTCCTTGACCAGTAAACCCACAAACTAATGTAGTTAGTTAATGTTGTTCTCCTTTGCTTAAGAAGTAACACTCACTGTACTACTTGTAGTAGTAACCCAGCAGCTTATTAGTGGACAAACATAATAATCCACTCCTTACATTTTTATGATTTTCAAAAGCAAAAAAATGACTACAGCTTTATCATGTGGAGAAATCTGATGATGAAGAATGATAGGCCTTACGTTATGATTGCCAACATGTAACTCAGACACCAACACTAACAGTTGTTATATACCAGTAAATCCTTGTATAAATGCTTTCTGCCTATGCTTTGATTGTGGTTTCATTGTAACTATATTAGAGGTCTCAATACAGCAACTTCTAAAAACATTAAATCTAACATTACATACAACTTTCACTGCATAATATATATTTTTTTTTTACATAAATGTTTCAGTTAAAGTCTACAAACGGTGATATGAATATGTGCTTTATATTATTCTTTTGTCTTATCCAAATGTCTGTTAGAGACTGTGTGAGAAGCTAAAAAGCTTCTCACACAGTCTATTTGAACTTGAGGTCAGAGGAGAGGATGACTCAGTTGCTTTTGGGCAATTCCAATATTATTTCAGCGACGCCTGGACACAAAGTGAATGACGAAACACCTTGAGCTTTTAATCTAAATGGAAAAAAGATGTGTTCTTCCATGGCATGACCAGGGACACAGTTAATCTGCGATAACATGCCTATGTTTTTTAAACACCCAGGGCAGGGGATGTACAGTTTATAGATGAAGTGCCAGCATTATTCAAGTAATTATGCTGAATCTTATTCTCGCTACACTGACCACCAGAAATTTGAGAGGGGAAGAAAATGATGTTGCATGTAAATCAATACTCTACTTCACACACTGAGCCTGCCAAAGTATTTGATGGCAAATTGCCCAGTGGACCATGGCAGAAGAGCTTGTGCACTGTGTGCGTCGAGAAATTTCACTAAATATGGCAAAGGAAAGATAGGAAGCTGGCAACGGGGGGAGTAAGACTGCAATTTCCTTATTGATTCTCAATACATGTTTAAATGATGCCAATATTTTACTGACTCAACAGTATAGTATATTAAATTTACATGACATGCATTTGTATGTGTGGTAAAATATCTAGTAAAACCTTCCCAGCTAAGAAAACAGTGTTAGAAGCCTGATGAGGTGGATAAAGGTGAACTTTAATATTTCTTGCTGCTCAGTAAGGAAATCATTTGCTTATAAAATGCAGCAATCTATCTGTTCATTCATGTGTAAACATTAATTTTTCATGTGGTTAACTAGTCTCTGTCATGCTGATACGCTGTTGTCTATTTGACAGGAAATCACACATGAATGCTTATCAGTCAGTTTTTATCAGCTGTGATTTTGTCAACCTGTTAAATGGAGCCACAGCGACATCATTTTTACTTGTTATGTACTTGTAAATGTGACTGATTGTGTGATTTCAGGTGCAGCAAAACAATCCTTGATTAAGCTTGACAGTTTGTGACATTCAAGGGAGCTGCGTGAACACTGCATTTGGACTGGTGCAGCCCATGTAGCTCTATTTTGTTTTTCAATTTTGGAGCCTGGGGGCCCTTTAATGATGTCAGATAATACCATTGACAAGTCAATATGCTTCTAATTGACACCTTAACTGAAAATATGAATAATTAATCATAATTTCTTGCAAAAAAAGCTGCCTTTAAAAATTCAAAATTTGATCCTAAATGCTTACTGAGAAACACAGGATGCTACCTTTTCAAACCTGCAATATTTCAGTGCACATGGGGGTAAGAAGGTTGAGAGCCACAGCTTCAGTGTGTTATCCACTGGAAATACACTGTTTGCACGCTATTTTAGAAATAGACAGGGCTTAAAAGTTCTCTGTATAGCAGCAGTGGTTTTATATAGCACCTCAACCTTTGCTGGAGGACTGCTGAGGATCCAACATTACACACCTCATCTCAGTACAAAAGGTCACAAGAAGATTTTTTAACCTCAGTGAGGTCCTAACCCAGCTATTTCTGGGAAAAATCGTGTTTATTCTCAAAGTTATATCCCTGATACTTGAAATGTTGGAGTTTGCTATAATGTAGCATCTTCAATGTTACATTAATCTCATCTAGTCTTGAATGCACTATAGTGAACAGCCCTCTCCTTATCCTACATTGGGTACTGCTAGCGGCTGTAATGCACCATTAATAAATATGTCCTGTAGATCAGGACAACCCAGTTTTGTTTGATTCCTTATTGTCCAAAATAGGGGTGGATGATAAATCCAATATACTCAAGGTATTGCAGCTTGTGCAATATATAAAATGACTATGCCTGTGGACTACGAGTATAAATTGTCACATAGTTTTTATAAGCCCCTGGCGTTTAGGTTCCCTCATTCTCCTCTGTGGCTCTCTGCCTCTTGCAGACACACAAACACAAAGCAGGCTTTTCAGAGCACTGGACCATAACTATTTAGTCACATTTTGCGACCATGGAGAACTACTGCGATTCGCAAATACTATTAATATATGAACTGAAGAGCTGTTAGTCTGTTTCCAGCGTACAGTAAATAAATCATCACATTTCACAGCACTGTGATAACAGTCTAACTAGCTCTGAATGCTACCATTTGGTCACATATTGCGACCAAAATGTCAAGATATATACAGGGTACTGGGATATAGCCTTAAAATATCACAATTTCTTTTAAAGCCATTTGGCCCAGCCCTGGTCAGCGCTGACCGCTGTTGTTGATGCTGGAACGTGACAGACTCTCTCCTCCATTAGCGCACTCTGGAATGAAAATTTAGAACCAGTTCATTTCACATGAATCAGTACTCTGAACTCCTTCTGTTTTTGTTATTTTATACTCTTATAAAAGAGTCCACCGCTTTTTAAATAATCCATGCAAAGGTAAAACAGTGTATCTGTGGATGCTCGAACACTTTCTGTAGTTTCACCTTGCTACCTTTCAGCTCTAAATTTGAAAGTCGGCCCAAAAGATTTGAGCATGAAGGCAAAGACATTTCAGCAAGACATCACCACACAAAGGAAAAGCACATCATTTTGATGTTAATTCTGCTTGATCACAAGCAGGTAGTTGGTGTATATGGGGCAGACCGTGAATTCCCTGCTTCCCTCGGCACATATCACCAGAGCCTCATTGAAAATAATGATCACACTCCTCCTGCCATTTACATCGACAGCAGCTCATACCGAGGCACAATCCCCTGTGTTGCAGAATTAAGACATTTACTGAGTGAGACTAATGGAGCTCATGCACTACAGATAAATAACAGCATTCAGTTGAACAAAATGAAACAATAGAGGGAAAACTTTCTTTTGGTCATAAAAAATTAATTCAATCTGGTTCTTGTGTTTGTTACTTATCAAGCCAGTCTATTCATAAAGGCTCTGGCAATCTTCACTTGATGCTCACGACAACAGCTGGCAGCACCTAGCCGACAGCTTGTGGACACAACCTCTTAAAAGATCTCATTAATGTGTTCTCAAAACAAATGAATGGAAAAACTTGTTGCAGGTTTCACGACTTTCTAGTTTTTTTCTGCCCAACTGCTGCTTGCATATTCTGAAAAGCTACTCTATTGAATATAAAGTAATCTCCTACTATTCATTTCATTACAAGTGGTCAAACCATTTTTTTAAACCTAATAACATGCGTTTGTTGCCTTGCCTAAGGAAGAAAACCTAAATGTGGAAACTGTGCATTTAGTGTGAAAAAGAAAGTTTTATTCTGACAAAAGACAAAATTAATGTAATGAGCGTAACTTGACCTGACATCCTTAAACAACCACAACCGAGATTGGAGGGTTACCTTGAGCGTCATAATTTGATGTTTAGTGTCAGTATTTGCGAGTTGGGAGTGAGAATGTGTTGGTAAAAGCCATCCTGTGAGCATTACAAAAGAAAAGAAAGAAATTTCCAAATTTGCATAATGCATTGTTTTTTTTTTGTTGACTTGTTAGATCATCAACCGGAATAATATAACTGTGATCAATATTATTCCTTTTAAGCCAAATCAGACCATCCTTATTAAAAAGATTTAATATCAGAAGGGAATATGCGTTAAGATTATACAGATTGAATAGCAAAGAAACCAAAGATTTAAGATACTCACTGAAAAGTCATTGACCCAATATATTTTGTTGAGCATTTTAAGTTTTCCAGTATTTTTTTTCCTCTCTTTTTCCTTTGAGTATGTCCTGGGAATAAGTCAGACTGACTGTCTTGATGGGCAAATGGAAGCAAATTCTTTTTTAGTTTGCTGCACACAAAAAGAGAAAGATTAATGGCACTGGAAGCATGGACGGCCTCCCTCGCCTCCCCCTCTCTCTCCATACTTTCCTCCCCTCTGATGTCGCTAGCAGGAAGTTGCTGAGCAGACATGTCATCCAGCAGAGTACAATTGAGTTTGTAATCTCTGACCCTGCAGTGGCAGAGAGTCTCTCGCTCTCTGTCTCTCCGGTTCTCCCTCTTTATGAGAGATACTTGTGGTTATACTGCTGCTGGGTTGGGGCTTGGCTGGATAAAGATCTCTTCTCAAATGAACACACACAGGCATGTGTGACATAAAGCAATTGCTTAGGCATGCCTGGGGAATGCTGGCAAAAACACTCAAAATCAGCTAGACGTAATGAGTGAAGTAATGCCTGTCCTCACATTTGGATTGGAACAGGCGTAAAGAATAATGATTAAATTGAGAGCTCATCCAATTTCAGATAGCACCATCGCAGGGAAACATGAACGCCCACTGACTTTGTGCAAAGTACTTACTGAATGCGCCACAAAACCTTCATTCATTTCCTCATTCCAAAAGAGAAAACTGGCACAGACACTAGCCTCATGAGGAGCCATTTTGGGGCATCAACAACAAACACCAGATGTGGAGATGGGAGATAAATGTCAAACATATTGATTCTATGCTTCATTAAAGCTTATTGTGGGAGGTTGGTGTTCGCCTGCGGCAACACAGTAAATACATCACAACATTAAAATCTACAGAGGTCTCGTTTTTCCCATTTTATGCAAACATTGTTTAACACAGTTGGGGTCGTTATTTCAAAGAGAGCACAAACTGAGAACCAGACGACTGTTACATAAACTAAAAACAAAAGGCTGTTCCAGTTACATCTGCTGGGACATGAAAGAAATGCAAACACACCTATTCAAAAACAGCAACAGCTAAACATACTTAAACCACAAAATCACAGGCTTTTAAAGTTAGGACAGAAACAGTTTCAGTCCATTGACTTGATTTAATTCCTTTGATTTTATTTACTACCCTCCCTCGATGTATTTAGCAGTATTTAGAAAGTATAATTTATTTCTTCAGTAATGCAGGCAATTGCAGGGAAGCTAGGTTGTCTACAACAAGCCAAACAGCATTGGAGAAACACTGATTAGTAGCATGAAAGTGTTTTTACTGGTTTAATTCAGCGGAAGATTCAGCTACTGCTAAAAACTTCCTAAACAATGATCACTGAGGGAATCATAACCAGGAGAAATTTCAGCTGGTTGTAACCTGAAATCCTCACAACTAGATGCCACTAAATCGCCCTCAGTCCTAAACTGTTCCTTCAATGACCAACAACAAATATGTTTTCCTAGTAAAAAAAAACAAAAACAAAACAAGAACAATTTCTTTCTTTTCTTGTTGATTCGTTTTTAAATTTACATCAGACTGTCTTATTTCAATGCAGCAGTTACAAAACAAGAACTAGATTTCATATCCTTTCATTCCTATTCTGCTACAGTCAGTAATATTAGTCAGTGGTGTATTATTATGAGTACCTTGCAGGCTTTCCTGTTTATGTCCTAAATGACTGTAATGGAGTAATGACTACATAATGACCTTGACTTTTGCAACATTTTTCCCAGTTCAGAAAAGAGACTGCTTCACAGCTTAGAAACATGTCTAACATTGAAGAGGTCCTCCTTAAAAGACCAATAATGATCATAAATTTTAAAGACTAAAGAAAGAAGAATCTGAACCTGTTTAGCATTCAGTCTAACAGCTTGGTATTCAGTTACCTCTCTTTGATTCTAACATATTTTCATCAACACTGCTGTCTCTCAGACCATCAAAGGAAGCTGTCTGAAATTACTCGTGTTGCCTTTATCTTTGTTCCAAGTTCCTGTGATCAGCATACAGCAGGAGGAACAAGTCCTATTAAATGTGCAGAACAAAATGGTGGAGAGATAATAAAGGGAGGGGGGGCTTCACTGACAGTTCCCCCAACAGCAGGAATTGAATGACATTCAATGAAGTGGTTTAAGGACAGCAGTGAAATTCTAAACAGTGTAGCAGGCCATTTCAAGTCTGGCAGATGGTTCTATGTATTTTTCATGCTGTTGAAAACCTGTGACTGAGGTTTGGTTGGTTGTCATCCAGTGCCTGGGGACTCTGGACTGAATGCATTCTACACACCACTGCAGAATCACATGATGTCTGACCTCTCTGTCATGGCAAACTGCCCAGCAAGGAAAAGGGAGGAAGGGGAGGAATGTGAGTGAGTAGGACTGAGGGTTGTGCAGAACGAGATAGCAAGAGAGAGAGAGAGAGAGAGAGAGAGAGAGAGAGCGATGCATAGCTGCATGTAAGTGTGCACGACTGTTCACTGAGCATAATCTGACTTCTCCACAAAGACATACAATTTTACTGCCCTGACCTGTAAAACATACTGTTAGAGGGAAAGTGGGGGATAATATGAAGATGGAATGATGGAGGGGGGAGGGGAGCCGCTACTGCTATGGATTCACGCAATGTTACAGAGAAAGAGGGGGAAGAAAAAATAGCATTGCCTGACTGCCTGACTTACCTTCCTTTGGAATGCATCCAATATATCCTCTGTGTGTGTGTGTGTGTATGTGTGTGTGTGTGTGTGTGTGTGTGTGTGTGTGTGTGTGTGTGTGTGTGTGTGTGTGTGTGTGTGTGTGGCATGCTGGCAGGAAGGCTTTCAGCATATAAATATCACATTACCACACAAGGAAACGCAGGCATCAGTCCGAGCTTCCAGTCGGCCTAACAAGCACGGGAGCCGCTCAACTCTGGAGGTCAGAGGGAGAGCTCGCACAAATGGAATTCCACAGAAACCAGCACTTCTTTTAACAGATAAGTGGCTAAGCTTGCAGCTATGTGATGCACCATACACCTATGGTTTTAGTTATCTGACATGTGCTAGTGTGCACACATCTACTGAACTGCTGTCTATATACATGGATATACATACTCTGCTTTAATGGGGTACGATATAAACTCATCAAGAAGCTGAAAGTTACAAAGAAGAACAAAATAAAAGATTGTTTTATTAACTGGAGGGTAAAAGATAAAATACAAAAGAGGCCAATGCAATGACACTGAGACTGAGATAATATAAACTGCATATACAGAGCAACAATGACTTCTGATTAAAATGAAACGACTCAGCTGGGACAATAGTGGCGTTATCAGGGCAGTGAAAAGCTTCTAAGATGACTATGTGATTTTTTTTTTCATCATCATCATCATCATCTATTTTGTACATGTTTTTTTTAAATTATTGTTAACGGCTATGTTTGCAAATAACACAAATAACGGAACACATTTATTTCTCTGCTGCTCCATCAGTCAATCTCTGAAGTCTATTCTGGGTCCACTCTTAACACACACTATAATATACAGTGATTTCTGTACTAAAATGTATGCAGATGATACTGCTTCATACATCAACCAACCAACCAACCAACCAATCAACCAACCAACCAGTTACATGAAATCATACAAGGTACAACTAGGGGTGCGCCATTTCATATCGTCCACAATAATATCGGTATAAATTTTAATATAAGAAAAAAATTGCATCACGAATGGCAATATTTTGACTTGTTGACATATTGGTGTCTTACCGTTACGTACAGCACTAACAAAGGTGGCTGTGGAGTGGAGTGACCTCAATTGTTTCTGTTGCTTTACAAATTAAAACCCACCACAGACTTAGTGAATTCAGCAGTGGCACTGACAATGGTGTCCTCGAATGTGCTCCAGACCGTGTAGTGTAGGGCAGACTGTGGGCGGGCTCTGATTGTTCTGACCCTTTACGGACCTCTCGCATCACTTGAAGCATGTGTTGGCTTTTTTTGTTGTTGTTTTTTTTTTTTCATATTTTAGCCCCTCAGCAAGATGGTCCCTTTCCAGGGTTCTCTGTTCTGTCAGATCGGTATATAGAAATTACTTTTTCTGATATACCATTGGAAACTGATACGGGCATGGAGATTGTCCAGTTCATTAACAAACGCCTGTACAATGGCGAGAAGGATGCTTGGCAGAAACGATCCATGTGGCCAGGATCCCAGCCCCTACACACTTGCCACGGTGCCTCTCCAGTATAGAGATGGATGAGTGATGGCTTGACTTTAAGCTTTAACAGCCACTTGACCAATCACAAAAGCATAATCATTATTTGTAAAATGTGTATGTAACATGTGAAAGAATTAATCTGCATAAATGTATGCAGTTTCCCATACGCCGATTTATTTGTGGTGGCCTGCCACAATATGAACATTAGCCGCCACATACTGATTTTCTAGGTTTTTTGTTTTTTTTTTTACCAGGACACAGTTTTTTTTCTCCTCATGTTTTTTGAATTAATTTATATTTTGTGGAAAACACATGAAACAGCTACATACAGGGTTTCCCACACATTCATTTATTTGTGGCAACTCCCCACCATTACAACATCTGCTGCCATGTATTGATTTTATATTTCTGAGCTGGACATTCATTAGGAGCAGTGGTGGAATATATATACTGCTTGGTTATTCATTGCTTTATACTCGCAGGTCACAGAGCATAATGTGGACACAGACGTAGCAGCAGAACACCAGAAACTTGACTGTTCATTCGATTCTCTGAACTTAAGAGAGGGGACACAGAATATATATAAAGGGATATACACAGAAAGAAAAAAATACTGTTTGCTTTTGCCAGTTGCTATTACATACATGTACTGCAGGCATGTCAAACTGGTCCACAGGGGGGCCGGTGTGGCTGCAGGTTTTTGTGCCAACCAACCAAGAGCACACAGTTTGACCAATCAACTGTCTGAAGACGGAGATCAGTTGATTAAATGAGTCAAGTCTGGTGTGCTGCTACTTGGTTGGAAACAAAACCTGCAGCCACACCGGCCCCCCTGTGGACCGGTTTGACATGCCTGATGTACTGTATGTAAATAATACAATTGCATGCTGTATGCAAATGATAGTCATATACTGCTGTATGCAGACAATATAGTCATATACATATACTGTATGCAGATGATACAGTTGCATACTGAATGAAGATGATACTGCATAACTCAATCCTGCAGCAAGTCCTCATTTAAATGACATTTCAGAATGCATTACTTAAGCAGCTGAACAATATTCTAGCGTTATTCATGTTTAATGTCTTGCTCTTCTTTCCTGGTGATGACTCAGGTGAAAAGAGCCTTTAAAAAATTCTTAAGTTTGTTTTAATTTTGCGAAATACATCTGAATTTGTGTTTATATAGCCTGTAAGTGTATTGTGACTTATTGACGAATGAAATGTGAAACCTCAGTCTGGACCAGTTGGGAACCACTTCTGTAAGCCATACAGCACAAGCCACATCTCAAATATGTACATCCGATATACATGAGCGCCAGGGGACCTGCATTATGTTAGCCTTCAACATACCCAAGGTTAATAAAACATGCTTATCTGTGAAACATTGGGCTGCACTGCTGTTCAAAAACCTCGGTAAATGTTGAAACTTCCATATTGCATTACTATGCCTACATTTCACCATCAGGAAATCCATAGGCTCCTTTGAGCAGATAATATATGTATGCATCAAAACACACACACTCAAACACACAAAGCCTTTGCTTTCTTGCCCTTAAAGTAAATTCATATAAATCAATACAGCACTGAACAGTCACCAGTTTTTCTCTCAGCATGCCTGTGCAAAAGACTCTCTGAATTGTATTCACCAAGACATGTAGCTCTGCAGCTGGTGTTATGGTCTTTGCAACAGAGAAATAAATCAGACCCTTATTAAGAGTGTGGACTGATCCAATCAATTTTTTCACCACAGGAGTGTAAGTTGATGGTGTGATTCGAGCTCTGTATGCGGTGAGATGTGCATTTGCCTGTGCTGTGAACCTGACTGAGAATGGGTCTGTGCATGTGTAGATAAATGTTGTACTCAAAATATAGTAATGCTTCATTTTATGCACGATTTTAAAATATTGAACAGTTAAGTGTCATTTGTATGTGTGAAGTAAACCATCTGCAGCATATCCACCAACCATAAACCTGATTAGCTTGGCCTGGGCTCTCTGCTCATCCTTTTTAATTATGTCCCTCTGCCTCTTCTAGCAAAAACATTCCAGTTTTCAATGTCTAACTAGAGTTGGGCCAGTGTGAAAATTTGAGTGATGTACTTGACTCAGCAGCGTCTCCTGAGCAGAACATTATAAAACTGTGTGTCAACAGAACACCAGCATCACATAGCATCTTGTAACATTAGAGCTCTCGCTCCACACTGAACCCATTAAATATGCTCTTCTATAACATCATGTAAACACACCATGAAGCTATTATCTGTGCGTTTGAGATCAGACTACAGACAAAATAAAAGATGAGTGAGGAGCCTAACTGCTATCTTACTAAATTTGCAATGTTACAAGAGAGCAAACAGTAAGTAAAATTAGCCTAGCTTGTTTTTAGCAGAAACTTTCTACTTCTCTGCAATCTCACCCCAGCCAGCTAACACTGCTCAGGTTTTTTAGTGAAACAATAGAAGGTTTCATGTAAAATGTTCTCATTTCAACGTCAAGAATCAGCAATTCCTCCTTCATTGTGGAGCTTTCAAAGCGAGCTTCAGGAATAAATAGACAGCAAATGTTTCAAATCGGATGTGTTATTTATGCAGTTTTTGGTTCTTAAAGACACTTACTCGGCCATGCCCCCTTTTATCAACCCAAAAAGTTAAAAAAAATACACTGCGTATGCCGCTCTCTCCTCTCTGCTGAAAATTAATCTCTTTTATGTTGCCAACACTAGCCGTACACATGACCTGCTGGACACAAATGGCTCAGTTAGACCATTTATAAGCATAATATTATATTAATCATGCTGCCATATTGCTTATTACTTTTTTTTCTTTTTACAATTTCACTTGCTATAATGACAAATGCTGGTTCGGCCAGTTCGCATATAATAAAAATGGTTTAGCTTCCGAACCGGACCGGCAAAACCGTGAATCAACCCAACTCTATCTGTAGCCTACCTATCTCCTCCCCAACACCTTCCATCCCGGCTTTCTGCAGACAGCAGGTCAGGCGTACATCTCCACCTACTGCTGAGTGAGCACTGGGGTGGGGTGGGGATGGAGAGACAGAGCACAGATCATAATGGCTGGCCAATTATCAGCAGTGTGGGGGGCTGGGGAGTTGGGAGGAGTGAGAGATTATGGGGAGGATGGATCAATACACCAGTCAGTTTCTAATGAGCGAAAGAATTGGTCCAAGTAAAGCAGATGGAAATCCTGCTCAGCCTGGGGTGGTCTTTCTTCACTGTCTGTCAGCAGGGTATCAGGTTTTTGGTGCTTTTTTGTACAACAGCGCCCCAGCAGGGGAGTGACTGCAATCACACTAGATCAGTGATATTCAAATATTTACAACATTTACTGCATTTATAGTGTTTCTCTCATGCTCTCCTGATCCACCCACATTCCACTTTCTCTAAATATTTCATACATCACTAGGGGCAGATTTGAAAGAGCCTGAAGAATAATGGCTGTCTGTCCTTCAACACCACCCCAACTCCCCCTCCCCCCTTTTAACCACCCACAACTGCCAGCACAGGACAGTAAATCCTACACCTCACCCACTCGCCGAGCCCAGCAGTTCAGCCGTGTGCTACTATGCACTCACACAACATGCACTTTTTTGCTTACATGAAAGGAGCCGAGCTTACACTGCTAAACAGCTAAAAGTCGCTGCTTTTTTTAACAAAATGGTGACTGAAATAAGCACGAAACAACTGTTCTGCGGCATCAATAGGCCTGTGGTACTGTTGTTCTTCTCTGGTTGCTTCACTATTTTCTACATCTGCCTTTCTTTCTTTTTTTTCTGAGGGGCCTTGTGTTGGGTGGGGGTGTTATTTATGGCTGCTCTGTGCATGTGGACACACACACACACACACACACACACACACACACACACACACACACACACACACACACACACACACACACACACCCTTTCACAGGATGAAAGGGCAGTCACACTGCCTGCAAACATGATTTTACAGCCCTGGGTGGAATGAGTGGTGGAGGAGAGAATGAGGACAGAGTACAAAAGGGGAAAGCCCTTAGATTTACAGGTCCCAGCAGCCAGAATGCAAACCACGTAGCAGCACGCATTTTTAAGATACATTATTTGTCTTAGAAATAAGACAACTGACTTTTTGCAGGAGGACACACATGTTAAAATGTGTGAGCAAAGATGCATGGAAACACATCCTAAAAGGGCATAATTGCATTTTCCACTGGTCTGTTTTTTTTAACTGGAACAATTTCCAAATGTGATCCATTTTAGGATCTTATCAACAACTGCATACAAACGCGTGTGTACATGGGTTTGCGAGCTGGTGTCTTTGCACAGTTTCACTTTAGACTAGAGTAGGTAGAGTAAGACATTTAGATGTTTGACTACAACATCAAAAATAACGAGTTGTAACTGATCAAATAAGGGTGTGTATTTGTACAGAGAGTTCCCTCTGACTGATGTGGTAGAGGAAGTTAATGCTCTTAACAATTACTAAGCCGCTTGAAGTACAGCTCAACACTCTTAATCAACAACATAAATGCCCATAAATAAACAAACATGTTCATAACAGGAGTCGGAATCACCAGAGGGCTCCCGATATGATATTATCATGATAATTTAGTCACAATACAATATTAGTGTGATTTTAAATGCTTTGCAGTATGCTGAGTATTGTGAACACATAAATTGCAATCAATCGTGATGAAATACTTTTTTTAACTATAAGTTATATCTACATAGGATAGTTTTCAGTCTGTTCATCTCACTTCGATCAGTACTATTGCAGCAAAATGTATCTGATTTTAAATCCACTATTGCAATGCAAAATGTTACAACACTTTACTGTACTGATTGTGTTTATAGTTGAGTTGTTACTCGTAAAGCCTGACATTACTTGTACTTAAATTAGGGCTGCAACTAACGATTATTCTTGTTGTCCAATAACCGGCAAAGATCAAGTATAAAATGTTAGAAAATAGTAACAAATGTCAATCCTGATTTCTCTGAGCCCAAAGTGACATCTTCAAATTCTTTGATTCAGTCCAAAACTCAATTAACTATCGGTGTAGACATTACAAAAAACAACTAATAATCACATTTAAGAAGCTGGTTTGTTTAGCATTTTGGATTTAAAAAATGATGATTATTATATAAATTGGTGATTATTTCTCTAATCTATTTATTGTTTCAGCTCAAATAAAAACCAACATACAGTTTACTGTATATGGATGAGACCAGCAGTCCTCAGACAGAGCAATCTCTCCAAAAGCCGGAGGCAATCCAGCCAAGACGAGGATGGCAATGTAATTAACTCTAAATGTGTTCCATTGACAGCGAATGGGAGAGCGACTCTGTACACACATGATGACTGAATGGGGAGTAGGTTGTATTTCCCACTTTATACTTGGTAAAACTACAATTAATTACATCAATTTGGGTATAAAAACCCAAGTTAACAGTTAATGAGTCCAAAAAGGGGCAGCACTGACCATACTGCCAATGGAGCACCTCCATGTTTTGCCACATCACATGTTCAGAGTCCTCGTAACACTCTGGTTAAGGGTGGATTTCAGTTTAAGTGTTATAGGAGACATAAAATTAAAAGAAGAAAAAGCAGCAGTACACTCTATTGTCTTATTAGTAATTAGAGGGTTTTCTTCGCTATTTCTGTCTCCTGTGGCTGTGAGACAAAAAAATACGCCCTTTTTGCTGTGAATGTATGCTGCATAACCACAGTAAAACTAATAGGCTGGTGCCAGTGTAATGTGTGTATATAAAGCATTTGGGTTGGATGTAGCTGGCATAGTGAGGGCTTGGATTTGTGTTTTGGTGGTTCTTCCTGAGGTGTATACTGCCTCCAATGGGAAAGACTGAAAACAGGCAGGGATATTCTGGTGAAAAGGTGCAGTCTGACATCTGCTGGTAAGAGACGACATTGCAGCAATTGTGCACACAAGGTACAAAATCATGATCAACTCAAATAGTTTCTTTCAGTAAAATACCCAAGAAACACACAAGACAGTGTGTAGGAAGAATTATAGTCATCCTGCAAGCATATAAAACTGTCCAGATTTTCTCTAAGCAGCTATAAGTTTGTAATTTCACAATGATTTAAACTCACAAGAGTGTTTCTGTCTGGAGGATAATTACGCTGTTAAAAACATTGTATGACTGTGTTTTTCTTTCCCACACTGTGTGGTCTTGGATGAAAAAAGCCTCTGGATGTCTATAAAATAATAATGCGCTATCCAAGAGGTCTGGGTGTTTAGCTGTGTGTCAAAATTTCCACAATGATGTTCATCTGATTCCTGCAATTCCAATACTATTACACGATGAGACAAAATGTGGGGCAGAGAGACTGGAGAAGCCAAACACAGGAGGGTGGGAATTATAACAATTACAGCATTCAACACGAAACACGATCAAAAACAGCAACGACAGCAAACTGTCCACCAAGTCAGCAAAAAGCCGCACACACATTTTTGCCCATTTTATTGCAGCTAGCTTGGTTCACAAAGCACCCAAACAGACTCTGAACTCAAAAAAATAAAATTCTCCAAGTCACAAGTAAACAAGTAACTTGGCAAAACATCACAATAGCTTTGTGTGGCCTTATTTCACACTTTTATTCAAGTCTTTTTTTCCTCCACTTTCCCTTCAGCCTATTTAGCGCACACTTTGATTAAAATAAAATACTGTTCTTGTCTTTGCTTGATGGTTTTGCTATAGGGCCTTGTCCTGGTTTATGTACACTGTTTCTGAATTGCCACCCACATTTCTGATTTGTGTGGCGATTCAATGACACTATTGTTATTCTTAAGTTATAGTCTGTGCTTGGGTTGAAGGGGAGCCTGATTCGACCACCAATCTCACAGTCGAATTGTAGCAGATTTATATTTAATAATCAGAGCACTCACATTATAACGTGGTGCCCACAGGGCGCTAAATGTTAATTAACTCATGAACAATTCTCTGTCAAAATCAGCAGGGGGGGCAGCTGATTATGGCCTGCTGCTTGCATCTCTCTTGCACTCTGAGATTTTTTTGTTTACAACCACAGAGAGAGAGCAGGGACCAAACTAAATGACACCTTCTGTCTGTCTATCAGTGTCTTTGCTCCCTTTCGGTACTGTGGACAGCACCGCTGCCACACCTACACACGCCTACACACGCACCCCCAACAACAAACAAACAGCACTTGATGGAATACATCTTACTGCAAAATAAGTTGCTGCACTGTTGTTGAGAATATGAATCAATAAGAAAAAAAAGCATATTTGACGTTCAGTCGATGACAGGCAAGATTTTAAAAATTAGGTTCAACTATGTAAACTCTTAGTCTGGGACACCCCTAGTCTGCACTGTGCTCATTACTCTGGTAAGATGTGATTGTGATGCTTGACTGACCTGTTCTCTGAACTGCTGCTGAGAGAGACAGTCGGTCACGTTGACGCAGCCCAATAAGCAGCCAGTGGGATAGTCTTTAGGAAACCTGGGCTCTGTGCACACACACACACACACACACACACACACACACACACACACACACACACACACACACACAAACAGAAACAATTACACATTCGCCAACACACTAAAACTACACGCATTATACCAGACGTTGTGTGCAATTTAAAGTGTTGTGTATAAAACAGCAATAAGCAGATCACTTTCAGTATTCGCAGTCTTAGTTTGTGATTGTGTACCTTTCTTGTAGACGTGGCGGTACATGGTTTCCACCTCAGCTATCTCCTGAGGGGTGGGCCTCTTTGCTGCAGCAGCAATCCAAAGACGACCACGGTGGGACGTGTACCAAGTCCGCCCCTCGACCCTACAAACACACACAAAAAATGCATTTACTGTACCTCTGCTTTTACTGGCCTGACATAAAAAAAAAACAAGTCTCTGCAAGACAGTTAAACTATATTTTCAGGTTAACACTATGATTTTGTTTCTTTATCTTCAAAGCTCTTTTGATATTATGTTAATGTTTTACCTCTTGATGCCTTTGACCAGCAGTGTGGCCCACGGTTGGTGCATACTGAGGCACCAGCCTCCGTCAGACATCTCCTGCAGCTCTTTGTCTTGGAGCCGCAACTTTTGACGTTCTTCTCCTCCCTTTTCCTCTGTGGAGCTCTTTCCCTGCTTCGTGTTTCTCTTCTGGCTTTGACTGCCTCCAACATCCACCCACTGCAAAGTTAATTAGCGGTAATCACTTTCGTTTAGTACCATCTGTATGATCCATTTTCATGACAGATAAAGTTTCTGTTCTAAATGTGGGAGAAACAGCTGTCAAATGTTAATGTCAACCCATTTTACTGATCTTTTACTGTATCATTCTGGTCTGTATCACTCTCAAAGGTCAGCTTCTTTCAAACCAACATGGCTCAGTTCAAAATTTTTGTTTCAAAACGAAACAAAACAATGTCTTTTAAAAACGTAGTGATAGTTGTAAAGACATTTCTTACTGTTCCAATTAAGTTTTATAATCGCACAAATGACTAGAGGGGACACATTTCTACTTGCAGTGTTGACATTGAACCACAGGGTGACACCATTGTCACTCCCAGGATAAATGACATACCTCTGGTGCAGACTGCATGATGTTGGGGTTGACCAGCTCGCCGAGAGTCTGCCTTCCACCCTGTCTTTCAGAATACATGGGTGATCTTGACGTAGAGTCACTGTTCATAGCCCTGACTGTCTCATCCAACCTAATTATTCAAAAAATGTAAAAGGATATAGTGTCAAGTGTAATTTCACAACACAAATTGTTACTTGCAGCTTTGATTCACGCGGTGTCGGATCATCTCACTTGTTGTAGTACTCGTTGAGGTTGTTTCCTTCGTCAATCACTTGTCTGCCAGCGAAGTCCAACGTGATCTTTCTGTCCTTGCGAGACGCATGGCGAAGTTCTCTCAGCTCTTCTTCCTTTTTCCTCAGCTTTTCTCGCTCATTGGGTGACAGCCACTGATTGGAATCGGTGGCAAAGTAATCTGACTCATCATCTAGAACTTGTGTTCTCCTGACACTAAAGAGGACGGAAAATAAATAAGTTATCAGCAAGTTTTTGAAAACCTTAGGCTGCAACTGTAATGCACAGTTTAAGTGTAAACATTGCACAGCGAGCAGTAAACATATCCAGAATTGTGAATCTCTTGACTGTGTGATTTATGATACCTGTTCCTGTCATATTCCAGCAGTTTGTCTTTGTGCTGGACTGCCTTTTCCAAGCCAGCTTTCATCTTGGCCTCTTGGTGTGGGAGATAATCTCTTTCGCCACCATCTGTCACCAAAATAAAAACATTCGTAGCATTAACCTATGTCATTATTTCAGGGTTTTAGTATTTCATTCTGACTTTTGACTCTCACCTCCCATTAGCTTCTTTCTTAGTTTCTGGCTTTTGTTGGAGTCTCGTTGCAGGATTTCCTGCTCCTCTCTTGTGCAGACCTGAATCAGAAGTGAAAACACTGAGTGAAAAAATATGAAAATATAAAATAAGGATTGTCAGCAGCATGAGTGGATTGAAAAAGGGGAATCTAAGGACTCAACATGTTACCTACCAGACTTCCACAGAACAGGCAGGGTCCTGAGCCCTCTTGCTCACAAACGATGCGCCCACAACTGATGCAGTTGTTGATAAGTTTGTGCTTTTGGGCAAGGCATTCACAAGGATGGCGACCTGGGAGTAAGATGGACAGCTTGTCCTGTCCCTCTTTGGCATAGAGATTGACAAACTTATTTTTCTTCTTTGTTGAAGAAGTGCTACTGTTTTCTTGGGCCTGAAAAAGTTGCAAATGAGGAGAGGAAACAAGAAAAAAGGAAATAAATAGATGAGGAAAATAAATAAGCACAACAACAAAAATTAAATTGATTATCTACAACTTTAGGTATTTTGTCATTGTACTCAAACCATGAGAATTTACCTTCATAAAGTAGGGGATAAGACAATAAACGTTTGGGGTGGATGTGTACTCACCCTCATCAGATCAATGGGGGTTTTAACTGCCTCTGGTTCAGGCTCTGATTGGCTCACAGTCGGCAGCTCCTGTTTGTTACGGCCCTTGCGTTTAGACTTTTTCTGGGTATCTTTGGTCATATCTTGTGAATCTAGGAAAGGACAGCAAAAACTTTTTTAAAAAGTATTGTTTATTGTGCATTTCTTATTTACGTTGATATCACAGTTAAGTACATTTGCATTCATAAGACCTTTGATAATTAAAATGTATAATTATTTGCAACATTTATTTATGCTCAAGTACCCTGCATTGTGATTTCAGAGCAGGTTGTTAATAGCTTGCAGGAATTTTGTGTATAACCTCATTAAAAATATGTTAAATAGCAGAAATGAGACATTTATTGACCTACCTGCTGATGACAAAGACTCTTTGAGAAGAAGAGGACTTGAGGTATCTGCAGCCTGTTTTTTAGTCTTCTTCCATCTGCTGAGGAACTCATTTATGAACTGCCCTTTTCTCCCATCAGTGCCCTGCAGGAGGTCTCCAACATACTCCTCAATCTCTTCAGCGTTTTCAATGGTAAGAATATATCTAGACAGCAAAGTGACACAATTACATTTAATTTTTTACATTTATCGTCAAAGTGGATGTTTAAAACACTGAAGACTGCTTCTTTATATCTGTGTGGTTTGGTCTGCCATGTATTACTTCATTAATATTCAAGAGTTGATTGGCAAAAGGTACTTTACCATGTGTGGATTTTTCACAACTGCTACTACTACTACAACTATTTCATTAGGCCTGATATGAACTGCATTTTTTATCTGTCTTTGAGAAATATAATTAAAATATGAATGATCTCTCTTTCAAAAGAACTGGAATGAACAAGCAACATGTGTGCCTACATTTTGTCAATGTTTTCTCTTGTTAACAAGCCAGTGCCTGCAGATAATTGAAATAATATTTGTTGTGCCTCTATAAATTGGGCCTGGATCTTAGCATTTCATTGCTTTCTTTTTTTCTTCTTTTTTTTTAAATTGTTTTAGCGTTGTTCATTTTTTAAAATAATTTTTATGTAATTTTTTTGTACTCTTCAACTAAATTCTTGACAGCCATTTTTTGGGTCAGTTCATCCTCCGTTGCGCATTGCCTTATTTTTTATCTTTTGTCTTTTTTAACAGAATTCAGGCCTATTTGCTCAGGTTTGAAAGGGTTAAACATAAAGGTTGGGGACCACTGATTTAAGTGTCATAAACAGCACAGATACAGAATTGCACTAATCCAGGGCGTGTCACCTCGAAAAATGAGATTTAACAGATTGAATAGAGTCTGATAAGTTTGCCAGTGAAAGCACCGTTTGACTGTTACCTGACAAACAGCCCACACACCTGTCAAACTGTCTACCTGTCACTGTCACTGCTGTAATGCCAAACTTATTTAGCATAACTTTACCTGTGTCGAAATAAAGCAGTGACTTTAAAACCCACGCATAACCTAAATTAACACTATTATTATTGATTCAAATAGGAAAATTTAAACACAGTAAATGTTAGTAAAGCGCCACGCAGCTAGCTTTTAAGCTCCTTCACAGATGTTAGCTTGTCTGCAGCCCGTCAGCACTTTAACAGGCAGATTTATGCTAACGGAGGCTAACATCACTCACTGGACGATGTCTTCACACGCCTCCAGCCCGAACTTGTGGTGTAACTGGTCCACACACCACTGCAGCAAAGCCTCAGACATTTCAACAACTACAAAAAAGACTTTAAACTCAAGGCTGGAAACCAAATGTAGCGGCGGCGTGTCAAAGTGTAACTGAATCAACGTGTTTCCAGCCGGCGAAATAACAAAGGCGCACATATATAAATCAACTGCGTGGAGGCGCAGAATCCCGTCCGGAAACAACCTGTACAGTGGATTAAAGTTCCTACCAACGACATTGGCTTCCAGTCAAAAACACAGAGGCAGTTATTTAGTCAAGATAGATAGATAGGCTTTATTGTCTGCCCCGAATTGTGACAGAAATTCTCTTTATATACAATACACACAGTTTGCATAAAAACTAAATCAAAACATCTTAAAAACGCATTTAAAAATAAATTTAAAAAAATAAAAATTAAAAAATTAAAAGTCTCTTTAAGGGTTTAAGATAATTTTCTATTCCCAGTTGGACTTTTACTGTTGTGAGACCATGAACTCTTTTTATCAGCTTTAATCCTTTGAAACCTGGATCATCATCAGTTTTCTTGCCATTAAACCATTTGAGACCTGAGCAAACTGGTTTGATTTCTTTAGAAATTTAGACATGATGGGGGAAAGGCAATGATCAGCTTGGCAAGAAATATCAGACAAATTGCAAGAAATTAGTAAAAGGTGACAAAAAATGATGAAAATGGTGAAAATGATTAAAAGGGGAAAATGTCCAACAACATATCCATTTATAATTATTCTAATTCTATAACCTATTTAAAATTATGTTATAGAAAAAACAATGTACAGCACTTTTTGGGGTAATTTTCTTGTTTGTTTATTGTTGTTTTTTCATGCTTATTTTGAGGTATTTTTCTTGTAACTTTATTTACTTATTGCTTGCATAGTTTGGCCATGTCTTGTTAAGTTGCTCATTGCATTCTCCCCTTGTTTTTGAAAGAAATCAAATCATTTTGCAGAGATCTCAAAGGGTTAAGTGTAAGTAGAGGTGCCTGTTCAATGCAGTCACTAGATGGCAGTTTTGTAATGCAGTGACATACAGCTGCCTTAAGCTCACACCAGAGATTTGACACTTAAAGGTAATTTATCATCGTAAATTAATGACTTCCATAATTAGGTAGTATTTTCTACATGGGAAGTCTAAATCGATAAAAAGATAGGCCTTCTTTTTAAATTTAAACTACTGACGGTAGAAATCATTAATATAGGAAACAAAATAAAAGACAAATAAACACCAAAGCCAAAAAAAAACATTATACAAGAAACACAATTTTTTTTTATTGTTTGTTTTTTGTTGCTTTCTTATTTTCTGGGTTAAAATGTGTAGTTTTATTTTACAATACTATAAATAAAAGTCTAGACTGGTTATCAGATTTAAGAAAATGATACTAATCTAATTGATTCTATTTAATTTTTTTTCTTTATTCTACCCATTTTTTTCCTATTGTTATTGTAGATACCAAAAATAACATTTTACGAATAAAGAGAAAATTCTGTGTTTTCAGCCATATACCAGGATACATTTTAGAAAAATGGTTAGTGTCGGGACCATAACAGTCAATGGTTGAGACGTTGCAAGAACAGGTACAACATTGTTTCTGGGAACATTTAACACAATAAACACTTTTCACAAAAGTCTCCCTCAAACTTAAGAAAATGATGACTTGCAGGATAACGTCTACACATGAATTTGAATTAAATGTCCCTTATTGTATTTGTAAGGAAATATTTGTATGGAAGATTCAAAATATTTTTCCAATTTAAGTTATTAACACATCTAGATATAATAATCATGATTCAGAATTGGGCCTTTCTGCTTAATGAGTACTTTTGATTCTGGCATTTTAAGTAAATTGTGATGCAAACATTTCAGTTCTTTTACTCAAGTAATATTTTCATAGGTGATTTTTACTACTCAAGCACTGTAGGTTACTTCAGTATAAATTAAATATTTGTAGTTTTTACCTCACATTTATTCAGCAGATGGATACATAACAGATTAAGATCAATACAGATTACTGTCTCATAAAGAATAGCTACAATGCAGAAACCTATGTGAGGTATAATTTAAACAAAAGACCAAAAATCGCTATTTGCACTGTTACACTCTGGAACATAACCATTAGCCTTAGAGACCATTGGGTTCGATGCCACTCCAGAGTTGGACAGACTGTGTTTGTTGTGTGACATGAGAAATATTGAGAATTAGGTTAATTTTGCTTTGTTTTATTGTCATATAAAACAACGTACATTCCTTATATAATAATATAAGGAATGTACGTTTCGGTAAAATTACCTCTATTTATGTTGATTTCTTTTGGTTGGATGGCCATGAAAAAAATAAGTTATGTTTAAGAAACTTATTATCACAGAATTTTTTTAAAATTTTTTTTTTTTTTTGAGACTGAGCACTAAGATGACATTTATTTTGGATTAATTGCTGTAGTTTTAATGGTGTCTTGTAAACCTGAGGGTTGAGCAAATGTTTATGTGCATGACACAAAATAAATAAAAAAAGAAATCAATCAATCAATCAAGTAAAAGTATTGTTGTAGACAAAAAACTAACCAACAGTATATAAAAATTAAATTAATGCGTCAGTGATTCAATGATATATTGCAGAAAATGTACCAGGAACTGTATTTCTCAGATATATGCACTTTTTTAATACATTGTATACATTTTTTGGTAATCTGGTATTTAATCAAAGCTGCAAATGTTCCCTCCAGATGTATTGTGTCAAACATATGATTCCTTCTACATTTTTAAGTGGCTCAGTTCTATTTTTTTTTATTTCCAAGTTTTTTGCTTTTTGCATTTATGGGAAGGGGAAAGTGATGTGCGCTCTAATTCTCTTAAAAATTGTTTTCTTGTCTCAAGGCTATGTTTTCTGTAACAGCTTCCTTGTTCTTTCAGTCTTGCAGAATAACGTATATGCAATCTGATGACTCATCACCTTTCAAACAATGCTACAGGCGCTGCACTGGAGTACTTTTGTGTTTTATCTCCTCAAAATAGTTTCGCTGGCTGGATGTCAAAAAGCCAGTTGTATCAGTCTGTCTCTGTTCTCTGTTTCAATTTGACAGCTCAAAGGTCAAGGTTATCGTTTGTAGTCCAAAATGGAAAATGTAAATAAAGCAGCAGTATAGTTATCCTGGTAAACAAAACACAGTTCTGCACAGGAAGAAAACATGTTTTAAATCTGTCCCCAATTTCAAATAGAAAAAATACGTTTATTTGGGAAATGCCACAGTACAACAAAAACATCTGATATTTGTTTTAACTGACAGGAAAAGCAGTTTTATTTTGACCTTTTGATTCTTTAATTATGATAGATGTCTTAATAAAAAATAAGCATGAAGTAAGACAAAGGAAGAACATATTTATGCTTATAATCAACTGTTATTTGTTTTCATAGAAAGGCAACTCACAACTCCAACTGTTTTAAATATATACGAGCAGTCGCGTGTTGCAACAAATACATTTTAACACAAGATACGATAGCTGTTAGTTTCACATTGGGTAGATATTAGTAAGAATAGATGCATTGTGATGATGAACAATAATACACAGTAACATCACATTACAAACCACAGCTGCATTCTTTGTAGTTCAGCAATTACACCACTTAAATAACCCCTTGTAGTACTTTTACATCATTTTAAAACAGTTCAAGAGGATCAAATTTAGATGTTTTAGATTGATATGCCGTAAGAGTGAAATATAAAAGGCAGAATCTCACCACCATTGTGCAAGGCATACATTAAAGGTCCAGTGTGAAGGATTTAGAGGAATAAATTGGCAGAAATGGAATATAATATAATCTGTTTTATTTTCTTTAGTGTAAAACCACCATAGTCAGAAGCCCCTCTGCAAAAAGTGAGTGACACCACAGATTTTCAACGTCAAACTGCTTTCTTCAGGGTTTTTACTGATTTAAATCATGTTTTGGAGAGAAAGACGTCTCTGCTGATAATTTGGCTCCGCGTAAAAACCTCCTGAACAATAAACACTGAAGGATTTATAACCGAAATAAGTTTCAGCTGGTTGGAATCTGTAATCCTCATCACTAGATGTCACTAATTCCCCCTACATCTTGCACACTCAGTATGTTTACATGCACAGTTTGGTTATTGCTCAGTTAGGCCATTCATACTGTCCCTGTTCCAGGAAACAAACACTGAGGGAGAAATGATTTACTGACAGAAGTATGTCAGCTCTGCCACGGTAGGTGATGATACGCCCCCTTTCAGATAGCTGCTGTTGGACCTTCTTCTAGTTCGACCTATTACATCACAAACCAAAAAAGTTAGAAAGCAGCAAACAGGTTGCACGTCGAACAGTAAAAAAACATGGATAACCTTTCGATGCTGTAAAGTTTGTACGTACTCTACTACTTTTTCTTGATACCTTTGTCTTGTTTCGTTTTCTTCCTTTTTTTCTTCTTTTGTTTTTCCCGGCTTTCTTCTCTGAATTTTTGCTGTTTGACTTCTGGGTCTAACACAATAATTTGACTTTTTCTAACATCATGTAGACATACTGAGTGTTTCTATAAAGGTCCAGTGTGTAGGATTTAGCGGCATCTAGCTGTGAGGTTGCAGATCTTCAACTTCTCCAGTGTGAACTAAATCCTACACACTGGACCTGTGAACTATTTATGTATTCCATACACTTTACCTGAATTACTGTACATGTCTTCAATTTGACTTTTTTTCATGTATAGTTGAAGATTTGGCGATAAAACAGACTTAACTGTATCCAAATTACCGCCCCATGGTTAACAAATGGGTACTCTGTGATAAGAGAGATTGGTATATGCTTTTAATTTTTGTTTTCCTATTTAAGTCCTTAAGTGAAAAAGTCTTTGGAAATGGCCTCGACAAAGTTGGGTGCTGACATGAGGATCCCGATGGTGCAGAGGATGGTGAAGAGTGAGAACGCCATGAGACAAAGCCTGTCAATAACAGACGCAGCAAATTTCCACTCATTGCACACCGACTCATCCTCGTCTTGGTCACGGAAGCGTTTGGCAATGTAGCGCACCTCGTCCAGGATTTTGGCCAGCTCTGGTTCCACGCTGCTCACCGAAGCACTCTGAGCTGCGGGAAGGAGCATCTCTTCTTCACCTGCTCGTGTAACCAGCCGTCCACAGAGGACCCCGGAGTCGGGCGAGGTGGCGGCTGTGGAGTAGTGGAGGCTCTCCAGGCCACGGACGCCAACATAAAGCATGTTGCCGTTGGTGGATTGGGAGGCTGAGGCGCTAGCGTTGAGGTCCATGCTGGTCAGGCTGTTTCGTGGAGCCTTGTTGTGACAGGCTGAACGTACCCGCTCCTCACCTGGGCGCTTCATGCGCAGGAACCACGCACACCAGTTCAGCAGGATCACACGGGTCTTTGGGATCAAACAGTAATGAATAAGAAATTATTATTATCAAATTTAAAGATTCATTCTGAATGTGTTTGCCGGTTTTGCCTTTTCACTGCTTTAAATGTAATTTTCTCCTTTTTTGGTGTCTGTTTTGTTAATGAAGGTAAATTATATGTAATTTATTAAGTGCTTTAATAGGCCTCATGCTTACAACCCATAACATGGTATGTTTGTTATCCAGATATGATGATTGGCATAATGCCTGGCAATGTTCTGCATATTTTGTTTTCTTGAAAAGGGACCATATAAAATAGATTTCAAAAAAGATTCTTATCAACCTTTAATAAATGTAGCAAACATCCATCAAAAAACATAAAGCCTGGTTTCATCCCCTTTTTTGTCTAATTGTTTCAGTTACCACAAGAATTTTAAGTTTTGCAGAAGCCAAATCAACATTTCAGCATCACTTTGTCAAAACTGACCAATCACAATAAAAACAAAAGATATCATGACTTCACTTTCATATTAGCATATTAAAATGTAAGTAATCAATCTGCTTTGTGTTGCAGGATTCCTTGACTCTAAACCTCTTCATTATATTCAATACATTGGATTACATTGTGAATTCCTTACATTCATTATAAAAGGAGACTTAATCATGTGAGAAAGAAAGACATTTATAAAAACACATTGGCCAGACTCTTTTTCTGTTTTCACAACTGGCTAACTAAATGAAGTATATTTTAACACCTCAAGACCTCTTAGCCATGGATGGATCACTGTACGGGCCAACCAGGCACAAGCCTAGGGGCCCAAAGTGTATACCTTACAGAGACACAAAATAACCAGAAAGAGACGCAAAATTACCACAAAGAGATGCAAGGGAACTGCAAAAAGTCACAAAATCACAACAAAAATGGGAAAACAGCCACAGAGTCACAAACAACTGAGTAACAGAAAAAATATTTCTAAAAAAGAAAGAAAGAAAACACCACAAAGAGATGCAAAGGAACTGCAAAGAGACAATTAACAACCACAAAGGAGACACTAAATTACCAAGTAGAGACATAAAACTGCCAAAAACACATTAAATTACCTTAAAGAAACACAAAATAATGACACAAACAACCACAGGGAGGCACACAATTATATAAAAATGTATAACCTACAAAGAGACAAAAAAACAGTACAAAGTCTGTGTCTCCTATGTAGGAGAGGTGGTGGGGCCCCCTGCAAATCTGTGCCCAGAGGCACAGCATCATAATCCACCCATTTAATGATATCATCTGGTGGACACACGGTCTTACACGAGCACATGCATATTAATCTTAATAAACGGCTGTAAGTGAAGTAAAATTGACTGTAACCTAATAACCTAATGTGGTGAGAAGGAAATGACTAAAGTGGTGTTAATAGGATCACAGTATTAGTGACAAATAACGGTCGAACATGAAGCAACACTCACCCACTTCGGCATCTTGCCTCCGTCAGGGTCGTGATGGTGATATTGTAAGACGAGAACTGTAGCAATTACCGAGAGACCGACGATGACCATGGTAGTGGCAAAGTACTCAGCTGGGTGAAGAGGATCCGAAGAAGACATAATGAGAATGGATACAGAGAGTTGTCATGCAGATGCATTTTAACTTTAAGGCGAAAACATGTGGATAAAAATAAAAGGTTTCACTGTGAGAAAAAGAACTCAAAGAGAAACTCCCTTTTCTTGCCTCGAGCACACTTATTTTATGTGTCTGACAGAAATGCCAAAACCTCTTTTTTGAAATGCCCAAAGCTACTTTTTCATTCCACTGTTTCAAATATGGTGACTGATCTCTAAATAAGAAAATCCAAATATTAGATGGGTGCTTAAACTTAGTTACACTGTGATATGAGAGAGCCCCTGATGAGAAATGACTACATAGATTTCCCCCCGTGTCTTCCCACTGATCGCAGTTGACACCCATATAGGGACTGCTTTTAACTTCAGCCTGGCTTACCTATTAAAGGCACCGAGTCCGATGTGGCGGGCATAATCTCTGCAACCAGCAGCATAAAGACCGTCAGGGAGAGCAGGACTGTAATGCCTGGGAAAGAGACCAAATCTCCGTAAGCACTTCACAAACAAAACTATTAAAAGCAATGAAAAGTATTTAAATCACACAGTCATGACAGGGAGCCATGATTCTTTGATGTTGAAATCCGCCACAAGTCTGCATAAATTGGATATTATATGACAGTCAAACACACTTTTCCATCCTTAAAAATGATTTTGTGACAATATGCAAAGCGCTATTTGCCCCTTTTTGAGTATTGAATGAATGCTCATTGTTTTATTCCACCCACTTTCCAGCTGCATTGTACTCAGCTCTTTTCTGCTCATATTTTGTGTCCATTATGCTTAAAGTCTTCCATGCATTTGTGATGCCTTATATTCTTATGCTAATTTTGCCTTGTTTCAAATTTTATGCTCCTCTTCCACAATATGGTAACACTGCACTGCAGCCAATCGGGAAGGAGAACTCCCCAAAATTAGACTTGCGGAGCTGTTGTAGCTTATAATGTGTCACAGTCGCTGACTCCGTCACCTAAAAAGCTACAAGCAGAGAAAGACAAACAGGTATCTTCAAAATACCTGTGAGCAGAGTTTTCTCTAATGAGCTGACATCGCTAAGCCACTGGCTCTTTGACAGTCTCACTAAAAGACTGAACTTCTCAGCAGGATTAAGAGTCACATCTTAATTAAGTGCAGGCATGCTGATCTACATTTGACGTCTCTAAAAAACATTAAAGTAGAACTTCACTGCTGGAAAGATGTTCTGTCTATGCAGTCAAAAGAGGCAAATACCTCTGAAATCGGTGCTACATGACAAGAGACAGCAGATGAAAGGGACTGTGGCATTTGCTTTTGGTTAAGAGATAGAAAATCAGTAAAGAGATCATATAAGGAGCGTGAGTGCACTTATAGGACGTAGTTGCGGAGGTGGAAGGGTCCCACAAACCACAAAAGTTCGCTTCACGTGTAGATGTGCTTTTTTTCTTTTCTACACCATACCATGTGCTTCTTTTCCTTAAACCTTCCCATCCATGACTTTGTTGCCTAATCCCAACTATCGTGACAGTCTGCACTGTTGCGTAAACATAAGGACCGTGCTGCATCATCCCACCATGTACATTTGTTGACATCATCGTAACAGCATCCCGGAGCGTAAACAGCTGATGCAGACGGATACCTAAAATGTCACAGGTAGAGAGGGCGGCACCATGTGTTGAGTTGGGATAAGACCGTGTTGCAGTGACATATGGTGCGTTCATTTCAGGTTGTGTTACTGTGCTCACGACATAAGTCCACATGACCCCCATGCAGTAGCCTACTTACAGCCTCTTAAGTGGAAATATTCTGGATGCTCCGAGCTCACGAGCTCTGATGTGTTTGCTGATGTTTTCAAAAATGGTGTAAAAAAAAAAAAATGTAAACAGTTGTTCCTCATAATTTTATTATAAGTCTGAGAAAAATGTTGATATTCTCTCCTCTAGTCGCTAACTAGCTTGCTAAATCGTTAGCCTCGGTGGCCTCTGGACGCTGACAGTAGTGTCCATTTTGCCGAGCAGAGCACTCAAGACTTAACCACTTGAGTGCCAAGAATGTTGTGTACAAGACACTCCATGTTGTAACTACAAGCCAATGAGTTCAATATGAACGCAGCACCAATGCAAGCATTTTACCATAGATGTACAATAATAATTACTGGATTTGATACTGAATGTCTAGTTTGCAGTTCAAACTGTCCTATAAATAATTTTATAATTTTACTATTTTTTAAAATAGTGATCAATCAGGGAAAATGCTTTTTGGACCACAGGGGATTTTTTGGGTAAAATGTGTGTTGCTGGTGAATCTTCTGATACAAACATCTCAAAAATGCAGATGCAAAATGCAGAGACTATAACAGTAAAGATTCACCCACAAGAATATTCCTGTTGATTCATTTGGGCTTTTTACAAACATAATTCTCACGACTGCCTAATTTTACTGAAATTAAATATGGGAATAAATGCTGACATGAAAACACATTTCTCAACGAGTGTCCTCATATGATGTCAACGTATGGCTCGGCTGATATACTGACTTCATATACAGTAGATCTGTGAACACACACACACACACACACACACACACACACACACACACACACACACACACACGCACGCACACACACACACACACAAATCATTTCAAACATGTTTAAGAAGCATTAAGTTCTACATGACAGCAGATTATATTTCACATGAGCAAATCTTATTTCCTCAATCTGTCTACGAGCTATCAGAAGATCAGAAGAAATGCACACATGTGCACACATGTGCACACAAACACAAACACACACACACACACACACACACACACACACACACACACACACACACACACACACACACACACACACACACACACGGCTATAAAGCACTGTTTGGTTAATGAAGGAATCCAGCTGTGATACAGGACTCTAATAATTGAAAGGAGGCACACACTGCATAAATCAGCTAATCCACTCCCACATACAGTACACACACACGCACACACACACACATACACACACACACAGACCCATACTGCCACTACCACCCACCAACAGACTCTGTCTCCACCAAGCCTGTGTAATTTATGCATGAAATAGGCTCAAACATTCAAGTCAACTGTGACAATTGAGATAAGATTAAACCGTTTTCTCGGTCCACTGACAGTTAAGTCAGTCACTCAGTGCTGATTATCTGATGACTCCATGGGGCCACATAAGGAAGTGTATTAATGAAAAACCATTGTTTTTCACAGAATGACTCATTACCCAGGAGACAAACGGCCTAAGATATAACTTTATTGAAGACGGAGAAAAATGGGAGAATAATAGAAAGGTTGGCTCAGTGTCAAAACCACTTGGGCTGTAAAGGATTTGATGTGATGATGATCCCATTAGTTTTTAGCTGGATTATTTGACCTGTGTTAAAATACTGTCAAGTCAACATGGCAGGGAGCCATGCAGACTGCAAATGTTTTAATATGAAATTATAAAATATAACAGCATTTGGGGTTTCAAGGGCTGTCATTTACTTAGACGCAATATGTAAAGGAAATAAATGAAGCATATGTTTTATTAGCATGAATGATGCTCTGGCTTAGCTGATATGTTAGTAGAAGTTATGCTCTGTATTATGCAGGTATCGGGTATATTGGAAAAAAAAAAGGGAAAAGAACAAATGGAAAGAAAAAAGGGGGAACTGTTAGTATGTATTTTTAATGTTCTGTATCTTTTATTATCTTTTATAATTAATTTATATTTCTGTATCAACCTTGTGCGAATTTGTACCTTATGTGACCTTTTACCTACTTATAGTTAAGTTACTGCAGGTTATGCTAGGCATATGGTAACAATCGTGTAGACCAAAACATCACGTCATGTACCCGTCTGGGAGAGGAACCCCTAAAGTCTGCCACAACATTTCCGAGAAGCGTCCTTGGGGTCCAGATCCTGAAGCATGGATGATTAATGGGTACCGCTTAAGTAACCCGTTGGAAACATATATATATATACCAGGGCTTCAGAGTCGTTCCTTTGTCAGACAGTAACTTGCATGATTCTTTGTTTCTGTATTGACCCGAGTACTCGTATTAAACATTTCCTGATCGGAGCATCAACTAGTGTCTCTCTTCTTGAAGAAATCATCCTTTCATGCAGTAATGGTGATGTAAAAGTTTAAGAAACATCAGGAAGAAGCATCTGTTACCTAAAAAATAAGTTTGGGCATCAAACTCATCTGAGCAGCTCTGTATTTAGAGCCGACGCCTACACATTACATAAACAAATAGCTGCATTGGTAGTATGGTGTGTGTGTGTGTGTGTGTGCACGTGCATGTGTCTGTTAAAGTAAGTAAAGTAAAATACTGATGAAAAGTTAACAGAGGTGCTTTGCAGGTCACTGAGGTGCAGACAGGCTGTCAGTCAATCTTCATTTACAATTTAAATCCTCTTATAAAGCCAGTAAAAAATGTATAGAAGGATGTTTCTGTTTCATATTGACTGCAAACTTGAAATAATGCTGCCTAGAAGCAACCCAGGGACACAGAGGTGAGCCAACAGCAGCCTCAGAAAATACTGCACATGCAAATGTGAATGTGCATGTATGTATAGATGAATGCAATCTAGCCCTATAAGTGTTTTGTTAAAGAAGCAGGGAGTAATATTAAGTGGTATCTATTGGCAGAAATAGAATACAACATTCATGATTATGTTTTCATTAGTGTATAATCACCTGAAACTGGAATCATTGTGTTTTCGTTAGCTAGGCCCTCTTCCACGTAGTTCGCCATGTTTCTACAGTAGAACAGAAAAAACGAGCTTTGGCTTTAGATTGGGGCTTTTATATTTTTATGTTACTAGAAGGTCACTTTAGGTTCTTGAAAACGAGGAGTGCACGAGGGGTTGTATTTAGCTGGTTGCAATTTGCAACCTCATTGTTAGATGCTACTAAGTCCTTCACAGAGGTGGAACCAAGTCATTTTTTTTGCAAGTCACAGGTAACTGGATCCCACTCTGTCCTTTAAATCTTACATCAAGAATGTCCCCAGTACATCCTTTTTCACCTTCAGTAATACTGAACACCTACGACCCACCCTCTACTCGTCACTGCAGAAACTCTCATCACGCCTTCATAACCTCCAGACTGGACTATTGCAACAGCATTCTTTATGGCTGCTCTTCCACTGACCTCCAAAAATTACAGTACGTTCAGAACTCAGCTGCTCGGTTGTTCACACACTCCCACTCCAGAGAGCACATCACACGTATCTTTCAAAACCTTCACTGGCTCCCAATACAGCACCTCGTTCACTTCAATATCCTCCTCATCAGAGACAAAGCCCTCAATAACCTTGCCCCCTCACACCTTCCAGACCTTCTCTGATGTCAGTCCCCCACTCGCCACCTCAGATCATCTGATGCAAACACTCTGACCCCCATCACCAGGACTAAGCACCAACTCTCTGCAACTCCCTCCCTCCTAACATCCGCAATTCAGGTTCATTTCACTCAGTTAGGAATAAATTCAAAACCCACTTTTTCTAAAGCGCCTATAATACCTGTCTCCCACTGCCTCCCCAAATCTGAACTGACATATCCTCAACATTTCGGCTTTGTACTGTGTTCTTGTATTCGTATCTGTTCTGTTCATGCAAGCTTCTTTTCAGTATTATGTTTATTATTGTTGCTTTTTTTACTCTCCAATATCCAATCCAATATAATGACTTTGTTGACTTTGCATATGGTTATATGTAAGCAAACAGTGAATAAAGTGTTTAGAAAGGAGAAAAATAAATTAAAATAAGCTTATGACTGGATACACAAGACTTGGATTATGCTGCACGAGTTATAAACAGGTGATTTGGTACAGTTTAGCTGTTTTTAAACAAACACCAAAATGACTTCAGTTCATCAAGACCTCACCATGTTTTCTTCACAAAGTCAACTTAACACTGGGTGAGTAACTGATATAAAAAAGTTCATATTGGGGGGTGAAGTATTCCTTTAATAATGTGACAATATTTGTTTGTTCTGTGTGTGTGTGTGTGTGTGTGTGTGTGTGTGTGTGTGTGTGTGTGTGTGTTTCTAACCCAGTGAGATCTTCTCTCCAGAGTCAGCAGGCAGAAGGAAGACGAGCAGGGCCAAAGTGGAGATCAGGACACACGGGATGAGCAGGTTGAGGCCGTAGTAGAGGGTCCGTCTCCGCATCACGACAGTGAATGTGACATCAGGGTACGGCTCCATGCAGCAGTCATAGTAACGATCGTTTTTCTGCCCTGGAACCTCTGAGAGACCAAAAACAAGAACAGTTTACTCTGGCAGAAACTGAGTGAAAAGTTGCAGAGAAACTGTCATTTTGAATTTTACTACAGACCGACAAGATCCCACTCTCCGTTGGCGATGTAGCTGCTGATATCCGCCTCCACCATCTTCAAGTCCAGAGACCAGCCTCCGTATGTCCAGGAGCCAAACTTCAGGTCGCATCTCTGGACATCAAAGGGGAACCAGCGCACGTCGATGTGGCAGGTGCTCTTGAAGATCCCTGTTGTGGTGAAAAAAGACGGATCAAAGAAAGACTTGAAGCAAAAAGCAAATCAATCAAATGTTATCAGGGTCTCTGTGGGTGCACTATTGTAATTGCTTCATTGTTATGCTCACACATTACAGAAGAAAAATCCCAAAACTTTATAAACTCTGCATATATGTTCCACTACAGAAGAACTATAGCACAGGCATTTCTCAGCAGTTGCGGGAGGCTCTACAGAGGCACACGTTTGCATCACCTGCTGCAAGTCGTTAATCAAGTATTCCTGTCATGTTGTTGAACACAGGTATGTTTTAATAATAAGTTTTGAAAAACTTAAGATGGATGGCATCATACTGTATTAATAACTAATAATAACTTAAAAGCATGCCCTCGCTGCTACGCAGACCCATAGCGGCAGCACTGGCCTTTATCAGGATCAATTATGAGATTGTGGAAAGATTTCACGATCAGTACATGGATTTATGATTGGTTTAGCTGTGGAAATTAAGCTACAATCACATGTTTTCTATCATAAAGTCCTGAGGCTGGTTCCTTTTTTTTAATCACACCACAAATGGCACCAGGGTCCCCTTAGAAGTAGACTGAGACCCCTCTTTTCACACGGTCTCGGTCTGGTTGTTTGGTCCGCACCACAGATTAATTGAGAGCTCTTACACCAGCCCAAACAAACTGAACCAAACAGGGTAGGTGTGAAAGCTTAAACCTGAGAGGCAGTAATGTGCCAGAATATTGTCCAGACTGACTAATTTTACAGACAAATAAGTTGATGCAACTGTTCACAAGTTCAGTCACACAGGCTTGTTTATTTTATGCTTTTGGCACTTTATACTTGCTGTTGTACTACTTCACTTTTTGAGGAATAATATTGTTAAAGTAAAATATAAAGTATAAAGTATGGAAGCATTATTTTACATTTGTGTGGTGTCTCTCTCTGTTGTGTCATGATTGATCAGCTTATTTATTTTTTAAACTATAAAGATGAATGTAAGACCCGGCGATGTTAGTAATTAAAGTAGGTTTGGGTACTGTGGACAAAAATGATGTTTATGTTGATTAAAGCTATGTGTGCCCACAGCAGCGTTCGTCCTTAATGCCACCCCAGCATAAATTAATGTCCCATTTTGGCCACCCCAGTAAAAAAAAAAAAGTCTGGATACACTACTGGATCTGATATGTGATATACTTCACCTGCGGACAGCTGCTGAGAGCGACAGAAACTGATGGAGTGATAATCAGAGCTCTGATGGAGAGCATATTCAACTACTCTTGAATAAAGGAAGCAGAGGGAGATTGGAAAAGAAATGACAGCGCCAAACAGCTAGAGAGGCATCAAGAGAGGTTTTACTCCAACGAGATATGAAGCCCAAGTGCCATCCATCTTAACGAGAATATAAAAATCCAATATGACAATGAGATGAAAGTGGCCAGTAATCCTTCAGGAGAGGAAGGCACCAAACTAATTTCCATCCATATTTAAGAAAGATATGAAACGTCGGCAGTAAACAAGGTCTCTCCTCTCTCTCGGTGTCATCAGCGGGGAATGAATAGAGATGGAGAGCAGAGAAAAAGAGCGAATGCCATTTACTGCATTGACACTCAGTGACAAAGACAAGTTATCTGGAAATGATTTGGCTGTCGAGGTCACATCTGCATACAGTTTTACTCATTTAATGCATTTGTGTTGAGCTCAAGCGGCGAATGGCTATTTTGCGCCAATGTGGCATTCAGTGAGGGTTCATTTGGAACAAAGTTGAGAGGCAATTTGCTTGTGACAGAGGCAATCAATCCAGAAGAAATTCAATGATGGAGCCATTTACGACGGTATTGATTAAGATGCTGCGGCGAGGCGGGCCAGCGCTTTTGCGGGGTAAGAGGAGAAAAAGGGGGGAAGAAGAGCGTGCCAGGGAGAGCAGTAAACACCAGCTGTGACAGGAAGGCCGTCTGTTTTAATGTGTTCTCGTGCGTGAGTGTGAGTGTGAGTATGTGTATGTGTGTGTGTGTGCGTGTGCGTGTGCGTGTGCGTGTTGTGTGCATGTGTGCGCGTGTGTATAAATTGGTTAACGGTTTTACTGTTAAGACGCACAGTCCAGCAGTTGTGGGACAGTAGGGGCTTGTTTAGGAAAACTGCATCACTGCTCAAAACGTCAGTAAGAGTCTGATCATGATGGATCTGTGTTTCGGGAGTATTTGACTTTAAATAACTGTAACTGGGATAAGACCATTTAAAAACACAAAGAGATTGTAGCAACAGTTCAGCTATTTGGGGAAATACACTTATTGGCTTCCTTCCCAAGATTTAGATGAGCATCACTTTTGTATCTTTCCATTAAACATGAAGCTTCAGCCAGCACACATTTTTTTTAATTTGCATGCATAAAGCTGCATAAAATCCAGATGATAAAAATAAGGAATATGTCAGGCGAGGTCAAGAAGCTAAAGGCTTTTACAACGGATCTCCCCTCAACTGAAAGGTCCCATGTGTAGGATTTCGGGGTATTTATTGCCAGCAATGGCATATAATATAATAAGTATGGTTTCTTTATATACCCATATATCTTTATATCTACAAATGGAGTTGGTCCTCGTTCATGGCCATTCACATTTTTTGCATATAGGCCACCATAGTTAAGAGCCCCTACACGATGGGCCAAACAGTGCTGGAAAAACACAGATTTTTAGGGCAAAACTGTTTTAATCAGTTATTTTTATAAATTTAAATCACCGGGTCCATTTGTTTGGAAAGGAAGAGACCTCTGCAGACAATTTGGCTCCTGGTAAAAACCGCCAAGAGCGCACAGAGGAAGTTTCAGTTTATCGCAATCTGTAATCCTCGCCGCTAGATGCGGTTTAATCCAACACACTAGACCTTTAAGGAGAAAAACACATCATAACAAAAAAGGAGAAAAAGACAATAAAAAAAGAACTACACTTAAATAATTTAGAAAAAATACAACCAAAGATAAACAACACCAAGATGCACCCTAACTAGAAAAACTTGAAACAAAGAAATTCATCAAAAAACATCATGGGGAACAAAGAAAAAGAAAAAATTATGATAAGTGTATGTGTGTTTCAGCTATATATAATGAAGTAAATGTAATGATAATTTCCTTTCAAAGGTTTTTAAGGAAAATTAGTTCTTGACGTTGGCAGTCCATGTCTGTGCACCACATTAGCTTAGCATAAAGACTGGAAATGGTAGGGAGACAGCAACAACAGGGAAATTGAACTACCAGCACCTCTTAAATTCACTACTTAACATGTATTATTCTTGTTTGTTTAGTCTTTTCAGAAACCACAGTAAAACCAACAAATCACTGCTCCCGGCCAAGAAATAGTCTGCCATGTAAACCTCCGTAAAACCAGAACTTGTTGTTCTACACTTTGGTTTTACATGGATTAAACAAACAAGATAAAATGTGTTGATTAGTGAACTTTAGAGGTGCTAGCAGTCAGATTTTTATACCTTTAGACAGAGCCGGACTGTTTCATCTGTTTTCAGTTTTTATGCTAAGCTAAAATAAGCAAAGACATGACAGTGGAGTCAATCTTTTCAGCTAATTCCTGGCAAGAAAAGGCACATATATAGTTCCTAAAATGAAAACCATTTCAACAACCTGATTATTAGAGCAACATTTTGACATAATCAATCAGTATTTTGGATTTCTGCCAAGACTGGGAGTTTATTCAAAGCTGTGATTCATGAAAACTGCGTAGCAGCTGCTGTTTTTCTCATTGACAGTGGAAATCCCCAGAAGAAAATCCAGCAGTGTTTACACAGTTTATCATGTTTACACAGCACAATAATAGGAGTCTGCTGATTGTCAGTTTTATAAAATCAGAAAGATGATTGTGTCTGTTTGATAAATGCACCTCTGATGGGAACTAAAGCTTCTTCTTTTTTTGTAAATTATACAATTAATAATTTTTATGAAAAAAAAGAATAAAAAAGGCTGACAGTTGCTAAATGTGGTTTGGTGTGTTTGCATTTAATTAAGTCATGATAAAACAATGATACCTCATCTTCACTACTGTTCCCTGAATTCTAGTTGCTTTTGATTCATGTATTTTTCCATAAAAGTTTTGATACAAACTATTAAACAATGAGATTTGGGAGGGAGTTACAGCCTGAGCAAACAGAGCTCAACAGCCCATCACCAGAAGAAAATGCTGTCATTTTAGTTTACTGCAAACCACAAATACATTAAACTTACAAATTTCATATGTATCAAAGTTTCTACAGAGTTGTATTATATGAGCTGACTTTGTGGATGCTCTGACACAAAACTCCTGCTGAGCTATAGACCAATGTTCGAAACCAACAAACAACAAAACCGTTTTTTTAGTGAGTCATTACTGTGTTTTCAGCGGCTTTTTAGTCACCAAACATGGGTGTTTTTAAGCCACCTGTCACTATGTTTCAAACGGAGATAGCGGTATGAAAAATGGTTGGTTTACAGAGACATCGCTGCCTTTCTAGATGGGATTTTGCCCCCCAAATTGGGAATCTTAATCCAAAACGTGATCTTTTCATATGGTTTTCGCATATGAACTTACCACATTAACCACAGCGTTGTTTAAACGTAAAGTGTCCGCTATATAATAATGTTCATATATATCCGTGGCTTACAGAAACATACAATGCCATTTTTTCTGGCAACTGAGCTGAGTTCAGTTGGACAGGTGGTGTGCTGCAGCTTAGCAGTGATGCAGACATTTTAACGGACAGCTGTGGTGAAAAGTGTGTTGAGCCAGAAGGGAAAATTTTTGATAAACAAGTCCATCTCCATTCTGACCTTCACCTGTGGACATGAACTTTGGGTAGTGACCGAAAGAATGAGATCTGGCATACAAGCTGCCGAAATGAGTTTCCTCCGTGTCCTGGCTGGGCTCAGCCTTAGAGATAGGGTGAGGAGCTCAAACATCCAGGAGGAGCTCTGAGTAGAGCTGCTGCTACTTTGTGTGGGAAAGAGTCTATTGAGGTGGTTTAAGCATCTGATCAGGATGGCTGGAGACTCCTGATGTTTTCAAGATATGCCCCCTTGACTGGTGAGGGGTATCCCCAGAACACGCTGGAAGAATCATATATTTCATCTGGTGTGAGGATGCCTCAAGATCACCAAGGAAAAGCTAGAAAATGATGCTGGGAAGTGGGACATCTGGAATACCTTGCAAAACCTGCTACCCCCACAACTGGATAATTATGTGAAAATTGACGGACGGATACAAAAGAATGTTTTTATTGTCTTTTTGACATGCCATAGTCAGAATAATTCATAATTGTACACTAAGCCAACCACAAAACCATGTGTGATCCAGAGATTATCACTACTTCACATAACATTACATGTAATTTTCACAAACTTCTTTCCTATGTGCATTCTGTTTTAGACTCTGGAGGTAAAAAAAAAAAAAAAAAGGTTTAACTATGTACTTTGTTTAAGAAATAGCATGTCTTTCCTTTGATATCATTGAGTAGCACAGTGGTTTCCAATTAGTGGGTTGTGGTCTAAAAGTGGGTCACAGGTCCATTCTGAATGGACCAAAAGTGACTCGTGATCATGTTCTCAAGTTTGTCCAAAAACACACTTTATTTTGACACACTTTATTTTTACAGTGAATTTCCAGCACAAAACTTTTATCCTGAAGTGCCAATTCCCTTTATTTTTGTAACATGTTTAAATTTGTGTTCTTAGCCAACATGTTTAAATTTGGCATTTGTTTAGCAGGTTTTACCAAAAACAAACAAAATGTGTGACTATTTCAAAATATTTTCATGTGCGGAACAACATCAGGGGAAGGGAGCAATGATCGAACATCTAACATCTAACATCTAACCTTTCCAAAGAGTAAACTTTCTGTTTCTGTGTCAGAGCTGACCGAGATTATAACTCTTACCTGGAGGTAAGTAGGAACAGCCGCCTGAATGGTTGACCAAAATGTTGGTGTGGAAAGTGGCATCAAATCTTTCATCAGCACTGTGGACAAAACATGCAGCTACATCAGCATTTACTGCAGAGTTATCTGTAGTCAAAAAGGAGCTTCAGTGAAAAACATTTGAATAAATTCATATCACTGATGTAACCTTTGCAAGAACCGCTATTTATTATGAGGATGCAACATTAAATTTGGATGAGCCACAAACAGCGAGCCGAACAGCTGTGGTTGGAAAATACAAATATTTCTCCAGCTCGTTATTGCAGCAGGTACACAGCACACGCGGAGTCACAACTGACGCAACTATTCCCTGGAGATGGTTATTCAGTGGTTACCCTCATTCTCCCCTGCTACCCACAATTCACTCCCTCCAAATGAACTCCCCAGAGGTTGAGGCATAGTTGAGCTGAAGTTGAAAGAGAGGAGAAAAAACTTAACTTGCAGCAGCATCTAATTCAAAGAGTCTCAAATCAAGGCTTTACTCAGAGGGACAATGACAAATGAAGTACAATTCGTTTTCCCTCATTAGTCGATGGGAGAGTAGAGTGCCTCTAATGTGATTTGTACAGATCTTTCTTTTACAGATTGATTAATGGTGATATGGATGGCATTTTCCATTAGGGACATATAATAAAATGCTTTTTCTCCCATCTTTTGTATACAAATTTATTCATTTGTCTCAATGATGTATTGCTCCGAAGCTCTCGTCTAGACTGTACTGAATATATTTCAACTGCAGAGCACCACTAACCTTGAAGTGTAACGTTCCTCTTTGATAAACAGCTTATCTAACAGGATGAACCCATCAATGAGGCACTATAGTAACGTTTCTGATTGACCCTTTACTCTTGCATTGAATTTAACAACAAAAAAATACACTTTATGAACATGATTTTACCAGACTCAACTGTTTAGTTTTGAAAGTGAGGGATATTCAGATTGTATTTATGTATATGTATTTAATTCAGTTTTAATGAATTGTTCCAAAATGAATTAGTTTTGTTTAAATTTGGTATTTGGTAATTTGGTATCTATCTTTCATTTTCTCTCTGTGGATCTCTCTCTGCAGGATATTCTGAATAAGTCCTGTAATAACATGGGGTCTGATGGTTTCCAGACCCCATGAAACCAGAGCAGAAGCCTGAATATTTCAGCATGTTCTGACATGTAGCCACCTGAATATATTTATTTGATTCAGGTGGCTTTTATGTTCTGCTAAGCTTAAGGCGATGCTCCACTCTGGTGTGAAATAAAGTTGTAGTCTGTCCTATTTTATTTTGGAATTTATTTTAAAGAACATAAAAAAGGTACATGCTGTCATATGCCCTCTCCTCTTCAAAGGGGCTGAATGTGAAATTCAGAGTGTACGAGTTGTCTTGGTTCTCAATATGGAGGTGGCTAACCTAGCGGCTAGCAGCTGACAGTGCTAACTCCCTAACAGTGCTAAACGACAGCCAAAATGCCGACAGAGCTAACGGTGTTAACCAGGGGAAGCCAGAGGAAAGGCACTATCTGTCTGCAATGATGCCAAGCCAATAAAATCAGAAGCAGAAAGACTTTATTGATCCCTGAGGGGAAATTGCCTAAAATTGATAAAGTGAAAAGCAATGAGTCCTAAAACGCGGAGGTCCGTTAGCCTTTTAGCACTTCCAGTTCCCTCGTCTTAAAGTCTATAGGTTTTTTGAATGGGTTTTCAGTAAAATGCCTTAAATAAGGTCTATAGTTAACACAGGCTAAAGATGTTGAGACGTTTTGTTCTGCAACATAATATAAATCTGCTTAAACCTGATTTTAGAACTTTTAAGGTTTTACTCATCTTAAAAAAGGCGGTTGCTAACAAGTGGTTAAATGGGACTACAGTGTTTGTCGAAGTACGTTAGACATCATCACACCAGACACAGAAACTCATTAATCCCACGTGTCCGCCTTTATAGCTTTATAGAGTCGCACTCTAACTTGTAGATTTATCTGTCTATCTGATATTTTTCGATCATGTTTTAACATGTTTTTACAGTGTTTGTAGTTGTGACGTTTAAGTTGTGCAACTGCAACGTAGTTTGTGTAAAGCAAAACAAAGCTTTTTGCTTCTGGCGATTTCATTTATGCTGCAAAACACACAAATGTGGTTCCTGGGCCGTTAACAGCACAAACTTGTCTTTAAGAACTGGTTTCAACTTTATGAATGCAACCTGCTAATGAGTAGGCACATGTTTGTGAGATTTTGTCATTACCAAAAACCTGCAACCCTAAACTTCTCTCTGAGACTTTCTTTTCTGCTCCATTTGTGGAGCAGATTTCACAAAAATGTCAACTGAGAGAAAAAAAAGACTGTCACACCATGGGACTACAGTTCCTGCTGTCAGAAAAGAGCACATGAAAACATAACAAATTTAGTAGTCAAAAAAAATGAATTTAGAGAACAAAGCCTTATTTAAAGCAAAGCGGTCCTTTAAAATTAGAAAGGAAAAGTTTCATTTAATTATTCAAACTTTCATGCACTGACGTGCAAATTCATTCACAAAGCATTTAGTTATTAAAAGCAAACAGTTTTTTCTGTAGTAATCTGCGTGTGACGCTGGTCTGGACAGTCTGTCTGGCCCAATGTTTTCCTTAATTGCATATTTTCAGTAAAAGATCGGAGCCAAAACCAGTTATCCCTTTATGTCTCCAAAAAGTCATTTCAGCTGTGTCTAATATCACAGCCGGTGTCATTGTAACAATCTCGTTTTTTAATACTGGAATCCAAAAATCCAAAAAGGCATCGTCCCTCCAGAGATCCCCCTGTTATATTGTGCAGAGGACAATGCATGCATGCTGAGTCTGACACCATGCATATCCAATTACAGTGCAGCACCCTGCGGATCTGTCCTTACAATACCTACCTGTTATACAGCAGAATGTCTGGCTTCCAAATGAGATGGTCAGGAAATCTCACACTGGTCACACCTGGATACTCTGATGTATTCCACTGGAGGTAACAATCATCCCAGTACTGCGAGATACAGAAACATAATGTACTTTTCATTTTCTTTTTTTTTTTCATTTCACATACATATCTTCAACACATCCTTTAACCCTTTGAAGCCTAAGCGACTTGGCTAGATTTTTGTGTTTGTATTTTGTACTGTTATAATGCTCTTTCATATAATGTCTTTATGTGTACTGACTTAAGTTTACTTAACCTTCCTAATGTATATTGTACTTGTGTCTACCTGCCATAGGGACTGCAGATGGACATTAGCTAAAAGCCATATCTGGTGCAATACATCTTTTCTTGATCTGAGATTACACATGGTCAAAAATAAAAAATACATTTCTCTCAAGAACATTTAGCTTAGAAGCAAAAATGCAACTAAAAGAGTCAAATAAATACCTGGAAAAGGTATTTATTTGAACCTGGAAAAGGTGACCTGGAAAAGGTGTTAAAAATAAAATAAATATAATTTATAAAAACATTTTTTTTTCTGTAACCTAATCTTAAATAAATAATCATGATAATTATAAATCTAATTTTCTTGATATTTCCATTAGTTATTTGGTAATTTTCTAATGATTCTGTCTTTCTCTCTTTTTTGTGTGCTAATTTTCTGATCATTTTCCTGTCACCTTTTACTAATTTTTGAAATGTATGGTTCATGCCAAGTTGCTGATTTATTTTCCCCTTGTTTCTGAAAGAAATCAAACCAATTTGCCCATGTTTCAAGGGTTTAAATGCTTGTGAAAAGCTTCTGAATGCAGCACAAGAATGCCGGGTTTCAAAGGGTTAAAACTGTATGGAGCTCTCTGTTTGGTGTTTGAAAGCTCAACCTGGGATTTACTGTAACACTAGTGTGTTTTTTACTAGTGGCAGTGACAGTTGCTATAATGGGTAATATAAATGTATGTGACAGCAGCTGTGCAGTGACATGCTAGGAATTGTGTTCAGTCTCTGGCCAGGTTTGAGTGACATCTGGGGAGAAATAGGATTTTTTGAATTTCCAAGGAACATTGCTTTTTTGCAATTCAAACAGCATGAAATATACAGCACTGCATATTATAAAACCAGAGTGTCAAACAAAACTCATAAATTGCCTGCAGCTAGTAGATTTCATCTTATAGTCAGACACATAACTGTATTTCTTGTATGGGCACAGACAGAAGATGTTAACCAGTCACGTCTTGTGGATATAAGTGCAGAGAAGAAGCATTCATTGCACTTGGATGTCAAATCAAATGTCATTGTAATAATATGTTATTCAAAACGCTTTATGTTTACAGTGTGTCATCAAACAAGACCAAGAGTCAAGACCTATTATGCTGGATTTCAGGTTCATACTAGTATTTTGGACTTCTATTGGAACATGTTCACATGCTAATTGCACTGGTACACCTGTATTCACCCTTTGATGGTCTCTTTAATGCCCCTCTCCCAAAAAAGTCTAGTCTGCTCTTAAATAGTCAGTGGTTCCAGGTCCTCAACATCTCTGCAACTGTAATGGATGAACAGTGATACTTCTTACTGTGAAATATCACTAACAAAAGCTTCAAAACACAACTGAAGATGTTCCAGTAGGAATGTGATCCCAGATCAGGGAGAAATAAACAGCATTGGAAATCAAGATTGCATGGTTCCCTAACGCTAGTATATAGCAGCTGAAAGCAGTGTACTTACAACCGGGGAATGACTATAATGTTGTATGACATTCTCCCATTAAAAACCACCAATAAAACCAAGTTAACATGCTTCCCTGACAGTAGCATGTATTTAGGGATTGACTGATATTAGTTTTTCAGGGCCGATACCAGTTATTAGTAGTTAATGAGATTTTATCAGCAATTATTAAAATAAAACACCGATATAGATAATCTGCAAAATACCAAATATCAGCCACGATAACTTGCCAGGTTGATAATCTGTCAACCTCTAGCATGTAGCAACATGCAGCAGTGTAGGCATCCCAAAGCAGCATCCCTGGAGCAGATGAGCATATAAAGGAATACGTCATAAGCTGACAACAGCTTGTCTCAAAAGCAGGAAAAGTGTTGTCCACAGAGTATTCAGAGCAGTCTATAGCCTGAGGTTTTAACTCACAGGGATTACTTTTGCAATGTTTAATTCATTATTTGGAACTTTGGCCACATTCAATATGAACATCCATCACTGTAATATTAGATGTACGACAGAAAACACAGAAAAGCGTAGGTCCCTTTTAACATGTTAACGTGCCAATGTACTAATTAGCATGAAATGAAAAGAATAACAAAGATTGATGCGAATGCTTTTCATTTTCCAGGTTTTAGTAAATATAAATAAAGTGCTGGACAATTTAAAATTTTGAACTGATTATGAACTACACGAAAAGTTATTAAAATTCAACCTTTATGTGTGTAGGAAATGTTGTGGCATTCAGTTGTTGGGAGAGGAAAAGTCAAAAGATCACCAAATTCAGTATGATTCATTTCAATATGTGAAGACACTAACCTGCTGGTGGTGTTGGAGGATATGATTTCCCTTCTCTGAATAGTTGTCTGTATGAAATTTCATGGCAATCTATCCATTATATATTGAGATCAGTCTGGACCACGACTCCAGTATCACAGAGAGCCATTAAACACATGCTGTGGCTGACTTGTTTTACTGATTATTATTTAGAGTGAAACTGCACAATTTCTGTGAATCAAAAGTCGTGAGACATGACTAGAAAACTGAATCTTTCACATTATTTGACTCTTTGATATGGACCCACAACAGATGTGCACACATGATGTGTTTGGCTGAGTTCCAGCTCAGTAATGTAAACTGGTACAGCTGGGTGATGTGGCTAAAACATCATATCATTATTTCTTAACATCTGGACGAAATGGCTTTTTTATGAGTTTTTTTCCAATCAGATCTTTAATTCAGTTTTAATGAATTCAAACCATCATGGCATTCAAACAGTGGCTGTGGTCAGCATGGAGATGTATAAAGGTCAGCTGCTAATAAAGCCAGAGTGAAACAGACTGAGGGAGGCAGGAATCACCCATACAGCTCGATAAAGTGAGTTTCATGAGTCACCAACTTGCTGCTCTTACTAACCAAAACACTGATATCAGTCACTTACTTCGATATTTCCATCAGCTTCTACTTTGCCATTCTTTTGATTGTGTTAATGAATATTTTGACATTTCACTGCTAGTTTTTTTTTGTCAGTTTGTTGTGTCTGGGCCTTTAGTGATGCTTGTACGTGGATTTGCCTTCAAACAGAGCTAGGGTAGATGTCCCCCCTGTTTCCAGTCATTGTGCTCAGCTAAAGTGCTTTATATTTACCAGACAAGTATGAGAGCTGTATTTATCTTTTTCAATAACTCTCAACAACAGCGCATATTTCTCAAAATATTAAACTACTCCATTAAACCACTTAAAATTAAACACACTGATGACCCCATAGGGCAGCTTGTTTAAATAAAAAAGTGTATTGGGCAAAAGAGAAATACATAATAATTTGAGTTGTCCATATCAAAACCCTAACTTGGTGTCTACAACCAGAATTGAGGCCACTCATTATGCCATTATGCTGTAAGTGCTACAATTGTCAGTGCATTTGTAATTTGTTCATTCTGACACCAACCTGAGGCAGTTAAAAATCATATAATTACTACTCTCTGGCAAAGCATGACTGAGTTTTTTAATCTTACAGAACCATCTTCAATGTCTCAAAGTCACTTTCAGAAATAAATGCATCTTAAGGACATTTAAACTTTCTTTCCTGGAGTCCATACAAGTTGAGTGAGTGTGAGCAGACATATGCTGGATCGGCGCTAACAGACGGTAGATACTGTGGATTCTGTCTGCGCTATCTCGTGTTTGAGAGCCGGAGTCGATTGTGCCGGGTGTGGAGTGGGGAAAGATTGAATGAGACCGCTGCTGTGATTCCACGGGGTGATTTAAAACAGACCATACAGCCTTGATACAGCTTGCTGACAGTGCAGCAGCAGGGAACTAGTGTCACACAATGGATAGGCTGCGATAAAACATCTATGTTCATACACTTCATCTCACTGCACGGAGAAGAAGGAAACACTTTGCCCCCGTGGAAGGTGAAAAAGAAAAGACTGGACTGTGATAAACAAGATTGTAAGATAATAACTACACATTTATTGTGATTAGATCAACAAACCAAATACCAGGTTAAAGGCTTACGTTTAAAGTACAGTTTGACAATAAGGGGAAAAATGTGTATTTATATTCTTCAAGACAGTTAGATGAAAAGGTTGATGCCACTCTTATGTTTGTACAGAAAATATGAGGGAACACCTCAGCAGGCATTTAGCTTAGCTTTGCATTAAGACTGGAAACGGGGGAAACAGCGAGCCTGGCTCTGTCCACAGGTAACAAAATCTATTTACCAGCACCTCTAAAGTTAACTCATTAACATGCTATATCTTGTCTGTTTAATCATAAATGGCGGTTTAAAAATCACAATTTGTGTTTTTTCAACACATTCTCATCTCAGCTCATCAAATATCGTCACTTGAACAGTGGACTTTCATGTCCACATATAAAGTGTGAGGTGTCCTGTGTCTGTTGTTGGCATTGCAGGACAGACTGTTAATTTAAACCTGTTACATGCATTGTGTCTTTTCAAAATACACTTCCATCATTTTCACAGGAAATGGACAGTCTCTTAGATCTTTCAAAAAACATCACAAGTTTTTTTCTTTTGCAGAGAAAGATTTTGTTATGTGGGATGGGAGGGCTTGGGTTTGTGAATGTTTGTCCTGTTGATTCCAACTGAACAAAACAAACAAAAAAAGCCAATAAACATAATTTGGAAAAAAAAAAAAAAAATACTAGCAGCGGCATATAATACTGCTGGAGAGGTGCCTTTTTGTATCGACCACCTCGATCGATGCCCAAATTACTGACCAAGCAGCAGTTATCTGACGAGTTGGGAATATAAACGGGCGGGCTTTCCGGTGGACTTTGCGCCTTGCTTTTTGGAATCATGTTGTAGCTGTAAGGACTTCAGAAAGTCACAGCCAAAATCTGTCACAAACTCTGACACAGAACCACTGAATAAAAACATGCTCAGACAGACTCCAGCATCCTGTGACCACACACAACTGAACTGAACAGGCCTACTGGGCTCAAGCCCAGGGGCCGAAAAAGATAGGGCCCCCCCTGGACTTCACTTGCAAAACATCACTTAAATTAACACTTACTGCCCAGAGAGAGAGACTAAAAATGACCACAAAGAAGCAAAGTGATCATTAAAAAATGCCAGAGTGGATGGTTTAGCTGAAGAAGACTGCAGGAGACTTCAGTGGATTACACACAATGAAGACTCGAACGAGGAGAATCACAGCTGAACTGAACATACAGTGTAACACAGTTTATGCTGTCCTTTTGAGGGTGTTCATCTTTAAATTTTACTCTGTTTTCCCAAAAGAATAACTTCATATTCCCAAAAACGTTATTCTGAACCTGAAGATTCTATTGGTCAGTGACTTTGAACAAACACGTATGCTCACCCTGAAATCACTTCACCTGTCATATCTGTGACAAATAAAGAGAAGGCAGTAAATCTACAGAGTTAGGGCAACGGGGCAATCTGTCTTCCTCTAACCTTGCTTGCTTTAGAAACAGAGTCAGCCGGTGTCTCCTATCCGGGTAGCTGTGCGCCTCCACCAGAGCTGGGAGACAATAGATGAACTATAGTTGCAACAGAGGTCGAGCAGCTTGACCTTTAGGCCTCTTTCACGCCTGCTGCTCCTCTGACTGTGAATGTAGGCCTATCTATCTCCTATGACTTTTACTGACCAAGACCAAGAGCTTCAATATGACTAAAGGTCACACAAAGGAACTTCAAAGAGACACTCTTTGCACTCTCTCAAAATAACCACAAAAACAGGTAAAACAACCACAACGAGACAAAAAAAAAAGACCAAAAAGAAAAAACACACACACCAAAAGACAAAAGTAACAAAAACCAAAAAAAAAGATGCATGACAAATACAAAGAGATGCTAAGCAATAAATAAAAAAACAACCACCACAAGACACAACCACCACAGTCTGTTCGTCTTGCTTTAATGTGGGAGAGGTGGTGGGTTCTGCATGTTTGTGCCCAAGGGCTCATTGTCAGGGGTGCAGCACCAAATTCTGGGCCCCATGCATAACTAGTCTCCATGGGCCTCCTGTCCTTTTAGCCCGTTCTCACTCTGAACTCGTCAAATACGCGTACAAGCATGATGCCAAAAGCCACCACTGCATCCAACCGGATGACGTCAGATGAGAATGCTCTCAGATAGACCCAGTAGCATTGTCATTATATGCTGGCGGATGAGACACTGCCGAACAGAACCGGTCACATGCACATGAAACCCTGAAGGGCCGCGTCAGGTAATAACACAGACAGTATAAACATAATATAAGGAGCGAAAGTGCACTTATAGGGTGGGCAAACACCTTACTTTTCATTTTCTTCCTGTATGGAAGTTTTTTCCCCACACCTTACCATGCGTCTCTTTTGCCTAAACCTAACCATCCGTGACTTTGTTGCCTACTCCGAACCAGTCTGCGCTGTTGTGTAAACATAAGGACCGTGCTGCATCATCCCACCATGTGCATTCGTTGACATCACGGTAAGCCAATTTTAATAAAATTATGGCACAAACTACCTAGGATTTTTTTTTAAAAAATGCAAACAAACCAAACTTTTTATTCAAAGCTTTTCGAGGGGCCCCCACCTCTTGGAGCCCTGAGTCATTAGTTTGTCTCTTCTCCCCACAACAACCCCTCTGCCCATTGTTTTACAACCCACCCATGTAAACAGGATAAGTAGATATAGACAATGGATGAAATAATTAAGAAAAAATAGAGAAATGTAACATGAGGCTAAGTTTAACTATAAGGTTGTGTATCAAGGCTTTTTGTGACTTCATATACATTATAACAGGAAAAATCTTACCAGATGAAGCCAAATGTTGGTTGTCAAAATCTGGTTCTTCTCATCCTGTGAGAAAGTTATGAAGTAAAATGTCTTTACAGTGTGTATTGATTGTTTTCAAAGTTTCAAGTTCCACAAAGGAGGAAATAGTCTACACAAAAACACTTTAACATCCACAGCAGCTTGACCTCTCAGGGCTTTGGTAATGGAGAGGAACGGACTGTAGCACCAACTGTTTAAAAATTACGCTTTGAATTTAAACATCAAGACACAGTTAAATGATCCAAAATGTAATTGTGCATTAAAGATAACTAGAACTCCTGATCAATTAAAAAAATGCTAGTATTGATGTAACCCATAGTGAAAAAGTAAACATTTTACATGAGATTAATATCTGTGAATTGAGAAGACGGTGACAATGTTAACGCTAACTGACGATGGCTGATTATCACAGAGAGTGAGTTATCTTAAAACCTCTCTACATAATGTGTGGTGAGAGATTATTTACGTACCACATCCATGATCTGCATGAGGGTGAGGCCGAAGTTAACAGTGAGACTCTGGGAGTCATTTTTAACCGGTCTCACCAGTGGATTGTAGTCACGCATCAGGTCTGCATACAGTCTGCGCTGGTTAGCCCCTTGAAAAGAAACTACAGAAGAAAATAAACTTTTAGAATCACTTCATAAAAATGAGAAAGACTGACACAGTCACATACTATACTGCCAACTTCTTTTCAGTTTCATTGCCAAACTCCCTTTTTCATAGCCATCCTACAGCACAAACAACCTTCCTTTTTTCTACTATAAACTCAATTTAATGACTGCTTTTTTCAGCACAGTGTCTGTCTTATATAACTGTTTTTTTAATAGCAAAAGCAGAATAAGTTTGTTTGGAAAAAAAGAGAGAAAGAGCTGAATTTTACCAATAGAAAATCCAAAGACAAAGTAACACAGTAAAGAACTTTTTGTAATTGACGGTTTATTCAATGCAAATGCTAAATGGACTGCATTTACATCATGTTTTTCTAGTCTTAGCGACTACTCAAAGTGCTTTACAACACAAACATCATTCACCCATTCTCACTCACATTCATACACTGTGGCCCTTGATGACGAAAAAAAACACAGTAATGAGCAGCTATCCACAAGTATGGTGAAAAAGTACCAAAACTAAGAGTCTACAGCCATGTTAGCAGCTTTATAAAGCTGTACTTAAGCACATCAGTGCTTTGAGCTAAATGCTATCATCTACATGCTCACGTTTCCACTGTTACTCAGGGCCGAATTTACACAAGGAATGCTTTTGCAGCCGCTGCACCTGCACAAATAAGACAAAAAGAAACCGTGTAATTCTCGAAGCACCCAAACTGAAAATGTTTTAATGATGTAATAAGCATACAGTTGATGCAAGATTGGCCCCTTTCTTTGCAAATCAGCCTCACTGCAAAAGATCAGCACTGACAGCCACAGTTACAGTGAAATTCTTTCTATCCTCAAATCAATGCCATCTTTTTTACAGTATGAAGGTGTGCATTTGAAAACATAAACAGCACTGACAGACTAGAATGTTCAAGTCCAAATACAGTTCCTCTCTGTCACGTTTAATTTTTTTACCTGAAGTTTTGATGAGAGCCTCTGCAGGTAGTCAGTCAGGACCTTTAGCTGAGGGTCTGAAAATATCAGTTTTCTTTTTCTCCTGCTTCTGCCTACTGTGCAGCATTTACTTTGCCACATGAATAATTGCAATCAAATGCAAAAAAAAAGACAAACTGCAAAAGTTTATGTGTGTGTTAACACTGTCAGCGCAATATCTTTTGTGAACTGGACCTTGAGACAGGACGGACAGTGGTTGGAAGTGATGTGCACTTCAAAGTGTTTGGCGGGTAGGCCTAATATTTACCAGGTTTACCATCTAAATTTAGCTTTAAAACATGCTAACATTTGTGGGTGTACTCTAAACATAAAGCACAGCTGAAACTGCTGGCAATGTCATTAGTTTTGCAGGTATTTGGTCATACACTGAAGTATTGGACACACTGAAATACTGACCTCACAATGATTTGAGATAAAAAGGGGCTCAAAGTCATCAGAATTTATCCTCAAGAAATGTTGAATATCTTAGAAAATCTTACAGTAACCCATCTAATAGTTATTAAAATGTATTTCACTCAACATATTTTGTGGTGGCAACAGAGAAATAACTCAGGGGTCAGCAGACTTAATCTATCATGAATATCTGAGCAAAACTGCTGAGCAATCTCTCCAATAGTTGTTGAGATGTTTAAGTCAGGACCAAAGTAATAGATATACTGATGTTGCCCTTCACAAAGCCACAATGCTACATTAGCTTAATGGTTCAGTATGTTGGATTTAAGGGATATATTGGCAGGAACAGAATATAATAAGTATGTTTCATGTTTTTGTTACCTTAAAATGAGCCATTCATATCTACACACCAAGTGGGTTCTAGTCTACAGAGATTTTCATATTGCACGGCTATGTTTCCACAGTAAGAAAACCCAAACACTGGCTATAAAAAACGTTCGTCACATTTTCACGTCAGCCATCATAGTTAGCAGCCCTTCTGCAACGAGCTGAACAGCATTGGAGAAAACACTGATTTTTAACATGGAACTGCTTTATTTAGTGTTTTTACCTGATTAACCACCATGGTTCTTTGTTTTGGAGAAGAGGAGACCTCTTTGGATAAACCTCCTGCACAATAAACACCAAAGAAATCTTAAGTGGGAGAAGTTCCAGCTAAAATCTGCATTCTTCACCACCAGATGTCACTAAAACCTGCACACTGCTCCTTTAAAATGGTTTGGAACTGCAGGTTTTCTGAAGTTAAAGGATCTGCCAAAGCTACAATTGCCTCCTCCACACATTACCCAATCCCCGTCTGAGCCTCTGGGTCATTAACGAACCACTTCCCATTTACAGTCTTGCTTCATGTTACACTCCAGCTCCACCTTAAACCTGGTGACTCAAGACTCTTGTCTGTTTCTGCATTAAACCTCTCACTCTAGAATAAATTTACATTTCATTTAATGTTTGGCAAGGTCTTTTTTGAGTTAAATTAAAGTCAGTGTCAGTATTCTAACAAAGTCTAAGTTGGAGAAACATATGAAACCAGAGCAAGACAATCATCCAGACAAAACAAACCTGGACTGGATTCATCTCACCGTGCACTCTCAAGTCAGACCTGACCATCATTTTAACACACTCTCGTATCTCCTCTTGAGTTATGGAGAGTTTTTGGCAGCATTTAGTCACTTTGCTAATGGCCACAGCCCAATTATCCTAAAGCACCTATGAGGAGCACATTATCCCGATGATTTGGCAAAGATCCTGTCAGTAGGCATATCCCCATTCCTCTGCTCTCGGTTGCATCTGGTTCTTTCATAAAAAAAGACTGAAAGATTAGCTGAAAGCTTGTCTTTATCCACAGTGCAGTCCCTTGTGGACGTGCCCACCTCTAAACCTCACCATAATCAAATTTCACTATGAAGATCAGTAAGGCGACATCAATGTGTATTGTATGCTGAGATTTGTCTGTTATACGTCCCAGTGCATCACTGGCTGTCAGACAAGAAACATTTTTGATATCTTGCTGAAAGTGAGCTGGGAGCCATGAAACGGAGAAGCAAAGACTTTTTACCTCTTAATCAATCGAGCGGTCTTAATAATGTCAAAGAGATGGACAAAAGCTTTGAGTACCCCAGGCATGTGCTCAGACATTTACATGTGCATGCATGTGTGCACACAAGACTCCTCTCCATCTGCCTCTTTATACTTCACTCACAGGGAAGCCTCAATTAAGCAGTGCCTGTAAAGTGCAGACTGAGGAGCCTGAGTCAGTGATTACCATTAAATTAAGTGCCTCAGTCAAAATATTCAAAATTCAGAGCAGATTGGCGTAAAAACTGATGAGACGCAGCATGTCTTGAAGGTTTCAAGAGCTAATTGCCATTTAAAGAACAGGTTTTATTGTTATCAGAGCTTCTTAGATTTGCAGGGGTTGACCTGTGATGTCCTTAGAGACAGAGCAGCAGTGTTAAGTAGTTCATACAGTGATGAAACATGTGTCGCAGCACACAGGAGTGGTGTGAAAGGCACAAAAAGGACAGTGTTACTCTGGTTTTAATACAGGAACCTCTGTTCAGCTCTTCATTACAATGAAGGTCTTTGAATGATGAACTTGGAGTGACATTTCCTGTTTTGCAGCACTCTCTCTCTCTTTCTCTACAATACCAATACCAATCCATCAACTACAGTCTGCAAGTCTCCATTTTGAAGCTAATTGTGAGAAACCTCACATTCATTACAATGAGGGTCTATGGATGGTGAACTTCGTGTGACATTTCTCGTGTTTTGTAGCTCTCTCCCTCTCAGTTCAGTTCATTTCTTTGGGTTTTTTTGGCATGACTTTTGACATGTGTTGCAAGTACAGTTAAAGCCAGTGAATTCAATTAAAAACTGATTACATGAATAGCAATAATAGCCAATAAAGGGAAAATGATTATATTAGTAAGCTAGAATTATACATATATTCTCTCTCTCTCTCTCTCTCTCTTGCTCACACAGTCACTTGTAACCTTTTGCCCCAGCGTAAGAAAACAATACAAATACAGATGCATCAACAAAAACTGTCTGCATGTCTCCACTTTGAAGCTAACCATGAGAAACCTCACATAGCATCCATAAAAGCTGTAAGAAGTTCAAATCAGTCACAGACTACAGAACACAAGTACTGAGTCCAGATGATAAAACATGACACCTGTGACGTAATGTGTATTGCAAACATCGAGGGCTGCAAAGAGGACCTTGTTTTTTCAGTATTACTTGACCACATCAGAGCAGCTGTTAGGCTTGGGCATACAAGGCTTCAGCCTTCAATTTTTTATACAGCTCCAGATCTAAATATGTTGGCTATGTTTCAAAAAGTATGAATAGTGTTAATAATAATAAAAAAGGACCATATATAATAATCTGTCATTCCATTGATACTTTTGATAGTGATAGCACTTGTAAAAGATATACTGTATTGTTCTTAGTTTTTTAGGTTCCTTTGTTGTATAGCTATTGTAGCAATGCATAATGTTGTTTTAATGGAATTTTAAATTTATGCATGGTTGCATGTTAATGTACAATGTTTAGTGTTTATGGGTATAAATGTGTGTACATATATACTCAGGTTTCCTAATTTTCATGACTATTCAAGAGCCCATAATGTTTTCTGGGTTTTTTTCCTTGCCTCAGGGGCATTTTTAAAATATATCAGATCAGAACATCAGAAAGAAACTCTTTTCAGACATAATTTCTGCTAATGGGGTAACTGAGAAAACCAGATGGTAAACAGAGCATTGTCACACATTGACGCATATTAGAGCTACATTATGTCATCAGATGCAGATAAATAAAATGCAGCTGTGCTAAATTTCTTAAATGGTTATCCAAGATTATTGTAACAATTTCATTACACAAAATTCATCACACAATTTAATGACTTTTCTAAAACTTCTAACTAGTTTTCCTAATTTCATGACTTTTCCAGGCTTGGACAATGTGACCTTCCCAGGTTTTCCATGACCATGGGAACACTGTGTGTGTGTGTATATATATATATATGTATGTATATGTACACTGTATATACACTTTTTTTGTTATGCAAAATTCAGAAACAGTTAGTTTACTTTATTGTAAATTCTGCATTTATTCATTTGTTAAATGTGAGCACCAATGTTACACTCAACTCAAAGTATCCTGTTACTCAATACTTATTAACAACCACTACTATTTTTATCAACAAGTTGCATACTTCATCTGGAAATTTAAAAAATAAGAAATAAAGAAAAAAACCTGTTTTAAAGGGTAAAAAAGGTGCCACAGTGCATTCAAAATGACCAAAATAGAGTTTGTTCATTAAAACAACTACAAAAAATCCCAGGCGAGCATCCCCCTGGATCTGCCTACAAAGGTGTCGGTTAAGCCCCCAATATCCTCAAATCCTAGACACGCCCCTGTACTGTAGATATGAAAGGTAATTTCATACATAACATCTTTTAGAAAAAGAAAACACATTTCCACTAATTACACTCACACACAAAAACAAAACCAGCGGCTGCACCATCACATAAAAAGAAATGCAAGTCTTGTAATTTTGTTTTACTTAGAGTTAGCCCACATAAAGCCTTCTGTGTCCTTAAAAACGTTGTTTTGTTAACTATACTTTGATATAGACTTATACTAATACGAGTCAACAGTCCAGCAGCACTTAGCTTTAAAGGTTAAAAGAAGAAAAAAACTTCCTCCAATATAATTATTATTATTTGATTAAATTTACATAGTTATTAGTTTACTAGTGAGGTCATTATAAACGCTCCTAGTGATAAAATAGCATTAAATAACGATATTGTTACCAAGACTCGGTATTTGGCACAACAGATATGACGGCGGATCATTCCTGGACGGGGGAGGTTAATTGCACATATGAAACGCAAAAAAACGCATGAAAAGAGCCACCCCAGCCTCCTCCCGGTAAACATCCTCGAGGTTTTAGGAGTTAATTATCAATTAAAGCGCACGTTGACAGCTCACCTTTCACTGTGGAGGCGCTGACTGCAAGAAAAAGCAGAAAATTCAGAGAGTCCATGTTGAACCGAGCGGAGAAACTCCTCAGTTCATCTGTGAACCTCACGGAATGCGGGGATGATGGTATTGTGTGTGTGTGTGTGTGTGTGTGTGTGTGTGTGTGTGTGTGTGTTAAATAACTCCTCCTCCTAATGAATGGCTGCTGTTTGGCAGGACAGCCATGAGATTTGTTGTTGCATCAAGACTCTGCTCACAGTCTCACTAATTGACTGTACGGTGCACCTACTGATGCAGGATAAGGGTTTTACAGAGGGAAAAAAAGAAAAAATAATTGGTCAAAAATGCCGATTTTATCTTCATACTGTTGCCACAAATGCATACGTAGCCTAGCCTATTAGTCAAGAACTAATCGCCCCCATATCTCTGCTTTTCCTCTGCATCATTTCTGTACTGTTGAACATGAGTTTAAAGAGTGTGAAAGGTGATGCACAGGGATGCTGGAAAGGTTGAACAGCATCAGACTGCAATAAGAAATTAACTTTTTTTTTTTTGTTTTTTAACAAAACAAAGAGACATCTGCTGGTCATTGAAAAGAATTACAACTGCATTTTTAAATTCACTCTGAACAAAAATTTGAATGCAACGCACTGTTTTTTGCTTGCGTTCTTGCAGGTTTAACTTTGAAACCTGAGCAAATTGGCTTGATTTCTTTCAAAAACATGGGAAGAAGGCAATGAGCAACAAAAGAAGAAATGATCCAAAAAACATACAAGAGAATCACCTGGACATTATTAAAAAGAAGAAAAAAGAAGGATTAAAAAATAAAAAGGAATGACCTGGAAAAAACTATAAAACATTAAATTATATAAAATTATAATCACTCTGTGACAAATTTTTAAAATATGTTATTATGATCATAATATATATAGCTTTTACCTAGCTCCTTTTCTTCTTTCCCTAGACATTTTCCCCTAGCTTTTTAAAACTAATTTTCTAAATTTATTAATTTCCTGCAGTTTGTAGAACATTTAATTATAATTGCAAATTTTGGTTGCAAATGTGTTAAAGTGTGAGTGAGCACCTCTCCCTTTTCAGTATAATCCATGCACCTGACAAGTGTGGCTTATCAAGATGCTGATTAAACAGCATCATTAACTACACAGATGTTCCTTGGGAAGGTCACAATGAAAGATCACTCTAAAATGTTTCAAACAACCTCTGAGAAATAAGTTCAAACACTAAAATGTTGCATTTAAATTTTTGTTCAGTGAGTCTTCTTTTTCTATTGTTGTTGCAAGAACTCTACATATGTTTTGTTATGTGCAGATACTCTAACTGCGTCCTCCTAGTCTCCCAAAATATGTTTCTTGCAGTCAAAGTCAGGGAGAATTTCGAGTTCATTTTTTAACTCACTTTTTTTTTTTTAAAGGAATTATACAACATGATGCAAGGGACATTTCCCCCTGGGTGTTTGGGGTGAGGATGAATGGTAAATCCATACATCAACCATCCCTCCAGTTGTATCACCATATGGCCAGATGAGAGACAAACACAAAACTACACCCACAATACGAAAAGCATCTCATGAATAAATAGAAATAAAATGTCAAAACAGGTTTCATGTCTCAATTTGTCTATGTTTGGTTTACACTGCAATATCTAATAAAACTACTGGGAATGTGGGGTTATTCTCAGAGTTAATACATGTTGTGACCTAATAAAGATGCAAAATAACAGAAGAATATCACAAGGACAAGAAAGCCAAAACAAATGAGAACAACACATTGTGACTGCAGGAATATCTGGTGTTATCATTGAAAATCCCAAAAAGCCATCCTATATGTACAAAGAGGGAAACATATTTTAGACAACTAAGTGATTAAAAGCACAATTATTTGATGCATTTCACGAAAACTCAGATTTTACCTCATATTTCCTGAATAGGTGGTGAACTTTAGATATTTACCCTCCACTACACGTACATTAGCTGATATATGCATAAACACGCCGTACCTGTAGGTAAAGACCAACATAAATGTTATCGTCTCTCTAACGTGTTTGCTCTGGATCGTGGCAGCTAATTTAACGGAGCTATATGTTCTGCTGCAGACAGGTTAAATAGCGTTGATTAAGTGGCTTGTATATACATATGTGCTCTGCATGGTAAATGACTTACTTTATCAGCCGTGACCAAGAAGCACTGTGGCCGTGGGATAATTACACCGCAGAACACATTTCATCCTGCTTTCATCAGGCTGACAGAGTGTGGTCTAATTAAATGGCCACACAAGTCAAACTGCAAACTTTGGTTATTATTCCACTGTGAGCTTCATACATGATCAGTATTGGCAGGTTGTAAGCATGTTTGCCTCATGTTATTTATTTTCCAGGAGCCGTATTATCTGCAGAGGTCTCCTCCTCTCCATAACAATCGCACCAGGTGATTTAAACTTATACAAACACTGAATGAGGCAGTTTCACGTTACCAATCTGTGTTTCTCAAAACACTGTTCTGCTTGTTAGAGATGGGCCCTTAGCCTCGCACCTGCTAATCTATGCTCACCTTTTTTCCCTGATTCCTTAAGATCCAGACGTTGGGGAGGTTTTTATTGGGGGACGAATTATTGCAAGAGATCTCTTCCTGAAAACAAATGAATCTTGTGATTTAAACAAATAAAAATACAGTCAGTCAATCAGTTTCATATAAAAAAAATCTGTGATTTTCCAATGAGGCTCAGCACAGTGAGGCTTTTGACTACAGTGGTCAACGCAAAAACATTAATGGCACTATCTAGAGCCAGTGTTTGATTTGTCTGTTCTGGGCTACTGTAGAAACATGATGGTGCAACATTGACTAGAACCTGGTCCCTATGTAGATTTAAAAGGCATCTTTTCTAAATCTAAAGGTAACAAAAACACAATGAGGGTTATTTTCAGGTGATTATACACTGAAAAAAAACATACTTATTATTATATTCCACTTTTGACGATACATTTCCCTAAAATACAGTTACGTTACACAGTGGTCCTTTAATATATGTCATTTTAAATGTTGGTGTGTAGAATTTAGAGACATCTAGCAGTGAAGCTGCAAAACTGAAACTTCTGTGCACCTACACCGGCTGGTGGACCGCTCATTCTGAGGTAAGGAGAAAACACAGTTTTAGTTTCAGTTGCTGGTCATAGCAGAGGGGGTGTAAAAACATGACGGTGCAACATGTAGACACCATTGATGTGGACCCACATATAGATATATATATAGCTGTAGATATATACAGCTCATAATAAAGTAACAAAAACACAACAATTCTTTTTTTGAGGTGATTATAGACTAAACAGAACATAGTTATCCTACACTGGACCTTTACATCTTTCTTAAACAACGCTGTTGGGCACTTTAATCTAATATTTGCAAAAATTGTTTCCACGAACACAGTGTGCGTTGTTTTTCTAGTTTTCCTCAATAATGAAATCACTTTGAAAAGCTTAAGATAAGTTACACTTTTAATTGTCTCCGTAGGGAAATTTGATTTGGAGTCGCTACAGCTCAGCATAAAAAACATACATACACGTTAATTACCAACACACATACATCAGCTAAATCTATTTACATAATTATTGCACAAAGTACTGGATTTATTCATAGTCTGATGAGGTAAGAAAGGTAAAAGGACTGTCAAGTAAGCCATCAGACACTGAGGCTCTGTTTGAGGCTGTTTGACCCTCTGTTTGAATCACACAGGGGGATGCTGCTCGTGGCAAAAGGCTCGTCAAAAGAGACAAAACCAGGAAAGCAACATTTAGGAACCACACATAAAGAAGGGAGTTTTTCAAGAGCTGCTAAACATACAAATGTGGGTCCTCTTCTCAGCATACTGCTCAAGTTTTTATATGATTGGTACATGTGTCAATATTACCTCCTGTCATTATATTTTCACGTTTCAGACTGTCTGCTTCAGAGACTACAGGAGACATTATTGGAGAACGAACATCTGCTACAGTGCAATGCTCACCGGCCACAGAGGCAATTAGGAACATGAAGTTGTTTCCTCAAAGGTAGAAATTGAATCTCCACACAGTGCCGAGTAACTAATGGCTGTAGAATTCACTGCATACATGTTGAGATCAGTAAAAAGCTGTTTATGTTTGTCGAAACTGGAGAGTCTAAAACAAAGACCCGCTTTTTTTGGTAGCTCCTCTGAGACCACAGATCCTTTCATACGGTTGCTTTCGACTGAGCTGCACAACAGATGGTTGAGTCATTATTGATAGCAGTCCCCACAACAGGAGGTACAGTCCCGCTGGACTGATCACAATTACAAGACAGTAAATCAAAAAAAAAAGTACTACTTCGGTTTGCATTTGCCCGAGTAAACAGTTTTAATGAGACTGAATCTTGAAAATAAATATTGCTGTGTGTATTTTCCAGAGGAGCTGTATGCTTTTTGACATGTAACAATAAGAAAACTACATGTGTAAATGATACAACTAAATGGCTACCCCGAACCTCAACGCGGGCTGTAAACCACTGGAATAACAATATAAATAAAACATTTACATGTTTAACCTCTTGAAATTTGGACTGACATCAGTTTTCTTTTGCTGTGTTCAGACACCTAACACAAGCATTAAATCTTTGAAACCTGAGAAAGAAAAAAAAGCTTTCTTTAAAAAAAAAACCTGTGTAAACGGCAAGAAATTTAAAAAAAAAGATGACAGTTCGTTTTCTTTCTTTTTTTCCCCTATTTTTTAAAGGAGAGAGCAATACAATTATTAGAAATTTATTTTAATAATATTGGGGAAAATGTTCAGAATCATCTATTTATAATAATAAATAGATATTAAAAAATAAAAATGAAAAAAAGAATTAAAATCAACATTAGCGAAAATTTGAAAAAAAGGTAAAATAATAAATAAATAAATACAACAAGGACATAACTTGAAAAAATGCTTATATACATATATATACATATATCCATCCTTGTTTTATTTATTTATTTATTATTTTACCTTTTTTTCAAATTTTCGCTAATGTTGATTTTAATTCTTTTTCTTTCTTTTTAATTTTTTTTGTGCTATTTTTTCAGATCTTTTTCTTGCTAAGTTTGAGTAATTCCTTGTTCAGTTGCTCACTGCCTTCTGCCAACGTTATTAAAAGAAATCAAGGCAATTTGCTCAGGCTTCAGAAGGTTAATTAAAATGAATAAATACACTCAGACAGTTAAAACAAAAATCATATATAAATTAATTTGGAAACACCATGGGGTCACATGGTGTTTTCACTTATTTTGCCTGATTTGGCCTCTTTTGAGGACATTGTGGACGTGAACTGAATGTTTGATTGACACCTTCTTTTCTCTCAGATTGCACCGTTAAGGTGGGGGTGACTTCAGACCTCTATCATTACTACTGCTGAATCCACTGTTGTGACCTCATTGCACTGTCCAGTGTCGCCCTGAGCAGAGGTGTAATCAGCCCGAGTGATTGAAAACACCTTGTTGTGCAGGTCCAGTGTTCAAGTCTGTCTTCCCTTTAATAGAGTTTTCTTTCCTTTCAAACTGTGTTTTTTAAACTGATGCCCTCTGAGGTCGGAGTTCGGACTTAGGTTACGATGTGATTAGGCATTAGAGGAAAAAGTAGTTGGGGTTATGAATACAATCAATGCTCAGGTTTTAAGGAAACACATATCAAGTTATTGTCGTGTAGTTACATAGAATATGAAGGTGGGAAGTCATTTACATTTACTTTTGTTACTGCAACAAAGCTGTTTTGTGTACTTGTCCTTTTTGAGTTTTTTAATCTGTAATTTTGCTTTTAAGCTACTGAAATAGCTAATCACAAGTACTGACTTCACTATATTTCAAGCTGTTTCTGTTACTGAATAAAAACAAAAGTTTCATGTGTCAAAACTCTGAAAATGAAAGAAAGGAGAAGAATCAGCAGCTGCAGCAGAGAAGAAGCTAAGTTAATGTGAGTTGTTTTGAAGCCTAAAGATGCCCCTGTTCTCCTTTTAAAGGTAACGTGTACTGAAATCAGCTTAATTTTAGCTGAACTACATTTTACTTTTACAAAAGCAAATTCTCATGAAACTGATAAAGTCAGAAACTCCTTTGACGTCAAACTATGTAGCAGGATTTAGAGGCTTTTTTAAAATTAAATTATTTTCTAAACTATGACTAATATATCTACCATGTGCCTTATACAAGTATTTTTACTTGAGTTAACCTTCTTTAGGACCAGTACTACAAAACTTTAGGCAAGTAGTAAGCTAAATATTGTTTTAAATCAATGTGTTTTTGTAATGGACCATTGGTTGTTTATCAGAGGCGGGGGTAACTGTAGGAAAATGCATGACCCTTCCACCATTTCTATGGAGGAATTTTGCAAAATTTTAAAGACGTGGAATGATTTTGATCAAATATCTTTATTTCAAGATTAGATATGATTAAGTGTCCATTGCATTTGATGTGTTTAAAGGTTGTCAACATTTAAAAATACAAAAGAAATTCTTTTGCTTTTACTGTTTGTTGTTATTAGAAATGTAGTAGCCTAATACTGGCAAATGACAAAGAAACAGAAAGACATGCCTTTAAGCCTGACAGCAGGTTTTGGAGTTCAGGAGGAACTTAAAAATAAGAAAAAAATATAACTTTACAAAGTTTTTTGTCCCTCCCTTGTGCCTAAATTCAAATCTCCCTCTTCCTTTGGTTATAAAAAAAGTATTTGACATTCCTCCCCCGTATTGCACCACCCCCTCTCCTCTCATAAATAACAAACAGTCCCTAATCTGAGTTGAAGCGGGCACTTTGCCTTCAAAACATTACTCAGGGTTCACTGTGCCCTCATTAGTCTCCTGCAGCCTGATTGGTGGATGAGGCGGGAACAAGGCGGCAAGCAGGAAGTGAAGATTTTGACAGAACGATGTTTACAGCAGTTTAATAACATTAAACTTGACATCTTTTGAACCACGGGACTGTCAGGGAGTACCGTTAACGTTAGCAAGACCGACGGTAGCTAACGCGGAACCGAAAATGCAGTCTGTGCGAAAACGAAGAGGCAACGATTTAAACACAACAGAAACTAGGTTTGTATTTACACACACCAGGCTAACGTTTCTGTGAGTGAAAGACAGCGGAGTCCGTTTAGAAATTAGAGACACATGCTAGTTTTTTTTTAAAGAAATTAACTCCTAAAGAGTTAACCGTAACAGCTCGGTATCCGTATACAGAAACGGACGCGTCACGGCGGAATACGAAGTAAACGGTTGGACGCGCAAGCGAAAGCGAACAGACGCGGAATGGCTGTTGATGGGCCCAAATAACGTGAAAACCGGCTTAAATTACTAATAATTCAACTTTCAGGGTAGCGTTAACGTATGTGATGTGAAATCTTATAGCTGTTTGTTGTTTAAAGACAGGGACTGACTGCAGAAACACTCGGTTTTTAGATATAAATAGATGCCATGTTGTTGGGGTTTAAAATTACCTTCCTCTGGTCTGCAGTCAGTCTGTCGCTGCCGGTCCTGCTATCACATGACCGAACCGGTGTTGTGTTTGAGTCTGCTTCCTCGACGATCTGTGCCCCCTCACCGAAACCTCCGTCTAAGGGACTGTACTTTATTTATCAGGTGAGGGGGTGACTCAGTGTGGAAAAAAAAAAAATATATATATATATATATATATATATATATATATAAAATTTTGATCCTTCCCAAAGCTATAAATGTGTTTTCCTTATCACTCACCTCCCTCCACCATATTGTGGTAAATTGTCAATTGTTTTGCACCAAAACACCAAGTCACATTCCTTGTATATGTAAATATACTTGCCAATAAAGCCTGATTTTGATGTAGGTAGTATTGGAGGCAAAGCAACAGGCAAAGAACACAGGCATTAGTTATCACCAAAACTATATATATATACTATATAAATAAATAAAGACATCAATAAATAAATATATGCAGGAAATAAATATGACTATGAAATGAATCCATAAAAATAGAATCTGTTGGTTTTTTGTCCTATTTATTTATGGATTTATTTCATAGCTATTATTTCTGATTATTTTTTTCCCAAAAGACAGAAAACATACCTACTACATTACATTTAATTTCTGCCAATATATCTCCCTAAATCTTACACACTGAACCTTTATGGCTGAGGATAGCAGTTGGTCTTTACAAAAAAAACCCCATCAAATACCAAAAAAACTAATACAGTACTGCAAAGATTAGTTAGTAGGCATCCTTTCACAAAAGTCACATTCAGGGGTGAAGGACCCATTCTGCCACACTCATCCTTTTTTTGACCCAGTACATAACGTACTGTGCTGAACTATTGCATAGTCACTGTGTTCAGCTTGCAGCAGCATATTGCACAGCTGCACGCAATGCACCATAAGTTGAATAGGTCAGCAAATACACAGACGCTGGTGCCCACTGACTATGGTGATCATCTGACTGTGATTTCAGAGTGCAAAAAAACCCCCCAAAACAAAACACTGTTGTTATATTGTCAAACATACAGTGATTTAACCAATAACGCAAAAGGTATTCATGCACTACATTATGCATAATTCCCTTTCCCTCTTTTATGTATTTACCATACTCCTCCAAAATACTCTTAAATGCAAATGCTTAAAAAAAGGTTTTTGATCTTCATTAGATATGTACACACCATCTTTGGCTATTAACTATTCCAAAGCAAGTGCTTTGTTGTCTTCTGTATAGAGTATGTTGCCTAACACAAGCAGTGATGAAGTAGTTGAGTGAAAATCAAAGGCAATTATTTACTGCAGTAGTAAACACCATTGTAAACCTTACTTTATTAGAATATTCCCACCATGTCTATTAAATGCTTAACCTCTGTTACGCCCTTTGCTTTTGTAATGTTGCTTTATTCCAATGACTGATGGTTGCTGTAAATGTGTGTCGACAGCACTCCTGGTTGTTTGAAGGAAAATGTGTCACAGCAGAAAAGGCATCACTTCCACTCTGACCTGTGGTTCTGTCTGACGCTGCAGAACTGGATACTGGACTTTGGAAGGCCTATTGCAATGGTAAGGATCCGTGCATTTAACACTTATCTCATGCAGTTTTAAAGAGTGCAAAAAATGATGAAATCAATGGGTAGACACCAAATAATTTCTTGGTATCGTATGTATTAGATCATCCTCCCTCTGGAGTGGTTTCCCCTGAACAAACCCAGTGCTGGAGATTATTTCCACATGGCCTACAATGTCATAACACCATTCCTGCTGCTCAAGGTAAGTGTAACAACGTGCTTTGAGACTAATGCGAAGAATATTCAGTATGAGACAGTAAAGCTACCCTTAAAGTATATCCCCCAAAAACATCTTAATGTAATTTAAAGGGACAGTTCACCTAAAAATCTTTGTCCTCTTACTTGTAGTGCTATTTGCCATTCAGATTGTTTTGGTGCTATAGCTCACTTAGCACCACTGAGCTAGCTAATGTTATAACTCAGGTGAGGACGTCATTAATGTTTACATCTCTCACTGTCATGAGCACAGGCCTCTCGTTCATGAGTAGACGCACGCCTCCTTCTGAAAGGTGATTTAGTTGTCAAGTTTTGTTTAGTAGAAATAAAATAGTTCCCACGTGAAACTGCTCACAACAACGTCTGTGGATTATCTTGAGTAACCAGGTCATGATTTCTGGTAAGAGACATTGCTGTTGATTTTTAAGTGTATTTTCTTAGCCAAGTGCCATCTAGTTCCATTGTTTTTGATTTAAGTCAGACATCTGTTCAGCTGATATTTCCAACACTTTGTAACTCACACCAAGACTATCTAGACAGATAAACAGTACTGCAGTTAAGAGGAAAAAATATGTATTTTTTATTTTGCGTAAACTGTCCCTTTAATTTATTTTTTTTCCTCCTCTATATCAGATTAAGCCCAAACATAACTAAACACATACTTTCCTAAATAGAAACGAAAATAGCCTTTATATCATAAAAGCAGGCCCATCATGGTAACTATGTCCACTAACCCATCAACAGACAGGTATTATTGACGACAAGAGCATAAAAACATTTTTCATACCAGTAGAATCACTTTGCTCTCCATGATTTTCATAAGAGCAAGATAGAAAATATGTGCAGCACGATCACTTGCTTTAAGACACGTCTGCACGCATGCAGCAGTAAGCTAGTTAACCCACAGAGCCAATTACGAATGACATTTACTGCTGCAAATAATTATTCTGAAAATCTTAAATTCCTGATAGGTTTCCTGACAGTGATTGGTTCACTGTTGCCTTTGCACCCTTATTCCATCACTGCAGGGAAACATGATATGACTTTGTAAACATGAGGTATTTCACACTCCTTGTATGTAACCTGCTGAGGCTTTTATATATATTTTGAATTATACTGAATATATGGTCTCACAGAGTTTATTGAGGATAAAACATGTTTCTATTCGAGCCTTTTTATTGACACCAGGCCAATCTGTGTTGTCGTTCTGTTGTTGTGCCTGCAGAAACCTCTTCTTACTTTTAGTTTGTATATCTTATTATCCATTCCTCATTTTCCCAAAAATAGTTAATCAATGTTGAGACAGAACAGAAACAAATGTCAGTGATGCATTTCATTCTTGGACCACTCAGGGTGTCTGCATGTCCTTTAAAAGTCTTAAAATGTCTTAATTGGGGATAAATATTTTTGATTCTGGGATGAACTGTCCCTTAAAGAGATGGAGGTCACAACTGCAAATATGTTATTAAACAAACAAAAACAAAACAAAACACGTACTTACTGTGTATTACATTAAAACTTCAAATAAAAGCCTAGTCATCTCTTGTTTTTTTTAATCTTTCTTGATTATTCTGTCTAATTAATTATTTTTTATTTATAAATATATATATATATTTTTTTGGGCTATTTTTCTGGTAATTTTCACAGATTTTCTGCTAACTTCTGGGTCATTTCTTCTTTTGTTGCTCATTACCTTCTTCCCATGTTCTTGAAAAAAAAAGAGCCAATTTGCCCATGTTTCAAAGGGTTAAGTAAATAATTTGATTGTGTTTCTAATCTTTGCTGAGCAACAGGTTTTTGTGAAGTTTGTGAATTAAAAGCCTGTCCCATGTAGACGTCTGTCCCAAATATAAGCCTTTTGAGTTCAACGATTTAATCAAAGAATCGCCCAGGCTTAATGAAATAATTGAAGTTTTATGGTATGCACATCTGCAGTTGACATTAATTCCTAAAAAACAAAACAATTAAGTCGTAATGGATAACTTACCTTACAGATGACGTCATATGTGCTAAGTGTGTGTGCTGCTGGTCCTTTCAGCTGATCGAGCGCAGTCCCAGAGCGCTGCCTCGCTCAGCGGTCTACCTCTGTATCATCACTTTTGTCATGGGAGCCAGCATCCACCTGGTGGGGGACTCCATCAACCACCGGCTCATCCTGAGCGGCTACCAGCTCCACCTGTCAGTCAGAGAGAACCCCATCATCAGAGACCTCAAACCTGCCTCACTGGTGAGTGCCTGTATTATTTAAGTAAAGTGGGGCACAGCAGGGGAAAACTGTCAAAATGTTGCCACATTTCCTTTCAAATATCTGGCCATTGTTGGCTACTGGTTGATAAAACTGGCCCTGTATGAATTATTCAGAATCTATTAATATGTTTTGTCACCTGTCATAATGTCAAACAACGTCACTGTTTGTTTTGCTTGCCACGACTCTCCAGAGATGGTTCAGGGATTTTTTTCTTCTTGACGCAAAACACATCTGTATCATCTCACATGTTTGATCCACTCTGTCACTGCTATCGCATCGTCATCCTGACAAAACGCAGGGCATCAAACCTCTGAAAATGATGTGTGTTTGTCAACATGTTATAATAGGTGGATGTATGGCATATCTGGAGCAGATAGAAAGAGGCAGGACTATTACAGACAGTATATAAGTTAACTGTGTTTTTCATGCTTCAATTTGCTCACATTTCAAAGGGTTAAGCTGTTAAGGTTTTGAAAAATGTATGTATTTTCTTCATAACATAAAACGTGAACTTCATATAGAACAATAAAGTCCCAACACCTAAAAAAAACCACATTAAGGTACTTATAATACAACAGAGGTAAGGCATAGTCTGCTGTTGTACCTGTTGACAGGGTACTAAAATCACATCTTAGTGGAAAAAAATAATAGTGGATAATCTGACATTTAATGAGATCAAAGCCTCTCGAAAGTAAAACAAATAAGATAAATTAACAGTAGTTCACTTTAAAGGCTTTGGCAAAATCCTGTCTTTCATTTAATGAATGAGTCCCAAATCTTCTGTCAAAGTTTATTTGTATAGCACTTTTCTTACAAGAATAATGTAGCACAAAGTTCTTTACATACAAACAGATAAATGAAAAAAAAAAAATTCATGAGCCCACCAGTGAAGACAGTATTATCAGCATAGTTAAAAAAAAAGATGCAAAAAAGGGATTAGTAGATGTAGAGGACTTTTTTTCTTCGTTAAAGCTAAGAAAAAATGTCCAGTGAACTATATTTATGATTATTATAACTATGTATTTTTTAATTATTTTAAAGAATTATTAGAATTATTATTATTTTTTTCCAGGTAATTTCCCACTTTGTATTTTTTGTTGTTTTACTTTCTCATTTTTCTTTTGTCTTTTTTTGTTTTTGTTTTTGGGTGTTGTTTTGGGCTGAATTTCTTGTACTTGTCTTGTACTGATCTTTTGCTTCAAGATAACAGAAAAACAACAACCTTCTTACTTGTATTGTTAATTTACAGTTTACTGGGAAGCATCCAAAAATACACAGTTTAGGATAAAGTGAAAGCTCCTCTTTTGCAGTGGATAAAATGATTTCCCTCTAGTACTCTTGTCTGGTTGGGTATTCCCAAAGGCAATTAAACAAGCTGCCCTGATGTGAACCACATTTGATACAAAAATCCAAAATCAATTAAGTCAAGCTCTGAAGTTTTAGGTCCAGTTGCTTTCACTCAACCGCCTCCTGCAGAGCATCAAACATTCGTGACTGTTTATGTGTAAAAAGGCGAACAGGTTAATTGGAGGAATCAGGCTGGAAAATATAACACATGTATAGACGTACTGCAATAACATGATTACTGCGCTATTTTTAATACAAGGACGCACAGCCACAACAAACAATCTTTTCATCCCACCACATTGGTAACGCTTTCTCAGCGTATATATATATATATATATATATATATATATATATATATATATATATATATATATATATATACACACACATATTTGCTCAGCCCATCTTCTCTTTCTTTACAGCTGCAGACATGCATGCATTTAAACACATTTACATGAATGACTTCAATAACTCCTCATAGCATAGTGAAATAACTGGTTTGCATATTAACAACAGTAAGAATGCCACCATGCCGAATCATTTCTTTGTGTTTGTTGTTGCTTGTTGTTGCTTTGTTGTGTTTTGTCCTGTCTTGTTTGGTCTAGTCTAAATTTCTGTCTCCATCTGCCCCCAGATATAAGTTGCCTATCAGTAACCTGTTTTTGTTATTGTTTTTGTACTGCCCTTTTGCACTCACTCAGAAAAAATAAATAAATAGATAAATTAAAAAAATCAAATCAAATCAAAACCTCATTTCCCCCTAACTCCCTACTTTTCCTTGGATCAATTTTGCCATATTTTGTGTAACTTTTTAAGTGGATGGATGAATAAGAACCCTGTTAAGGGATGTGATGTTGAAGCTGGGAGATTGCTTTGTTTTGTTTTTGTTGAGTGCATTTTGACTGACAGCTCGGTAAGGGTGCCAGAATTATTATTATTATTTTTTTTTTTTTACCGTGTGCATGGCTGAATTGAATCGTGCTGTGAAAGCAGACTTATTTACAGGTATTTTAGTTTCAGGTCAGTATTTACTGATTTCCTATATTAGTGATACAAGGACACACAGCCACAACAAATAATCTTTTGATTCCACCACACTGCCGATGCTTTCCCTGCCCCGTGTCTCTTATGTAACTGCTCACATAACATTATGGAAGTGCATGCAAACCCACTGACATCATCACATCAGGTCGGGGACTAATGAGCATCCTGTTGTGCCTATTTTGAAATTAATACATGTATTTATTGTGCACATTTTAGATACCTTAATCACTTATAATACAACTCTCTGATTTCATCACATCAAACTGGAAGTGAAGGTAAACACACCAGAAGTGATGTTTTACTGTCAAACACCAGAGCTGCCATCTGTGAGTACACTGAGCTCAAATAAAATTCTCAGAAGTTATAACATAGTACTTCTACTTAATTTAAGTTGTGTGAGTTCAAACCAACTGCACATCTGTTTGGATATCTGTTTTTGAGAACACTTATATATAAAGATGGAGCGCTTAAAAAAGTCTGAAACGCCACTGTGTGCCCTCATAATACTTTGAGATCTCAAATGCACTGATGTATGTGGAAAAAATATGAGCAATGTATCTTTTTTAAAGTTATTAAAAAGCAAATCAAGAGGCTTCTACTGGTGAAAGTAGTTCTTCGCAGGGATTAAAAACTACATCAAAAAGCTGCAAGAAGAGGCCCTGAGGGGCATTGATTTTGTGTTGGAATGAACTGATTAGTGCTTTTACCTCTTAATGAAGATTTACCTCAAAAGAAGCAATAAAGACGTTTTAGATATTTTATTTTAGATTATTTATGTCATATTCATACTTGAACCACTAAGATTCCCCTTGTGCCACATATGGAAGCATAAACATTGGTTAGATTTCTTATTTATTCAGTGTTTTTCAGTTGTTCTAGTTTGCCACCTACAGACTGTTAATGTGATCATAGCCATAATAAAGTGTCAATGGTACTGTAGCAGTAGGTGGCACTGTTGCACAAGATATAGTGGAGGACGTTAGTGCTCTCCACTAATGCAGACTAATATTCATATAGTATATACAACTATACACTGACCACCCACCCACACCAACAAGCCACCTTGTCTGGGGGCTGTTTTGGATGGATGGGTGCTCAACGTTACAAACATTAAGAATTTAAACCGAAATTAAATTGAGTGAGAGGGGGGGGGGGGGAGGAGGAGGGGAGGAGAGGAGAGGTAGGAGGAAGAATGGAAGCTCTCTTTGGTGAAATGTCTTTCCTTATAGATATATATATATATATATATATATATATATATATATATATATATATACACACATATAATTTTATATATATTTATTTATTTATTACTACCATTTTGCATGCATATATTTATAAAATATATTTAGTTTAATCTCTATATCTTTGATATATATACTTTCCCTGTCTGCCATCCCAGTTACTTCCAACGCACGCACGCACGCCAAACGCACACGCGCGCACACACACACACACACACACACACACACACACACACACACACACACACACACACACACACACACACACACAGCAAAATTGCCTTTCAATACCCTCAAAACACAACACAGTGTACCAGTTTGTTTTTGCTTGGTTGATTAACTGGTCTCGTGCTCTCCTGCCCTGTCCAATTTTGTCCCACACATATGGTCAACCCTGTCATGTCTCTCAACTGTCTTGTGTTGCATCACACAATAAAAAATAAAAGAACATAACTGCTATTGTTGTATCATTTTCCAGTAATATTGCATTTCTGTCTGTCCTTCCTTCACAGATTGACTCCTTTGAGCTGCTGTATTATTATGATGAACAGCTGGGGCACTTAATGTGGTATGTACTTGTCATAATTATTGTTTTGCATTGTTGAGAAATCAGTGGAAATTAGCAGAAAACAAGATCAAATGCTTTGCTATGAATTAAATTAAACTCTTTCTATAATGAAATTTGACTGATGATTTCCAATTCAATCTTTATTTAGTCTCGAAGGATCATTGAGAGCAAGCTGTCGTTTACAGTGACGCTGAGAAAAATAAATCACACAAAAATAAAGGTGCACAACAAGACGAGTAATGAAAGAATCTAACCAATTAAAACAATAAAGTTAAAATGAATTAATTAGAATTTTAAAATTAGATTAGAAATTTAAGACAATTGCAGACTGAGACACACGATCAGAAATCTGAAATGACCTGCAGACACGAGTAAACGTGTTTTTAGTGGACTGTAAGATGTTTCATGGGGGCAGAGACGCTCATGGAAGACGGGAAACAACAGGATGAAACATGTTGGCTTTTTTATGATCGAGCCACTATGACAAAGTTTTTAAATAACGTTTTTCACGTTTTTATACTTTTGGAGTGCCTGGATTGGGTGTGGTTTGAAAGTTGCACCTCTGGACTGAACACAGAATGATACGGCAAAACAGACTGCCATAACATCCAGGAACAAGATACAAAGTAAAATGATTTTCTTTTCACCATCTCACTCTTTGGTGTTCTCAGAAGTCTCAGATGATACAGCGCAGTGATATAAAAATCAAATTCTGATGAAATGAATTGAGAGTGTGGAGTGTTTAAGACACATACCGCATGAACACATTGTTCCTGGTTTGATAGTTGAATGCGTCATTTGTTGCATGTCCTTCTCTCCCCGCTCAGCTCCTCAACTATCGAGTATTCACCAAGAGAAAAAACACCCCAGAGATAATCATTTAAAATCATTTACAGGGACATTTTATGCCTTAATTGATTATCAACAGTGGGGTCAATTATCAATAAGTGGAGTGAGACATGAAACACACAACAAAGATGAACCTCGGATGTTGTGGTTCAATGTTGGCGCCTTACCACTTAACCACCAGCACACTCCGAATATTCTTTTATTTTTTTTGTATACATATAAACTGGTGTTTTTCTTTGCTTAACTGTGACCAAGGTAGTTCTTGATATTTTACACTAAACGGGCTGGCTCTAAAGGATGCTGGTATGAAAGCAGCGACGCTTTCAGGCCTCGGCCCTGCAAGGACAAAGTTTCGAGTCACATTTCACTGAGCAGATTGGTTCACTGAATACATTTTGGTGAATAACACAGCAAGTGATGTAAATAATTGAAACAGAACTCATCTCGCCTTGTTGCAGTGTTTCAGCTACACAGTGTAAGAAGAGAGCTTCTCTGCAGTTTCTGCAGCTGTGGATAGATGCGAAGCCTCGTCACCTCTGACGAGTTCATTATTCATCATCTGCACTGTTCTTGTTAGATCTTTGGCAGATAAATGTGGTATGAAAACAATAATGCTGAACAACTGATAAACTACAGATCTAAGTTTATATCTTAAACTTTAATTTTAACTTTTAATCTAAACTTAAGCAATTACAACTTTTTTTTTTTTTTTACAAAAACAGATAAAATGCTAAAACATAGGCCTACTGCTTATTTTTATTAAAAAAAAGTCCTACAATCCTGAAAATCATGATGGCCAAACAACCCACTGTGAAGCTTTAGTGACCTCTTGTGGGGGTCGGGATCCCGAGGTTGGGAACCAAAGCTGTTTACATGCTGTTTTATTTGTCATTTAATTTAAAGTCTGTCTTTAATCCATGGTTGAGTTTAGGAATTTAGCAAAATATTTTTGCATTTGTTCACTAATTGACAAATAATTTCAGCTCTTGTTGCTTTATTTTATTTTGCAATAAAACTGATAATAATAACATTTGGTATGGACACTGTTTCTATGGTTACCTGCAGTTTGAGGTAGTGAATGTGAGCAGTGGTTTTGGGAATCTGTGCCTGAGGTGTCTGGACATGATAATTTTAGATAAAAACCTGCCAGCTATGACCATGGGACAATATTTATCAATTATTCTCATATATGTTTCATTAAAAAATATTTATATATTTCAATACAACCCTTATTTCACCAAAATATTTTATGGCGCCGAGTTAAATAATCCTTAAAGGTGAGGAGAAATAGCTCTTTTTCTCGGTCAAACCTGAACGTTTTAAATGTTTCTGACTGTGCTGCCCTGCCAGGTTTGCGTCACCCCTTAACGAAAAAATAGTTAAGTCTAACTGGGATCAGGTCACTGAACAGTTTGTGCCTCTGTTTTTATTCTAGGTACATTCCTTTCTTCATCATCTTGTTCATCTATTTCACTGGCTGCTTCACCAAGGCCAAAGAACAGAAGCGGATCCCCGTCCCTGGTTGGCTGTTGCTGGGGCCCAGCGCCCTCTACTATTGGTCAGTCGCTTTTTCACGTCTTTTAAAACCTCCTGCACATGATGTTCATGAGAACACGCTTTTGTTAAAGGATACTTTTATGGTAGCCCGAATGGTATGAAACTATAAATGAACTCTGCTTTTATAAATCCACATTTTAGAGATGCTTTCTATGTCAAGTATATAAAAGTGCTTTGTACTTTCTGGGAGGATTTCAATTTAGTTTCATATTTCAAAAATAGCAGATGGAGGTCGATATGCAAAGCAACAGTCACGGCACTTTGTGAGATGAAGAACAGAGTGAATGAAGGATATTTTTGGAATGTCTAGACACAGCAGCAGCAATCTCTCTAGACAAAGAATCTCCATTTGTCAGATTAATTAAAATTACAAAGAGCATTCTGTAATTTGTGCAAAAAGTTTTGGTTGTTAATGTTATAACACAAAAGAAAGTTTAAGAAAATCAATTCAATTTATCATGTTTGCTCACTGCAATGATGTTAGTGTTTTGGAACTTCTATTTTATATTCATACTGAATAGCAGCAAATGGCTTTTGCAAGGATGAAAACAAGCTGTTATTTCAGTCTTAAATTTGTGCAGAAATCAATGCCATTGCTGTTTGGAAAAGCGGTTGTTTTTCATTTTAAATATAGCTACTGAAAGAAATATATAGATATATAGATAGATAGATAGATTATAGATAGATAGATAGAAAGAGTGTGTTCCAAAATATCAGTGAAATCATCCATTAATATTGGCTCTAGATAACTGAAACAGATTACTCATTACTCATTTTCTGGAGTATAGATTCAGCGTAGGTTTACATATGGACAATGGGGACATGTCCACCAGTGTTTTGGGAAGACAGAGTTGTCCTTACCAATTGTCGAGCAAACTTGTCCACATTTTCCTCATTCTAATGTTTCTGTGCACAAAAAGATGGGAAAATCACATCTAGTATTGATTCAGTCGGGGGCAGTGCAGTTTTGAAGGTTCATAAAGTTTTGAATATTTGCAGAAATCTTTCTGAAACACGAGAGCTACTCGAGTCCAGGAGTTTATGAATTAATTAAAAGGAATTCATCATTGACTTGCGCATTTAAAGAGGTTATTTCTGAAACAAAAGACACAAAGTAGGTTGGGAAAGTAAACTATTCATATGTGTGTTGACTCAGCAGGAATAACATAAAGTAAGAAAAGTTAATCTGCAGGAGACAAAAACTATTTAGTGGCAATGCAGAACGCCTGACAGCATTATGTTCTATTATAGCCCATATTTATATTTTGTGTTTCACCAGTAACTTCACCAGTATGCAGGAAATTAAGAGTGACAATCAAAATTTAATGGGGGAGGAGCCACCAGACCCCCTGCTAATATGTAACGTTGAAATTACACCTACACCTGAGACACCAGTATCAGCTGTGCATTGTTTTTATTTTATTTTTCATGTTTACTACACCCATTCTGCAGTTCTCTCATACCAATCAAAAAAAAAGAAAACTTGTTGTCATGTTAAAGCCTTGTTATAATTATCTTTTAATAATGTTTTAAATGTTTACGCCCTCAATGTCAGTTTCCCCTTTGCTATAGAATATTTCTATTTTTAAATTAGTGTATAAAAGTCAGAAATTACAGTATCATGCCAACACCACTTCATTGTCGAGCAGATGTTTCCTAAAATGGCCTGTGCACTCTCAGTGTTCTCTTCATGTCGGCCCCTAAGGTTCGCACAGAACTTGGCAAAAAAGCTTTTAAATTTGCCACGTCTCCTTACAGAAGGGCCTGAAACTGTCTGCGCTGATTACGACGGGAGAATTTAAGTCACTTAGAAAGAAAATAGCACTCTTTGTCGTGACTGTTACTCTAATGTTCACTGAAATTGATAATTGCGCATATTAATGTATTTGAGTGTTTCGTATTGCATTTTAAATGGAGGTTGTGCTCGCTCTTTGTAATTTGTGATATTTGTCTGCTTGTATTCATTATTGTAACAGTGTTTTAAGCTGCCTTCTTGGTGAGGTCACTCAAAAAAGATATATAACAACAAACATCTGTATTGTGTAATTATTGCAAAAGTTTTAATCGTAATTAAATTTCATGACATTTTTTTCTCTCTCTTAACAGGTACTTGGTCACTGAAGGACAAATCACTGAACTTTTCCTCCTCACTTTCCTCGCCATGGTTGTCATGGTGATCTATCAACAGCGTAAAGGCCTCAGCCCGGACAGTAACGGCCTCTTCCTGTTCTGTAGTTTCAGTGTTACTGTGCTGCTGGTGGCACTGTGGGTGGGCTATCTGTGGAACGACCCAGTGCTGCGCAAAAAGTACCCCGGACTCATGTATGTGCCGGAGCCGTGGTCTTACTACACGTTACACATCAAGAACAGCCACTGAGTGACATCCGTCCTGCTCTGTGCACCTCTGTGTTTGGAGTGGAGGCTTTGAAATCACAGAAAGCCGATGTTTCTGTGACCTGACTGACGCAAATCCTTTCTCTCTTCAGCAGGTTTTCTGTGACAGAGGCCTCAGTAATATTCCACAATTACCCCAAATATGACAGTAATCTGAATTTGACACAGGTCACGTTAACCGGAGTTCCTACAGTTTAAGGCAAGTTGGATTTAAGGCTTTTTTAAAGCCACTTGGAGGTCACTTCAAGACCAATTTTCTAATAACCAAAACCTAACAATTTTATTTCCACTGCTTAGATTCCCATTAAGATGAGTTTAAGAAAAGAAACGTATTATATTATTTAACCAAAAAAAAAAGTAAAAGATTTTACCAGTTATTTTGAGATTTTAAAATGCAACGTTAGAGAGAAAGATTAAGTAAATCTGACTCCCCTTGTCTGAGCATTTTTAAGACCTTTGTAAGATCCGTGGGAATTCTGGTGTTAACAGGATAATCTTTTGGATTTCCCTCATTAATTTTGTAATAATTATTTACCTTTATTGGCCCTAATGGCAACTATCAGTTTTGTTTAGTTGAAGGCGTAAAACTATTAACCTGCTAAAGGCAAAAGTGAGCTGCTGTCCTCTTTTTAGCCCCAACTCATGTTACTCAGAAACCAAAATAATACAAACCTGCCACAGGTTTGCTGTAACACAGTTAGTTTGTAATAAATATAAAAATAACAAAACAGGAACAACAAATTTGTAAGGAATTAGTAAAAAAGTTACAAGAACATGAAAATTAGCACACAATTAAAAGATATAAGAATTAAATACAACAATAATAATAAAAAAACACAAAAATGTCTGTGAAAAAGTGCTTAAAATGTAAATTTTACTAACTTTAAATGTATAATCATAATTAAATAATTTTTTTTTTATATTTTTTTTCCTTTAATCCTTTAATCTTCTTTCATTCTCTCTATTTTTTAAAACAAATTTTCAGTAAATTCCTTGTCAGCTTCCCTAATCCTTTGCAATTTATGGGACAGCTCTTACTAAGTTGCTCACCGCCTTTTTAGTTGTCTTTTCAAAAGAAATCAAACCAATTTTCTCAAGTATCAAAGGTTTTAATGTTTGTGAAAGGCGGCCAGAAGTAACATGAGAAACTGATGTCCATACAGGTTTCAAAGGGTTAAAGACAATATCTTTCTCTTTAATATCCCTGTAATTTTCTGTTGATGTTAATTACAGGGCCTCAAGAAGCGGTATATACGCAGGAGCCACTCAGGGGCCCTTTAAGATTTCAGTCCTTAATTGTGATTTGATGTGGCACAATGTTAAACAACTGTGTAATTGATAAAGTTACCACAGTAACCCCCGCTCAGATTTGAGGCAGTTTTGCTACTTATGGTCACTCAAAGACTTCAGTAATCCCGTAAACACACAGAGCAGAGTCGACTGTTTCACCGTTTGACAGTGAATACAGTCGACCATCTTCCTCGACAAAACTAACTTTTATGAACAAACTCCAGGTGAATACATGTGAGGTACATTAACTGAAAAATCAAAGAAAAAACATCTTACCTTGCTGAAGCTCGTCAGAGAGTCCAGTCATGAGGGCTGAATGCTGGGAGGTTAATCTTTAACATCTCGGAGGAAAAAACGTGTCAGGTTGTCAGTTACGGCCTCTGTACGCAGTTCACACTGTGATGTCTTAAGAGGTCAGAAATGTTTCTCTGGGATTCATGAAGGCAGAAAAAAATTGTTTTCAAACTTGAATTCAGTGTTTTCAGTCTTCTTACAACAGGCCAGCTTAATTGTTGTGGACGAAAGGTGAACAAAACAAAAACAGGTATTTAAAATCGAAACTAATTCACTTTTTTCTGGATAAAAACTAAAGCTTCATTCCTCTCTGTGCACCTCTCACTGTTCCCCTCTCAGCTCCCTCACAGAGGCAATCAGCTGATAAGTCTCAGCTGGACACTAATGCGTGCTCTGACTGCCATGCTCACTTACTCTGGGTCTTGTAGTCTTTTACTGGGTGCTGTGATCTTTTGTAGTCCTTGTTGGAGGAAACTTGTCTCTCCTCAACCTCTCATGACGTCACATTATACAATATACACTATTTCTAAAACAGTTAGTTCTGACCAAAAGATAGCATACACTTCACAGCAGTACCAAATAATTTGTGTCTTCAAAACAAAAACAGACAAATATAATAATATAAAGCCAAAAGATTAATAAAATAAAAGACAGGGTTAAATCTGATGGTGGCGGTCTGCACTGTTACCATTCGTAAACAACTGGATCTGCTTGCTGATCCATAAAAACATGTTGAAGGATTTAAAACCTGTATACTGGATGGAGGACTGTTTCAAAGATAAAACGATAAAAAGATCAAGGAAGCAAGAGTGGATTACTTTTGCGATACAAATGAAAACTTTTTTTTTGAATGAAAACAGCATTCAAATGATAAATTGTTACTTTGCTGAATTTTTCTTAACATGATGAGTTTTTTTCTTTTTGTAAGATTGTTACTGTTACTATTGTTTTCCTCAAGATCACTTTGTTACTGGTAAAATAGTTATGTTTCTGGTTTCTCACTGCTTAGATTTTACATTCATTTTGTCTTGAATAAAATATTGAACTAGAGGGGATTATGTGTTTGGTCATCTAGCGTACCAACAGACCAATCAGCCAAATGTATTATGTACAACATTTAAAAAAAAAAAAAAAAATGTTTTATTGACTGTTTTTTACCATCGTTGACTGCTGACTCCTCACTTCACTTAACTGCTGAGTCATGAACACTAAAAGATATTTCCAACAAACATCTTAGTTAAAAACAACAAGCTCTTTGTCCATTAAAGGAACATTTCAGTCTTCGCCATGGCTCGAAACTGACATCCATTAGAAAGTTTGGTGTATTTTTTGGTGCAGATTAATTTCATTCCCAGTATGTTATGATCTGCTAAAGTTAGGCACAAAACAAGATGAAAAAAATACACATATTTGTTGTCTTGTCGCCACCTTGACTAAAAGAACCGTAAGAGACACTTGTATTATCTAAAGGGGCCACAATCCCCAGGCCCCCAGGATGACTGCTCAGCTTTAATTCCAATTTTTCCAGTGACCACTCACTGTATTACTGCACATAAATAAATAAATTATTATTTTTTAGTATTTCTTTTTTTTATCCTACAATTGTAGAAAAGTCCTAAAATCTTAGAAACATCCTAAAATTCTAAAAATGTCCTGAGACACATCCTAAAATCATCACAAAAAAACACCCTTAAATCCTGGGAGTGCCCTAAAATCCTAGAAAATCTTACAAATGTCCTTAAATCCTGGACACATCCTTCAATCCTAGAAATGTCCTAAAATCTGAGAGACATGTATGGGGGTGCTGTGACTGGCCCCTGGCCTCCTGTCGTTTTAGCAAAAGCGGCTCCCGTGCAAAGCAAGTTGAGTATCCCTGACATACACAAGGTCCACAAGATAAGACTCCAAAGAGAAAACGCAGGATTATGACACTTACATAACAAAAAAGAATAATAAATCCAGAAGCCTGCTGGACTTAATCACAACACCACAGATAATAATCCTCATGATAATAAAACGTGAAAACAAAGACGGATGAATTATGTAACTCAAAGATTTATGTAAATTGTCTTCAACATAAAAAGTCTGAGGGCCTCTGGACACAGAGCAGGACGGGGACACATGGGTGATAATTGGTCCCCTCATTGTGTCAGAGTGGTGATGTGGAAAGGGGAAGGACAATGCAGCACTGTGGATCTGGTATCTGCGTTTCCACGGTAACACATATTAAATTACGTGGAGGCTTACAGGTGGTGGACTTTACACAGAGGTGGAGGGACGCGTGACGCAGACTACAGGAAACTCTATTCTTCCTGGAAGAGCAGCAACAAAGTAAAATGGTAAGAGCAAGAAATTCCTTCCATTCAGCCTTTGCATTGACTTTCTTGTGTTGTTTTTATGATGTAACGCCGCGCTTTTGTCACTTTGCAGGCTAAATTCTTCACCCCTGTTCAAATCAATGGTAAGAGGATTTCAGCTCACAGCATGATATTTTTATCTATTAACTGAATATGTTTGAAATTCCCTTTTTACAAGGTGTTTTATTCACAAGTTCTGTTTTACTTATCTTTTAGTAACTAATACATGTTGAAAAAGAAATGCGTTCACACATAACGTTCAAAGTCTGACCTTGTTCAGTCTGATTAGTTCCTGTAGTGTAAAGCTGACGTATTTCTGAGTAAACCTGCTCCTGTATGATGGATAAATAACATTTATAATTTCCCGTACTGAATTATCAAATGAAATACATACACTATGCTGATGTAATCCCTTCCTTTTTTCCCTTGCAGAGTTTAAGGAGTGCTTCTCCTTGTACGACAAGAAGCAAAAGGGCAAGATAGCAGCCAAAGACCTGATCACAGTTATGCGCTGCCTCGGTACAAGCCCCACGTTTGGTGAAATCGACAGACATCTACAAGTTCACAAAATAGGTACAACACGTAAAACACAGTAAATACAATTTGTGTTAGGGCCATTCAAGATTCAGGAAGTAAAAACAGGTCTTATGCTAAAACTCTGAGATAGCGTTTGTTTTTTTAAAGGAGCAGTATGTTAGATTTAAGGAGATTTAGCGCCGTATAGCAGTGAGGATTACAGATTGTGACCGGCTGAAACTTCTCCTGGTTAGAAATTCTTTAGTGCTCGATGTTCAGGAGGTTTTTACCCACGCCCCCCATTATTAACAGATGTCTCCTCCCCTCCAAAATAAACAAAGCAGGTGATAAATCAGCTTCTCCTCTCCTCTTTGGCATGACAGAGATAGCTCCTGTTAATGTGTGCTCACCTTTTTTTTCTGATAGTTTGGGATCCAGATGTTTCTACCAGGAGCTGAATTATCTGCAGAGGTTTCTTAATCTCCATGATAAACTGACCCAGTGATTGAAACCAGTGAAAGAAGAATAAAATAAAGAAGTTTCACATATTTTTTAAAAAAAGAAGTTTTTACGGTGCTGCTCGTCACAGAGGGGCTTCTAACCTGGTGGCCGACTCAAAAACATGAATGGCCCTTATCTAGACACGGTGCAGCATGACGATCTCCAGAAACGAGGACCTACTCCTTATAGAAATTGTAGGGTAACAAAAACACAAAAGATTTTATTTTCAGGCGATTATACACTAAAGAAAATATACTTATTATATTGTATTCCATTTCTGCCAAAGTATCCCCCTAAATCATACACACCGGACCTTTAAATGTGTTTAATTGTACATAAGTAGTTATTTTGTGTGGTTCTTTTAGAGAACTATAACTCTTTTTGTTAAATGTACAGCTATTCATTTTATTATATACTTGTTCATTATTATTATGTCAAGGAATTTTAAGAAAAATGAAAAATAGTTATCATGTGGCAAATCAACATTAAAGAAACCTGCTGTTTTGCTTGCAAAACAATTACATTCATAAAGCCAAAAGGGTGTTAAACATACAGTGTGAACTCTCTTGAAATAAATATGAAAATTAAACAAACTCCAAACTTCAAAAGGAAAAAAGGGAGAAGTATCATAAAAACAAAAAATTAACAACTTCAAATTCTAATATTTCTATCCCAAAGCGACCCTCACAGTAAATTTTACTGCTCATTTACAATATAACTTAAAACTTACATGTGCATTATTTTTTTTATGACTGTTTGACACATTTTTTGTTGCACGTTTAGAAAAGACAGGAGAGCTGGATTTCTCTACGTTCTTGACAATGATGCACAGACAGATGCAACAGGAGGACCCCAAGACCGAAATCCTGGAGGCTTTGAGGATGACGGACAAACAGAAGAAAGGATACATCCAGGCGTCCGAGCTGCGGGCCAAGCTCACCATGTTGGGGGAGAAACTCACAGACAAAGAAGGTAAACTCTGATTCTGATAAAAGAGCAACCTCAAAAGACTAGAGGAAGCTTCGGGGCTACAGCAAAAACTAGCAAATGCTACTTTTTAATCAATATAAAATTATTTCACAATATTCTATAATGCACAGTGGGCACATAAATGTTTGATTTTAAAGTTACAGTGCGATCTGTGCATGTCTGCACGTGTATTCGTCTGTTATAGACTGTAACATAATGGTTTTGAAATCAAACTATAAGGGTCCAAGTTTTTGCTATAACTACAAAAACCAATAAACAATTAAATTTAAAGTGCTTTTCTAACATAATACAGACACAGTATGTTACCAGTTTGTGGTAAACTGGTAGAAATTTCTACTAAAATGTAAAAAAACAACAAAATATGATCTAAATTTGTAATCCTGTAGTCTATCTATGTTTAACATAAATCACTTGCATTTCTTTTCCCAAAGTTTTAGATTTTTACTGTATTTTAAGGATGCAGTGGACTTTGTTTTTCTCTGGCATGTTAACATTATTGCTTCATTTCATATGTGAAGCGGAGCCAAAGCGTCGAAATTGAATTTTTCCGTTCAACTTCAAGGATCAGCAATAATGTTCCCTGGACCTGGTGCATGTTTAACTATCTGAAAGTGTTTTAAGAATACATGTTTTTTAATTAATATCAATTTATCAATAATATCAATATCAATTTAAATAATATTTAGTGTAATTAAGTTTTTCATCTCTTACAGATCATGATTTACTGATGAGAATCCACTCATTTTCCATTAAAAAAAATGTTTCAAAGTTTTTTTTACTCACATTCACCACATTTGTTTCGACACATTCTTGTTTCATTTTGGGCTTTTGTTTTTTCAACATTTTCACAAATAGTTTCTGTTATGGCAACATGTTGATTAATTCAAACATCTCTCTGTTAGGTGTTAAAATGTCCCTTTAAATTTAAACACGTTATATTAGTAATTTTCCTTTTACATGTTCATTTCAGTAACTACACCCAGTAGAAAAGGTTTCATGTTTGAAAGATTATTAGAAAATATTTTTCCAGTATTTTAAAACTTTGAAACGGGTCAGATTGACCCGCAACATAACAGGAGGGTTAAATATTTTGAAGCAAAGATTCTGACTCCTGCAGGGAAACTCCGTCATTCATACAGATTCTGACTTTAAGATTCATATAAACATAAAGTTTTCATTCAGCGTCTGTCAGTGTGCTGCCTCGAGTGCTGCTGTGCACATGAATATAAACAAATATTGCTCCGCTGCTTTTTCAGTGGGAGACATCCACGAATCAATCTGACAGCCGAATTACTGAAGCAGACAGAGAAGCCGGCGTACAGCACTGCTCCGAACATGTGGTGACTGTAAGCAGCTGTGATCACTGCTGCTGATGTAATTCACACGTCTGAGTTTTCAGGAGATTTTTCTGACTAATTTAGAAGCCAGTTCAGCAGTAATGAATTATAATCGAAATTAATCTGAAATGAAATAGCAAAATACGTTTTTAGGATATAATTCTAGTGTCAGTGGAGGGGAAGCTTTAAGGAGCTTTAATCCATGTGACAAAGAGAAAAATGAATATATGAAATAAGATAAAATACTTATATAATTGAATATTTTATATTATTGAATATTTTAAGGCCCAGCAGACACACTGTAAATATACTGCTCTCTATGTAAAACTAATAAGTGGTAAAAGAAGTATTTTACATTGGTAGCAATTTGATAGTGTGAAAAAAGAGACATTATAATTATAAAGTCCTGCATTCAAGGTTTAAAATCAGAAGGAGCTAAACGCAAAAAAAATGACCAAGAGCAAAATGTTCTTTCTCAAAAGTAAATGTACTGAAAAAAGCAAAAAACAAACAAAAGACAAAAACAAATAAATAAACAAAAGCATCCCTACAAAGTTACCAGTAACTAAAGCTCCCAAATAGACGTAGTGGAAGTATAGTAGAGATATATACAGTAACATAAAATAAAAACAATTTTGAGTTACAGGGACCTCAAAAAATCTCTAAATAATAGAATTCACTACAATATAAACATTAATGAACTTTAGTTTGTGGATAAACGCCATAATAATAAGGTAAATGGTTTCAGTTCTGCTAATGGGAATAACACTGGTCTGGCTCAGCACGCTGGTCTTGGTTTTTGGCAGCTCATCACTTTGAAGGGGTTGTCAGAAAGTCAAAATCTCCCACAGGCAGAGAGCAGCAGAGACTCTGAAGGAGCTCTGAACAATCGTGGGAGACAAATGAGTTCTCAGGCTGCGCTCTCTCTCGTCAGTCCCACTTACGTAACTGCCTTCTCTGCCTTCTTCTTCGTGTAGTGGATGAACTCTTCAAAGAGGCAAACGTCAAGTCAAACGGGATCGTCAACTACGAGGAGCTCACACAGATGGTGACGCTGCCGCCTGTCGATTACTGAATTTTCAGCCGTGACGGGGAATTGACTTCACATACGCCAAACTGGATGTTTGAAACGACATATTAAATCTACATGATGCTGAAACTGACAGTTATGTTCTGAAATATTCTGCTTTTCTTGTTTTTCCTCCGAGATTATTCCTGTAGTAACGGTTTTATTGCATGCAGGACCTCTTTAATAACTCTCCTATATAACTGAACACATTGTGAAACACTTAGGTTTTACTATGTGATATGATTTGTACTTTAAAATGATGAAATCTTAAAAGCGCTGAATACTCCGTACACCTTTTAACAGGCCTGACCCTCCACCCACAGTTTTGATTTCCACTTTAATATCTCTTTTATACGGACTTCTGCATGCTTATGAGCAATAAATAAACCTTTTATTTCATGAAATGTTTTCTCTCCACTGTTAACCTTCCACACATCAGTATTAAATCATAATATCAAGTATTTTTTTTCATTCTTTTCTTGTCTAATAAAAGCTGTGTAGTTTGGATTAACATATCTTTTTCTATCAGAATTTTTAAATAAAAAACAAATTAAAAACCCTGCCTTTTAAATTCTCATACCGTCTTTGTTTTTGTCCCTCCCTTTTATTTCATCCCCTCTTTCTTCTATTTTTTGTTTTTCTTTCTTTCTATCATTGTTCTTTAGTTTTTCCTCTTTCTTTTTGTCTTTGGCTCTAGTTTATTTTTCTTATTTTCTCTTTTTATTTTCTTTTGCTTTTTGTTTACCTTTCTTTTTCAGTCTTTATTTGTATATATATTTTTGCTCTTTCTTGTTCATTTGTTCTTTATTGTTTTTTCCTTTACTGTCTTCTCCCTTGCTTAGTTTTGCTCTTGCTTTCTTTTTGCTTTTCTTTATCTTCATTTCTGTCTTTTGTTCTTTTTTGTTTTTTCTTTCCGCTTTCTGTTTTCTTTATTTATTTTCCCGTTTATAATTTCTTTTGTTTCTTTCTGTTTCTTGCTCTGTTTTTCTCTCTTTTATTGTTTTTGTTTCTTTCTTTATTTTCTCTATCTTTCATTTTTGTCTTTTTTTGTTTTTCTTCTCTATTTCTTTCTGACAGTTTCCATCATCTCCAGTCCTGCGTGCATAATTCTCAGGCACTTGACATTTGTGAGGACTGCTTTTACAGAAGCCACTTGTAGTTTGCATTTTTTCCCCCACAAGTTTTATTTTGTAGTATAAAGCACAGTATATAAATACTCATATGTAACAGCACATCACTGATTAATACATGAATAACATTTTTTCAAAACATGTAACTGTCTTAAGGCCTATTACTGGCCTGTTTAAATGCAGTTTACAGTGGGACTGTAGAGAGTGTAATCAGGCAACGTGCTGCTTTGACAAAGCTGTGGTTAGTATTAGCCACTTGTGTTAATTTTGTGCTTGGAAACCAACAGAATCATTAAATGTACAAATATGAATCCTAAAAAAACAAAAACAAAACAATCAGTCTTTTGGCCTGGCACCTTCAGGCTTTAGTCTCATTCTTTTCTGTATGATCATGGCGTAAACTTGCATTATGTTCGAATCATCCTTTACGCTGAAATCACCAAACAGCAGCAAAGTGCCGCTCAACGCAATAATGACATCCATGTATTACTGGCGGTAAGAAATTCTTTCTAACATAGTTTAAAATGTCACAGCAGTCAGGGCGACCTGGAGTATGGCTGAGGCTTCTGCAGTGGCTCGGGTTCGAGCCCTTCTCTCTCCCACCTTTCCTATCTACATTAAGCTGTACTATCAATAAAGGGAAAAATGGAGGACCCAACAAACCCTGGACTCTGTTATGTTGGTTGCTTTGTGTTGTTGTTGCCTAAATGTAACCACGTGCAGCATAATCCCACCATGTGCTATTGTTGACATCACGGTAGCTGCATCCTGGATCGTCAATTGCAGATGCAGAAGGATACCTAGAGTGTAATATGCAGACTTGGAAGTCCACTGCAAAGTGGCAATATGTGATGACTTGGGATGAGAATGTGTTGAACTGATTGACTGAGGGTGCTCTCTGGCCGCAATTCACTGCCAAAAATTAAACTATTCCCAAGTATTAGTTTGGCAGGAAGAAATGACTGCAGCATCTCGAGGCCGCACTTTGCCACTGTTCAGCGTGCTTTCAGCACTGGGGGAAAAATTTGAATGTTATTATTAATGTTATCAACGTCCCAGACTACCGGTCTGCTCAGTCTGTGAACACAACGCTGGAAACTCCAAACGTGCTGCACTAGAACTAAAAGCCTGCAGGCATGAAGACAGCAACAACCTTAAAACTGTAAACCTTAAAGAAAAATGAACTTTAAAACATTAAAAGCCATTTCCATGTATACATAATGTATGCAGACAAGGCAGGTGTAACTAATTTTAATACTTATTCCAACTCTGTGAGATTTAACTATACTTCATCTTGGTTCCTGTTTTTCATGTTGTTTGATGACAATTTGTTCGTCAACACAAAAAGTTTTGCAACATGTGGAATAAAATTACTTGAAATGCCTTACACATATTTATACAACACCGCAGCTCCAGAGCATCATGCTCCGCACTTCCAGGAAAGAAATGTTTCTGTGAAGCTGCAGCGCTGCGTTAAGAACTCTATTAATGGGATGATCTATGATCTACAAGCACCTTATCTCAACTTACAGTATTTCATAAAAGCACAACATTGATTTCCCCCCCTCTTTTTTTCCTGTAACAATCTATAAAGTTCAATATTGCAAGAAAGCTTCTCTACAGATGTTCCTTTTTTGAATATTAGAAAGCACAAAGAGGATATGATGGCACTGCGGCTGCCCCGGCGTGACTGCGGCAGCCACAGTGCTATATACACAGTGAAGCTGAATCCTTAATATGCTGTATAGTAAACCTAATGTGATATGACACTGACTTAGTGAGTCCCTCCAAAAACATATTCTATTACGCTGAGTTTGACTCATTTTTCTATTCAGTGGTTAATAAAATCAATACCATCAAATTATCCACTATTCAATAAGGCACTGGGCCTGCCAATACCTGACCCGAAATGTTTAGAGCCTGTGTAGCACCATGTAGTTCCTCCACTTTCCTTCTTTTTTTGTGTATATTTTTCTTTGTGACTTTTTTAAAAAATGAGTATGGCAAAGCCAAAGTGGAGCATTGCACAGCTGCTACTGATTCAATTAGGCTACATTTAAAAAAAACAAACAGTTTACAAGCTGCTGTGGACATTAAACATAAACAGTGAGTGTTTGCTGAGCCTCTCCTCCAAACAGTGATTGTCCAGTCATATCTTATAAAACATAAATAGGCACTGCAGTCCTGTCAAGATTTGGATTTCTGTAGTGAGACTGATGCTCAGCATGTAGAAGTTTCAACTAGAACAAAAGTGCTGTGAATGGGAATAAAAATCTGTTTACGTGCCCCCAGAGCCCTCTTGATCTGGGTTGAGCCCAAACAGTTTACAACATCTGGCTCTGCCCACTGCTCAAGACATCTGTGCGCTGTTTGCCAAACAAATTGGTTAGTCAATTTCTCTAAAGCCTTTTCTCTAGTAAGATTAAAATAAAACCATTTTGATGGAAAATATTACATTAAAGCTTGAATCCACCGGCTTGTATGTCAGCTATGCAACCAACTATATCAGAATGACATACTTAAAATACTATGGCTAACTAGCTCCACAATGCGATACAAAAACAATGCTGTTTCTTTATTACATGATTCATCAACTGAGGAGACGAACTTGCCATCAAGTGCAAGACGTCCTTCATAGGGTTTTCATTTTAAAAAACATCACAAAGTCAGCCTGAGTTGGTTTACAGATCATGATAAATTAGCTACTTCTGATAATAAGGCTGCTTTTTGTCTATTTCTGTCTAAAGTCAAGGACCCATTGTTTAAAAATTACATTAAAATTACTGGAAAAAAATGAATAGTAAATCTACATGATCAAAAGCTTGACAGGCATAGCAATAAAGGGGCGGGACTTAGCAAACAGTCAATTATTTTTAAATGTCTCATGAAGCTCTAATGCACCACTTAGTTTTTGCTTTATAAAACTTGTACCACTAAATGTGGTGTAGTGGAGGGTATGCACAGGTACATATACCCACCCCTTATTCTGGCTGTTTACAGTATACACACCTATCAGCTGAAAAGTCATCAGAATATACACAACACTTTAACTACTTCCTCCTCAGTAACCTACACACCTACCTAGGGTTATGCCCATCTCACCAACTCCCACAATATACCTAAAAAACACATTGCGCATTGTATACCTGTTTTAATCTGTACAGTTTCTGCTGCTGTCAATAAAATGAAAGCATTGTACCAAACGTTAAGGTGAATGAGTGGTTTATCTACATGTGTAATAATGCATTATAAAGCTGGCTACATTCATTGGAGAGTCCTTATGTAGCACCACATGTTAAGAGAAAAAAAACGACTCTGGTCAAACGGCATAGTATAAAAAGTGCAAACAAATATTTACATTCTCATTATTTCGCTAAAACAGAGGCTTTGTTATTTTTCCAATTAGTGTCAGCCCTGTAGGATAAAGTAACCGGCACAAACACGCTGAGTTTCGGAGTGGGACTAATTCACACTTAATCTCTAGTGGCAAATAACTCAGGAAAGGGCTCAGATTGTTGACTTTAAAAGAAAATTTCTGTTTCGTCAGTGTTCCTGTGGGTGAGTGGTTACTTGGTTTCAGCTCAGTGGCGAGACGTGCTGCTGGAGCGGGATCGATGGCTGCAGGTTTTGCAGCACTGTGCACGAACATTGGGCAAGTGGCATCGACTCAGCAAGCGGAGAGTCTGACAGAAACGAAATGATACTCGATCACGAAGGCAAACTTCTCCTGTGGGGGTGAGAGGGAGAGAGACAAAGGGGGAGACACAGAGACAGAGAGAGACAGAGAGGTTTGATACGGACTTTGTTCTGTTACGTCTTTACAGAGTGAATTGCTGACACCGTGTGAGGGCTGCAATCTTCTTACATCGTTCGACTTGCACTCGAAATTGAACAGTGACAGGTGTGAATAGTCTCATAACATTCTGCTCTTTTGTTCTTTGTCCAACACAGATTGTTCTTAAAGACCTGCTAATGATTTCTTTCTGACCAGAGTTGGTGAAAAATGAACAAATATGTCTCTGTTTTTTATTCTTTTATGTACAACTCATCAAGTGGATAAAAATGAAACCAGAGACCTTGAAAGAAAACTGCTCAGAGGAAAAGTCATCCAAAGCGCTAATTAGTAGACAGAAAAGATTTAGTGGATTTGATTTTTTTTTTTTAAATATGCTGTTTAGCAATGCAAAATATAGCTTGACCTTGATTGTAAATACGCACAATTTCCCAGCTGAAAACATGAACAAGAGCTTTCTGAAAAAGAACTGTAGACATAAATATGCAGCCATCAGTACATGTGTCTTTACCACTGAAAATGTTTTTCCTGGTATAAGAGCTGATACTGGCTCCTGGAAAAACATTTAACTAAAATATTAAAGGGTTTTTTTTTTAAAACTATGTCACAAAGTTAAAATCATATGACTGACATGTCATGCGACATATGTCACATACATCACAGGACATACTTGTTTAAGTTACGTAAAAAACATATTTATTTTCACCCAAACCATGATCTTTTTTCTTGTTTTTTTCTTGTAAGTTGGGCATGAAAACATGTTGAAAAGACATAAAGATTCCCCCTCACTAATGCCCATAAACTGCCTGAATTGAAACTAAACTGAGAGCTGAACTAACAGCAGTTTCCAACCTAAAATACAAAAAAACAAAAACGTTAACGCATACTGAGGAACAAGGCAGGAGGGAGAACCTTCACCCCTACTGCTGCTGTGCTGCTGTGGGCACGTGTGCCTGTGTCCACAGTCGGCTCTGCAGATCTGTCTTATTCTGTCTTTCCCAATTACTCTCAGGTGCTGTGCTCCCGAAGAAATACAAAGACAGGTAGAAAGGAGAAAGTGGGAGTGCCCAGCGCTGCATGTACAAAGGCTGTCGTTGCCGCAGTGGCCGTAGGTTCAAGTCTGACCTCGGCCCTTTGCTGCATGTCTTCCCCTCTCTCCCCCCCTTTCGCTCTTTTAATTTGTCCTATCCAATAACGCTGCAAAAGCCTTTAAAACAAAAAATCTAAAAAAACAAAGAGAAAACGATAGGAAGCGAGAGAGCGAGTGAGAAGGGAAGAAACTAAATAATGAACACACCCTCTTGGACGTGGAATTCCCAACATTTAGGGCCACACTTAACACTGCATAAAGAAGGGACGTCATAGCCGCCCCACAGCGTGATCTGTGTAAAAAGGGCTGATGATCTCTGGGTGGCCAGTATGAATCAAAATGTGTCGCTGTGTAAATGTAGGCATTTTAAGTGTTGTTTTCAGTAGATTTGAAAAAAAATTGAAACTGTCTTTAAAACTGCAATTAGCACCAAAATCTATCGTTTGTATCTGTGTCATTACAGAGTTTGCTCGGCATATGTAAAGTATGAAGCTCCCATCCTGCTCTGTTTTTCAGTTTTCAGGCTTTCTGGAGCGACATTCAATAACTGCAACAACAGATAGTCTTCTTCCAATTAACAAGAAAAGGCTTACAGTGTGATTGAATATATTTGGTTGCTGGGCTTTCCACCACATTCCCAGAAACATGTATCAAAAAGTAGAAAAAAACAAGACAACTCATCAAAACTTTTGTTAGAGGGCAACCCAGTTTCATAACAACAACAACAACAAACAGGCAATCGCACAGTTTTGTATGAAGGTTTGTATCCATCAACTAGCAGAGCAAACCATCTGCTGTCTGGTATTTTAAATGACAGCAGTTACAGCAGAGGCATGAAATTGAAAAACCAGTCCAGACAGCGATTTGAGCGTGGGCAGTCACTGAATCGTCACACTTCATCAGACACTTGCTGTTTCAGAGCCTCATGTTGTTCTTGTATTTAGCTTTTTGGCCTCCCATTTAAAAACAACTAAGTAAGCAGAAATAGAGGTCCTTCAGGAACTGAGTTCACTTTACCACCTGTCCTTCAAGTTCCCACAAGCACTAAGTGATTGTCGAAGTCAAAAAAAACAAAAAAACATCCCACAAGTTCCTGCTGAAATTTCAGCTCAATCTAAGTTCAGGTGAGTTCAGATGCAGAGGCGAAGGCTGATGGCTTTAACAGACAACTGTGCATTATAGGTCAGTTCTGCGACTGCAAATCGCTATTTTATGTGCTTTTCAGTGGCTCAGTGCCAGAGACAGCTGCTCATTTTCATTTATTAAAGTTCTCCAACACCTTCAAAGCCTTTGCTGAAAGTCCTTCAAATCTTCACACTCTTACCCTGAGAAGACCTTGGATCTTAAATCATGGTCTTCACACCCTACAGTCTGTGTCACATTATTATTTACAGAAAATGTAAGCGCTTTTGGATGCAAATCAGGACTCCCAAAGCTGTGGGTGACTGCAGACAGCAGATGGCTGTTATAGAAGGGACACTAAAAAGAAAAGATAAAGAAAGTGCCGGCACTGTTCAGGTTTTTGGAGCATTCTTTGGAGCAGCAGCGCAGTTGGAGTATACTTTTTTTCTTTCTTTTTTTACAGCAGTTTGGCCTTTTGTCTGTTTATAGTCAGCTCTGTGTGTCATGGATATGATCTGCACAAACCACCTAGACAACAGTTTACAAGGCCGTGGGGCAGACATGAATGCTGAAAAGAAAAGCCCACATTTCTGGTCAGAGGGAGAAAAACATCAGCTTATAAACATTATGCAGGACTTGGATACAAAAAGGTTTTAAGATTTGTGCAAATATCGCAACGTCAATCCTTTAAAGAACATGGCTGAAGGAATAAAAGTGGGAGGCTGTGTTTATATGACCAAACAAATCCACCACCATCGTAAAACTTGAAAAAAAAATCTAATGCAAAGAGACGAAATGACAAGCTACTCCATCGGTTACACTTTTCTATATTTTGACATGATAAACGACATGTTAGGGGACGTTAATTGAAGTCTGCATGTCTGAATGTAAACGGGAGTATTACTGGAATATTATTTTTCATTTGCCATGTAAACAGTTTTAAGGAACACTCCCTTTTTCCCAATAAGTGCAAAAACTGGACTATTTTGTGCATGAAACATACTTATTGTGAAACATGGATTTAGAAAATATCATAAGGTCATCAAAAATCATTATCGTCTCAGCTTCATAATTATTTACAGCAAATTTCCTGAAAATCATTAACTCTAAAAGAGCCAAAGTGTTGGACACATGGAAAATTTCTAGTCTCATGGTGGCACTACAAACAAAAACATGGTTAAAGTAACCTCAAAACATTAAAAAATCTAATTCTAGGGACAATGAATGCCTAGTCCAAATTCACTGGCAATGCATGCAATAACTAATAATCTAATAATGTTCTCTTTTCAACCAAATTGTTGGACAGAGAGGTAAACCAAAAACAGATAGGGGGGTTGTTAAGGAACGACTGGAACAGCTGTGCTTATCAAAAAGCCTGCATCAGTCTGCCGAGCACCATGGCTGCGCCTTTCAACATGACCTATATACATACAGTATAAACTGAACCCGCTGCTCTTATACAAAGCAACTCTCAATACTCCAGAGTGCAGAATTTCCAGTGTCTCCCACATTAGAGACTCAGTGACATCAATGGGGTGCAAAGGCCACAGCTGCAACTTAATACACAACATTTCCTGTTTTCTATACACCCCCATCTGCTACTGTATCTTTGACCCACTCACCATCATGCCCCATATAGAACTGTAAACAACAGAAGGAGGCAGTGGGACGTGGGATTTCCCCAGTTGTATGCTTTCTTTTCTTCACTATTTGGGGATACAGAGTCTTAACTTGAGTGACACGAAAACCTGTTCACAGGAAGCCTCTTTTCAGCCCCTCAGCCTATGCTTTAATAGATTTGCATTTGTTTTCTACACTTAACATCTGGTGGTCTAGGCGTCACAGAGGGTTAATTACAGCATGAGCCACAACAAATGAGCTGAATAAGAGACAGAGTGAAAGGTTGGTCAATTACCTCAAGTACGTATGAAAGTGAAATGACTATATTGATCCATATTCAACACTTTCCTTGCACAAAAGACATTATCTCTATATGAGCAGTCTATATAAACACTGTCAAGCAGGATCCTCATGTCTTCATCTTCAATTTTGGGCACAAAAGATAAGAGAGGCATAAATGATTATTGAACATTGTTACAAATGTATTGCTGTTGAATTGTTAATCATGAACTCATTGTGCTCAGCCACTTACTGATGAATGTATAAACATGTTATGTTTACACACCTGCTATAACTACCAAACCACAAGTTGTGACAGCGACACTGACTTGATATGGGGAACTTCTACGCAAACTATTGCTAATTTACACATCATGAAGCAACATTTATCCATTTGAAGTTGTGTTCGTATCCAACTGGCAAATTCAAGTCAAATATTCAATCACATTTTAGCTCTGATTTTGGTCCCCACTTACTCTTGAGGCAAATATTTGTCTGTTTAGCTGCAAAATGTTCCACCCACTGTTAACCAACTAGTAGTTGAGTTTTTTCACTGAAAAAAAGCCAAAAAATGATGCTATGAGTGGTAAAACTGGCCCAAAACCATGAACATGAGCTGAAACTCATAATGCTCTATATAGGTGAGCAGAGCAGCAGATTATGGTGATAATTTTCTTAGTCAACATTTGCTTTACGAAGCAAATTTTGGTTTGTTTCTATATTAATGGTCTGAATATCACATAGAGCCTGTTTGAAGCATCTATAATTGATATTTGTATGAAACAAAGGGAAATGAGACAGTGTGAAATGTTGATTGAGCAAATTATCATTATCATTTTTGGCTTTTTCCAGTGAAAAAACTCAGCAACGTGTCAGGCTCTTGTGTCCAGTTTTATTTTGAAAACATGGGGGGAAAAAGCCTTGACCAACATGTCAAGAAATGTCACACAAATTGTAAGAAATTGGTAAAATGTGATGAGTAAATAGTTTTGAAAAAGAGGGGAGGATTATCAGATTATTATTTTTTTTTAAGGGAAAAATGTCCGGGAAACTATGTTTATAATTTTATATTTAAAATCATCTTACAGAGAAAAAATACAATACATCAGATTTCAAAGGGTTAATCTGTGTATGAAAAAGAAGGTGAGCATAACTACAGTAAACTCACTTTTCTTAGTTTTGAACCTTTCTTTAATTCACCGTTACATAAATTGTTGGCATTTAATGTTAGATTTCTGATAACAATGATATAAATTCAATCTTTAAAACTGCTGCTCGTAATATTTCTTGTGGTGTGGAGTGGACAAGACTATGAAACAACCATATAGTACTAAAGTATATAGCACACCTTTACATCAATAAGTTTGAGTTCTTTGTTTGAAATGTAATTTAAGAATGGATGACAAATGTTTTATGAGTGCAGCAGTATTTTTTGTTGTCTTGTCCATGTGGGCTGAGCACCTATGTGTTCTTTTTATGTGCAACTAACTAACTACAGAAGATTTAACTTCCAAGATGATCTAATAAAGTATCTGAAGACTGTTGGATATACATTATGATCAGCAACATACATTTGTTTTTCTTTTATCATGCCCATATTGCAGCCTGGTGTTTGTATATAGACGTGCATTTTCTCTCATTCTTCAAAGAAAATAGTTCCAGGTACGATTTAAGCGCTTAGGCACATTACACACATACAAACTGAGTTTTTTTTAAGAGATTAAAGAGGAGCCACAAGCCTAATGGTTGATGTTTCACCCCCTTTTCATCTTTTTAGCCGCACACAAAATCCACACAATGTGGCTCATTAGCTCCCGACGGTAACTCTGTGCTGTGGGAAATGTGAATGCAGCGAGACCTTCAGAGTGCATGGAGGTCATCTGTCCACACGCTCTCCTTCTACTCTCCCTCCTGCTTTTCCCAGACACCAGATCATGCACTGTATGTTTGACATTATTTTTAGCTTGCACAAAGATACAGAGACACCATACATCACTTAGGCCGCAATGCTGCCTTATGCAACAAACGTTCTTCAAATCACAAAAAAATCAATGCAGCTCTTAAGTTAAGAGAAATGGGGTCTTTTAGAGCTTCAGTGCTTTAAATTCTGCATCACTTTGCTGCAAGATCACAATTTTTTAGTATCTTTGATGCCTTAATGTTGTGCACAAAGCAAAGCTGTAGTCAAGAACATCAATCTAATATAACATGACTGTAAGACAGAGACATCTCCCAAGACCAAGTGACATGTTTCATTTCTTCTTGGCTTGTGTGACAGTGAGTGCACGGTTAGCTTGTTATGTCTCAGGTAAGCTATGTCCCCTTCATTTCAGGCAAAAATTCGCTTCTGATGAACAATATCAAAGAAGTCCTCCTTTATATATGCTTGTTTAACCCTTTAAGGGCTTTTGCTCTGGCCAGAATAGAAAGTTTGTCTTTATTCCTCGGAAGCTTTTCTGTGATTGGTCATGGTTTGAAACAGGTTGTTTCAAATTGATGGTGGTCTATTCTCAGTTTCTTCGAAAGAAAGCTCCTAAATTTTTCTTCTGTCTCAGACCATCTTTCATTAAAGGATTCATCAGCACCATCTATGATGATGTTAGTTTTGGCTCGTCTGATTCTCAATAGTAGATCCATTGAGAATAGACTGTCGCAGAGAAGAGAGATCAGCCCTAAAGGAATGAAGTGTTCAGATGTTCGGATCTGTGCCAATAAAGTTTTTATCCCATTTCATCTTTAAAAAGATTATTTCGTTTTACAACTTAAAGACTTGTTCAAGTTTTTTTGCCCGTCAAGGCAGTTTTTCATATGAAATGCAAGTCATATGTTAAAACTTGTAACAAGTATTCGCATTTGTCATCTAAGAACAACATGCATTTTTTCAAAAAAGTTGGCCTCCTGAGAAAAGCACAGCACAGATTAACAGCTAGATGCACCTGTTTAGGTCAAAATCTAAGACATACTATACAAGAGCTCTGTGGGAAGAATCCTTTATGGATCTGCAAATTCTCCTGGTTCATTCAAGCTACATCACACAGCAGGTTGTGAACTCAAATGAACAGACCAACACTCCAAAAGATTTAACCTGATATAACCTCTGACCCGAGATGTTCAGGGTAAGATGAGTAACAGACTTGAGAATTCAAATCGACACTGAGAGACAGCCAAAGTGTCCCACATACACAGGGAGACAACAACTGAAACAATCTATTTTGAACACGTGCATTTCTTCAGGGGTCAGTTGAGGTTGTAGGGGCACGTGCGGCAGAATTAGTTCTGAAAAGAGCCTAATCAATATATCTGGCTGCAAAAAATGTCCCTAATGGCTGAATATGTCATGCTTTTTTCTGGTAAATACCTCCCCATGCTCCAAAAGCACATGTTCAGTCCCTGTGAGAGATGGACGCACATCAGCTTCATATTATCCTCCTATTTCTAAGCAAACCAACCTTGGCTTCCTACTGTGATAATAATGACCTGCAGCCCAGATTGTATTGTCAAGCACATCAAAGCCGAGGTCTGTCTTGGGCTCACGTGGTCATACACATGTCACTGCAGTAGTTTCACACTAAACTGATGAAAGTCTCAGTTTGTGTGTGCAGCTTTCAGAAAATGCTTGATGAGAGGCTACTCAGAGCAACTTTAACCTGGCAGGCCTGGACAAAAGCACGACTATATGAATGATATAATGTGCTGGTCAGTATATCATTGTGTGGCATATTGATACTTGGAAGACTTGCACTGTCTGTTCAGCTGTCCAGAAAGTATGGTTGAAAAAGATTAAATCACAAATAACTGTATACACACACACACACACACACACACACACACACACACACACACACACATACACAGATACACATACACATATACATACATATATACAAACATACGTATATGCATACATCACTGGCACACACATGCCACATGCTCACTCACTTTCTCTATCTTTCTCACTCGTGCCATGGCAGAATTTGAGAGCGTTATTTCGCCCCCTTCCTAAGAAGCTAGCATGACAATGGTTGGTACTATTTTCGTTCTTCAGGTCTTCTAATTAAATATGATACCATCACTCTAGCTTTCTGGTTTTAAAACTCAGCCCCGCTCAGCCTCTTAAAGACAGGAATGCTGGCTGCCAATTAACTGCATCGTGATTAATGTGTGAGTGCTGACAGCCCTAACACACACACACACACACACACACACACACACAAATATATATTCAAAGTTTTGCATTTTTTGACAAATATCAACAAACACCTCACAAAATTGTAATAACCTTTCACAGAGTAAGAATATATGATTAAGTACATTTTGACAAAAATGTGAGATGGAAGGTTAAGATTTAGTCCAGACGAAACATGAATGTGTGAAGGAAGTATAAACACAAACAAAACAAACCCCAAAACAAAATCCAAACGACAACACACTATTAAAAAAAAACAAGACCATGACAGGCGCCAGTCACCTCGTCATTCTCTCTCTATGGTCTTGTCATTGATTAAACGCTTTCTTGGTACAGGTCAGTGACCATATGTAAACAGCTGAGAACTAATCCTGTGAGACTTCTGTGTTCTGCTTCACCCACAAATAACCTCTGATCTCTATGCAGTGAAGGGGGGGGGGGGTGACTGCCATACTCAAGTATACTATCTACCTAAGATGTACATTATATTCACTCTTCCAACCCATCTATTGAGTGCTTGTTTCCTGAGCAATTTCTGCCACAAGAGTGAGAGAAAGAGCATAGGTGAGTAAGTGCTCTCAGAAGATGTGCATCTTGCAAAGGCAGATCTCACTGTGGTATCTCTGAGAGTGGTAACTCTGCTCCCAAGGCAGTTACATATCTTAAATAAAAATGGGTCACGTTGCAGCAATATTAATGATTTCCTCAGTTTGAGTTTTAATGCAGAGTTTTACACTTTACAACATCACATTTTGATACAAGTGATCCGTACCGAGAACCCTGACGGCCATTCATTCTCTGAAATTCATTTGATTTTCCCTGTAATTGTATCAATCTGATTCACATCATTGCTTAACTAAATTCATCCAGCTGGTTTCAGTCTACTAGTCTTAATGACACCCCTACTTAAAAAAAGCACACGTGATGTTATCACATTTGCACACGTCATTTCAGACGCTTCACATGTGAACATGTCTTTTTGAGCATATCCTTGTCAACATGGGGAAAAAAAAAGAATATTTGTAATCTGATACAATTTGCTGTATCTGATACTGATAAAGCAAACTGTTTGTTGTCACATTATCATATTCTTCAAATATTTACCATAACATGCCATCAAAGCTGGTGTTCAGGCACTAACAGGCTGCCATCTGAGGAACACTGTGATTTCTTATCTGATATAAAACAGAGATGCAACTGAACTGCTCTTCAAAAATAAATAAATAAATAAAAAAGTGCAAATCATGATTGTTTAACCCTTTGGTGACCTCGGTAAAAGTAGCAATGATGAATTTTCTAAATCCATTAATTTATTGAAATTTGTGGAACATTTCTTTTTCTAGTTGCTCATTGTATTATCACCCCATGCTTTCAAAAGAGATCAAACCAATTTGTTTAGCGTTCAAAGGTTTAAATACTTGAGTACGTGAAAGGTGGCTGAACACTGCACAAGAAAATTGATGTCGATTCAGGGGATAAAGGGTTAGTTAGAGTAGGAGCTGCAAAAGTTATGAATATCTTTGGAGAATTGTGTTATTTATTTTCCATTTATTTCAAGAGGGGATGAGGTTAAATTGTCTCCAATCTACAAAAATAGTTTCATGTTCAACAGTTAGCTGTGAGGATCATTTATGCTGAAAACTGAAGAGAAAAAAGCAGATATAACCTGCTCAACCTCTGAACACCTGGTGAGGCAAAAAACATCTCGAGTGCAGAAATAGGGGCCATTTCTAGTTGTGATCTTAAAGCCAGATTTAAACTCTGATCTCCTGTAGGTACGAGGTTTTAGGATTAAGTATGACAGAAGAGAAAAAAGCAAAGGATGGGAATGTCAAGCCATGAATGATGCGTTTCAAGCCGGTGAAGACTTGCTGCTTATAACTTCACTGTTGTGAATAGCTGCTTTGATTGCAAATGTCTTCTCCTACTTTGAGTTTGAACTGTCTCTGTTTTATACTGCCTGGTTAACAAAGACGACTTTTGAGGGGAATGTAGTCATCCTTTCCACTGGCAAATGATCTGACATTATTAGAGGAAGAGCTGGTGGATTCCCAGTGATATCAATGCTCCTGTTGATGTATGGCAAAGTGCACAGCTTCATATGGTCAAAAAAGCTGCTGCTGTTGGACAGTTTAATACTGAAAACACCTGAAATAAATGTCATGTTAGAAACATTTTACTGAAACATTTTCTCAAAGCTTAACATTTTAATTCAAGACATTTTTGCCCTTTTTTTTAACCACTTCTCCTTTATGACTATTAAGGTTTAGTAAGGACATTTGGTCAAAAACTGAGGCTGCAATGTGGATTTATCTCTAATGTTTTTTGTGCATTTTCTGTGTGTTCCTTATGTCCATTTTGTCGAGTTTTCAAGAACAGCCTCAATTCCAAATTGACAAAGTTGTGTGATGTTGTATGTTGACTGTCATTGTAAGTAGTGATACTGAGATTGTTGAATCTCAGATGCTGAGATCGCTACTGGTTATTACTTTGGTTTCAAAAAAAAAAAAAAAAAAAAAAGGGGGGGTGTTGTGCGGCACTTCTTCTGACCAATCACACCTGAAGCACTTTTTGCACTTACTAAGGGTTTTTTCCTTAAGTCTAAGGGTGCTCCAGTTTGATATTTCACTCAATATTCCCATTCACCTACATACACAGTCCAATCAAAACACTGATGTCACCACCCTGAAACACAGCCAGAATCAGCGGAAATGGAATCAAACCTTTTCCCTCTCTCATTTTCAGACACCCTATAATCAAAGTCCTCCAGCAATCACTTGCTATATGGGTCCATGCTCTTGTCTCCTATGTGTCATTATGTTTCAAATCACAACTCACATTAATGGATTTGATGGATCCTAGAGGAGAAAGCATGAAAATCAAAATAATGATCCCAGACTATGTCCTGTGGTTTGATAATAATCAAAAATGCAATGAAATATCTGCAAGTACAGATGTTTTGGGCGGAGCCCCTCCTCAGCAGGTTAAAACAAACTGCAAATGAGCCGCACACAAGTGATGACCATTTAAATACATCCAATGCAGGTGGCTCCATACATCATCATCATCTTCATCTAGGTAACACTACTGGCCCAGTGTAAGACCATAGACTGTATAAATAATAGGCATAGTCACCATGACGTCAACCATTGGTTTGTGTTGCCATGTTGGATTTTTGGATTTTTGGAGAGACCATATTTAGACGAGAAGGTGGCGCTATCAGAAGTACTACCTGCTGACTTGGCTGGCACATAGCATTTATAGCTATGGTTATCAGTAATAATGGTAATGCCATTTTTTTTAAAGTGAAAAATTTAACTTCCACCTCCTTAGAAAGTTTTTTTGACCAAACACTGAACAATCCACCGAATGCTGAACAGGAATTTTTAGGTGACCAAAATGATATAATTAAGTCTTATGAACTGAAAACACATTAAAATACCAACAATGTCTTTTCTCTGTTAATCTCATGTTATACCAAGGTTACGTTACCTAACCAAGGCTGTCACAGTGTTAGCAGCTGGTCGATGGGTGGCACCCACTATACACTGCTTAAATAATGGACATAGCTGCCGTGACACCACCCGTTGGTTTATGGACTGCTGTTTCTGAAGCCTTGAGTTTGGCATTTCTGTCGTTGCCATCTTGTTTTTCTTCTTTTTTTTTGAGCCTGAAGAGACCATTTTTGGCTGCAAGGGTGGAGCTGTGGAGGTACGAGGACTGTGTTACAGACTGTGGTGACACCTCGCAGACAGCCTGTCATCCAACAGCTCCGCCCCTAAATATGAGGAACTTCAAGCCTAAACAAAATAGTAAACATTTGAGTTAAAAACATTCACAGCCTATAGTTTGAAATTAGTTAAAGGGACCAAAAGTGTATTTTGTTACCAGGCTATAAACGTGTTTATTTCTGCTGTAAAGTGGGGGATTTTAACTGGTGGTCTATGTGGATTGACTCACTTCTGAAGCCTCAATTTGCCATTCAAGTAACATTTTTGGCACTTCTATGTTGGCTTCATTTTTCAGCCTCGGAGGCTGACGCTTGTATACAGCAAACATCTGCAGGGGGAGTCAAAATATACCCAAACAATCCACAAATAAGTCTAAGAGTCTTCAGCCACATCAGCAGCTCTGTGAGCTAAATGTTAACATCAGCATGCTAACACGCTCACAATGACGATGCATATGTTAAGTAAATTTAATGTTTACAGTGTTGATGTATTTACCAGAGGGGGCGTTCTCGCACTCCTGAAGGTTACACTTCTGGGTGCTTTCAGGCTGCGGCTCATGGTCACATTGAGCTTGATCCACCTCTTCTTCTGTCTCCGCCTTCGTGTTCACACATTTGATAAGTCGACGCTGCACTCCGCCACCACAAGAAGCCGAACACTGCAGAGGAAGTTCAGAAAATGATTTTCAGACAGCACATGTTTTATGGATCACTGTTACTGGCTGCACAAGAATATATTTTATGTCATGATTTTCTTGTACAATCTTCTTAACTGCAGACTGTCCAAGCAATAATGTTTTTGGTTTTTGGTGACTTGTATTCAGCCACTAAACACAGCAGGGAGAATCTGAGGAGCCACAGTCCTTTATAAAAACAGGGCTACTTTTTTTGACAACTGTAGTGCTTGGTGTCAAATCCAGCAACACTGGTTATTATTCTCAATATTAAGGCATATTTCAACAGTCTGCCAATGGTAAGAGGAACATTTGATAGCAACTGTGTTTGATAATCATAATATTAATATGGTTTGACTGTGTGCAGTTTAAAGACTTTTATAATGGTCTATGAATTATACACTGTGCAGGATTATTCTCTTTTTTGAGCTGTTTTATGTGTGTGTGTGTGTGTGTGTGTGTGTGTGTGTGTGTGTTATGCATATCTGTACCTGTCCCCATGACCCAGTAAGCCATTGAGCACAAGGTTGGCTATTACATGGTTGAATGCTGCTGGGCTGAAGGTCCTCGTTGCATCGATCCTCCTCTGGGCAGGTGACCATACGCTGCTGCTCACCTCCCCCACACACTTCAGAGCACTGAACAACACACACACACACACACACACACACACACACACACACACACACACACACACACACACACACACACAAAATTACAGACATAAGGAATACATGAATCCCTGAATTTAGGTGCACAGACAAACAGCTTTGACTGAGGCTGCAACTAATGATTGTTTTCAATAATAAATAATCTGTCAGTTACTGTCACAGTTAATCTTTTAGTCAATACAATGTCAAAAAAATTGTAAGAAATGCTCATCAAAATTTTCCTGAGCTCAAGGTGACATCCTCAGATTGCTTCTTTTATCAAACCAGCAGCCAAAACCCTGAATTCTTCATTTACAATCACGAATGACAAAAAAAAAAAAAGATGCTTTTAGATGCTTGATCACTTCCATTGGGTTGATATTTTTAAAAGCAAACTCAAGACTGACATTTTTAGTTTGGCTTTTAATTGAACTTTATCTATTGATCTATTGACTATTTATTCAGACATTTTTGTCTGTTTCACAGTTTTACTACTTCATTATTTGTTAACATGTTTATTATTTTACTTTGTGCTGTTATCTTGACATTTACCTTTTATTTACAGTGTGAGTATTTTACTAATTTATCTCTTATTATTACTGTTACCATCTTATCTATTTACCTTTTCATTTATTTCTATCTTTCTATTTTTAGGTTTTATTCTGCCTCTAGTGTTTCCTCACTTATGGTAGCGTTTCCTCAGTTTCTGGTTTTAATGGGTACTCCTATTTTTTTATCACATGGTTTTGTTTTTATTCATGTGTTTGTGTTCGTGGATTCTCGTTTTACTGTATGAAGCACTTTTGTATTATTGAATAGACTACTGATTTGCTATAATTTTTAATGCATTTTTTAGAAACAAGATTTACTTTGGGTATATTCCAGTAAAATTTTGCTTTTGACGCTCTTAAAATGTTCTGACGGTCATCACCATTTCATTTGAAAACACACGTGGCAAGCTTTGAGTGGAATTTCTCCTGTCAAACAGAAAACCAGAGAATACACCACTGCATTTTTTCCAAATGGGTCTCATTGTTTGCTTTATATTACTCACCTGACCCCAGGAGGAGGTGTACCAGTCGAGACATGGCTGAAGGTTGCAGGCCATTCGGGTGTGTGGCCTGGAGGACATGGCCCTGCAGTGGAAAGGTCGTAGGGGCCGCTGATCCCGCAAGTCAAAACACTGAACCTCTCGTGATTTAATACCGCCGTCACAATTCTTGGAACACTGGGAGAAGATGTGGCATGATTGTTATTCAAACAGCACGAGCCGCTGGAGGTTGAATTGTGGTAACAGTGATTCAAAGTGAGCCAGCTTTGCTGTGCGGTTTTAATAGGTTTTTATCATTCATCCAAAAACACCACTGATATGAACTGAGTGATGGATGAAAGTCTTCAAGACCAAACAGCAGTTCCAACATCCTTTGACTTACTACATTAGATAACTTCTGACCCGCATGACCGATTGTTGTAAATATTTATAACTACAAAATCCTTTTAGGGCAATTTTCATACTTAAAGTACTTGTCTGTGTCTACCATCTCATTTATCTAGGGAGGCTTATTTCAGGCTCATCATTTTGTGTTTAATACAAACATCAATGTTTGTTTTTTTTATTTGCCGAGAGTCTAGCAGCCATCATAGCGCCTCTGTGAAGCTGTAAAAAATGTTGGCATTTTGAGCGAATTTCAAAATAAGACACACGCACACGACCATTAGTGGGTGCTGGATCCAAGATAAACAAGTGTAGAGACATAGACATCCGCACACCAGGAAGCTCTGATTAAAGGATTTTTTTCTGCAAAACAAGTGATGTTTTAAGCCAATATATTGTTCCTCAGACTACTACTCGACTACTAATCAGACCTAAACCACTGATTTTTGTAATGTAACAACTAGCCTCACCTTACTCCATTCCTGAACGTTCCATGTGGAGCAGGGGCGCAGGTAACATCTCTGGGCCGGTGCAGGCCTCTTTGCCGGATCACAGTCAGAGTCAGAGCCAGTGCTGCAGGCCAGCGCCCTCCAGATGGCACCCAGACCACAGCTGGTAGAGCACTGCCCAAACATGTAGTCACACATGAGAACACTTTGCACTTTGTGATTTCAGAGTTGGATGCACAAGAAACTTGAAATGCAAATCAGACCAGACATTAAGCATTTACCTGCAAATAAATGAAAATTCTTTGAACGTTATAGACAGTTCAACAGGGGTGTGAGCAGAAGCAACTGTCTGTCGAATGCCATAAAAATGAATTACGTAATTTGACATCTGAAATCTGAACTCTACAAACAGCTGTTAAAGAAAGCAGAATCCATTATTTCTGACAGTTTCCACCCCCTGCACTTCAATTTTAAGTTTCTTTCCTTCTGGTTTCCACCCTACACAACAGTCAAACTTTACAGATATGAATTCTCTTTCATACCCTCTGCCATTTCACTGCTGTGGTCTGCAAAGCACAGGTAACATCAGCACACCTCAAAGCATGTATGCTTTTCCTTTTTTTTTCTCTTCACTAATTCTAAAACTTTTGTACTCAGGTGTTGGCCTTTTTACACCTGCAGTTTACATTTTTTACAGTGTGTGGTTATGTACAGTATGTGTGGTTTTTTTCCTGTGTTGTTGCCTTTTTTTAAGGCTACTGCGGTAAAACCAATTGCCCCTTAGAGACAAATAAAGGTCTTGAGTCTTGATTAGCTGCGTTAACTTGAGGTCAAATCATGCCTCCAGAGAATTACAAAGTATGCAGGGACCAAAAGTAGATGCTGTGTCTGCATAATAAAGCAGACAGAGAAAAAAATAACGAGATGCAGCTGTCCTACGTCCCACAGTATAAGTACAACAGCAGAAATGTGTGGATTGATGCAGACTCACAGCGCTCCAGTTGCCGGTGACCCAGTAGGCGGCAGTAGTGACTTGTGTGGAGGCGGAAGTTGGGGCAGATGTCAGCACAGGAAGTGGCCTTAGAGGAGGTGGATGGGTTGGCAAAATGGACACAGTAGATGTTGCTGATTCCATGTGTTGTACTGGTGTTGTGCTGTGCTGAGGAGTCATTTCAGCTTTTGTTGGAAGCTGAAAAGAAGTGTCGGGATCAGTGTTACTGCTTCTCCTCAGCATTGGTGGAACGATTATCTCATTGTAGTCAAAGTCAGCTGAATCAGACGATGGAGCTTGGGAATCTGTTCCAGTTGTTGCAGTGAAGGCAGGTTTGGTCGGCATATGTTTCTTTGTGTCTGGCAGAAAATCAGCTGGAGGAAGCACAGTGGCTCCCTCCAGGTTTGTAGGAGGTATGATTTCTGTTCCAGTTATTGATGTGGACTCATCTGAGGCCTCTTGGTTACCTGAGATTAGCAGAAAGGGAAGAGGAGTGGACGTTTCAGAGGCAGGAAGTGAGCTTGTGCTGAGGTCTGTATCCCATGAATTACCCTCGTTAGTGGCATAAACTCTATTAAAATTAGTCTGATCCAAGGTCGGATCCTCCACTGTGAAGGCAGTTGGATGTATCGCTGATTGACTGGTAGTTTGAGGTATTTCTGAAGCACTTGTGTCCACTTGAACCTCAGTCTTAACTACGGTTTCTGGCATGGGAGAGCCTAAAGGTTCTAGACTCTCTACATCTTCCTGTTCTGCAGAGATATCCGCACCTTCAATACTTTTTTCATTGTAGCTGTACTCATAATCGTGATGGCGCTCCATCTCCAGAGTTCTCTCTGTTCCAGCGGCAATAGTACTGATAGTGGTTTGGTGTGTGGGAGTGGGAGCAGCATGTTTTGGAGTCACATCCTCAGTGAAGATGTCATAGTTATTTTCAGCCTCCTCCCCATATTGTTCCCATTTCACATCCTGTGTCGGCTCCTCTGTAGTGAGAACCAGACTAGTGCTACTAATGTTTTCAGGCTGCCACACATCCTCAATATGTGTCTCTTTGGGTGTTTGAGGAGTTGTAGACAATGGCGGTGAGTGAGTGGTATACGCAGGCAGAAGATAATCCTCAGAAAGGAAGTCGTCCAAATCTTCAGAATCTGTTTGTATAGACTCCTTTGTTGCTCCATTGTCCTTCATATTGTCCAGATCGGTGTTCTGTGGCTCTTCCGTTTCAGTGTAGGCATTTGAAGCTGTAGAAATGGCTGAAGGAGCTCTTGTAGTTTCCGTGTAAGTGTTTTCTTTCACACTGCCAGTTGGCTTGACCTCCTGGGGCGCATTGAATTCTGGATCTTTTCCATCAAAATCATCTGACAAGTCTTCATGGAAGTTGATAAAGTTATAGTCATAGTAAAAATCATCAACTTGAACACTGTTTTCCCGAGAGTTGTCAATATTTTCAATGTTATTGTGGTAGTGAAAATCTCCCTCAACAATGCTGTTGAGGTTATTATTGTTATTACTTTTTGGCTGGGCTCTGGTGGTGCTGTATTTGGGAGGAGGTTTTACTTCAGGTATAGAGTTAATTTCATTGAGCACTTCTTTGCTTGACCAGCCACTTCCAGACCAGTCGGTACCGCCAAAATTATCCACCACTTGTGGACAGTCTTGGATGTTGCAGGTAGTCACAGAATGGGGCTTCTTCTGAGGGTCACAGTCAACGCCTGTGTTTCTAGAGCAGGTTACGTTACGGCGACGTGTTCCACCTCCACAGGTCAGCGAACACTGCACATACGAAAAGACACAAAATCAGATCATGATTAGGCCAATCTTATACTTTTAAAAAGTTCTTTAAAATTAGAGATGTTCCCATACCATTTTCTCCTTCCCAATATCTGAACTTGCATACCAACTGAAGTGGCTACAGCTAAAGTTTCACTGTTTACTGAAAATCAACTCTTATTTGTTGTTTTAAATCAGTAGTTGCTGCACAGCAGAACTTGCTGTGCAGGCTACTGATTGAAAGCAGCGATAAAAAATTGACTTCTGGGAAAATGGTTGTTTTATGTAGGTGTGAAACTGCTCTAAAGTTTATTAGTAAATTGCATGGTATTGGATTGGTATTTAGACTGGCGTAACCGCCGATACCCAAGCCAGCATTTTAGGCAGTATCTGAGGCATTTTTTACACAGGTATTGGTATCAGCACAACTTAAAAATTGAGCAATAATTATAATGTACAGTGCATCTCGCAAATTTAATTGTGACTCTGGTAGACTGAGCGCCTTGTGCTTGCTAATTTCAATCCTAACAGCTGTGAAGAAAGAACCCTTATTATCTTCAGTACACTGAGCTATGGGACTTTTGGGGTCACAATCAGAGGCATATAAGGACTGAAACAAGATTTTAGAGTCTACAGCCACATTAGCACCTCTACAACAGCATGCAAACACGCTAAAAATGACAACTCTACAATGCTCATGTTACGCAACAATAATCTCTACCATGGTCTCTTTTCTTAGCATATTAGCATGTTCACTTTTGCTATTTAGCACCAATGTTGTTAATACGGCTGTAAATCATGCCTCAGTTTTGAGGGAACAAATACGTTGTGTCCGTGTGGGGGAAAAAAGAGATGGATGTGACAAAACATACAAAAGCCCTGAGCTCTGTGTAGTTACAGCTCTGGGGTCTCATTTATAACTATTGTGTACACACAAAATGAGGCCATTCCCACCCCTGGAAGAGAGGAGAGGGGCTGATAGTGTACTACTGACACTCATGGTAAGCTGTGGAGTGCACTGCAGCTGTTGAAATGCACACATCAAATGGCATTTATAATTGAAGAACAGAGCGTCAGTGCATCCTCGTTGCAGAGGACAATTTCCCTGCACAATGTACATTTGACATTAAAGAATCATTATTATTATTATTATTATTATTCATTTTTATTATTATTAATAATGTGCATATATCATTAAGTATGGCCTCAGTTTTCATGTAGTTTTTGTATGTAACATTGCTGCAGTGACCATGCTGTCAGAGCAGACTAGAGATGACCATGATGGCTGCCGCACACACTCTGCCTCGTCCAGTCACCAAAAGCACATCTTCAACCCCTGCACATCGTGTATGGGTTGTGTAAATTAATTAAGTCTGGAAATAAAGCTAGTAACAGCTCTTACACAAGCATTTCACTCCATGTCCACATTGTGATTCCGAATCATAATGTAGACCAAGTGTGCCCTAACAAAACCTAAATAAATAAATTGTGTTTAACTACTAAAGTTTCATCTTCAAAGATATCCCCGGGTTAGGGATACCACTTATTGTTACAATCACTATGGCAATGTGTGCAGCAATGATTGCTGTAAACATGAACATATAAATACTGCAGTGACAGTCAGATCCTGCCATGATTTACTATAAGAAAATGACTGATCAGCAAACTCTTTCCTATGTATCAACATTCTCGAGGTGCTTTACATTGACCACTGAATATGGGCGAATAGGAGGCAGGATATGAGGCAGATGCATGACAATTCCAAGCTGATTTTGGATTTATAAAAGGAAATTGCACTCTGGCAGGTGTACACAGTTTTACAAATAAGAATATTTTCTGGCTCAGTATAGTTTTGCATAATTTTAATTTTAGGGTTTTATACAAACGAGACCACTGGTCACAAAGCTGAAGATATGAGGCAGTACAGTATGCTGGCTCTGAAAATTTAGCATTGTGGTCTGTCTCTGTGTGTCAGTCAAATCTTTAGCTTTTGAATTTTGAAAAAGCTTAAAATGTAATTAAATTAAAATGTCTTTTAACAAGCTGCCCATATGCAAAAAATGCCCCACACGAGATCTAGTCGATTAAAGCATGAATGATTTTCTTCACAATTTCTACATAATTTAACATCATTGTTCACAGAAGGAACATTTCAGAAAATGAGAGGGGCTGTAAAATTTCTGATGAGATGAAGAAAAATTTGCAATTAATTTTCTTTTGAAACAGCACAGTTGCCAGTAAACCAGAACCAAATATTTCAATTCAGACTCACCTTTGACCAGTTGCCAGTGGTCCAGTCTGCTGGGCAGGGGATGTGTGTGTTACAGGAGGATAGTGACTCAGGTTTGGGTATGTGTTCACATTCACGGGGCTGCAGCGCTTTCTGCTCCTCAGTACTTACAGCCTGGATGCAGAGCACTGTCCTTTTAGTCTGGCCCGAGCTCCCACAGCTCGCCGAGCATTTCTGCCATTCCCCGACCCACCATCTACACACAGAGGCACACAGGAAGGCAACAATTCCAATTTAATGGTACTCTTGGAGGAAAATGACAATATTTTTACCCTGCAGATGCCAATGACTCATACATACAGATTTAGATGGCTGTGTTATAAAAGTTCACTTAATTTGATTTTATTGGCCTAAAGCACACCGTGTTGTGTTTTAAGGGTGTCAGTAGGTGGCTGGTTAAAAGCTCTGGAAGCCCATTTCGACCTTGTGAACATTAAAGATCCTGTAAATTCTTATAATGAGGGACTTTCTCAAAATAAAGACTTTGCAATTCAAAAAATTATTTTTATATCACGAAATAATGACTAGTTCCCTGAAATAATGATTAGGTAATTCAAACTGTCAAACTTATTTTGTCAAAATAACACTTTCGTATCTCAAAATAATAATTAAGTATCTCGAAATAATGACTTAGTATTTCAAAATCATGACTTATTATCTTAGAGCAATGGCCTATTATCTCAATATGATGACTCAGTATCTCAAAATAATGACCTAGTATCTAAAAGATCACTTACTATCCCAAAATAATTATTTATTATCTCAAAATAATGACCTAATTCCTAAAAATACTGACTTAATACCCAAAGATATGACTCAAGACTGCAAGAACAATTGTTTGTTCCTGCAAGGGATGAACATCAAATGTTTTTATCTCTGAGTGTGTGTTTGTGAATACTGCTGGGGTCATTTTGTAAATTACGTCTAGAGGGTAAACTCACATTGCTGGACATGAATCCTTTTGACAGCTGGTTTGGTTATTGTCAGGTCGGGTTAAAGGGTCACAGAAGTGCTCCTCCACTATCCCTGTAGTCTTTTCCACACAGTGAACAATCTGCCTCTGAACACCTGGAATACCAAAGAGGGGAGAGACAAGCTGAGTGACTAAACACACACACACTAGCACGTTTACATCCACCAGCTTCATCTTAGTCATAATATCAATAGCGGCCTTGTACCTTGAGGGCACCTGGCAGGACACCAGTCTGTGATTAAAGGCATAGGTGGGTTCTTTTGAATCACTGTCTAACAGCAGGGTAAAGAGGTGAAAATATTATTTAAAAAAAGCATATACTTAAACTGATATTGACTTTTTTTAGGTGGCAAAAACAGAAATACCATTACTATCAACAACATTACAAAGTGTCACATCCGGGTTTCAGACATTACACAAAACAGTATATAAAAACACTAGTCTCCTAAAGCTGTGGCAGATTTATCTCCTCCTGTGAAACCTCTCTGTTATTACGTGCCACCTCCTGAGGGGATTTCCATCTCCTCAGACCCAGAGACACCTCTCACCTCCAAGTGCCCTCTGCTCAGGACCTAATTTACACTGTCAGAGATATCAGATTGAAAGCTAGCTGGAGACAAAAATAAAAAAGAAATAAGGGACAAAAAAAAGCAGTATGCCATGCTGATGACATGGCCTTTCTATCTAAATCCAACAGTCACTTAAACTAATAATGTTATTAGATATTTGGTCTCATGCATTTTGAATGCGGGTAAAATCCTGTTCCTGGAGTTGTTTCTTAATGAGCTGAATGCCCTGACCAGTGCAAAACATTTTTGGTAGGGAAAAAAAAAGCCTTCATAAAGAGGTACAATACAGCACTGCAAAATCAGAAATCAGATTTACTAAAAAACAACCTTGTACTCAAAAACAATGAAACACTATCTTTCAAATGTTCAGAATGCATCACTAAATTAATGGCAGACCAAGTTTTGGTCATCATGTAATAAAACAAAGATGGAATTGTAGATGCAGTGGACTGTGTCTTTTAAATAAGTTGCATTAGGAATTTAAAGACATAATTATTTTAAGAATCATGGGCGTATTACTGAACAGGCTTAGGCATAGGTCGAGGGGCCCCAGGGCTCAGGGGGCCCCTAAGCCAGACCCTTTACCCGTTGCTGTTTTTAACATCCCATTTTTTGTCAAGGGCTTATACATTCTTGTCAATGACAGAGTCCCAGAAGTATAAAAAAAAAGGAAAAAACATTCACTGTGAAGATCAAACGAGACAGAAAACATCACAGTACATATTTAATTAAGTGTTAACCCCCTCGGTTTATCTATAGGACTTCAACTCTACAGAGAAATAGTTGCATGTTGTACCTGCCTGGTGGTGGTGATGGGTTGCCTCCAGGCCCTGAGGCCCATTGTTACATACTCCGCCTATGTTAGGAATTATGCATGCAGATATCTTCTAGGTGTTATATCGTAGGCAACTGGGCTCAGTTGTGAGAACTGAAGAAGCTGCTCGGATGAGAGGCGAAATGTCTTCAAGAAATGGATCACTGAGAATCTTTCAAAATCTTATGCACACCCTGCAGTACTCCAAATTTCCCCTAGGGGTATGCATACCCTCATTTTAGAGACATTGCTCTACAATGGCAGTAAAAATGGATACTAGAGCCAGTGTTAAAATTAGATTAATAAGGGTTAATACATATTCTACTTGAGTTGCACTTCACTCATACAACAGTCTGTACTGCAATACAGCCAAAAAGCAGGTCTATATGAGATATATTTCAACAGGTACTTCTCATTCTGCCTATGCTGCTGTGAAAGCAAACATGCATCCAACTCGCTGGGCTCCAAAAGCTCTAAACATAAGTAAATTCAATTCATTTTTGAAACCTAAAAAGACTAGACAGCCCACACATAAAAACAATTTCCACCAACATACACTGGTGCTTTTAGCCTTGGCAGTCAACAAGAAGTGCATTTTGAACACCTGAGTAAATGCGGAGGACAAGACAACAATGAGCCTTGCTCATTTATGGTGCATTTGACAAAGAAAGGCAAAGAAAGGGAGGAAAGACACAGCACTGGTTAAATGTAAGGGATGGAGACAAGATAGTAACAATGAGCTACAGGAGAACTTTACATAAACAGCGTCTCTGAAACCTGATGATCTGGAATAAAATGATACTCATACATGACAGTATGTACTATATTTGTGTTTACTTGCCATTTACTTTTTTTTAATAAATACAAAAATTAATATAAACTTGTACCTGTAATCCCAGCTGTCCTGATCCTGTCTGTGCAGATCACCATTTTTTAAATAATTCTGATCTGAATAACATGCAACAACTGAAAAGAAAACAACGAGGCACTAAAAACAGAGAAAAAAGCAATAAGCCTACTTAAAACCAAGTAGTTTGGGGCGCCTTGTGGCTCAGTGGATAGAGTGGGCGCCCCATGTTTAGAGGCTGTGTCCTCGCCGCAGCAACTGTTCAGTCTAACGTGATAGACTTTTAAATCATTTTATCAACACACACAGCAAAGCCCCTCATTGATCTTCAAGTTTCATCACCGAGGTTAAAAACTACCAGCTCATCTGACAGCTCAGAAAACACATAACACTGCACTGAATGACACCCGAAAGAGCGTTAACTTGACATATAGCTTAATACTTTTGAAGCCACTTTAATCTTTAAAGCTACTTTAATCTTTAAACACATTCTTTTTTCTCAGCAGCTGCCATCCACTATATGAGTAACTGTATTAAATAAGTAACAACCTGTGTGTATAAAAAGCTATAGAAAGTTAAGTAGTTAGAAACATCTTATCACTGAAGTTATAATTGCACATGAGTGATTGCATACAGTATACAGCTGCTCCCCTTACATCTCTCTGTGAGGCGATTTCTCCTCTCCTATAATCTCACATCTCCAAACTTTTAACTTAATACCTTTAACTGTGGCCTAGAAAACTGCATTACTCAACTGGAAAGAAAGAACAAAAAAACAACCACTGGCTTAACCTGTGAACACGCCACTTAAACCTAAAAAAGATTACATCAAACCTTCAGAACAATCTGACCAGTTTTCAGAAAACCTGGTCAGCTGCAATTCATTATGTAGCCTCTTCAATAAAACCTAATGGCAAGGGCTTTTTGTTTTTTGTAGAAAAGAAATGGAAAAAAATAAATGCTACTCAAAGATGTACTATGCAGCATTTTCCTATAAAACAATATATAGACTCATACAGAAGTAATCCCTCTCAGTCATCACTTATGACCCACTGGAAGCATGTGGTGATGAATTTTTCTGCAGAAACATGTATTTTCTGATTTTCTTATTTTCTGTGTTGATAAAACGTATTTCCTGTTGCACCTCTCCTGCCACCTTTGTATCATATTAACTTCCAAGCTTGGAAAATATTGTACCAATATATCTTTTTACTGCTTGTATTTCGACTGCCAAAAAAGGGGTCCCTAAAGTTTAATAATCAAAATATCAACTCAGGACACACCTAAAATACAGTGCACGTCCGTTTCAGAGGACTCTAGGAGACATGCATTTAAAAAGACTTACCCGCCCCCCCTTACTCAACCTATTGATGTCAAAACTTTCAGTTGTTTCTCTCACCTGTTCCACAGGTAACACTGCATTCAGTCCATGAACCATATTTCCAGAAAAAAACTGACGCAGGGATGTCATTGTCCTCCGAGACATTGCGACTGATTGTGTACTCGTACCGCACTCCTGGATTGGTCTCCTGAAAGAGAAGCTGTAACACACGAGACGACAGCTAAAACATTCTGGACCACTATAGAAAACTACCATCCACTTCTTGATAAGATATTCCCAGAAACTAGAGGAACTATATCTTTAACTAAAAATCTCTTTTGCATATTTCCTGTTAGTGTTTCCACCAAAAATGACAAACCATGAAAAAAGAATTAAGCAGTTCCACATGCAACAGGAAAACAACCCAAAGTCCTGGGCTTCTTGAAAGGATGATGTGCAGAGGTAAAAAGGTAAAGTCTCCTGTGGCCTTTCATGAGCCATCTGTTTTTCTGTCTCTTTTTTTAAAGCAGGCAGTTAGTTTTCCAAATAGCTGGAGATAATAAAGATAACATACATAAATAATAGTAACAATTCAGACCAGCGTACAGTCACAATGAGTGCAGTCTTGAGGGTTATGTTTGACAAATTAGAAATGTTCAGCATTGTAAGGCGCCCCCGACAGCTCCTGGGATTCAGACAGTACTGCCACGGGAGAAGGAACCACCATCCAGAAGCCAGAACCAGAACTATGTTAGATGCATGCATTCCCAGAATGGTTTGTGCGATCTTACTGACATACTGGCACTCATATTTATTTAGTTTCTGTAAAAAAGACACAAGTTTTTGTATCATTGTGTTTCCACGATTTCCTTTTTATGTGAATAAATAATACATTTTGTGTCACCGTATGCTCACATGCTGCTCTGCTGACAGAAACCCCCCATGATTTCTTTCTACATGCAATTTCAGTATTGATAGAGGGAGAAAAATACACTTTAAAACATTAACTTAAAGAATTAGTTAACCACAAAACAACAGAAAATATATATTGTACTCACCTCCAAAGGCTTTCTACAGTCCAACAAAAAGTTTTCTAACAAATGCCATTTAGGATTGTGTGGAACAAATTCAGTCTGTCACAGGCAGGAAATCCAAAAATGCTTCATTTAACAATATTTAATTGAAAGTAGTTGCGTTTGGATTCCCGTGAAGCCAAGATTGGATACAAGACATACCAATAATGTTGCACAGATAATTTCAGAAAGTGTTTTTTGGATGTTTTATATCCTTTTTTGCTGGACTCAGTTGACACCTGTTTGCAGTTATAAAAAATCTAAAATGCTACCATCAAATGATGACAAGGTGTTACTATATTTGTAAGTCTGTCTGTTGTTTGTATGTTTTCATGTGAATTATAAAAACAGCTTGATGAGCTTGTTCACCCTGTTTATAGCCTGCCTGACATCTACAGATGTATTTATGTTTAATGGGGTGGAGATTATATATTATGTGTGTTCTCTTCTTAAGTGTCTTGCCTGTTATGCAGTCATTGGTTGTTGTAAGTCCTGAGCAAAATGGGGCAAACATAACAACTACAGTGAGTTGTTTGGCAATGAGGTATTGAATCTTGATATCATTTAATTTTTCAGCTGCTCCACTCTCCTAAACACCAATTATTAGAAAGGTGTCACTGGGACTGCAGAGGGCCTAGAGAGTTGAGCTTGATGTACAATTTATATTGTTTTTGGGTAAAGTATTCCTTTAGGCTGTTGATCGTACCTGAATCCACAGTGGTTCCATGGTAGGCCCAGGAGACGTCAAGTTCTCCAGGTGTCCTGTCCTCTCATAGGTGAATACTGTCCCGGCTGCCTTGTACTCTCCGTTCCACTGGATCGTCCAGCCGCCATTTAGAAAATACTTGTTGGGGTTGTCACTTCTTAGGGCCAAGAAATTCCCAGCTTCAGCCACCTCCTCAATGCGAATGTCCCAGGCTCCCTCTGGGATCAGTCCAATGTCTACATAACCTGAAGGACATTACATTTAAGGTTAGTGAAATTAAAACAGAGGGTCTCCTGATTAACAGTTAACAAATAGCACAGAAGACAGTAGAACCAAATTGGAGAGCTTTGGGATTTCACCAACAGAAAATGGATGTGAGGTTTTGTTTCAAATTGTCATCCATGTCAAAAAATCTTCTGTTAAGAGGTCTGTTGCCAAACTGCCATTATTATGAAACGTACCAAGTCCTTCAGTCTCCTCAAATGTTCTCCTCACAGTTGTACAGGTGGAGCCATTTCCATGACAAACTCCACAGCGATCCTCTACAGCACTGGACTCGATCACATAGTCACAGCCTAAATTCTGCAACATGAATGCAACAAAATAAATATCTTTTCAGATCAACACCAAATATTCTAATCTAAAAAAGACATGAACGAGCTCTAATTAAACAATCCATAGTGCATTGTCTAAAGTGCATGGTGCATGATCATATGGGATGTGTCCAACTCCACTTTTGCGAGGTAACCAACACACAGTCCGGACGAAGACTGCTCTCTTAGTCTCTAAATTAATCATAAGTGTGTTTTGGACATGGCATGAATTCAACCAATCAGTGTCATCTCTCATTGCTTATAAAAGTCAGGTGTGCCTGCAGCTGGTGTGCTGCTATTTACATGGCAGATTTGGCAAATTGGAGGTTTTCTGCTGAAAGTAATGCAGTAAGAGCAGTAAAATCATTGCAGCAAATATTGCGGACTATTTAAGCAGCAAAACTAAAACCTGTAGTTATAAACTTGACAGAGGAAACAGAACTTGACTTTGAGCTTCTGAAAATTATCAAATGATTATGAAGCTAAGTGAAGTGAAGTTACGCTGCTGCCTCCAATGTATAAACATGCACAGCATCTTTCTTAATGGAGAGTCACAAAGCAGCTCTGCTCTGGTCTCTGCTACGTTCACATTTTAAAGAATATACTTGTTATTTTCCTTATTATTGATGTTTTATTTCATTTACCCAAAACCCAAGCAAAGTGTATAGGCATTTTGAGCTCGCCTATGTAGGTGCATCTTACTGTCTGGATAATGCAGCTCTTAAATGGCACTGGCCGTGACATTGGCAACCACATCTGTCTGAAACTAGCACTGACAGTTGTGTTGCACTGTGTGCAGCTTTGCGCTGGGTGTATGATACACTGCAAAGACTTGTTGAGGCTAACTTGTTCAGATAAGACAGTTAAAGAGAGTGAAAATCTCAGTAATCCTTGATATTATTCTGTGCTGCTTTGGCATTATTTCACATCCCATACTGTACTGCTGCTGCTCCCATATTGAACTGTTAAAGGTGCGATATTTAAACAAACTAGAGCTTAGTTCCACAAGATCATAAAGGACAAAACCTGCTAAACTCTTAACATGGTTAACCGAGCTAAGAAGAGATATAAACTACATTATTACTGTTTTCTAAAAAACATTTTTCTTCAGCCTATATATTTTTACGGTTGATCAACGGAGAAATAATCAAAAACTGATTTGACCTTTAACGTTACAGCGACCCTTCAAAACACAAAACAGTCTCTTGGTAAGGCGGAAAACGTGGCTTCCTGACAAAAATGTCACGAAATGTCATGAGATCATAGCTCCAAAGTCCATGATTTCTGTCCACTCAGTATCAGAACAATGACTGTATCAGTGACTGGCATTTTGGCCCAGGGTGATAGGCAAGAGCATAAAGATAACACGCAAAAATGTTTTTCTATCAGCATGCTAATTTTCATGCAGAATGTCAAATATATAACGCTCTACCTGCAAAGAAAACAAAGTCAGGGTCAACTGAATAGACTGCAGGACTAACAAACCAGCAATGCATGGAAATTAATTAAAGTACAAAAACTGAAATTTAGTTTAAAAAAATGAAAATCTATATATGTTGTTTTAAAGTCGAGAAAGGAAACATCTAAGACTGAAGAGAAGACAAACAAATTTAGGAAAGAATATGTGGTAGAGACAGTTTTGATACCTTACAGATGCCATTGATGCACACATCTCTGCTTTTGTTGCCTTCGTAGCACGGTGTCCCATCAGTGACGGCGTCCCGCATCTTGTCAGAAAAATGTTCATTCAGTGGACGGCAGTGCAGTTCACAAGGGTTCACTGAGAGAGATCCAACAGAAAATAAGAAATAAAAGAAGAACATAAAGTTTGCCTAAATACGGTTAGCAATTTTTTTCTGCTCACTTCTGTTGATGACTGCTTCCCACTTGTAGAACTTGCCCTTGTACGGTATGGTGTTGAAGTGACTACACTGAATGTCTCTGAAGGAGGGCAGCTCTTGAGGACACGGTGTGGTGTTGCAGATCTTGTACCTCCGTCTCTCTCCCAGACAATACTTCCCTCTGTACTTGGGCCTGTTGGATAGTCGAAGATGTTATTTCAGTGCTGATCATTAACTTTAAAGGTAATGTGAAAGATGATGAAGTAGAGAGGAGATACTTAAAGCCCAGGCACACCGAACCGACATTGCAGAACGGTGATTTCCGGTGATTGCATAGTGGTGACAAAGGCCAACTGTAGCAGCATCGCTTCAAATTGCCTGTGTCTCAGCCAAGAAGTTGCACTAAACACACTGCAAAGACTACAGCCAACGGCTAGCTAACACGTACGTTCTGCACCTGCATGAGAGGAAATAACTAACTGCATAACAGCAGGCGGGGGTGGTCTGTATTTGTCAGTCAAAAAAAAAAAACAGAAGATGAACAGGACAGATTCATGACGCTAGTTAGCCAGATAACAGACTAACAACACAACGCAATGTTTAAAGCATGAAGGATATTTTACCGTCAGTTAAAAAGCGTTTCTGCACAAGAGCTCGAAGGCTAAAATATAATCATACCTTATTTAACAAGTTTGTTTTAGTCTCATTCCCTCTTGACTTCTTTTTAATTATTATTTTTTGGCTTTTGCCTTCAATGTATATAGGACAGCTTAAGCGTGGAAGGGGGAGAGAGAGGGGAAGACATGTAGCAAAGGCAACAGGTCAGGACTGAGCCTTGACAAGGTGAGCTACTGGGAACCCCTCACTCCCTCTGACTTTAGTTTACTTTCCTGTCTTTCATTTCTCTTCTCCTACACTGAGCTGAACTGCCAATCAGAGTGACTATTCTCAACAACAAGCTTCATTGGCTCTGACATTGATTACCCATGCTGCGGTCCAACTAGGTGGACAGTCTCTCACCAGTGGCCCAATACTGACCGATGACTGTCCACCGGATTGGTGTGTCAGGGCCATTAGAAATGCATTATAGTTTTATACAAAACAAATCTTCACTAAACAAATAAAAAAAATATGTCAAATGTACAAACAAATTTAGTTTATAAAACATGCTTTTGCAAACATATTCACTGATTTTGTGGTATCTTTGTGTGAAATTATTATTTTTTGCTTATAACATCATCCACATAGTGTGGGCTCTATTCTGTAGAAGAAACTACATTATGTATTGCAGAATGAAAATCTTTTTTCCAAGCATAGTCAAACAGCCTTTTATTCATGGCTCTACAGGATGAGAAGATGTATTAGATGTAACATTTTGTTTAACAGATATCAAAGGATCTTTATTAGATCATAATTAAACCTTATTCTTTCCAGATTACAGCATTAGTTTACTTGTAAAACACTAGTTAAAAACAACATTTTGCAGCATTTTAGCTGAAATGTAAAACTTACACTGGATTATCACAGTCTCTATGGGCGCTCTTGACTCCGGCTCCACACGTCCTCGAACAGGCCGTCCACTCACTCCATGATGCCCAGCCACCATTAACACCACCTGGCTCATATCCAACTGCTACACACTCTCCGCTGAAACACCACTGATAAAGGCCAGCAAAGTTTACATTAAACAATTACATTAAATAAATGTAAGCTTGTAAGTTATTTGTTCTTACTTGATAGGAAACAAATGTAGAAAGAAATAAAACATAAACCTTTAGGAGGCTGTTGTTACATACAACAAATGGCAACTATTTAATGAGTGTCATTTTTACTTTGTAATTTAATGAATGAATCATGACATGAGCTGCATCAGGTACAGATACTTTCTGTATAACCTCAGCTTAACTATTTCTCAGGGGAAGCCCACACAAAATAGTATTATATACTTATTATGAAATAAAAGAGCACTGTTTGGGTAATAAATGAATTAGTTACAGTCCTCTCTTCACAACAGTGACTTTCAAATTCAGCAAAATGGTCCCAAAAACTCTGAAAAAAAACACATTTGTGGGTTGAGGGTAGATGAGTCATATCTCGGGTCAGTCCTGTTACCACGTGTTGACTCCTATGATCTTAGTCACAAGCAACTTGCAACAATAAATACTGCAAACAGGGAAGGCTTCCATGAGGGAAGTGTTTTATTTATCCATGAAAAATAAAACACTGACGGCTGTTAACAACAAAAATCAGCATTCTCATCGTGATCTCCATGTCGTGTTCCTTTCACGTTAATGAAGAGGAAGACTCACCTTGTCCTCCCCACAACTCGTCCCATCCACAGCCCCATCCAGCTTTGAGTGGCAGGTTGTTCCCACAGTGCACCACAGAGTGCTGCACACATTCTAGAAACAGAGAGAGATTACAATCTTATTTCCACAATCTATTTACCTTTGAAAACATGCTGCTATTGACTTTCAATTTATTTCCACAATGTTTTCTAAAATAAATTTTGTACAAAACCAATCAATGCCCCTTTCACCACTCCTGTGTTTGACCTTTAATTACATGAAAAGAGCCAAACTGAGTATACTTGTAAAATACATTTTGTGGATCCTGTTAATTATTGTTGCTGCTGACATGTTATGTAATAAATGTACTTAATGGATTGGACTGTACGGGTTGTATTTGCCTCATGTTCTATTCAGTCAGTACAGGCTTCTACCCACAGGTTTACTCAGAGTATTTGTCTTGTCTAATTGCCTGAATTCAGCAGCTTTACTGGAGATCGAGTACAAAATGATGTCATCAATATTGATGGACAAAGCTAACACTCACAAAGCCCCACTGTTTTTTTTTCGCTCTGTGTGATAAGACATTTCATCTCTTCAAATACAGAGGATCAGATAGAGTTTGCAGTAAGGAGCTATGCAAGAATTGTTGATATCCCCATCTCCCAAAAAAAATGCTGTACCATGTTCCATATGAAATGACGGACTCAAAGAGACTAAGCTGAATTTTTATCTTTGATTGGTTCCAAAAAACAGCAGTGGTGATTTTAAAATCTGAACTGAATCAGCAGTCTCACTGAGCGTTAGATAGGAAGTTCAGTACCTCTACCACCACTCTACATATAACATTATTTCTCAAATTGTTTTACAATTCCTTTAAAGTAATGGTCAAATTTGTCACTTTTGTAATAGTTCACTTCCGTTCAGTTCAGTTCAGACAACCTTACTGGTCCCAAACAGGCAATTAATAGTTTCTGACTGAACTGTACATTTCTGTACATTCTCTCAGGATACAGCTCATGCATACAGCAACCTTTCAAACAACTTATCTAAACCTGGTGCAAATTCAAAAAGCACATACAGTATTGATTGGAGCCATGACAGCTTAGCACACCTGCAATTCATGAAAACACAAGCAAATATGCAGCATTAAGAAATGTGCTGCAAATTTAGAGAACACAGTTGTGGACTTCTGGATTTCAGAAAAGGGTGTGTTTTCTGCACGTGTTATCAAATTGGTGATGATTTCCTCATTTGACTGCTCGCTCTGCCACAGTAAAACAGATCATAGTTATGTAGTTAGTTGAGATTCACCAAAGTCATACCACAACACAACAAGCTAATCGATCAAGGTAGGAAGATGTGCAAGATAAAAAATGTGTCTTTGTCAAAAAAATCTGGTGTCTCTGAAGAGAGCATAGACGGATATAACTACTTCAGTTTTCCATTAAAAAGAGCTGTCTGACACTAAAATAGTCAAAATATTCTAAATATAGTGCATGCTTGATATTGATAACCAGCTGTTTTAGGGACTTCAGGAAAATCAGAGTTATTTCTGATAACAGGGAGGTAAGCCTACCTGATTTAATGAATTTATAATATGTAATTCTAACTCAATAATTTGTTTGCAAAAGCTAATTTGGACAGACGTTGCCCTCCAAGTGATTCTGGCCTGTATTTACAACAATAATGAATCAAAAGCCCAATAAGAAGTTGGTTGTTTCCTATAGAGGTAAAATCTGTACGTGAGAGGACAGATAACAATAAAAGGTCAGATAAATGAGAGAGGCACAATTTTCTGTGCCCAATTTTGTTGCTGTTGCTTGACATTTGTGACAAATGAGTTTGCATTTGGCCCAAATCGTCATACAGCAGATTAGGATTTCTTAGATATAAACAATTTCGCAATTTGAACTTTCAGAATGCAATAATTAGCAGTGATCGGTAAGCAATATTTAGTTTCTTTTCCAAGAATGAAACTCCAATATAAAGATAAAGGCTGGTGAAGGGATGCAGTATTGATTCTCAACGTAGAAATTTAACTTCCAAAAGAAATGGAAAGGTCACAGTGACGGGTAATCAAGTCAGGAGTTCTGACAAGCTGGATCTGATTTTCCCTGGCCTTTCAGATGGCCAGCTGAGCCACCTGTCAGGGGATTTATCAGCGCTTGACCTGACATCGTCTTCTGGCTGCGTCTCACACGAAATAAAGAACAAATCAATAGTGAAACCCTCCCAAATCCCCAAACCAACTGCGTATCGAGCTACTTCAACAAGCCCCTCAATCAACAATAAGACGTCCTGCTAACTCGTGCGTAAATCCAAAAGGCTGTGTAAAGCTTCTACCAATATAGTCTCATGTTCAAAGCTCCATGTGAAATTTGGCACAACAGCAGCATTCAAAATAAGATTAGAATACACAAAACATCTTTGGCAGTGTGTGCTGCTTGGATGGAGAGATTTGCATTGTTCTATGACATTTCTATCCACAAAAGAAATTTTATGAAAATAAAGGGTTAGTGTAAAACAATTCCATGCACTGATAAAAATATGCTGTAAAGGCAAAGGTGTCACTTTTGCTTTGTTAATAAAAAGTATTTTTGGCATTTTAAGTTTCCTGCACACTTCTGATGAAACACTGATATACAAAACCACATCAAACGAGTCTTCCCAATTTTGTCAAGCTGCTGCACAAATGGCTGAGTTGGGGCAGCGAAGGCTGAGCACTGAGCGAATGTGCCATGAGCTTACTAAGGCCCCAATCAGACAGAACACATTACAGCAGCCTTTGGCAGCTTTTCGTAATGGATTTTTATGTGAGAAATGCATTTTCGTGCTGCTTTTGCGCTGCTAATCACCTAACCTTTTTCCACTCTGTGCACCTCACATTTTCGCACGAGCACCCTCAATACCTTTAGTCTAAAATAATTGAACTTGGAGCCAAAAAAAGCAGCCAATGTCACTGGCATTTAATTGTCCTGTCACATTCTGTGGCAGTGATGACATGTAGTAGTGTACATGGTTTGTGTGAAAGTGAAAGTGCCCTCCGCCTGTCCATTTCATTTTCTGAGATTATTTTGGGGGGATTTTCCCTTTATTTGACAGGACTGGAATAGTACCGTGAAATGAGGAGAGAGAGAGAGAGGAGATGACATGCAGCAAAAGACAAAGGGCAGAATCAAACCCACGGCGGCTGCAGGAAGAACACAGCCTTTTGTACATGGGGTGTCTGCTTTATCAGGTGAGCTACTGGGTGTCTTTGCCTGTCCATTTTTAATGCAGATTTTAAGGTATGGATCAGAGAGTTAACCTCACAGCAAAATAGTCTTTTTGCTACGGACAGGTGATTCTGTGGTCTCTTATGAATAATTTAAAGAAAAAACAGCAAGCTGCAAAAACTGCTTTGTCTGATCGGGGCCTAATATGGAAATCATCATTATCACAGTGAGCATTTTCAATTCTTGAACTCTGGTTTGTTCTTTATGCAATTATGGTAATAAAGGCCAAAGTCAAGTTTTTGATGTTTTCTGTAACTAGGTCAATTTTAGATTTCAAATGAAAAAACAAATGGTAAATAGTCTGCACTTATATTATTCATATGTTGGCGGCACCATTACTGTAAAAGGTGCCTACTCATCAGATAATCATTCACACACACTCCCACACAGATGAAACAGCCATTGGAGGAAATTAGGGGCACAGTATTTTGCCCAAAGACACTTGAGCATGTAGATTGCGTGTGCCAGAGATCAAACCATCGACCTAAAAAGTGCTAAAAAGACATGTTCAGAATGTCACTTAGGCCTTTAGGATACACTCTTCATTTTGGTGAAACAAACTGTATGTTAACATAACTATACTTACAAGAAAACTCCACAGGGTCCCTTTACACGTCAAGGTTGGTAACAACATTATCAAAAAAGAAACAGGCCCCACTCAATGTGTTAAACTCAAGAAACTATGTGAGTGAGAATTTGTGACGGAATTTGTGGATTTTCAAAACAACAGGCTGATGTGTTGTAAATCTGTAAGCATCCCACAGTTGCTATCCTGGGATGCTTATAAAACCTGCACACATATCGAAACAAATTGCTGAATTACATTCCTGGTGGAAAAATGCACATGTGGTCTCTGTTGGTCCAATCTTTTGCCACTGTTGTTGCTCTGGCCTGATCCACTGCGTATAAATTACTGAGATCTACTTCCAGCCATAATACACAGCAATCTTATAAAACCTTTCAAGGCACACAGCTTTGACAACAGAGGGGATTTAATCAAATTCACAATACACTTACTCAAATACACATAGCACAAGAAATACTCTGTGTGTGCTCTATGTTTCAAACACGTGTGCGAGATTCTTCAGCAGTGAGTTGAATACTTCAAGCCTTGTTAGTCATTGGCTTGCCAATCTTCCCAATAATCTCAAATTAGTCGCTATAATTGCCTCAAGGTTTGCATGACCCATGTTGCCACGATAATAATAATTTTTCAGGATTGATGAATGCAGGAGGGGTGGTGAGGGTTCCCGTGCGAAAAAAGGATGTCAGTTCTGTCCGGCTGTGCAGAGGTGCTTACAGATACAGTGCCGAAAATAAAACCAGTGGGCTTTTGAAAAAAACAAACAGGGCTCTTAAAGGCTGCAGTACGCTCCATCAGCCTATAAAGCATGTTCTGTTACATAAAGGCTGCTCTGCTTTGTTGATGAAGGTTATTGGAGCTAGATGCACCCTTGAAAGAGGTCCTTCAGAAACCACTCAGTGCTGATAAAGGTTGTGCCAGTGTCATTTTTTTGGGTTATTGTTTTATTACAGTTAAAATTATCCTGAAAAGTTGTTAAATGCTTGAGGGCTCTTTAGTAAAGTTTCCAAAAGAGCTTTCTATCTGTAACTAGAATTACTGCCTCAAAGTTGTTCAAGGGAGGCGCTCAACATTAGTGTCACCAATTTAGCATCTGACCACTGTCTCCTATTCTATTCCTGAGATATGGCATTGAATAATGGCCAGAGAAGTGTTTTTGCATAACATTATAATGTCTCACAGAAGTTGACCTTTCACCTTTAGGATATGAAATATCATCACTTCATCATTGAATTCTAAAAGAAAATCCTATTTTCTGTGAAATTTTGTCATATTTAGCATAATAGTTCTTGAATTGTGGCCAAAGAAAATAAAAATGTTTTGTAAGGTTAAAATGAACTTAACCTTTGACCATCAAATTATAATCACTTAATTCCAGAGTCAAAGTGGACGTTTGTGCCAAATTTGAGGAAATTCCCACAAGGCGTTCCTGAAACATCGTATTCATGCGAATAAGACAAACGCAAGGTCACATGACTTTTGGCCACCAAAATCTAATCAGCTCATTCTTGAGTTCAAGTGGATATTCGTGCCAAATCTGAAGAAATTCCCTGAAGGTATTCTTGAGATATCATGTTCACCAAAATGGGACGGATGGACAGACATCCCGAAAACATGTCTCCTAGCTACGGCTGTCGCTGGTACCAAGGCATAAAAATTATTTCAAGTAAGTTTACACTTACTAGAGGTTTATTTGTGATTTAAATCTCAATCTTCAATCTGGTAAAAATGATTAGATGATAGAGTTTGGGCAGCACAGTAAACTGAAAACACTAAGAGATCAGGGAGCAATAGAGGATGTTTTGGGCACAAAAAGAAACATGACATGATGGCAGCTTTAAAAGTAGAAAGTTATATCAAATCTAAAGTGAACAGATATTGAAAGAAAACATGGACAAACAGACAACAGAACAATAAACAAGGATACAATAGAAAAGAGAAGATGAGGGCAAGAGTACACAGTACACATGAGCGGGAAAGAAAAGAAAAATCACAGGCATTCTATAAAACTGTACATGGCTTTGTATGGATTTGTTTTGATGTATTTGTCAATGTAAAGCATCTTACGTCCATGTCATCGCAGAGAAGGGACCCAGAGCCATACTGCAGCCGACACTGATGGGCAGCGCTGTACAAAACCCCAGGAAGCACCGAGTTCAGAGACAGCCTATCCTTCACCGGGGCATCATCAAGGCACCAGCCCCAGCCGCGACTGTGAGTGGGGGCAAGAGGGGGTGGATGGTTTAAAAAAATTTGAAAAAACAAACAGAGTATGGTGAGCAGAGTTTATAAAAGGTCTTCTTTATATATATATATATGTGTGTGTATATATATATATATATATATACACACACACACACAAATCATACAGTTCATGTTAACATGGAGATGAGTTGTAAGGGCCATTAGATTTTTTCCGTCACAACTTCCAAAAGTGACTGAGAAGAATAACAAAAAGAAAGAAGCAAAAACTGCTTTTTCTCATGCCTCCTGTAGTGTAGTATTATTTTTTATCACAGCAGTGAATAACTGCATTATGCTCTCTGTATTTACAAAGCAGTCACGTAGAAGAGAAATCACCTGTGGCTCTGGAAACATATTAACAGCGCACATATTTCTTTTGGCTCCTAAATGATTGTGATTTGTAATACAAGTTTTGATCAGCTTCTTTATAGAGAGGGAAGAAAAGAAAAAAAAAACAGCCAGAAGCCTTTTCTCTTCTTCCCTTCAACTGATTGAGACTTGCTCAGAGGCACTCTGAAGAACAAGCAAATCAAAACCCAGGCTGTCTCTTTTATAGCTTCATTTTAAACCCAGCACAGGTTCTTTGAAAGGTAAACAGCCATTGAATTCACTCATCCTGCTGGCGACAATTTCACATTAGCAATCCTGCAACATCACAGGGAAATAAATGTTTTTGTTCATCAACAGCATCATAAGGTGGATAGGGGTGTGGCAAAAAAAGTAAACATAATGTAGCACTTTTTTTGTGTAGTAATATTGTATCACTACAAGGACAACAACTATTGTTTTTTTAGTTAAATAAATTGCAAATACACTTTTGTGAACCTACTCAAATGATAAAAAAATCTGTCCAATAGATACATCTTGCTGCTATAAAAATGATTGAATCTAGATTGACTGACTGAAAACGTCACTTTACTGGATAAAACATATATTGATGAAGTTTTCCTTCAGGGATATAATTTGCAGTTGAAAAAAGGCAATAAATTGAAATAATTTGCAATATATGTTATCATTATACATTGCATATTGCAAAACATTAAATTTGAAAACAAATTTCAAAACATAATATTGTGTCACGACTCAAGCATTGTGATAACTCCCACTCATAGCTCTGGGTAACATATTCTCAATTACATGACATGTTGACTGTTATTTTCCATGGCTTTATGGAATAAAAGACAGACTCCCCCTGTAACCCCTTAATTGTACAGAGAGAGATGGGAAATAAGTTACTTATCTGTAATTTTTAATTCCGTTTGCTGGCCATTAATTTCAACAAGGGAAGATTATACAATCAAGCGAGCTTAAATGAAATGACCACAGGAACAGGGGCACAACAGTGACATTTTGCATGTTTTTCCTTCCAAACAGATTTATCTGTTAAGGAAATTTCAAAATTTCAGTCCAATGCTGAAAAACCTACACACACACAGACACAAACACACACACACACACACACACACACACACACACACTTAGACAAATACGGATGAGAATGATGAATTTTTAACCAAGGGAATTCAATGCACTTATTGAGAATGCATACAAGCAATATCAAAATGCATGTAGCCAAAAAAACATGTGATACGCATGTTTTCATGTATCCAAAACCCACATTAGCTTACATGCAAGTAATTTCAAACTACTAACTCTCATGTATCCATTATGTGAATGTTTCACATATGAGATATGGTATATTTGAGAATTAGGGATAACATATCTAGCACAAAAAGAATAAAAAAAAGTAGAAATTGAAAGATTGGAAAGAAGCACAGGGAGTATCTATCAGCAAAATAGTTAGTCAAGAACAGAACTATGAAAAAAAACATCAGTTTCATTTGCAGCGTTAACACGTGGTATAAAAAATAATGTTACAATTGTCTGTACCAGGCCACAAGATCATCAGGTTGCTGAGGTCACAGCTCAGCCTGACTATAAGCGTCTCAGTAATACCAAAGTTGTCGCTGATAAGACCAAGGCAAAGAGGAGCAACCGCTTCTCCCACTTCTTCAGAAATATCTTCTCAAAGGTAAGGAGTCATTTACATGAAAACTCTGATCAGTGAGACTATTTTGAGACCACATCTGACCAGACAAGATGTCAGATGTTACAGACCGACAAGTGAAACAGACCAACAGAAACACAGTGAAAGACTCATGATGAGCTGTCTCAGCTGGACTTGTTTGTTCTTGTAGATGTATTATCTCATCCAAAAAGCTTCATCACCTTTGAACTTCTCTGAACTTTTTTAAACTAATATGAAAACATTGTATTGCTTCATGAGTTGTGAGGTGATAAAGTTTTTCTAAGCCAAACAAGTCCAGTTGTTTTTGACATGAAGACATCTTCTGATTATTATTCTGTATTGCCGTACTGACATGTTTTTGTCTCTATTACTTCTTCAGAAAGAAGGAGAAGAAGGAGAAGAAGGTGCCTTCAGCATGGGATGTGACCAAACAGCCTCCTTTTTGGATGCGGCTGGTGAGCTGCGGCTCATACAGCTCTACACTTGAAGACTAAAGATCTGACCCCTCTTTTATATCCTCTCTCTTTAAATTTAAAGAGAGAACATTCAATAAATTTAAAGACACTACATGCATTACAATTCAATTTATTTTTTCAGTGTTTTAATATTTAACCAATGACTTTACATGATCACATATGTGTCAGCCCAGGCTCAGTGAGCTTGAGAAAGAGGGAGATTACACAAGATTAATGTAGTTTAAACAACACTTTACTTGAAACTTAATCAAATATGATGTGGTGGTCTTGTTCATGCAAAACAAATAAGGAAACCAAACCAAAAGGGTAGATAGTGATGGTAAAAGACAGGGAGACAGAATGAGGAGCCAGCCTAAAAACAGTCCAGGTGGAAATGAAAATGAAAATGTAAATCTTCTGTATCCAAAATGAAATGCATTTAAGTTTCCAGCAAAGGCACAGGGGTTTGCTTGAAATAATAGCAAATATGAACGCAAGAATCTTCTTCACAATCTGAGAAATAGAGACCATTTCGCCACACTGTTTGAATGGAAAATAATAAATGCAGTGGACTAACATTTGAGCAAACTACCACTTTAGCACCAAATTAGTGCAGAAATCCTTGTACTAAATATCCCTAAACTGAGCTCTACAACTATAGGTACTAAAAAATCAAAAAACACAAAACATATTATTGACAAAAACAAAAAAACAACCAAACTCTGAGGCATCTTTGACACAACTAAACAATGGAATAATCTCCAAGGCCAACTGACGAGAAGCTATCAAAGAAGCCCACACAAATTCCACCAGCGCTCTAAATGGTGGATCTACAATATAAATACAGGCTGGTAATTTGAACTCAAACATAACAGTAATCATACATTTTGGCACAGTGTTGTGGCATAAATTAAAATTTTAAATATTGGGAAGTCACAACTGAGATACATTTATAAAAACCTACTGGCCAACATATACGTGGGTTTGAACACTATTCTATTTATGCCTGATACTCACAGAGGCAGTTTATGTTATGTTGGAAATAGTCGTCATCAGTCCCTCTATTTAAGGCTATCTGAAGGTATCACACACAGACATATGTTCTGTGTAATTCTCAATACCTTCTTTCTTTCTGTAACTTGACTATCAACACACAAACACAACACACAGACTAAACTCCAGACGGACTTTTCCAATAAAACTAATTAGTAACATTTCAGTGTTGTTGTTAGTAGGTTTGTCAACTGTAAATGAATGTTGAATGTGAATATGAATGTTGTGGTTGTGTGTTCATCAATCTTGTACTTTAATTAAATATACTGCATATGTAACATGTCACATGATGATATTTAGCAGATAATATGTTCACCATTGCAGTTTAGAGTGTTGAAAACACCAAAGTTAAAAGGATTCATCCTAAAGGGCACATGAAGGTCAACACAAAATTTGGTAGCAATCAATCCAACACTGTTGTTGGGATATTTTTGACTGGAACAAAGTGTTGGACCGACAGACATACTGACAGTCATGCTGCTACCGTGGCAAAATATGTTTTTTCTTACTCATCATCTGATGTAAAACAATGTTGAGTGCTGAACACTTAAACCTGGAACATTAGTGCCACGACATGGGCAGAGTGAGATTCGTATCTTCAAGACTAAAACTTGTTTTGATTGATTTTGCATGTTGATTTATTTTCACAAAACAAAAGTGGGACAAGCTGAAAGCAATCATCCTTCACATGAATAGCAGTGTTATTATTCTGTGTTTGTTGACATCTTCAGCAGAAGCAATCATGTTTGATAAAAGTATTAAAAGCATCTCTCTAATTACAACCTCAAGATTAAGTTAAGTCACCTGGGGAAAAAAAACAGCAGAAACACATGTGGCACAAAGTGGGCACTTTACGCCAAAATCCTTTCATGTGCAACAAGATTTTGAAAAGTTTAAATTGTAGAGGTGAATATAACAACTTTAATCAAAATAAACTAAATAAATAAATAATTTGTATTACATGCAAAAAAAAATCCCTCAGCGAACTGATGTTTTATTGGAAATACCATGACTTGATTGATTGAAGACTTTTTCACATCCTTGCAGCTACTTAAGCAGTGTGCAGCAGACTGATTCAGATTAATCCGTATGCATTTCTTTACACAGTATTGGCTGATCTGCCAGCTGATTTATCTCTGGTTCTGTAGAGATGCAGCTATTAGTGCTGCATAACTGAACTGAAAATAGTTTCACTGCACAGACGTTTGGACTGACACAGTCTGAAACTGGTCATAATATTAGCTTTGGGAAGAAAAATAGTGTTATCATTTTATAACTTTTGAGTGACTTCCACAGGATGGAGCACAGCATTAAACTGCAAAAATAAGTGTCTCATTATAACTTCCCATTACCACATCCAATTAAACTAAATTCTGTCAGTCACTATAATTAGTATTTCATTAAAATATATTTAATATTAATACCACAATGTCTCAAGTCAATGACAAGAACTCTGCAGGAATTTAATTATCTATAACTTTTAGAGTTGACTTTTTTTCAGGAATTGGTTTATGTAGGTAAAGATGACAAGACATCAGATAATCAGCTCTTTATGATACAAAATAAATACATCTTTTTCTTTGTTTATTGTGTTTTCTTCCTTTGTTGGTAAATGAACTGCCAGTGCACTAAAAACAAGGTGGAGAGGAAGACAAAGCCAGAACTTTTTTTCAAACAGAAATTGAATCAGGAATCAATAAAGGAAGCGATAAAGAATTAAACCAAGAGGCAGAATTAACGGTATCAGTACCAATAAAATCTTGTCAGTTCCCCTATCTGAGATAGGCACAGAGAGCTCTGTGATATGAATTTCAAACACATTTACCACCTTACGTGGCCAAGCTGATATAAAGCTGCACTGCATAATCTGCCAAGTGAAGATGCCTGTTTCAGAGTTGCAGTTTATTTGCTTTAGTCAGTCCTTAAGTGTTGTCCTGTATTAACCTGTGGTCAAATACGCTGATTAACCATGGTAAAAATGCTGGAGATCACACTGAGAGTCCTCAATGACTATGAGGTCACATTCCAAGACGGCATTACCATGCTACTGAAAGAAAAGAGAGAGGAAATGAGTCTAGACTGCATTGCACACCTGAGAGGAAAATGAGCTTAAGTGAAGCATAGGTGGGAACACATTCAGTGTGTGTCTTTGTTGAAAATGAACTACAGAGAAGACCTATAAATTGAAGGTCTGGCTGTGATAATGCTCTTACATTACTGTACACAGTGTCAACTGATCACCTACTGTGTGAGAAGCTTTAATGAAATCTGTCGTGCCAATATATAGCACAGGTTGCAGCTTGTGGTTGCAGATGCAACAGATTTCCAGGCTAACATATTAACATCTTCTAACATTTATATTGTCCATTTAGACATCCAGAAGACACAAAATCAGTTTTAGGAATGACATGGAATCATGTCTCGGGACACCTTATGAATGTTAGTCCAATATTTACTTCTCTTTAAGGCCTGTTTTAATAAGCAGCTCCAGAGGAAAATATCTGTCCATTCAGCTGCAAAAAAGATCCACTATGTTCACCAGCTGCTTGCAAACTGTGTCTATAGAGCTGAGGGGAACTGCAGAGTCTGGTAATAATCATTTGTGGGTTTGTCTCTAATGAACCCTTTCACATTACATAAAGTCATTTCAACCATTGTTTTATAAAAATCAGATTATAGCAGTTTTAAAGGGCAAGTACTGCATACATAATACATGTTCTGAATTGGTGAACGGAGTATTTCTAGTGAGGAAATTTGCTGAAATTTAGTCCAACCATTGAAAAGCATTTCTACCATTTCTTATTGCACACTTAAACACACATTTTTGACAAATTCTGCCACATCTGCAAAAAATGTTTTACCCTCATGAGTTAACCAAATGATTATGAAGATAAATACATCAGATTAAAGAAACGAAGGCTGATTGTTAAGCACTTAACAACAAAATCATTAATTTGAGATGACCTCACACTGACTATTGAACAGCAGCAATTAAAATGTTCTCCATGAGTGCCTCCAGACTGAAAGGCAGCTCGAAGGGCGAATTAGGTTCAACTGCGGCCCTCGTCAAAGCCAGCTTTCCTGGAAATGTCTATGACAATTAATTAACTGTTTCCTGAATCCATCTGCCTCAAAATGACTTTACAAGCAATATATAATCTGTGATTAGAAATGCTATGTGATGTATGAGATATTCTCATGCTTTTTGTGTCTGTGGTTCTTCTAGACGCTAATTCAATGAACTTGAAAGGAGTTGTTGATATTTTTTGCAACTTGGCCTCTATGACCTTTTAGTAATTCTCCTCTAGACATTAAAGGGTGTCTCTGTTTATGAGTAGCCCATCTATGTGATAATATCTAAACCACTCTGCTGAGCGTGACCCTCCACATTCCACATAAAATAACACCTACGGACCAAACCTCTGAAGCAGCATGAGTAGTGGAGGCCTGCCGCACAACTAAAGCCATATACAATAGACGCCTTGTCCTGCAGTCAGTGGAAGAGATAAAACAGAGAAAATGGGGGGAATTGCTGACATTTAGAGCAATGAGATGAGAAGACAAACATCAGCAGTCATGTGAAGAAAATGATCAATGCAGATTTAGCGGTCAAAAGACAGGGACACGCCAGCTACAAGGGGGGCTGGAATATGGTCTGATCTCTTTTCCTAGACCATTATAAATGCATTTTATCATAATGCAGGAGTTATTCTCGATCACAAACAATTAACTGCAGCTGTTCTCTTCTGTGTCTCACTGTCTGCAAGTTCTGTCAGCAATGAACAGTTTCTATTTGTCATTGAGTCAAAATTTCAATTCTGTGTGTGACTCCAGCAGACTTATTAGCACTAATAAACTGACTAAGAGTCTACAATGACTCTAGCAACTCTGTCAGGATGAACTCTATCACACTGACAGTGATAATGCCATCAGGCTGATGTTTATCAGGTATAATGTTCACTTTCTTAGTTTAGCATATAAGCACGCTGATATCTGCTAATTAGCACAAAACAAAGAGCACAGCTAAAGATGCTTTTCAAGCACCCAAACATAAGCCAAGGCTAAGTGGAGAAAATACTCTTTTGCCATAATAATGGCATTCTATGTAAAGCTAAGGGGGTCATCTGTGGGGAAAATCAGTAACCAGGGCTGCACCCAACGAAGGATTATGTCAGTTGAATCGTATTGGGCTGTTCAATAAAAAATATTAATATTTGTTCTTTTTTGTCCATGTAGAGTTTGAAAAATTGAGAACGGGGTTCAGTGGGACATTCAGGGTGACCACGACATTCACATACCATGCTAACTGCACTGGATCAGAGATGTGCAACACCAATTATCAAACAAAAGCCAGAGACTCTATCATATTAAGTTTCTGTAAACAGTAAATTCACTACTTCTAAGCAAAAGGCAGAAGATAATGGTATCTTGGCACCTGACCGGTGAAGCCTCCCTTCCTACAGCCCAGCCTCTTTAACACTGCCTGTTTAAGATGGGAATATTGTACCATTCTGCCGCCTCACTGTTTTGTATATCAGGGAGTTGTCTCCACTTTAAGCTAGCAGTGGAGGTAGTAACAGTGCTGTAACAAGGTCTTTGTTCAAAGGACAGCCAGCAGGATGGAATCATGGGGCTGGACGGATGTGACGTTTTGACGGTGTGTTATGCAACCCACCACGGGAGATTAAAAGAGCAGCAAGCAACTGAAAGAACAGCAGCCGAAAATGTGAATGAGATTTGGGAGTTCCTTACCCTCCAAGCAGAGGACGAGATCATCTGCCATAGGGACTGTAAATGATTGTTATTGACATGTTATGTCATTGTTATTGTTTAGAAAGAGTTTCCTCTGCATATGTTAAATGTAACACCAGAGGCAGACACTGTTGTGTTTAAAGTCATGCCTCTCACCCTCCATCGGGACGCTGCATAAAATCACACACTGGAGCTGCATAATTCAGCCATTGTTTGGTTCTCTGTAAAAGTGCAAAGGCGGTATGAAGAAGGGACTCCAGGAGCCCTTTGACGCGATCTGAGGCTACAAACTCCCCCTGAGTCTGGGTCTGCAGCTCCCTGTATTGGAGAGCAGCGTGAAAGCAGAGGACTCACTTTGCAGCAATATCTAGGGACTGTAACATCATCAGAAGTGACTGAAGGATTCTCAGTTGACTGAAGGGTTTCCACTGATGACTGCAATCTGTGACTTTCAGGGGGCAGCCCTTTGTGATACAATGCACCCAATCCAAAAGCAATCCATCTAATAGTTGTCAACATATTTTTCTCAAAACCACATATGTGGACCTCCATGGGGTTGGAGGAGAAGTCAAAGGATTCACAAAGTCATTAGGATTCTAGTGCTTCATAATATACTCAGGCAAATTCCTTTTCATGCAAACTTTTTAACCAAAAACATGTGGGAAATGCTGCTTTCAAGTGCCTCGACAACTCTCTGTTGTCTCCCATTTAATTAACAACGCCCAGACACACAGGCACACACACACAAACACACAAACCAGTGGCCTTTGTGTCACGACCTCCCACAAGTGTAAATATCGCTCCGCGGCCCTTTTTTTTTCAACAGTGGAGTCAAGAAGCTACAATGCTGTCAAGAAGCTGAACACCCACTAAATGAATTCCAGATGGTTGGAGCTGAGAAACTGGGGCAACTATGGTGGAATATCTCAGACATTCAACACATGTCCTGTTGAAGTCAGAATCACAGTACAAGTCTTTGACAGTCCCAGCTGACTGTAGAGTTCACACACACACACACACACACACACACACACACACACACACACAGAGAGTACTGTGTAGATACAGACACACACGCATTTGTCTAACTGTAGTGTCAGTAGGTCAGGAAGGTGGAATTTAGACTGCTAGAGCTCCTGCAAAATTACCCAAACTACTTAATTTCTTGTTACTATGCTTCTATCACTCCAAAAACATAAGAGTTAAAACATACGACACTGCTGCTCTACAAAGTCTGGAAGATCACTAAACGTAGAACTTTAACTCTACTCATTTCCAATGAGTTGCACAGATTTTCAATTTGAGAAAAAGAGAGCACTGGTAATGGAACTGGTAAATGCTGCTTGGGTCGGTGTATTCCTTGTTTTGGGCCACGCACATTGTCAGGTATTATCCCTTACCTGGCTGAGGTCAGAACCTGGGAATATGCTGTGCAGGAGGTCAGGTCAGTTTGTTAAAATAATTGGTCATATGTGCAGATAAAGGGGCTAGTCCATAATTATGCACCACAGTTCAGTTCAGGAGCAGTAATTTTTCCTCTTTTGAAAGTGCTGGACAAGTCATTGTTAGGAGAGAGTAGGTTGTTTTATTTTTGCTTCCATACAGAGTGTATACAATATTCTGTATGTATAGTATATGTCCATAGTTACCGATTGCCTTGGAGACCGTTACATGAATGCATTCAAACAGTTAAGGGCACAAGCCTTGAACATAAAAACACACAATCAATCACTTATCACACAGCAGTGTAATCATAAAGCACATATGGGACTCACTCGAGGAAGCGGGTGATATACTGGCGACTGCAGCGTGACCACCTGGGCTGGGACGTGCCGTACAGGAGCTGTGGAGACATGACGAAAGGTCGTTTCCCAATGGGTTCACAGTCATTACCGTTGCCATCATGCTGAATCCCAAAGCTGTGACATAAAAGCACATCCCACAGAGAAGGTAATTAAAATGAGTAGGTGTAACATGTAAAGCCTAATTCAAGGTAAAGCTACAACAAACACACGCAAACATGTACCGCATGTTCTGTACATGCTTAGAATACAACATGTAATATTTGTCTGTTTTGTAGATGCAACAGTGGTGGGACACAAAGACATAAAAAAATGCAAAGCAGTGATACAATTAGCAAATGTAAATAAACTGTTGACTGCTTATGTTCAATGTCTGCCTCGTCAAAGGCTGTGGTGGCTTAACGTACGCTTCATGCTCTTTTGGAGGAAGCACAGCAATGAGAATAACACCTGCAGTAAGAATTTAGCAGCTGATTTGGTCCATTCAGACATATCTGTCCTAATGGCTACTAAATGCTGGTTACAATAATAATCTGTGACAGAAACAGAAAAAAAAATTGGGTTTACAAAACAAGAGTTTGAAAAGCAATTGTGAAATGTTGTTACACTCTTATGGACACATGAAGATAACATTAAACAAACCATAAACTCAAGAGTCATAATTGATACTTTGTGTATATTATGTTCACATTAATTTTGTGATAAAACAACATTTTTGAGTGTCAGAGGTTCCCACACATTTTAATGGATATAATTTCAAAACTTTTCCATGACTTTTTTAGGACCTGTAGTACAATACAGTATTAAATATTTATTAATATATATGTATCAAATGCATGTATCATCATGCATCAAATGACAGAATTATAGCAAACTGGCATACATGAAGAGAGAGAGAAAAAAAAGGGTGAAAAATGACAAAATGTACATGATGGTAAACAAAATGTTGGCATAAAACATAAACAGCGAGCAAGCATAAACTTGCCATTGTAATACTATGCTCGGTCAAAGACTTTTCCCCAGAGTAAAGAATAAAACTTTTCTCTCTAAGAATCCATCAGCTACTAATAAGCAAGCCCAGGTCTGAATACTACTGGATCATGATTTTTAAATTATAAATTGGGTCTCACTAAAAGAAAGTAACAGAACTATGTATTCATTCGCTATGTACTATTGTGCTTTTGAATGATAAAAAAGACCTTAGTCTATCAGTGCAATGCAGGAGTGTCAGTGAATCCATTTTTTTCTTTATAGGAAGAACTGTGTGGCATTCACACAATAAGCTCCTGTCAACCCTTATCGTGCATTCAACACAACAGATCCTGAACAGATATCCAGATGCAAGAATAAAGTAAGTGAGCTCAACCACAACCATCAGGATGATCATCACAATGGATTTAACAACCACACACTTTCATTGATTGGGGTCACGTTGAACTAGTCTGAAAAGAATGTAATTACAAACTGCATGCAAACATGGTAAATTGATCGCTGGAGTGTAGGAGGCTATGAGCACAGAGCATGATGCAGGACAATATCCTTTGTCGATAGTTTCCATGTGACTATCACAGCTTTTGTTATTCCTCACATTACAATACAACCAGCTGCTGTTACTGCTTCAGTGTTGTGAATTTCTGAGGCAATAGTAGCAAACAAATTAATTACTTTTCTATGTGTACTTTCAGAGAATGTGCTTACAAGTCGCCAAGACAGACGGTATAAATTATAACAGGAAAACACTGTGCCATTGATTTAAAAAACTTGGCTGACGAACATTTATCTGTATAGCTCTTTTCACAGACATAGATCACAAAGTGCTTCACAAGGGCAATATACAACACATGGAAAAAGAAGGAACAAAAATAAGGTGACTGTTAAAGCCACATAGTTAAATGTGCAAAACTATTCGCACAGTTCATAAAAAACACAATATACAACAAGAACACACAAAATACAGAGCAAGCGCCTGTTTACACAGGTGTGTCTTCAGCTGACTTTAAAAAGAAACCACAGAGTCAGCAGACAGCAATGGTGCAGGAAAAGCATTCAAACATGACAACATAAACATTTTAAATGGGTCTAAGTGTATTTCCACTGAAATGTTTTTTTAATTCAGTAGCTGACAGGAAGTAAACAGAGACGAAAGTCGTTGCCTTAGCAACAGGAAAGCAATTAAACTGTCTATAACATGTTTTTGTTCATCAATGATGCCCTGGCTTTCCTCTTATCTCAAAGTGGCAATGCACCAACAATGCGCCTGAACACTTGACCATTTTAAGACCTACATGCACATGGGCGCTGGCCATGAGAATGAAAACTGTGCTTTAAACTAGCAGTGGTCGCTGCACCAGGCTGGGTATAAGATTGTCGTCGCTGTGCAGTGTGCAGGATAAGCATCTGTTGTAATCCTACTTTCAAAATCAGCATGGTCTGTAAAGTCTGTAAAACAACAAAGCTGTCCCTTGTAAGTCAGATATTCAAAATCATCATTCAGAGTCTCCTCAGTCAACGATATTTGTTCATTTTGTTGGTGTTTTTTTTTTTTTTTTGCTAGTCAGTGTGCTGTGCAGCGTACTGCTTATGTTGTTTTGGTTTCCAGATAACATTATCTTCTCTCTTCTGCTTGTGATGAACTTATAACTCAAAGATAATTATTATGACACAGTCTGTAGCTTTTGTTTGATATCTAGTGTCTATGTCGATGCTGCTGTCACCTGCTGAGCCCATTCAAACTTTAAACCTTTATATGAAAAAAGAAAAAAAAGCTGAATCCCATTGAACACAAATCCTAATGCTGATTCCTATTGAACAGCCAAATCTGACTTGACTGGCAAATTTTAGTACATGCGGGTACAGCCCTAGTTGTGGTATTCTTTCATAAATACATGTCAAATGTTCTCAATATACACGTTTTGCCACAACAAGAAATTCAGCAAACATAAATCCCAATTGTTTGGATAACAAAAAATCCAATAATTAATGTTTCAGAGTGATTACTGTATATTACCACCCTTGTAATCCCACTGTCTTAAAATATGAAGTATAGGAATTGCATCCTTCTTTAATCAACATTCATACAAGCAGTGGCAGTCATATAGATAGAAAAATGACAACTGCCTCTCATTATTTCTTGCATTTTTTCAAAAAATAAACCATCATGAATAGCTGTATAAAAGTATATGTATGAGTAGGGCTGCAAGTGTTCTCAGCTAATTACAGAATATTAAAGGTTTTAATTTATTTAACCCATGCAGAACTGGTACCTTACAAAGGCAAGTTATGTGCTTTCAAATCTGATGGACTCAACAAAAATAATTTAACAATATTATTTATTAGGGAAGGTTTACAACCATTCCTGTGCTTCTGTTTTAGGATTATCTTTGGAAAATTGCTTTTGTTCCTTTCGCAGGAAGCTTATGTGTTTTTGATGCTTCAAATGCAATTTATTTCCTTTAATTAAACCCACTATATTGTGGGGTCATTTGAGAAAAAAAATCCCCAAGCACAAATTTCAGAAGTGGTAATTAAGAGGCTTAAAGAATTGTGATATGCAGCAGCAATGAGCAACAGTGTGACAGTTTAATTAGCTAGCTTTGCCACAGCTGATAAAACCTTCCAGCAACTGTCAATACAGCCAGACAAGGCCAGCTAGAAAGAAGAGGCCTGCTTCAATCCACTTCTGCCTAAATTCAAGGACACACTGTTTCATGAAGCACAAAAATTTAAACTGGAGTTACCATCGTCAATGGCATATGTTACTATGGCATTTACGATGACTAATCAATGTTAAATGGAAACATGGCAAAATAGAATCAGACTCAGAACCGCTTATAAAACAAACAACACTATGAAAGACTAAGACTAGAAAGACACACAATTCCTAAAACCAAGTTGTATAAAATACTATGCAAATAATTTAAACTGGATTAAACCTCTAAATATGCAAATGATAAAGTGCATAGGTTGGAGTTCATTTTGAATCATTGTTTGTTGGCAGAGGGGATAAAAGAGTTGCGGTAAATGTTTTTCTTAGACAGGGGGACTTTATAGCCGCAACTTGATGGTAAAAGCTGGAATGACTTATACACAAGTGTTCACAAGAGTTTTTTATCTTCTTGGTGTTTCTGCTGAACATTTGACAATGTGAACATGTAGCAGAATATTATAATGTGTATGTTCATGTGTGTGTGTGTAGTGAAACTCACTTGTGTCCCAACTCGTGAGCTACAGTGAAGGCCAATGGGAGGCCTGTGTCTTCACTGATGCTGCAGCTACGATGAGACTGACACATCCCCGCCACATGAGACAGGCCCAGAGTCTCACAGGGCATGTTGATGGCTGCACAGATGTCCTTCCTGTAACGTGAAAAGTCAAGTGTTGGTCTGATGTTGATTCAGATTGCAGAGTCAAAGACGACACCATGTAAATGTGAATTGTAAGATGATGCAGAAGGCATCAAAAAATGAGGTCAGCAGCAAACTGCTTTAATTCTTTGTTTGTCTCATTTCTGTTTACTGTAATACAAGTCACCACTTGTTCGTTACAAATGTGACAAATTTATACAAAACATTATACCACCCACAGTATTTCCACATTAATTGGAAAATGTGAGAACTTTTTATATCTAGTTTATTTTCAGTTTTACAGGCCGGATTTAAAACAAACAAAAGGTTGCCTGGACCCAGACCTTTGGCTACGCACTCACTGACTGATTCGTCTGGCATTTTGACACGTAACAGCGGTTTCCTGGTTAAATTTAAAAAATAACCAATTAGCTCAGTTAGGGGACCTAAATAGTCACTTGGCACCATTGAGAGAACTAAATGCCGTTGTCAAGCTCTTGTCAAGCTGTTGTCAAGCTGTTGTCAAGTGGTACACTGGAACAAATGAGGATTTATAACAACAACGGAGCAGTAAAGGCAACATAGACATTATTGTCAAGGTCATTTTAAAGCGACATGTCTCCACAATATCACCAGCCATCATACTGCAGTCCGTTGTGCTACACTCTGCTCCACTCTTAAAACCTCGGCGCAACAGGTATGTTGGAATGAATATGCATCAGTGTGGACGTAAAATGATGTTAGATAGTGATTTGGGATTGGTTGATTGGTTAGGGAAAAATGAAATTCCAAACAAATTAAAAATAGCCATAGAAATAGAGCTGACAATTCTGTTTGATATAAGGCAAATAAAAAGGGTAAAAAAAAACCCAATTTCAAACGCATTTGGTCCCTTTTAAATAAATTAATAAATGCTTTATTGCAAAAGCACAATTCAAAACCTAAATAAAATATCTTTAAATTTCCATATATATTTTTTATTTTTTCAAGATTATATTTTGTATGTTTTTGCCTTTTCTGTCTTTTAAAGATTATTTTCTAGGCTTTCCAGCTTTTTATTTGACAGGACAGATGATAAGAGTGAGAGGGGGAAGACATGCAGCAAAGGGCCGAGGCTGGACTCGAACACACGGCTGCTGTGGCAGGGACACTGCCCTTGTACAAAGGGCGCCTGATTGTCCAGATGAGCCGCAGGGCGCCCCAGTTTTTGTCTTTTCATTGATAGTATAGCTGAAGACAGACATAAAAGTTGGGAGAGAGAGAGGAATGTTTACACGCAGCAAAAGGCTGCGGGTCAGAATGAAACCAAAACACTGCAAAAGACTCAGCCTCCGTGGTGCGCCAGCTCAACCAGGTGAGCTAGTGGTCATCCCGTATTTTCAACAACTTGAACAAGGTTGTTTTTAATTAAATATGGAGTTACTACTTCAGTCTGTTGCACTTGAAGACAAGCGAATGTACATTTGAACATAATTACAGAGAGAAAATTTATAAGTACACAGTAGTTCAAATTTCAAATTAAAAGAAAAAGGCCTATCATACATCATGAGGTGAAGCTGTTTATAACCAGGCCGTCTGATATTTCCTTAGGTTTTATTTATATGATATAACAACAGATATGGGGTGGGGGTCTTTTTAGGCTCAGTGGAAGGTTTGTATTGACAGGCTATGGAATAGGTAAATAAAAATGGACAATAATTTACAAGACAAGAAAATATACAAATGGGATAAACAACAAAATGGGCAATGGTTAAGGAACTTGTTTGAAATTCATTTTAAGCTGGGGAAGAGCAATTGTATCTAAGGGAAAAAGTAATTCACAAGTGAAATAAGAAAATACCTTTTTTCATTGGAGTCTTTTAAAATTAATCAAAGAATAAAATGTCTTTTTTGCCTTGATTAGACCTTGATTAGATCTGCCTCTTCATACTGCTACGGGTCGATATGTTGTTTTAAAAAAAGAAAGTTGAATTCTTGCAGTTTGGAATCTGAGAGACATGAAAAAAAAGCAGAGGAGCAAACTTGTATTTGACACTTTGTGATCCTTTTCTTAAATTACCTGAAGGATAAAAGTGAATTGCTTGATGCTTGACAAATGAATCACAAGGTCTGAAATGGTTGTTTGAAAAAGAGACCTTCAAACTGTCAGCTTATTAGTGAATGAATGAGAGTTCAGGTAGAACACTTTGTATCAGTACAGGGTGAATGATTACTATTATTGATATTAATCTTTTTCTTTTTGTTCTACCTGAAATTCAGCTATTTCAGCTAACTTCTATTACCAGCAGTGTTAACTTAGTACAGTTCACTTTATCTGATGACATAACAGTGATTAGATATCAAATTAAAAAGACAACAGCATATAAATGTTTGTCAGCTTTGATTCTTCTCTCTGCAGCCATCTAAATCAGTAAATAACTGCCGTGAGATGACATCACCAATTACAACCTGACTCTTCTGGGTGATGAAATAAAAAATAAAGTTTGGTGAATTGAGTTTTTATTTACCTGGTTAGCAGAACTGCAACATCGTGGTGCAGCGGGTGTTCCTCTCCTTTCATGTTGAGTTTCTTCTGCCACTTACAGAAGCTATTCAAGCTGTTGTCAGCGTGGTGTGTAATCTTCAAGTCATCCTGATTTCCAAATGCCACGTTGACATGAAAGGAGGAGAATATAAAAAAATTGTAGACCAACACACAAAAACACAGGCCGTATTTGACAGAGAAAGCTATAAAATCACTGATCTCAGCATTCGGTTTCTTTAAGTGGGCCCTAATAACAGTCATTCAGACAAAAGTATGGAAATGGCATCACACAAAATGTCACTGTGTTGTATTGGCTATATATTATAAATCTGTACACATGATCATCAGGGCAACTCGTGACTAGGCAGCACTGATCAAATACAAGCCAAGATTGTGTTACTGCACTGCCTATTTCTCACCTAAAATGTTTTTCAGTAACATATTTTAGTTTAACAGACAGATTGATCAACAGATTGCAACAGACTGATCTGTGCTTTTTTCAGGATTGTATCCGCAGAATTAAATTGTAATGAACAATTTAGGTTTTGTGACCTCCCTCACATATACATACACTTTCTGTTCAGTATGCCTTTGAGGAATAACACTGATCTAATTTTTTTTCTCTAAAATTAACATTTTATCATTGTAAACATATTTTTACCTCATCCTTTTCCAATAGGATGAGCCGAACAACCACAACGTTGATTGCATTTCCGATACTGGCATCTTGGAACAAACCTGCCACCTGAAAAAGAAAAAACTGCATTAAAAATTCCAAAGTCACATTATTCCTAGATATTATGACATTGTGTAGAAATCGACTATTTTATACCATACATCAATTGTTATATATAATTAGCTCCATTTATATGGTGTGACGTGACTAAGAGAAACCAAAGCTAGCGGGATGTTGCCGTAAGTCATGTGGGAGAAACTTTGGCTCATCAGCAAACAAATCTGCAAAGCACAATGTATTAATCAAATAAAAGAGGGATGTATTTCAAAACATCTTTATACAAAAACACTCAACAGTCTGACCTTGATATTATGTTTTTGTAATTTTACAGAAACATTGTCATATTACAGATCACATCAGAGGTTTTACTGCAGAATCCGTATTTGGAGAGTAATTGTTGTCAAGGTTGATGAAAACACTTTAACACCAACACAATGAAGGAAACATTTTTCATTTTCTGAAACATCTTGTCTTCTGTTTGGATAGTTTGCTTTCTTTTATTACCTTCCTTTTATGCGTCATTTGAAAAGTTTACCATTCTTTTCATTCAGATGAACCGCACTGTGGTTTGACACTGTGCATCTTTCCTTTTAATATAAATCAAACCTCTTAACATCAAAGCTTTTGAAACTTTTTATTCAACAGGCTGTTACTGTCTGTTGGCTGTTAAGTTTTAAAAGTCTCTGTGTCAAACTCAGCAGCTAAACTCAGCAGCTACCAACACATTATTACAGTGTGTAATTGTACAATTTAAGCATTTCTTTAGAAGAATCCTACACAAATGTGAACACGTAGTACAATTAACTTTTCAGTCAGTTTACTCAAGTTAGACTCAATTCAGCTTGAAGTTTCTAGTTTGAGCTCAACAATCATGGAAAGTGTAAAAGGCAGTAAGCTTAACTATCACCGTATTTTCAAATAAATACCTAAATGGTGTCATCAGTTAATTATTTTACATCCAAAGCTTATGAAAATCTGTGTAAAGTGAGCGTAAAAAACAACTGCATTTATAAGCCTGCAGCTTTGACTCAAGGTCGCACGTCACTAAACAGAGGGCTACTTTTCTAGAGAGCAAGCTGCAGGATGGGGTTTGTTACTGCAGAGGATGGAGGGATGAAAATCACTGTGTTGAGAAATGAGAAGCAAAACCTGTGGAACAATTAAGGCAAAAGAAACTCAAACTTATGAGATGCAAGACTGAGAGCACTATTATCACCTGCGAGCTGCCTCACAGAGTGACACCAAATCTTACAGGTCTCATTATATTATATGAGAAATGCCTTGCTGTTGCAGATAACACTTCTATTTTTGCTTTGACTCCAGAGCAGAAATGTAGCATGTTGGATTGTTTTCTGTTCAAGCTCTTCTCAAATTTAATTCAAGCCTTATTTGTACATAAAGATGGAAATCCAGACCCAGTTCCAAATTGTCTGATCCATCAAAATCATATGCCTCCAAGCTTATCAGTTTATTTCAATAATGCAGGTATGTTTTTCTAAAATTTGGGCATTGCAAAACAGTGATGTCAAACTCATGCCTTTACACTGCCCGAAACCTGCAATAAGGAGTAATCTTTGAGAGAATAAAGCCTTTAAAAGGTGGCTTCATTTCACAAAGACAAATGATGACATTTGCTATTTGTAATGTCTGGGATCAGAAACTTTCAAGTGTTTTTTTTTCCGATGATGATCCGATTAGATTGATGTTTAACAGGAGCAGCTGCTGCAGAGACGAGTGTAAGCACATTTTTTATCTGCTGTAGTTAAAAAGGTTAGACTGTGCGCAGTTCATCTAATGTAGGTTGGGAAAGCAATACACAACACTAAAACAATATTAATTAACCAATGGCTCAGGTTCAATTTACTGCACTTGGCGCTGTGCTGCTGCATCTGTGCCCATAGTACGAGTGTGAAACGTGTTATCCCGTTCACAAAAATGAGGCTGATGCAAGGTCACCAGGACATTGACCTCTGACCACCAAATTTCTAATAACTTCATCCTTGACTCAAAGTGGACGTTTGTCTCATCCCCTTGCATCCTTTTTTACTTTTTATCCATACTCACTTGACAAAATTGACCAAAACATACTAGATTTTTATTTATAAAAGAGTCCTATTCGATACTATAAATCATGCAGTTTATGTGCTTGTTCACAGCCATTCATTCACTGTGCATGTTTCATAATGCATTAAGCGCTCGCTGTACATCTACATCTCAACACAACAAAAGTCTTGTTCAACGCAAAAAGACATCTGAAGCTAACAAGATGACATAATACTATGAGTGAAAGTAAGGGGATATAATGTTTGACAACTCAAACGGTCAGTGAACTGCAACAGATTGATGCCAAGGAGTAAGAGAGAGTACTTTTCTCTGCAATAAAAAATAACTGCATTTATAAATAGCTGCTTATTGTGATGATGAGTTACTACACAGAGTTGTAGCAGCAACACTCACAACACTGGTCCTTTTATATTCTTGTTGTCAGGGAAAATGTCTACACACTAAAACCTTCTGTGATAGTTGTATAACTGAGGCACTTCAGACTGAACAGCTCGAACACACATAAAGGAGTTAATTCTTCGAAACTTGTTGCTTGTCATAGTGGTGTTCACTCACACAGATTTGTGGTGCCAATCTTGTAGCTCAAGCAACATTGTTAAAGAGTTACATTAAATATGCTTTCATTCTATCTTTATCCATGTTTCTCTGTTGTTTATCTTGTGAATAAAAATAGAGATGCAGATATTTAAAGCAACAATGTGCTGTTGATTTGACATGTTTCCTCTCAAGACACATGCTGTACTTTTGCACCCAGTCTTGAAGGGTATATAGTGCTTTTTGGATCTCTACTGCTTCTTTCTTTACGGCTATATCTGATGTGTTTGTAGGTTAATATATAGCTGTAATAAATATCAATATAAGGCTGTAATAAATATCCCAAAGAAAATACAATAAATAACCATAAGACCATCATGCAGAGGCAGCTGGGAGCTATTTTTGTGATGGGGCTTTCAATTTTTTTCTGCTGAGATTCACTGTCCTGGCTGTTACATGTATGTAACTTACACCGCTGAGTGCATACCATACAGCAGAAAACAAAAATATTAACCTCTTGTGAAGTTGACAACTTCAAGACGCCGTTGCCGATGAGACAATGGAGCATCTGGTTGCAGAGGAAGATGATGCCATTACTTATTGTTTGGGTAAGAGGCTGTTTCCCTTGATGCTGTACAAGATTGTTTTCACAAAACTCAATCGTTTGGGTGTTTGGGTCTTTAAAGTTCAAAGCTGGAGTGTAGAGGTCTCAGAAAAAGGAGCACAAGAGGATGTGGGGTATAATGGCTGCTTCCTCCGTGTATTTTTGTCTGTTAAATTGGATAATCTGCCAGCTTTTTCAGTCGGTGAATTCCCTTTCCTGATATCCTGTCCTCTTCATATTTTGGTAGCTGCGGCCAGTCCAGACATGACTTTATTTTGGAAAACCCCACTTATGTGCTAATCAATGACAGGCAAGAGTCAGTTTGCTTAACCCCAAACCATGAGGCGGAAATAATATTGATTGCAAAAGGCTTCATGAGAAGAGTAATCCAATCATTGTGTTACTTTAACCTGACAAAAGGCTGGAAAAGCTGAAACAGAATCTAGCATAGGCATTGATTTCACAGGGGACGCAGGGGACGCAGGGGACACGGACTCATCAATATTTAGACCATGTGCATTTGCTCCCAACTAATTAATCTTACTTGCTGTGTTCGTAGATTACTAAAGGTGAGTGGACTGGTCAGTTGACTGCTGTGTGGTTATGCTGATGTTCGGAGATAGTTTGTATTGTATTAAGTTAAGACAGATTTATAGTTTGGCCTTCACAGTTGACCATCACAGTGACCATTCATACTTGTGCAGTGGTTTGTCTGTGTCGCTCTGCAGTTAATTCTCCAAAGTGCAAATTGTTGGTGGGGTTTCTGTGAAGTGCTCTGAAGTTTGACTGATTTAAAACACACCTACCACCGCCCACAACCTATGCTGAATTTTACCTCAAACTGGTAAAGCTGCACTGCATGGCACAGGACTGCAACTTTAATGTAGCACTTTAACAGTTTGGAAACACACATCTGGTTGGATGTTGTTTGTTTTATCGCCACTGGTTGCCTGGTAGCCTCACTGTGAAGACAGGAAGTCACTGCTCCCAGCCAAGACATGTGACCCTCTATCAAAACCACAACATATTGCTTTTAAATTTGAGTTGTTTAAAGATTAAATATATGAGGTATAACATCTTAATTCAAAATATTCCTTTTAAATTCTGTGTATTGATAAAAGCTTGGGGATCAAACAGATTCACTTTTTGAATGACACTACAGTTCAAATGACACGGCTTTTGATGCATGGAAATGTTAATGTCTTTGTTGACGTCACATACTTACAATGTTCATGACAGCCAGGACGTAGCTTTCCACAGCTTTGCTCCCATGATGCTCCACCATTTTTGGGTCGGCCACCACTAGCGTTTCCACCCACTTCTCTTTGCTGACTGAGCGCTGACGAATTCTCCTCCTCCTCTGCCGTCGGCGCTCCCACCGCTCCCGCTGTCTCTCTGTGTCGTCAATACTGTGAATGGAATCTGGAGACAGGAGACAGAAATAGACATTTAGACATTCTCACTGAGGCACAGTGTGAGCCAGCACAGCACATCAGGTACAAAATTTAATTTGTATTATACACTGTAACATGTATATCTGTTTTTCTTGAAACAAAATACCTACTCATGGCCTCGCTGCCTATATTCTTCTTCCTCGTATTAAAATATTAAATGAGACACTAGGTATTAATATACAAGTTATTAATATAAAGTGCTAAGATAACAAATGATCAATATGAATCAATTGATCTTACAAATGTAAATTACGATGTTAGAATCATATATTTGCGACTTTGAGTAACACAATGGACACTGGTTATTATGGGTTTTTGGGCCTTTTTTTGAAGGTAAAGTGTCGTCATTTTAGCCTCCAGCTGTCTCAGTGATTAATCTTCAATGTTTTAAAAAAAATTAAAACATTAATACTTGGATGTAGCTTGAAGATGTTTCTAAATAATCCTCTTATACCTGCTTGTAAGAGCCTAAATGAATGCTGCATCTTACTAAATGTCTGTTATTCTTTTTGATTAAAGATAATGAGGATTTTTTGGGGGTGAACTGTAAACGGTGCACTGCTGTAGAAGAGCAAACGTGTTCATCTCGGGATGAGCAACACAAGAGATTTATCAGGCCAGTGTGGGCAATATGTTTAATATTAATAAATTTCCTATCTTAATACCTACCTACCGATGATTTTTGTCTAGTTAATTACTGTATGTTATTGATTGGTTTGACTTAATCTATACGGATACACTGCTGCTTGTTTTTAACTGTGTTCAGGGGTCCTTGAGCACTTTGAAAGGTGCATATAAATGCATTATTATTTCTATTTTTTATAATCATTACATGTCAGTAATCAATTTGTTTTTGCATTACTGAGTCCTATGCTCAGCCACCCTAACTTAAAGTATTTAAACATGAATTTAAGGTTAAATTAAGAAAATTTGGTGCACATTGTCCATTCTGTGCAGACATTATCAATGGTCTATATTGTTCATTACACTGGTTGGAATACTGCATTCCTACTGAAAACTCAATACTCAATACTAAAAACCTAATACATGTTTTAAAGTGTTTTTTTTGGATCCTACTTGTAGAATATCACAATGGATCTTTATTTTGCATAATCATACCTGTGTCAACAGCTCTCTTCCCACTCTTTTTGGTGGGCACTGGTATTATTATGGTAATTAGGCTGATACTTTGTACTTATATTTTTTTCTGTAACCTTCATTCACATCAGCAGTACCTGATTTGAATGGTCCTTTAAAAAGTGTTTTCCCTAACAGGCGCACAATCACTGATTCAATGATGCCTCAAAGGAACATTTCATTTTTCACAGACTCACGTGGCAAAAGCTGTGCAAATTCTTAATAATCTCCTCACAAATTCAAAGGACATTTTCTTGAACTCTCTCCTGGGTGCTCAATTTTCTTTTAGGGTTGGTTGAGCCCACTCAGAATTTTAAGTAGCTGATTTTTGAGCTACAAAACTTCAATGTTCTTATTCTCCTGGCCTCTGCAGATTATTAGCCGGAGAGAAAGGAAAACTGAATCATTCATCCTTTTTATTCTCATCATTCGGAGCTCAGTGTCATATGTGCAATCAGTGGATACGACTTTGCATGTAGGCTGCTTATACTGACTGACTCCCACTTGTCATCTGACTGGATGTTACTAATCAATATCAAGAAAGAAATGACAAGTGCTAAATATTATAAAAGTTGATTTGCATAGTGTGTGTGTGTGTGTGTGTGTGTGTGTGTGTGTGTGTGTGTGTGTGTGTGTGTGCGCGTGTGCGTGCATGCGTGCGTGTGTGCGTGTGACGTACTTTTGATTCCACAGGTACCGTTGAGAGCTTGTTTCCCTGAGATGGGCTGTACGACTGGACTCCTGGGGGAAGGGGACACATGGCGTTTGTAGATGGCGTGGGCCTGAGGTGCTGAGGTCTCATCGCTCGACTTCTCAAGAGGCTGAATAAAAAATTCTTCATCGGACAACTTGAACAGTCCTGTCTGAAAAGATAGAAGGTATGTAGGTCAGTTCTCTTCATATCTTTACACTGAGCAACTTAGAAAAACAGTCTAGTATTTCAACAACACTTAATATTATAATATTCTTTTGTATATTTAATTTTTTCTTCTGCCGCAACAGATACATAAGCAGTGGGCATAAGGTGACAGATCAACCTACTTTGTGGTTCTGGGTTCCTTAATGTTAGAATTCAATAGTTTGGGGGTTCGGACTGTTGCTCCGATGAAACAAGACATTTGAAGATGTCACCTTGTGCACTAGAATATAGATATTTCCCCATTTTCTGATAGACCAAGTAACAATTAGTCAATTAACCAAGACCCTAACCGGCAGACTAATGGATAATGAAAAAAATGACAGTTTCAAACCTACATCACCCATGTAGCCCCACACATGGTTTACAGTATATTTTCACATTAAAAAAGTCACAAAGTTCTCTCTCACATTACTGAAATAAGCAGTGCTTTTGGCCATTATGTAACTGTCTTAGCTTTACACTGAGCGTGCAAAACACCCCATTAGAAATATGTTGCCCTAAGAGCAACTGTTATAAAAAAAGAAAAACAATTTCAAACTAAAATAATTACAAAACTGAGGAATCTTTTTTTCATTTTTTAACACTATATGTAAAATACTTGTCTTAGTTTTGTCTTTAAAGTATTTCACTGCTGGAAAGACAGTCTTTTCATAAAAGTGGGCTGTCTATGCAGTAGAAATTTAAATAAATGCTACACGAGCAGAGCAAAGAGAGGAAAGGGGCTGTAGCATTTGCTTTTGATCAAGAGGTGTCACATTTACAACTACCAGAATGCACTGCACCACAGCGGATAAATAAACCAATAAATGCTCCCACTGGTGGGTAACTTTATGCAACCTTGTCCAATTTGACACAGGAAATAATATGGTGGTCAGCTGATAACTAATGATCTTGAATGACAGTTATACAGTACACTAACTCATGCTTCTAAAACATTTTAGGCAAAAAATAGAAACACAGCAACAGGATCTTAGTTTGTATTTGACTGATCGATTGTTTTACTGTTTGATCTCAGTTTGGTCTGAGTTTGAGAAAGAGAGAGAGGTCTGGGTTTCTCTCTCAATCCGCTTCTATACTCTTTGTGACCATGACAGCAGGCATGCAGAAAGCAGACATAAAATCTGTAGCTCAAGCAACAGCCCAGAGCTGACAAAAATCCCCTGGGTGAGCAGGGAGATCAAGGCACTGGTTAGATGGAGGGAAGCTTACCATAGTTCCTTTATTCATGCTACCCACACTGTTATAAAACAAAGCTCAATGACAATCAACAAAGTATCCCTTAAAAGGCTGCTTGTCAATAACAAATATGACATGACTCCTAAAGACAAAATCTGGAAACCCACAACACTGACTTGTCTTCAGCACACAAAAACCAAACTCAGTAGGCTTCAAGTGAGACAGAATAAACAGCCAAATGTCTTAAATTTGCTGCAGACATCCAGGGTGAGACTGAGACAGGAAAGATCAGATGTCACATAAACTACTACACCCTAAACCCTGTCGGCACGGTGCCAGAACTAAATTCCAGTAGCCCTGCTCCTTTTTCTGTTGACCACCCATGCCCTATATTTAATTCCTGTCCACCTTTTGCTCCCATTAACTTTCCCTCAGCTGTCACACAGTCCCAGGGTCCAACTGAGGCTCAGACAGGAGGGCTGCTGCTACAATATCTGCACTATATATACAGTACCACATGGAGAAGGTTGAGTAGAGTAAGAGGATTTTTACTCCCATCTATTAGACATACTGTAAAAGCTTTTTTAAAATGGTTAAGAGATTTTAAGAATTCATTAAATTTTGTCTCCTTTTTTAGTGTCTCGGTGAAAAACATTATCAGCAATGACTGGATTAATGCAATGAAACCAAGATGAAATTGAATCAAATCACATGTAGTTTTTCGGTGACATTTATTTGTAGTCATTTGGTATTTGGAATTCTGCCTGATTTCACAATATCTGCACAACAGCAATCTAACATATGTCTTATGTTTTTACTCATTATCTTCTCTAGATGACTCACACTTCTGCCATAAATATGCGAGCAAAATGTAAACAAGACCTTCCCTGTTGTTATAACTACACTGCTCAAGGAGATAACATCTCATACATACAGCGATGCATGAGATGTTAAGACTGTGCTCATTACATGTCCATCTGCTCTCTAAATAACTGTCATTGTGTTAGTTTGTGTTTGCTATGAATCTCTGTAAATGTCAAGTTGTCTCTGCGCCATGTCACCTACAATACCTCTGCAACATTATTCTACCCTTGGCGCGGCAGGACTGCGGCATCCCACCGCTTCAAGAAACACTTTCTGACAGATTTTTTTAAAAAAAATAATAATAAATAATAAAATCCAGGTTATTTATAAGCAACAACTTCAACAAAAAAGTTTCTTTCTGTTGTTCAGGTATGTAACATCACAGCAAAAAGACTTTTTTTTAGATCTGTTGCATCCCATGAATTGCACACATTGCTATCTATTTTGATGCTCTGCAGATTACACACACAAGCATGTACAAATAACATGAGGACGTGCTCGTCTTGTTTTTTATGTGCAAACAAAATGTCACATATTAGCTCTAATGAATGGCCATAGATCTATATAATGCTTTTCCTCAATGAGGATAGATTTAACAACAATACTAATTGCAGATGGCTGAATACCCTGTAATGTGTGCTCATTAAAATCAAGCAATCTTGAGTCGTAATGACAGCATGCAAAAAGCAAGAGAATACAACAACACATTATGCAAAAAAAACATCATATAAAATCATTAAACTAATTGGTCATCCCTGGTTCTGAGCATATTGCTTTTAGCTTATAATAAGGACCTTAGATGCTTCCTAGGAAAAAAAAAACTGATCACTTCTGTTGATCCTTAATGATGCCAAACGATGAGGTTCTGTGTCTGTTAAGTTTAAGTGCATCACATATAATCTGTGGATGTTTGTTTTTCTTTTTCTTTATCTATTATCTATGTTTTTTTCTTGCTTTTAATGACTTACCGATTAAATAAATAAAAACTAATCATCAACTAGACCAAAAGCAGTTGCCTGACAGACTATCAGCAGCCTGAATAACAACCTGTATATATAGTGTAGTATGACATATACACTTCCAGAAAGAGATATGTCCTTTCATGAAGTAATCCAATCTGTGGGACATTTTATTTGCAGATTTCACTGCTTAATTACACATTCTGGCACAGACAAAAATTAAAAAACACTGGATGATATTAAGATCAATAAACCCAGTGCAAATGGTCAGTGGACTTCTGGTGGCCTGCATATGAATTAGTATGTAAGCATTCACACGCAATTACACACTGGAGGAACAGCCACCAGGGGCAATTTTGGGTTCAGCATCTTGCCAATATCAACATGCAGAACGGAGAGGCCAACCCTTCCAGTTAATGGAAGACCTGCTCATCCTCCCAATCCACAGTTGCCATACAGACAGAGATATCAAACTGAAGAATTCACTGAGACTGGCCTTCCCAGTCACCTGACCTCAATCCAGATGATCATGTGTTTCACTTGCTGCAGACCAGACTGAAGGCAAAAAGTCCCAAAACATGCGAGGAGAGAAGCTGGCTGCTGTAGACAGGCCTGGCAGAGCAGCACCAATGTGGATACCATGTGTCTGCTGATGTGTGCAGGATGTAAAGTTCGGAGAGGGGATGTCTCTGCAAATTATTAACAATAAATTATCAAATAAAATGCCCTTTAAGTTTATTTTTTGCATATTTTCATGGTGTCAATTAAACTTGAAAATAAAGCTTAGTGTGGATGAGTGCTTATCTGGTAGAGTGTGCACACTAAGGGACAACTTCAATAAAGGTTCCCTGTGGAGTTTTTGGCTTCTAGTAGCGCTGTGGAAGTGTTTTAATGAGTGGATCTCTACTTTTGACTGTCATATGCACGTGCATTCTTGTACACAGTCCTGCCAATACTTTTACAATTTTCTACTGATAAACAGGTTAATGTAACGAACCAGGATATGCAGCAATGCGTCAGCAAAGAAAGGAGAGAAAACTGGATTTAAAAATGCAGGGTTTAAAATACCAAAGACATCAGCTTTGCAATTTTTTGTGCAGAAAGAAATGTGTTCAACATGTTTGTTGGAGCTGCATTCACTGTTTTGCTGAGAAACGCTGAATATAAATCTAACGTGTTTACAGGAATCCTCCACAGGGGCACTTTTAAGCAAAGCTGCTCAGTACAACAGCCAGCGACTCCAGTGAGTCGTGCAGCTGTAGCTTAATATATGCAGACAGCATGAAGACAAATATTGTCTAGCAAGCCATGTAATCTTTAATATCTCTAACTGCATATCAATTGAGTACAAATTATTTTGGGTTGTGGTGAATCCGGCTCCTCACAAGCAGCTTTTGTTATGACATTTTTGTGCATAACAGCATTTATAGTTAGTAACAGAAGGGTGCAGCGAGCAAAAACATGAGGTCATTGATACTCAATGCCTCTAAAGTGACATAATATAACTGTTTTTAAAATTGGGAGGTGGAGGGGATGGCAGATGGTGGGTCATCTGGCATTCACATCACTGTTGAAGACTAACAACACAAATGTTTTTTGAGATCTCTGCGGCATTTCCAATATTTATGGCACTGAACCTGGGTGTTCCTAGTGCACATGGTAGCATTTGAGCCACCACACCTCTGTGATGGTTTGTTTTTGCCAACCCAACCTGGCTTTTATACCAAAATATGGTCATTTTAAGCCAAAACGTGATCTTTTCCTCACCATATCCAAGTTATTTTTGTGCCTTAACCTAAAAACACTGTAAACACCTTGTTGAGAAATGTAGAGTTTCAATGAGCCTTCTAAAAAAATAACATACAAATGTAACATGCCTGGGGTTTGTAAAAATGTAAAATACAAATGTTTTTATGGCCACTGGGTTGCACGGAAATGCTTTGTGAAAAGTTCACAAACCAAGGCCAGACACATGTAAGCTTAAAGGGTTGGGTAAGGGTAGCAGTGGTTAGCAGAGGAGAATCTCTGTGCATGTATAAGAGGGGATTTATCTGCAGGAAACCATGTCAACTTCTGACCGATAATATCAAAACATCACAGAGCAGTGGGCAAATGATCCCCAAAAAAATGACTGGTTTACAAGTGACATAACAATTGCCTCTGTTCTAGTCACGGGTAGACAAAGCTCTGATGACGTGGTGAGAGCAGGATGAGCAGAGGCCTTAAACAACATGAATCCATGTATGGTGTCAAAGGTAGCGGTGTGGCTAAGTGCTTCCTTGGCACATGAAATGATGTACTGAAACTCCCTGCATCTGTTTAAATTTGAGCCTTCCCAGCAAGTCAATGCACAAATTTGCCCCTTATCATATCGGTGTATTAACATGACTGTGAAACTAGCATGAAAGTGCCTCTACTTCAATATTCTCTTTCTTTACATGTCAAACCAATGAAGCTTCTTTCAGATGCAGCAGAATTTGCAGGATAGATATGCAGCTAAAAATCTGCAGGGAGACAGCATGGACCAAAATCTGTAAGTACAGTTTCCAGTATTTCACTGAATTCAACACTGCTCAAGTCTTGTTTACATGACTACAGTGTGTTTTTCAAGAAAGGGAACTTTCCCTGGCGCACTATGAAGCAGCTTCTGAGTATATAACATCAGAACCCTGTTTACTCTTATATAGAAACATGTTGGTATTAAATGGCAAAACATATTTAATCCTCAAGGACTTGTAAAAGACTAAATGGCAATTTTTCTTACTTGCTGAAGGCAATGTTTGTTTACTTCAGGTGGAGTGTGGGAGTCTGGCTTGCCATACAATTCCCACCAGGGTTGTCTTTACAGCGGAGCATGGTCAGGCACACTGGGTAAAAACAGAAAACTACAAGGGGTTGTCTCAATGCCGATTAGCATATTGATATTATCCGTGTGGTTAAATCAGCGATTCTGGATTTGACTGCCTCTTCTGAAGTATAACAAAGACTGTGAGGCAGGCACCTTAAAGGGAAACTCCGCCGATTTTACAAAACAAAGTCTGTTTACAGGTCCTGAGAGAGTTCCACTCAATCAATTTTTCTACTTAGCCTGTTTGTTAAATCATTTCTTACATTGTGAGTCTGAGTTTTACTGGAGTGCAATTCTAAATCAGTGAAGTCCTCTTTTAACAAAACTACACTTGCTTATTGCCATCACGTGCTGGGATTCCTCCTCATATTATGCAGGCTTGCAGGTTACTGTTTCTAAACACACTTACCAGCAAAAGTGAAAGTAATAGTCAACTCCAGGTTCACTCTTGTTTGGGGTTTTGCTCACTATATTTGTGATTTTCTGAGCCAAAACCTCATCTGAGCACCGTGGGGGTATACCCCCATTTATATCCCAAACACAGAAAATAAGAAAATACAGGCAGAGGGCAGACTCTCTGCAGAAAAATACACTGCCACACACTTCTAGTGGGTCATACGTGATGATTGAGAGGGATTACTTGTGTATGAGTCTTTTTTAGGAAAATCCAGCATAGCATATCTTAAACCAGTTAGGCTTTTTTTGACTTGTTATAGGAAGAAAAGCACAGATGTCACTAATAAAATTAAGGCTGTCAAGCAAAACAAGTCAAATTAACCACCAGATTTAGAAGGCCACCCTGCGGCTTCCCGTCAGCTACAACAGCAACAAAGAGACGAGGGTGGTATGTCGACATTGCCATCGTTGTATGGTATGGGAGTGTAAACACATCCAACCATTCAACGCCATCACCCAGATGTGCTAATCACTGAGACGAGGAGAAAACAAACCTTAGGTGACATGTCAAAATGCCTCATTTGAGGAAGGCCTGTTGACTTAACACATTGCGGTTTATATAGTATGCGTCTCAAGCACAAATACATCTCAATCACGCTTCTCTTGCCTCTTATACCAAAGAAACAATGCAACCAAAAAGTGATAGGGGTAGTTGTAATATTATTTGTGAAACATACCTTTAAAAAAATATACTGCTGCGCAATTACATTAAAAATATTAAACAACATAATATGCTGTTTTTATCAATAAGAAACAGTCAGAACACCTAATAGCGGCCTTAATTAGAAAGACTGGTTGTAATTAATAATACATTGTGATACTAGATGAATAAGTCAGTCTTATTAATTATCAAGGCAGTCACATTAATTAAGACAGAGGCAGTGAGGTGCTGTTTGTTTGTGATACATGGAAATATTTTTGAAATTCATTGACCAGATATAATGAGGAGTAATATTATTGCAGCGCTGTGATAATTCAGTGAGAAAAATCTCCCAAGCACCTCCTTCAGCAGTCTAAAAGTTCTTGCTTTTATGAGCAAACATCTGCATGTGATCACAGACTCAGAACAACGTGAATGACTAGCTGCATTTTGAAGCAACAGTCTTTGAATGTGAGTGAGCAGATTGTGGCTTATAGTTGGATTCCTGCTGTGATCCTTGAAATGCACTGAAGGGAAGGTTTCTTCCTCAGCCTTGACAGTTACATGGTGAATACTTTCATAGAAAAACAGAAGTGCAATGAATGTTTACTGCAAAGCCTAAAGGAAAAAAATATATTGGAGTCTGATTTTTAAAAAAGGCATAGATAAATTCCATTTTCAGTTCAGTTTTAAATAATAAAGATTTTTAGTTAGTTTAGTCATCAAAATTTAATCCAGTTGATAACATTTGGAAAGTCTAAAAGACGGGCATTATTAAATCATTTTATCCTCATTCACGTCAGAGGAGGTCTAAACCATCACAAACGCTCCTTATTATGAGCCCAGACTCAGTGAGAGCATCACAACTATTTTTGCAATTCTCATCTGTCCCCAAAATTAAATTAAAAAAACAAACAAACAAAAACACCTATGGTGACATTGCGTTTTTGAATAAGCTGTCACAAAAAATCAGGCATTTGAGGCCACAACAATCTCAGCAACAGCCGATGAAAATCTTGGACAGACTGTCTCTCTGGGACCAAAAATGTGAAAGATCAGGATAATTTTACACGCAGAAAGCCAAACTTTTTTGACTTCCTGTGCCACTGATCAACTTTAATGGGAATGAATGGTACCCTGCTTCAAACGCTGTATCCAGTTTTCTTTATACATCGATAGTTGAGACAGAGTCGCACACGCAGCTCAGCTGGATAAGCCCCACTTTAGTGTACAGTATGCAGGTTATTTTCATATAGGGTTACAACAGATATCACATTTGTGCATGAGGTATGCCTGAACACGGAGTTTGGCGGTGACAGAGCTATGGATTACCGAGGTTTCGTGGTTTACCGCGATATTATGTTTAGAGCGTATTTCATATCACACACCATATGCATTCCTGTAACTTTCACCAGCAAAAAAAAAAAAAAAAGTGGTGATAGTAGAGCTAAATCACACTGCATGCATCTCATCGCTGCAGTATCGCGGTACAGCAGTATTGCAGTATCGCAGTAATGTTGTTACTGTCACAGCACTATGAAATGAAATAATTATTTTGACTGGCATCCAAAGTTTCAGCAGTCAAGTCAAATTTTACATGTCCTATTTCTGCTGTTAGTTAGTAGTTGGCTTTTTTGAATAACAGATGGACACAGCAGGACAGTGAAATTATGTCCCTAATCTCTGAACAGCATGTGACCAGGTCATGCTGCACCTGTAAGTGGTATTTCAACCAATTGTTCAACACTGTAAATCTTCTGGCCGGAGTAAAGCCTTTATGTTCCAAGTCTGAACAGTGAATAATTTTAGACACACCTATGGTTCATGGAAAATCCATCCAGGGTGTGCAGCTGTCTAAACGACCCTTAAATTGTCAGATGAGGTCTAAACATCCACTTCAAGAGTTTTTTTACATTAATGCCTCAGAACACTTATAAGACTTAAATCAGCTCTGGAATACAGCCCTCTGCTGCAGCTGACATTTCTGCGTTTAACGAGAAATGCATTTGAATAAACCTATCAATGGAGCTTTTAAAATTACTCACCATCCCATCACAGGTACTTATGGCTGCGCTTCCTTTACCAACAGCCTCATCCCACACTTCACCTAAGAAATAGCACTGTGAGGATCCAGGAGGGCGAATCTGTGCTCCATCCAGGCCTCCATACCTCCTCTCAGTCACAAAGCCTGGAGCCAGCAGGTGTGGGTTGAGGGTGAGGTTAAAGTGCAAACTGTGACCGCCATGCCACAACTGGTAGAAGACGCGATCTACGTCCGCTGGTCCCTCTGAGGCTTCCCGGCGCTGTACACGGCGAGCGTGGTGAGATAGGAAGTTGGACAGGAAGTGACCTCTGGCATCCACTCTAGTGGGGTGAACCACTTCATACTGAGGCAGATGAGATCTCTCTGTGGAGGTCATGGTGGGAAGATGTAAGAGAAGATGGGTTAATGAATCATGGGAAAGAGGAGAGTCATTAAGTAATTAAAGTGGCTGTAAAGCTGTAAACAGCACTGGGGAGGCACTAAACAAGCCTATGGGTGTCTCATCTGTCAATTTTACTTCTAAATACAGCTGCAGTGTATACAGAAGATTTTAGAGGATTCTTGTCTATCCTCCTTTTACTTTCTACTCCCACGTGCAGCAGTTTTGATAAAAAGGTTCATTCCTCTGATAAAACACATATTCCTTGTTTTTCTGTGATTTGACATAGCTGAGTCAACAGCATGAAAGGCAGTGTGAGAAATATCTTCCTTTGTGAGCAAGGGTATAGAGAAATTGACTTTAGAAGAGTGATTGCTTCCAGCCTTATTGTGGCCAGCTGATTGCAACAATATTACTGATTACTGTAGCGCACATGTCCCACCACATGCATTCAAACATCTTTCTCGACACTGCATGTCTTTCTAATTTAGTTCATTATACTGAATAATCAATGGTGTTATTTAATATGCACACATGGAAAACAGATTAAGATGTGGCTTAGAAATTAAGTGGCAAAGACACAGGAAACTAAATTTTAAAGTATTTCGACGTTCGAAACTAAATAAATCTTGAAGCTGCCCTACTTTTGTGGTCACATGGTGTATCTACCGTATAAGAACAATGTGTATAGTACCATAAAAACCTTAAAAGAACAATGGTTGGTGTTACAGTGGAAGCAAACTCAGAACCAATCAGCTATTGATCTAATAACATTTAGGGGCAACTGAGTAGGTATAGCTGCGGCTGGAGCAGGATAAAGGTCTCATTACATACAACGCGAATCATGTCTTCATGAATAATGAAAAAAGTTAATGCATGAAGTGGATTATTGCTACGTTAGTCCTCATATTTAGACACTAAAAGTTGCTTATTTGCAGTGCACATTGTCAATTGCTGCAATTGATAATTAAGTATTCTTTAGTATAGTTACTGGAATAGTTATTGCAAAACTACCCAGAAGTTACCAGATGTTATTTTAAGGTAACGTCATCAATTCCTAATTTTCATATAAAATGGGATACATCAACAAATGTGGCTAATCTCCATGATAATAACTGATGTCACAACAACTGCTGTTTTATAATAATGTCTCATGATTCTGAACAGCTGACAGTACAAAAAACACCCTTGTAGCATTATAATTTCCAGACCTGCTGTTTTGGCATGTAGATAATCTATCAAGGCTCAAGAACCTGCTCCTGAACCCTCATAATGCCATCATTATCTTAATGTCATTCAGGAGAAACGAGCAGAGTGCAAACAGTGGTTGCACACAGCTCTGAGGTAAAATGAGGTCTCTCTCCATTCAGCTTTGCACTGGATTATCTGCACAAATATTTCAATGAATACATCAACGCAGTAAGCTCTGAGGTGGATGTGTTTGGCAACCAGCTTCATGGAATATCTCACTGAATGAAGAGCAAGAAAAACACATGCTTTAAAGTTTTCACCCTCTGTAAGGTCACTTGTATTCATTTTCGAGACTGTCAAAAGAATGTCAGTCAAAGCGAGGAAATTCAGATGGAATTTCACCCAAACTAGAAGCAACATAAAAAACGAAATGGATGGCAGAAATCAAAATATTATATTTTTTCCTCTTTCCGTTTGTGCTATATATCAATCTAAACTAGTGTTATTGGCAATCTCTCTAGTATAATGGAAATCAAAGACATTTGACTTGTGGTGCTCAAAGCACAAAATAAAATACATTTAGCTACAACACATGAATGAATTAGCATTTCAGCATTTCCAGTTCCCTCAAATTCAATGGGTTTTTTGAATGGGTTTTTGGTTAGGAGCCTGAAATAAGGTCTGTGGTTGACACAAGCTGTAAAGACTTTCGGGTTTTGTTCTACAATATGAAATGTCACAGTAAAACCCCCACTTGCAAACTTACAAGCTTTTATGCGTCTTAAAATTGCTAACAAGCGGCTAAATGAGACGACAGACATCATCATATCAAGCCAAGCCAAACACAGTTTTAGAGCTTTGTAGCGGTGGCAACGTGAGCGCGATGTAGTTCCTAGTAGCCTAACAATTGAGGATTAACTTGAGTAGCCAAGTAACGATTTGTGGAAAGAGAAATTACTATTGAATTTCTATTTTTATCTTTTAATTGAAGTACTATCTATTACAATTTGATTGGGGAGAAGACACACATGTACAGTATATATGTATATAGAGGTCTTTAGGTCTTTTTTTTTGCTTATTTTATTGTAACTTTTTTGCCTTTTTTCCATGTTTTTGATAAAGATCAACCTTTGCTTTATTTTTCTTAAATTTCAAAAGGTTACATGGCTCCCAGAAGGTCCTCAGAAAATAATAGTTCCTATTTATGCACTTTATGGGGATAGTTTGGTGTTTTTTTTAACCAGCTTATTTTTTTAACAATGTGGGTACTTTGTGTATATGAACTGTGGTAAACATCCCTCTATCATACCAGCACTAAAATCTCCCGACTCATCTCTCAGCTCTCTCAAACTCAGACCAAACTATAAAACTGAGACTCTGTTAAATGCTTATTTCTCACCATATTGTCTTTAGTTCATATTTGAATCCACTCTCTGGCTGTTATATGATAATGTCTAAACAAGAAGGGAGGGCGATATTGTTTTTTGTGTTGAAGTAACAGAAACTTAAAAACTGAGATCAAACTGTAAAACTATGCAATGGTGTTAAGATATTTACCAATTTTCTGTTGATATGCAGCCTATTTCTCGCCTAAATTGTCTATAGAAACATATCTTAATAAACTATTGGGCTGTAATCGGCTGATTATTTGTGATCAAGAGGAGGGTGCCGTAACGCCCTGTTTTGTAATAGCAAAGTCTGGAAAATCGGACATCAAACGGTAAAACTAAGCAGTGCAGATAACATATGAAACAATATCTGTTACTGTGTTGTCTGTTTCTTCCCTAAAATATTTATAGAAATGTTGTTTGGCTTACCGTTTAACTGTTAGCAAGACTCCCACCATATTGTTTGCTCTGGTCGAAATCCGGTCAAAACCAGTCAAAACAGCGAAAGGCCGCTTGGCCAAGTTGTATTACGTCACGCACTAGCGGTCTGGCGCAAAGCATTCTGGTTGTTGTAGGATTTCTACCTCTAGAGAGAAACAGCAAATTGCAAAGCCTTTTCCACTGTTTTGCAGGGGGTTTTTTTCACTGCCTTGTTCCACTGCATGAAAAGATCATATCTGCAGCAGAGCAAAATTAGCTGAGAATGCTTTGTGAGAATGTGAGCTTGCATCACAACAAACATGTTTCACCAAGCTGAGTACACAGACAGGCAGCTAGAAATGGTGACAGGAGGTTAATAGGACATGTTTTGTTAAATAATATCTGACGTTGTGATCACTAATGAGGAACCCTCTGCTTTATTTTCTCAGTCAATGTGCTGTTTTTATAGTACTGGTATTTTTTAACTGTTTATATGTTTAACCAACATTTTAGATATAGTAAGGATTATTGTATGTAATTGTTGTCATTTTGTTCATTATTAGTACTGTATCAATTTGTTTTTTTTCTTTTGTTGATTTGGGTTAGGTTTTTGTTTTTGTAGTTTTTCTGTTTAGTTGTTCTTTTTCATTCCTTTTTGCCTTTGGCTTTTAATTCATACTTTTGCTTTATTTTATGATGTAATGTTTACTCATGTAGATGCCAGGAACAGTGGTTTTTACCCTGGTAGTGGCTAATGTGGATCCACATAAATAAAATAAATATGTATTTCTGAGGCAAGAAAGAGCCCTAAGATGTGTCCCACTGCTTGGACATTTTAAAAATAAACTTTGGGATTCCTGTGCCAACATTTATCATCTCAAGTGCCTTCCCTCAGAGACACATCCTTTTCTATAATGCCTGACGGTGCTTCGTTTTTCCCCCAAGGACCCGCAGTTGATTTATACAGGATGAGTCACACTGCAGCCAGACTCCTTCTGTTTCTACCTGTAACCTCAGGAGAGCAGCATCTGAACGACGAGCTTCAGGGGAGGCTGAGAGAGTTCAGGCAGTGGAGGGGGAGAAATGTTTCCCTCAAGACAAGACAGGATAAACTCTCGGATCTGATTATACCCACTGAGCCTTTGCAAAGTAGAATGGAAACCATCTCCACTGCGAGGATGAGGATGCATCCTGAAAGTCAAATTCTGTTTCCTGACCTTCCTCGGTGAGGTCAGAGGTCAGAGTTAACTGCAGTGGGTTTTGGCTGTGTTTTGGCTCAAGGGCAGGGCAGATGCTGTCCTACATTAAACTCAGATGACTAAATGGAAAGACGGTCTCTCCAGCAACCAGACTGAGCTGCATAACCTTGGGTTTAATTGCCATGATCAGCCCAAACTTTGTAAACAGAAGTCACAGCTGCAGAGAGGGCTGCTGCTGGCCTGATTCTGGGCTGAATTAGATGCGCTCTGGAACAAATGCGCACAACAAAAGCAGCCACATACAAGAGGACGTGGCGATATCATGAAAATTTCACTTTAAAATGTGTTGTTTTCGGGCTCACTAACCTGTTTCATGTGATAATCCTAATGCTTTGCAGTTTCCCAGGACCGCCAGAAGTGCGATGAATATGTGAATGGGAGAGACTCCTCGCCCAGAAGCGTGAAACCCGCAGTCCAAACGGGTCATCTTGTCAGGACGGTAGCAGCCTGTATTTTAGAAACATTTAACGCCTTTCTGACACCGCGTCGTCTGTCAATTCAAATGATTTCCATCTGTGTTTGAATGCACTTTTCTCTCCGTTGCGACCGTGCACTTTAAACTGTCACAATCCCTGCAAACTTCTCCAATTTAGGCCTGAACATGGTCTGCCTCCCGGTGCTGCGTCTGTTGCATTCTCAGCCTTTTTGGACTTGTTTGTAAGTCGGCGTTGACGTCTTTTTGCGAGTAGCTGTCCCCTCCGTCCTCCATCAGTCTCCCACCGACAGCCAGTGACAGCTTAAAAGTTTTTCTCTGCAAACTTTCGCTGAGCAGAGCCACCCCCACAGATGGGTGGACTTAAGACAATGGGCTATCTTTCAGCAGGGCTGCAGGCTTAAAGGGGAATGCTACTCCAAGAAAGCGGATACAGCTCTTAAATCCAATTGGCACTCGATCCCAAAATGGGGTCATTTGGGTTTTCAGTGGGTCAGATGAGGACCAGTGTTGATGGTTCACTTGGAGTCAGAGAAATCATGACAGATCAGGAACTTCAGTGAGCATTATTACAAAACTTCTTTACAGCGCTGAAGGCTGAAAGCATGAAGTTAAGTAAAAACTTTGGACCTACACGTGCAATGTCTGAAACTGAAGTGGAAAAAAAGTCTGGATTGATTAAAAAAAAAAATCCACATGGTCATTAAAATCTACATCATTGTTTTTACATTATTATCTCAATCTGTTTAAGCTTAGCGCTCCCTCTAGCGGACAAATGAAGGCACTATAAGCCACAATGATGATGCTTCTGCACATTTAAAAAGCTGCAATTTTGATTTTGTTAAGGAAGCACGGTGTTGGTCTTTACATTTTTTAAATCAATTTTTCAGTAAATATATACACAAACACCCTCCCCAGACACCCAAGAAATAAATAAGTTTGATAAAAACAAACAAACAAAATAAAATACAAAAACTAAATAATTAAAAAATAATAATAATGCAAAAATATAATAATTTACAAAATGAATATAAGGTACAAAAAACAATACAATAATTTACCTAGTACAAAAATATACTGCATTTACACATATAAATGCAACCATTTGTACACACAGAAAGAGGCATATGAAGCATACATTCATATAAAGATACAAACATACACATATTTAAAAACTGAGTAATTATACATTTACTTTTACTTGAACCCCTCAAAAAATGTATCCCTATTAGATTCCTCTTTAATTTGTAATATATCAGATAGGAATGGAGTGACCGTACTCTCATCCCCATCTGGGGGTTGGTTGACCTTATGTTCTTTTAATGAGATAAATAAAACATAGAAACAGTCTTAAAATGGATTGTAAAAGTTTGATTTCATTGATATTTTTTGTTGAAATTAAAGTTTGGCTGGCCTGAATTTTCTTTTTCAGCGCTGTTGACACGCTGACGCATCAACCAATTATGTCTTAGGTTTAAATTTCTAGCCTGGGCACTGTGTTAATCAGCGTACTTAGCTGACGCTATGCTAACTTTAAGTGCATTTAGAAGCACACTGGTACAATGAGGTGACGAAGTGTGATATTAAAATAGGACTCAGACACTGATCAAAAGCATAGATTTATTTATCTTTTTGACCAAACACAAACTTTAGATGACGTTCATTTGAGGTGCTTTGTGGCAAAAAGCAGACACACCCAAGAGTGCGTTTGAGCAACACTGCGATAATGTAGCTGCTCATGCTGTTGCATTCTCAGTGTGAACACAGCATTACTCCTGAAATTACCCTGTAGGTGACCTCTGACCCCAATGCAGAAAATTCCCAACACCCTCTCACTCTGAACTCTTCACATGATGCTGCTTTGTCAGGACCTTAAAAGTGTACCCATGGCGTTTTGGGTATCCTTGTGTGTCGGCTGTTTACGCTCTCGGACGCCATTATGGTGATGAAGCAGCATGGTCTCTATATTTAAACAACAGCGTGGCCGGTCACGACAGTTGGATTTAGACACCAAAGTCACAGACGGTTAAGTTTGGGCAAAAGAGGCACATGGTAAGGTGTAGGGAAAAAAAACACACACATCCACACAAAGCGAACTCCAAACTCCCGCACAAAACTCTGTTGTTTGTGGGATCCATCGACTGGTTTCGTCCAGCTGTGTTCTCAAGTGATGCTGTCCGTGCGTGTTGCATGTGGACGTGGTTGCTGCCATCCATCTGTCCGTCAGCGTACGATAACAACACATCTGGATCTGTCCAACTATGTTATCACGCTTCTATGCGTGTTGCATGTGAATGCGTAAGGTAACTTTTGGTGTCATACTCCTACAAAGCACTGACAGACTGGCGTTATTTGATGAGTTCATAATGAGAACGGGTTGAAATTTCAGTAACTTTCTCAAGGACGCCCTCTAGGGAGCTAATAAATGTGACAACCGACCCACGTTACAACACACCCCAGTTTCCCCTATACATGTGACGATGTTCCTACATTTATTGTGAGAGAAAGCATTTAAATTAACAAACACACACTGATCGTATTGATGACGCTTACATGAATGAAGGATGATTTTAAATTATTCATAACGTCTCTATTGCTGTATTTTTTTTGACGTCATTTCTCCATCAGACGTATTTTAAACATTCAGCCGCACACCTATGAGCTGACATGTTGGTTGTGACAGTTTGCTGCTGGATTCAGGATGCTTCAGGCTCGTTTTTACGCCTGTGACTCTGCCTCTCTGTCACGTCTTGATTGACCAATCATGGCTCAGCAGAGGAGCGACACACCTGTATAAAAGCAGGGTTCAGTTCATTGAATGGGGATTAAGAGCTGAGAGAGATTCACATGGAGTGTCTGAGTTGTGTTTTCTAGCCTGTGCGTGAAGCCTGGTGCACATCCAGGTTCCTGACTTTAAAAAAAATGGATGAGATATTTAACCACAGCGGAGGAGCGCTGAACCGAAGCTCACCTGCTGATGAGAATCTCCGTTTCGAAGACATCGATGTGAGCGCGGACGGCACCTTCATCCTGAGGATCCTCATCTCCGTGGTGTACTCTGTTGTTTGCGCGGTGGGTTTGGTGGGCAATCTGCTCGTGTTTTTCCTCACGAGGTTACGGCAGGGTCGAAAGAGGTCCAGCATCAATTTCTTCATTATCAACTTGGCGGTGACGGACTTCCAGTTCGTGCTCACTCTGCCCTTTTGGGCTGTGGACACCGCGCTGGACTTCAGCTGGCCCTTTGGAGACTCCATGTGCAAAATCATCCTCTCGGTCACCGTGATGAACATGTACGCCAGTGTGTTTTTTCTCACCGCCATGAGCGTAACTCGCTACCTAGCTGTCGCGTCTGCCCTGAAGAAAAAGGCGCACAGGAGGTCCCGGTGCGTAAAGTGGGTGTGCGCGGTGCTGTGGGTGGCGGCGACAGTGGCCACAGCGCCTACAGCTATCTTCTCCACCGTGACTGTGGTCGCTGGAGAGAAACTCTGCCTCTTGAAGTTTCCCGAGGGGCATGATTGGCTCGCTCTCTATCACATCCAGAAAATATTAATAGCCTTCATCATCCCGATGCTCATAGTCTCTGTGAACTACCTGATGCTCCTGCGCTTCGTCAGACGGAGGAGCATGGGCACCAACAACCCTAAACGGAGATCTAGAGTCACCAAATCTGTCGCCATAGTGGTTTTGTCCTTCTTCTTCTGCTGGATGCCAAATCATGCCATCACCTTCTGGGGCGTTTTGGTCAAATTCAACGCCGTGAACTGGGATGATTCATATTACATGGTGCACACTTATGTGTTCCCGGTCACCGTGTGCCTGGCGCACACAAACAGCTGCTTGAACCCGGTGCTCTACTGCCTGATGAGGCCGGAGATCAGAAAGATGCTCAACAGTTTGTTTTGGAGAGCCTCCCCTCCATCCTCGAAAAAGACCTGCGTGACGCGCTCTTTTACGCACGGAGAAACGCACGGAGTCGTGCCTCTCCAGATTGTTGACAATGGAGAGTACACGCTGTCCATCATAGACCGTAAAGGCTCACCAAGCTCCAGAATGATCCCGTACACAGAGTAACTTTAGGCCTGGGAAAATAAAACCCCACGCAGCTGCTTTTTTTGCTCTGGTTGTCCACCTGTGACTGTCACGACTCGTGCGTAATGCTTTCGCTAGTACCTCAAATTTAAACATTTTTAACGACAGACACTAATTACTGTCACCTCGTTTTCATCATGACATGAACAATGTACAGTAAGTTTTAAATGGTATTTATTTAAGTGATACAACTTTCACAAAATTACTCGTTAATTCAGCTGCTAAACAAGCCCGCGTTTCTCTTAACTTTCTTGCCTTTCAGATGCTGCTTGTTGCTTTTCTTTTTGCCTTTTGTGAAATAATGAAACTTTTGCCTTTACTTGACAGTGAGGAACAAAAAACAAGAACAGAGACAAGGACAGAGGGAGACAAACAAATCTTGGACATTTTTGAGGACTCCTAGCAAACGGTGGGATTGTATTATGAAGAGGGACCTATAATAGATGTGGAGATTAAAATATAGAATCACAAGGTTGCAGTGTTTTCTACTCATAAAGCCTGTGTGTACATCAGCTGCCTTTTCCATTTGAAGTAATGAGTTGTTACAAGTGGCTAAAGATTAACTTCACAGAGCATTTTCAATTTTGAGACATCCTTAATTCTACAATCAGAAACCAAACATGTAAAATCGGCCCAGATTCTATATCGTGCACATGAAAAAAATGCCATGCTGAACTGTATGAATCCATCCACTGCTGTATGTACAAAAAAGAGCATATATATATATATCTATATATATATTTCTCAAATGAAATGTTTTTACACTTTCTCTCACAGCATTACATAAATATGGACAGCTTGTCATCCTGTCAGGTAGAGCAGGTTCATTTCTAAAGGTCTGTTGGCTTTCAACAATAAAATAAACATTTTTTTCCTTGAGACTTGTTGAGTTTGACACTTGGGCAGTGCACTAATCAAGGGGGAGAATGCAGCACAACTGAAGAAAATTAAGATAAGAAATTATACATGTATGCAGAGTTGAACAGCTCCTTTTTTATGCGTACAACCTGTACTAATACTGAATTCATATTCAGCTCAGGGGAGAGGCTAATAAAGGCCACACAAGATCCAGCATCTGCCATGTTACTTGCCAATGGTGCAGGTGCTCCTCAGGCAACTGAGCAAACACAAGGAGAGCTGAGCAGAGGGAGGCTCCTGGCTGCAGGCAGCTGGGGTTGCTTCCATGTTTGTGTGCTAATGAGCATCTTTCCCTGTCTGAATTTTCTCTTCATGGGCCCAGAGGCCTCTTCGGTATGTAAGGGCTGTGCAGGAAGCTGCAGGGATGTTGTACAGTAATGATCACAAAGTGTCCAAACTATAGATTTTCCCTGAAAGCAACAGGCATTGAGAGTCTGATCTATCCATATTGCTGGTCTATGCACTCTCTTAAGTAAAGTCAGTTTTATTTATACAACTCAAAATCACTAGTTTTCCTCAAAGGGCTTCGAAATTTGCACTGCATTCAACATTCACTGTTAGACAAAACAAAAACAAAAAAGGTGAACCCAAAAGTGTTCTTTGGCTTAATATCAGGAGAGCAATTTCACCAAGGATACATTAGCTGAAGCCGAATTAGTTCAATATATTCTGCACAAAATGCAGCAATGTACCTGAGATAAAAGTAAAGCAATCGTACAAGCCGGAGGCTGAATTCAAATCATTATCTTAGGTTTCGCCCTCACTCAGAATTCAGTGTTCTTGTGGCTCAAAGGTGCAATTACATTTTATTTTACCACAGTAAGTACAGATTAGCTGTATAAATATCCAGTTTGAGTTAGAGATTAAAATTCACAAGGTTTATACTGAAATAAAAACCTGTTTTACAAACATATTAGAGTTAATGAAGGTCTAACTAAATCAGAGACCACTAATATCCAAGGTTTAGTGGTTGATTCATCCCTGCATTAAAACATGGCTTTAAGTTGTTTAAATTATGTCCAAGTCAAATGTTTTAACCGAACCGAAAGGAACACTGTGTGAGATTTAGTGGCATCTAGTGGTGAGGACTGCAGATTGCAGATCAGCTGAATCTTCTGCTCAGAAATCTTTCAGTGTTCACTGTTTGGGAGGTTTTTACAGGGAGCTGAAAATGAGTGAGTAACAGTCCTTCTCAATCAGGTCACAGCAGGTCTTGTGTCCTGATTTGCTCCTTTGATTATTTCCCAAAGGCTTTATTCTGCTTTGGCAGTGGTCACTGAGCGGACAAACAAGATGAAATCCCACTTGTGTGTTCTCAGTCACAGTATTTGGCTTTGATCTCGATTCAACAATTTGCATTCATCTAAAGTTTAATATTTCATGTTTACAGACATTTTTAGTGACATTCAGTACGTTTCAAGTCTTATAATCCACATTTATTGCAGCTAGTAACCATGCAGATGTTATAAAAAAACATTTATGAACAAACACGGCACAGAAATTATCCTTACTCTTTCATACGTACCTCATTCTTAGAGTCCATATACTATAACGGGTTCCACAATATGTTTACATCGCCTTACATTTGTTAAAGTTCAACTAAATGCATCTTTTTATGATTGGATTTATTGCTCCTCTTAAATTCAGTTTGTTCGGCTGTCCTTGCTGAAACTTATTTGCAGCTGCAACAATCTATTTCCCTCTTGAGCTGGGGATCAATAAGTTTTCCCTGTGACAGCAGCAGGTGGTTAGCATGTGTCAGCGGAGTGAATCAAACCTGCATCTCTGAACACAAATGACAGTTTCACTAAACCAAAGAACCTCATGGGAGTTCTGTTCATTTATTAAAGCTTTTTTAACTCAGAAAACACTGAAAACCATTTGCGAAATCCTCATTTGCCCTAACTTTTTTCCTCTATGTCACTGAAAACACTGGATCACAAGCTAAACCTTCAGATTTTAGGATGCTTTGATCGGCAGGTGGCTACACAGTCACCTTTGTGCTTTTGAGCAACAGTTGGTAGCTTTTGTCAAAATACATTTTTGTGAAACTGTCACCACATCCACACAGAAATACATGATAGATAATTTGTGAAAATAATGGCATTTCCAAGAATCCACAGCATGTGAAAGAAACAACCAATCAGAGGCGAGTATTCTCTGACGCAGCTGTCAGTCGTGTACTGCGGTCTGTTAAACTAGACAAAAGTCAAGATTGTGTTTCTGCATTGCCTCCTCCTCACCTCAGATGTTTACACCTGGTATTTACCAGCGTGTTCGGTGATCTGAACACAAGTGGACAGCTGAGACACGTCATCGTTCACACGTGTCTGTCACAGGTGTCCAGCTCAGCACTTATATTCAGATTACTTTACCGCCTCACTTGTGTTAAAAGGTCAAAGGGTCCCGCATGTTGTTATTTTGTCCACACTGTGTCTCGCTGCTTATGCAAAAGCTAGATGGTCACGTTAGAGGTTGTGGTGGTACAGCTGGAGATACCGCTGTCAGCTGAATTCAACATGTTTCCTTTCACAGAGCAAAACACTGGACAGTCACACAACGCTGTATTCAACTGGTGTTAAAATGACTCATTGATGACGTAATCCTTATCCGAACACGTCAGGACACTTTTGCTTTTACTCTACAAAAGATATGAGGTCAAACGCAGCACAGACTGCCTCAATAATTAGTTTGAGTGATTGGATCAAAATGCACTTAACATTTGCATGTTTCACATGAACCATATCAACGTTTTTTTTTAAGTGATGTAATACATGACCTGACTTTTGTCATTTCAGCTGGGCGAGAAGCATGCAAAGCTGCAGACTAATCAAAAACAACAACACTGGCTATTTTTAGCAGCAAATTACGGCTGTTTCCAGCAGCGTTTGCTGCACTGAACCTGGCCATTTATTACTGACAGATTAAGCGTTTGAGTCACCACACCTGGCTGTTTCTTACCCAGCCTGGGTGTTTTTTGCGTTACATTGTGGCGTGCCCCAGTGGAGTTTGAGCCATCAATCCTAATTGTTTTTCACAGACATATCTCGCTGCTACCCAGCAGCATTAGAGCCTGTGAACCTGGGTGTTTTTCACAACCCATTTCTGCTTTCCTGTTGCTTTTGTGCCACTAAATGTGTTTTTTTAAAGCTAAAACGTGTTTTCCTAACTATAACCACGTGATTTTTGTGCCTTCACCTAACTTTCCCCTCACCACTAAATGTAAAGTTTCAACATATCCGCTAGAAAACAATGTAGAAATGTAACATAACCACGGTTTGCAAACAGCTAGTATACAAACATTACTTATGGCGACTGGACTGGTGTCTTGGTGGTTGTTAAACTTGTTTTTAGTTCTGTCCACCTGTGATCAGATCACCCAAGACACTTTTTAATACCAGGTACAAACAGAGCCGAAATTAATTACTTCAACCAGAAATATAATGAAATAATATTTCCTTCTGCAGCTTTAATGATCTTACAGAGAATCTGTAATGATACCTTTAATCTTTCTCCCTCCATAACTGTAGTTGCTCTCTCTCTCTTTGATTCACTGACATGATTTAAATAAACAGTGTTTCTTCAGGGCTCCTTTCTGCAGCTGAATCTCCTCAAGCGTTCATTAAAAAGACATTCATAGACATACAATGTTTTATTTGTAGGCATATTACAGCTATTCTCATCAAAACAGGACAAACTGACATTCGTTGGTAACACCAGGACGGTGCCGACATACTGTAAGCAATGTGCATTTACTGGACTAACCTTTATGGCATCTGATTGTCATTTAGCTACAGTTCTTTGTGAAAATGACTTTGTTGAAATCTATGTTGCCTGCAGTATTTTATGCACATCCTTTTGCTCTGATGCAGTGCACATTAAAGGCATGCAACGTCTCGTAACAGGTTCAGTAACAAAAAGCCTTGTTGCTTAAGTTACAAAGTAATGCCATAAACCACGTGGAAAATACTGAAAAGAATATTTGAAAGGGTATAAAAAGGTACTTGACTATTTACAAAATTCAAGTTAATTTTGTACAAAGTAAAAGTGCATCAAATGTTTAATGTTTTCCAGGAAGGAAATATTTAAAGAAAAGGAGTGGATGCAGGTTTAGAAGATTCTTCTCTGTAGAAAAAAAATCAAGAAACGTCTCTGTAAGTTAAACATGAATCTTCTTTATACTCTGGAGACTTTTTAGTTCGGTTCTGTTTCTTTATAAATTATTACGCATGTGAGCTGTTGCAGATAAAAAAATCTTTTAAACATCGAATTCAATATACAGTATAGTAACTTTACATTTGCGGTAGCTTTTGGGTGGAAAGTCACCCTTGAGGTTTTTCATGTATTTCAAAATTTACCATAAGAGTTAAATAAATACACATCAGGAAGAGATAAAAGAATGATTGGCTAACGCTTGCCTCAAGGGCAAATTGTGGCCTGAAATTCTTGGGACAGATCGATCAAAGCTCGCTCTGTTCCTCTTTACAAACGGCCGGAAAAAGCACCGGCCTGAAGGCCAGAAAACGTACGACACAGAGGGCGGCGAATACATAGACAAAGAAGGCCCTAATGTCGCAACAGTGCAGGAATGCTAAGTGAGTGTGACAGTGCTGACTCTTGGGGGTCAGGGGTCGTGGCGTGGGACAAATCCAGTGCACTGAACAAGCCTTGCTTCAGCGGTCATGCGGAGCTGTCGATGCGGTGCCACTGTGGTGTTGGGGAGCAGGGGGGAGGTGGGTTGGTCCCTGAGTGTCGGGTCCCCTGTGGAAAAGGCGTCTGCTGGGGGCCCTCAGCCTGCGTTACCGCTCTTCTGCCACTTTCCCGTTTGCCCCCTGCTCGTCCTCGTCTCTCCGCTTCTGCCTCTGGAAGAAGCCGAGCTGAGAGGAGTGACACGCGAGGAGAAATTAGACACGAGGCACAAACTGGTAATTTAAGATTTGTCGACCAATATTGGTTTTTCAGGGCCGATATCAGTACAGATTCTTAGTAGCTAATGAGACCAATAACCGATATTCAAAGTCAAGTGAAAATTTAAATTGGCCAGACAGACAGACAGGTAGGTAGATAGATAGATAGATATTAGGTACATTTATAATTGCCCTTAGTTATATTAATGGTTTTTATATACTGAAACTCTGTGTTAGCCTGTTTGTTATTAATACCACTGCCAGATGTGGCTTGTCTCTCTGATTACAGGGTCATGTTTTGTTGATAACCAGAAGGTGGCAGCAGAACTCCACATTGACATACTAAATATAGTTTAGGTCTATGGTTCCCAACCTTTTTCCTGAGGGGACCCCTTTTCTACTATTGAGTAATCTGAGGACTCCAGACTGAAACACATATTTATGGATATTTCATATAATATTCAATGCATAACACTAACAGTATAGAACAACTGATACACTGTACAATTAAACCAAATAGTGAACACAATAACTGCAGTAAATAAAACAATGATTTGGATGACTTTTGAGAAGATTAATTCCTGTGAATATTAGTACAGACCCCGGGAGGTGAAATGGATGTTTTTGTTTTTTGTTTGGAAAAAAAAATAAAAGCCTTTTAGTGACACATACTCGTGATTTATTCATATTTCGCAATTACTAATACAACAATACAATACATGAAATGAACCTTTTCACCCTCAGATTGACTTGATTTCATTCATAGTGATCATATTTGACAGATTGTAGCCAACTCAGTTTCAGTAAGTCAGTGTGCGTTTAAAAAAACAAAACATCCATGTCACCTCCCGAGCTCCGTACATAAGAGGAGTATTTCTTTTATTTTTTAGGAACTTTTACACAATTCTGTATTATAAAATTATACATAGCTACTTAATGAGCTTCTTTTCTGACAGATTCAGTGTTTTCTTCTTTCTGACCGCGAGAGTACGGCTTCTGCCCCGATCTTCACTGTGCCCTTACTCTGTGGGATTTTTAAAAAAGTTTCTTAAACAGTAAAAACTAAAAAAATAATTTCGTTTTCTTTAAAAAAAATGGCTCAGACACTGAGATACAGACCTACTGTATATATGTGTATATATATATATATATATATATATATATATATATATTTTTTTTTTCTTATACTGTTTAAAATCAAAAAAGGGTCACTACCTCAGGGTTTTGAGTGTAAATAGGGCCTATAAAGACTTGAGATAACTTCAGCAGCAGGACTCACCTGATCTATGGCAGTAAACAAAGATACACAGCAAGTCTTAATGTAATTACCTCCAATAATTCAATTTATTTTTTCCTAATAAATGCACGTGACTTACCTTCCATAGAGCGAGACTGAGCAGGGCTAACAATAAGAGTCCTCCCAGCGTGCTTCCAATGATAATCCAGTTTGGGATTCTGTAATCTCCCTCCTTCCTGATCTCCAATATTATCTGTGAAGGAGACCTTATTTGAATCATTAGATCAAAATCTTGTTTCTTTTGAGATGCACACTGAATTCTGTCAGCAAAATAGTGTTATAATGTGGAGTTTATTTGTTCATATTGTACTAAAATATACATATTATATACTTATTGTATCTGTTGATAGAATATTTTCTGTAATGCAACACTGGCAGTGTTATTTCCATTATCATATTTCTTTTCCACCACAATAAACAAAGTGATGGAAAAGAAATATGGTAATGGAAATGACTGTTGTGGAAATGACAATTTGTCACATTGAAAAGAAAAATCTCATGATGTTTGCGTGCTGTGTGTCTGTCTGTATATATAATATCTATTTAGCCTTGGCATTAAAAATACAAACTACAACATATAAAATGTTGCTTTGCTTATTTCTACTTTCAAAGGAAATCTGAGCTGTTTGGAAATGACAATAAAGATAATCCCGATTTATTGAAAAAATTATCTTAATTTCTTGTTATTTCAATGCACTTCATGAACTAACTGTCCTTCAGCTTTACGCTCTCCTGTCACTTGACTATCGCTATGGTCACCGAGTATACAAACTCTTCAAAAGGTCCCTTAATTTACATTTTGTACAGTGTGGTGTGAATGACAGTAAGTCAAAGGCACAGTCGTTCTTTTAAAAGAGATAAAATACGAACATATCTAACAAAACACGCTATATTCCATTTATATGAGTATTTCTGTGTCATTTGCATTAGAAGTTAAAAAATCTGGCTCGGGGATAAAGAAAATATAGAAAAAAATAGATCAAAGGCCATTTTCTATAAAACAGAAATAACGACAGATCATTTTATTTTTGTATGCTGCTTTTGATGTCAATAGCAACAAAAAACAGTGTTCGTTTTTTCTTGTTTCTGACAGGGATACTAAAATAACAATAGTTAAAGAATCTCCCACATGCAGTAATCTATACAATCATAAATTGAATACCCTGGTGTAAACGTATGATAGTCTGTAATGACAACAGAAAATAAAGTTAAGGCAGCTGTGATTTTTACAGGCAGTAATAATGCACTCTACCCTGAGATAATGATGATTACACTGGATCATAAATCCAGACATCTGTTATTGTGCTGGAGTTATATTCAGCACATGGTCACTCACAGAGATATTTACAAAGATTATAGACTTTTTTTGTATCTCTAAGAGACATATGTATAATATTACATGCCTGTTTAGCGAAAATAAGTCTGAAACAGGGCTATAAATGTTCTTTCTTAACATATATATTTAAAGGAAGACTTTAAATACACAGATCAGAACCAGATTTACCACAAAATCCTTTCTGCCTTTAAACTCTAATAATACATTTACGTCAGCTGAAAGAAATCAGGATGCATTGGCTCATAAAAACATGATAAAGAGAAACCGTATGACTATTTGAACTGGCCAATAGATGGCAGCAGAGATTAGTGTATGAGTCCAGACTTAAACATGTAGTGCCGCTGGTCCTTTCGGTCCCTGAGCACCACACAGCACGTGTGCTCCAATACCAACCTTCACTGTGGGACTCTACTCTGCCTCAGTGCTCAGCTGCAGCAGACCCCGCTGATATCTTTGTAACTGCAGCAAAATATGCTCTAGTTTATTGTTACATGTGTTATACTATTTTAATACTTTCAGTCCATTCAGAGAAGTTTTTGAGGCTGATCTCCTCAAGCACAAAACACAAATGGAAAAAGACAAAAATCAGAGAAAGGCTAAATCTGATCAAATTATGATGCTGTTCTGAGATCAGATTTGAGGCAGGTCAAACCCAGGACAGAAGCAGTTTAAATCATGAGTTGTTGACTCACATGTCTGACAGGCCTCTCTTCATGTAAAAACATGGGGCTGGAGGAGGGGAGCTCCACTGATGCACTGGTTCCCAGTTCCAGGATTTTAAACTTCAGCTGGCGAGGAAATCAAAACACGCTGCCACTTTTCACAAACACATCACACAGCTGAAAGACTACAAAGCTGTCATCGCTGCAGAATAACAGCACGATAAATTGAGCACTTGCATGCATGTGTGTTATTATAAAGCTGGGGATTTCCAGCTTTATGCATGTTTTGGGGTTTTTTACTTACTGCGTGTAAGGTATCTATTCTCAGTGCTCCTGTGATTCTAACTGTGATTTCTCTGTAGGAGGCCACGTTGACGGTGCATTGGATTGGCAGAGTTAGAGTGTTGGATCGGTTCTGTGAGAGGAAACCAGACATGAGCCTCAAAGTGATGAAAAGTTGGAGATAAAATTATTTGGGAATGAATTTGTATTTTACCAAGCGGGAGAGGCGTGTCAGATCCTCAGGTGCCGCCCTGCTCTCTGCCACATGCTGAGGTGGTAAACAGCGTGTACCATCTCTCTGAGGAGACATGAGAGTAAAAATACCTGTTAGTATGTAACAACCACATAACTGAAGAGACAGACTAAAACAATGTTCTGATAAACTGAGGTTTATTAGCATTATATCACAACCAAGAATGAACATCCCTCGTCTCATATCTCTAACGACAACGATCTATACAGATCTCTATAATGTCTCTATGAGAAGTACAGAGCTGAGGTCAGCGCCGAGCATAGCATAAAGACTGGAGCCTGAAAAAAATCACCCAGCCATTCACATACAGATGAGCACATTTCTGTACTATAAACTGTTCATCATTGAGTTTGTAAAAAAAAAAAAAGATGAATTTGTGCCGAGTTCAATCTATGTTTGCACCAGCTCTTTAAATTGCAAACCACTGCACCACATGCACTGCAGATAATAGTAGGTGCTGAAACATAATCTAAAGGCCCTACCTAATCAAGCTGGTCAGCTGTTGGTCAATGTCTGTGAGCTTCTGTTTCCGTTTCACACATTTTTAGCACGAGTTTGCCTTTGTTGCCTTTTTTTTGGCCTATACAGGCCCAGTATTAAACCCAGTAATAATTCAACTGTTTATTTTGAAGGTATAATGTGCCGTCATTCTTTCAAACAGACTAACTTTGAGTCTCAATTCTCACCTGGTCAATATAGAAGTCGGATATCTGAAGGAGTTGGTTCCCATTTTTCGTCATTTCTGGAATCTCAATGTTCAGCTGCAGATCTCTAACTGGAAAGTAGCCGAGATTCTGGATCTGAGAGACAACAGGGAGAAATTGTGTAAATTATCTTCAACCTCTGCACCACGTACGACGCTCCAAAGTATACGTGGGCATAGCTTGTGGATGGATGGATGGATGGATGGATGGATGGATACATTTCTCCGTGTTTTTCCTGTATAGTAAATTAAAGTAATGCTGACGATGCTTTTGTCTCTCACCTGGAAAGTGAAGTTGAAAGGAGGACCGATAACTCCGGGCTCCTCCAGCGACAGCTCTGATTTGATGTCGTACCGCGTCGGATTTGAATCCCTTTAAAAATACAAAACAATCATGAACAAGTAATGCGTGAGAAAGCACTTATCTTTACTTTATCTTGGCTTTAAAGAATTCAGAAGAATGATAACAAAGTCCCAATTTCAGCTGCCAGCTGTTTTCCCACAATGATATCATTCATCGTTTTCCAGATGCCATTGAGTCACTCTGCTCGAATTACTCCTAAAATCACCTCAAGAACTTCATTTGCATTTGTATTTATGGGGTGCATGCTTTGGTAAGACATTCAGAAATTGACAAACCTCGTGAAGAGAAGGTCTGCCTCGTATTTCAGTGAGTAATAGATATCATTGAAATTGTCAGTTGTGCTCGTTTCCTCGCCATCGCTGTGGAGAGAACGGGACAAAAATATTCAAAGAACGTGAGCGATGATGTTACAGCAGGACACACCAGTTGAAATATTTATCCTTGTGGCGCAGTTGCAGCTTTTTATCTTATCTTGAGCTTGCCACGAGATCTGCACAGTGGGAGTAATGCTCTGTTGTTATTTTTGGATGTCTTAGTTGACTGTAAGCATCACTAAGGATACAAAGATCAGCTAAGGACAGACTTTTCTCATGCAAACAGGAAATGTCTTTAGATGTGAGTAACTAAAAAATACAGATAAGATAAAAGTTGATGTTCACACCTTCTGGCCTCCAGAAGAACTCTGATGTGTTCAAGGAAGACAGTGCGACTGAACTCAAACTCCAGGCGAAATGATACCTACACAGAGGAGAAAATAAAGTTTAGACGAATAAAGTCTTTTTTTCTATTCTATTCTATTTCTGTCTTTATATGCTACTGTATGTATGCTCCCCAACAGAAAAGGCCCTGCATTATGGATTAAGTAAAGCCTGCAATAACCTGCTGTAAGTCCCGTGCTTTGACCCAAGGCGCATAGTTGGTGCTTCTTTAAGAGAGCCAGGGAATTTCCCCTGAGTTGAGGACAATGCATTAAATACAAATCAACATGGCTGCGCGCACACACAGACACACACACATGCAAAACTACCAGCGAGAGTCAGATTGAAAGCAAAATACAAGACCAGAGGCAGAAAAGAGAAGACTGGAGACAGACGAAAAACAGAAGAGACAAGTGTGTACGAAAATGGAAATCATAAGAGGATATCCAAACATAAAACAGAGGAAGAACCCAAGTCAGGAGAGGAGAGGAGAGGAGAGGAGGTGAGGAGGGGAGAGGAGAGGAGAGGAGGTGAGGAGGGGAGGGGAGAGGAGAGGAGGTGAGGAGGTGAGGAGAGGAGAGGAGAGGAGAGGAGGGCAGAGGAGATAATTGATTGGCAGCAGAGAGCAGACGAGTTGAACATTGTTTACAGTCCTTGATGCCGTAATGAAATCCTGACGGACTCCGTCTGACCAAAGAGGAATGCATAATAAGGTTTGGTGTAGCTTCCCTCCTCCATATAGACTGACTCATCGTTGACAGACCACAGATAGAGAACATACATACAAACACGATGACCTATTTTCAGTAGTGGAACTAAGAACATTTGCACAAGCACTGTACTTCAGTGAGGTTTTGAGGTATTTCAGTTGGGTATTTCCATTTTCTGCTGTTTTATAGTTATACTTCACTACATATATTTGACAGCTAGTGCTACCGGTTACTTTCCAGTTGAAGACTTTACATTCAAAAAGTTTTGAAAAGGGGACAGCTCATCTCAAAAATCAATGGATTTTCTCCTCTACACTGTACCACTATTTATTAATCTAAATTGTTTCAACGTGAGTTGCAGAGTGTTGGAGATATCAGCCGTAGCGATGTCTGCCTTCTCTCTGATATAACTGAACTAGATGGCACTCGCCTTGTGGTGCTCCAAGCGTCAAAAAAATATATATTTGAAAAACTCAACAGCATTGTCTCTTTCCAGAACTCATGAAATCCACAGATTTTGCTATGAGAAGTTTCATGTAGGAACTATTTTTCTTTTTTCAGAACTGCACACCACAGCCGCATCATCACATTAACGCAGCTCAGCCGTGAAGGACACCATTTATTCAAAGAAATTAAAGTTTCAGCGTACACCAGGATGCTCAGGTTGACACTTATTTATCTATAGTACACATTAAAGACAAATGTCAACGTTTAACAACGTTGGTGGCCAGCTGACTGCTCACAGCGAGGTCTGTGGATTATCTTGAGTAGCCTTTCAAATGTAGTTATTGGTGCACTGAGCACAACAAGCCGAGTGCCTTTTAATTCCATTATACTGGCGAGAAGGCAGACATCTCTACAGCTGATATCTCCAAAACTGCTATTAATAAATAGCAGGTACAGCAATACAGGTAAGTGGAAAAATATGCATTTCTGTCCCGATATTTCACCTCTAACTGCGAAGACAATTTCATGTTAATAATTTTTAAAGGCTAATGGGAAGAACATTTACTACTAATACTTAAATCATATTTGGTTGAACTTTTACTTCAGTAGGAATATGAATGGAATATTCTTTCTTGTCATGGAGTATTTTTTACACTGTTGTATTGTTACTTTTACTTAGCTAAAGGCTCTTCATACTTCTTCCACCACTGCCTCTTTTCACATAATCTTATTAGTGGAAAACGACCCCTTGTTTTTGTCTTTGTTATGAATGTCCTGGAAAGGAATAGTTCATGTTTTAGTCTGTTTTCAAAATAATTGGACGAATCTATGTTGATGGTAATTTAGGGGAAAGTCGGATAAAAACACAAAACACGCACATAAGAATGCACAGACACACACATGCATGCAAGCGGTAGGGGTTTGGAAGACATGACTGTCCGTGGCTAGAGGACGTTTGTGTGCCAGCATAGTTGAACATGGAAACTCAGACGGAGCATGAAGCTCTCCTTCCTCCTCTGGGGTTGATGTAGTCCACCCGCATCCCTGAGCCACATCCACTGTCAATCATCAAACAATTAATTTGCAATATCTACTGTTCCCTGTCTCTGTGTACGCCCACGAGAAACAAAAACACATGCGTCGCTACCAGGGTATGATCTCTAGACCTCACTTTGCTGCAGCAGTGGTGAAGTTTACATGCTAGTTTTACACAGGTCAGAAGCAACCGGAAAAGTCAAAACAGGAGTGATAACTGTTTTAAAATCTTGCCCCGAGTTTCCTAGTTTTCTTCAGCTAAGCTGCGGTTTCAGGCGGGCTTGGCAGCAGCACCGGTGCACAATCAGCCTTGTTTAACTGTGTGCCACATTTTTAAAAGGCTCCCGACCAGAGCAGATCAGCCTTTGTGGCTCTGGATGCTGTTCAGGCAGAATGAGTGGGTATGAATCACTCAGTGAGATTTTAAAGGGTGACCTCTTGGTTAAGTTGTTGGGGAGCGTTACAGAGAAATGCAGTGATATTTTCGTTGCCCCGGAGATGGACTATTGTTTGCGATAATGACGTGGCTAGGACATTTCATGAACTCTTTCAATCACCTTCATTACTTCATTCCTTCAGTATTTATCATAAGACTTTGAGAGACTTTTGTTCATACATCAATGAGAAAGACGGCTTACATATAATCTGCTCACTGTTTAATAGCTTTTAATTTCACCATGCGACATACCATCAGTGTCATCCCTATCGGACTTAATTCAAACATCACCCTCTTAAAAATAAAACTTGATGCCGTGCTGTAAAATTCACTGGAGTCTCGTAAATATCATTGACATTACAAGCCTGTGGAAAGGTTCGGATACAGCAAAACTGAACGTGAGAATCAGGAACAGATGAGAGAAAAGAAAACTCTCAGTATCTTTCACTCAGTCTCACCTGGTGCTCCGGGCTGAAGCGGAGAGAAAATGTTCCTAATGGCCAAAGGAGAACGCTCTTCACCTGTGTTTACCCCGTTGCTAAGATGCATCTTGATAATAATGTAACAACAACCAAATGGGATGCTGATTTAAGTTTTTATAGTCTATAGAGGAAGAAGGTATTGCATGGCTGACTTTTATCGCTGAACACTTGCTTTAACCCTTTGAAATCTGAGAAAATTAGCTTGACGTCTTTTAAAAAACATGAGAAGGCGGCAATGAGTAACAAAAATGTGCCTAAATATAGCCAGAAATAAGTTGAAAAGTGACAAGAAAATTACCTGAAAATAGGCAAAAAAAAGTAAAAAATAAAAAAAAATAAAATATATATATATATTACAAAGACCTTAAGACAGTTCTTTAAATAAGGAGTTTTCTGGACATTTTTTCCCTATTATCCCCACGGCTAATTTTCAAGTCATTTTCTTGTCACCTTTTACTAATTTTTGCCAAGTTGCTTGTTGTCTTTTCCTCATGTTTTCAAAAGATATCAAACCAATTTTCTCAGGTTCCAGAGGTTTAATTGCTTGTGAAAGGCATCTGAATGCAGCACATTAAGACTGATGTTGGTCTCAACTCTAATAACCTTTAAAAAAAATGATTTTAAGTCAGTATGAGCAACACACATTTGTTATGGCTGATGTCCCAGAACATTCTCCGCACCGTAGGTTTTCAGTTACACTTATGCGTTATAGCGCCAGTGACATTTCTTACAGGAATGTTAGATGAAAAATGTCGAGGTTCATTCTTGACCTTGGGAAAACATTAAATATGAGCTCAGAGGGGGCGACACGGTGGTGCAGTGGTTAGCACTGGCACCTCAGGGTTCTGGGTTTGAACCCACTGACCAGCTCGGCTTCTCTGCGGAGTTTGTGTGTTCTCACCATGTTTTCTTTGGGTTCTCTGGCTTCTTCACACAGTCCAAAGACATGCAGGTTAGGTCAATTTGGGACCCTGAATTGCATGAGGGTGTGAGTGTGAGCGTGAATGGTTGTCTGTCTCTGTGTGTCAGCCCTGTGATTGTCTATTGACCTGTCCAGTGAGTACATTAACTCTTGTCCAGTGTGGGATAGACCCTAACCCCCCCACGAGCCTGAACAGGATAAACAAAGAATGAATGAATGAATGAATGAATAAATTATAAGTTGCCATCATGTGACCTAAGTATCTTAAAAAGTATGGTCACATTATAACAAGTGGTCTTATAAAGTTTATGGTCATATATTGCATGACTAAAGTTTCATGGTTAAGGTCGTGGGATACAGCCAAAAGCTCTGGAAAAAAGCTTGACTTGTTTTATCACTTGAAAAGCGTTTAAAAAACTGTGAACACATTCTCAGTGTGGAAAAAATGTCACTTGAACATATCAGACTTAAATACCATAAAATCCCTCATTTACTCTCTCTGGCACACTGCAAACGGTCTAGACTTCCACCTCTTTGCTGGTTGGGCTCCTTATTTAAATTTGGAGCCTGGACCAAGGAGGCACTGATCTGTATCAAGCAGGATGAAACAATCTGGAGGCCTATCTGGATCTCTTAAAATCCTTGACACAGATGCCTGATGAGGAGGATGGCTGATTGCCCTTCATGCCCTCCCCTACCTGGTGCTTTAAAAGCCCAGTCGCCAGAGGAAAATGTTGAGATTGTTCATTTCTGCAAACTACTGATATATTACATGTGAACATTTATTACGTATCATATCTACATTTTTAATCTGACATAGTTCTTCAATTTATGAGATGGTGGATGGATTGAGACCTAAGTGAGATGCCTGCCAAGCTGCAGAAGACTGTTTGAGACCAACACCAGTTGTTTTTTAGTGACCCATTACTGCATTTCGAGCAGCAACTGAGCCATCAAAGCAGGGTATTTTGTAGACGGACGTTGCTGCGTTTACAGCAGCGGTTGTGGCACCAAAGCTGGGTATTATCTAGCGAGCCATCATTGCGTTTCCAGTGGCACTTATACCTCCAAAAGTGGGTGTTTTTTAACAAGTCATCAGTACATTGCTGACGCTTACTGTCGCACCATTAGCGAGTGTTTTTAGGGAGCCATTGCTGCATTTCCACCAGTCATTGTGCCACCAACACTGGGTATTTGAGGATAAAACAATATCTTTTCCATACCATAACCAAGTGGTTTTTGTGCCTAATAATAACCACACATTTGCATTGTTGAAACTTAAGTTACAAATGTTACATATCCATGGTTTGCAGAAATGTAGAAAGCCAACTTTTATTATGCTTACTGGGTCATGCTTTAATTACTGGTTATATTCATCTATGTTTAAACTTATGCACTATAATATTCTCTTTTTTTATGTTGTTGTTTTTTTCTTTCTCAATGATGTCATCTAGCCATGATGCTGGAGTAAATGTTTGTTTTATACTAATTTTAAATGTTTAAAGTGTATTTGTTTGTAAAAGGCTTTCTTCCTTTTTGTGACCAATTAAAGATTTTTTTTTCTCTGTTTTTATCAACACAGTCCCTTTTTCACTTCCTGCTTGGACTTAATAGTAACTTGAACTTTAAGATCTTCAAGTTTAAGAGTATGTGACCGGTCTTGGAAACCACAGAGAGTCTTCAGTTCAACATCATTATGTGCCTTGTTAAACCGTCCCTTATGCACAGAACTGTAAATAATGTTGAGCCACAGGACATAAATTACGATACAGATCTTGATTTTAATCTCTAGTGTTTTGTTTTGTCTTGATAAGCCGCCAAAAGCCCTTTAAACTGATGTAATCAAAAGGAAATGTTAAATTAGGTCATCTCTATATTAAAGTTTCTTCCTATTCATATTTGTTAAAGTGATGAAGTTAAATAGAGAAGGACATATTTAAGTGTTGACATTGTAGACTTTCATGTCAGACTATAGAAAGAAAGAATCTTTCAAACCAGAACTAAACTGGGCTCTTCTGGTTGGCTTGTGGGTTTCACATTAACCAGTGTGGTCTGTCATGGTCATCTAAAGCCGGCAGCATGTGTTTTAGGTCCTGTGTGATCTAATATGGCCCACGTCAATGTTTTCTCAGCACCGGAGTAGCAGCGCAATGCGGGATGTGGACACGAACCCAGATTTTTATTTAAGTCAGAAGTGCCAACATCTGAACTGATTTCTATCATATTTGGAAATCAGTATGCAAACTCCAATATGAATGAATTTTTTATGGTTGGAAAGATCAACTTCTACATCTGTTTTCTATTCAGTCGCATAAATACAGAAATTCGGATTCTCACCTAAAACATATGGTCTTCTTGGACTTAAAACACCCCAAACACCCAGGAACAAAATGTCAGATTTGTGAAAATGCTCTAGAACCAGTGCAAATCTACCAATTTATCATTTTGGTTTGACTGTTTTCACAATACAACAGCAAAAGATATACCCACAGTTTTGTTAGAAGATTATCTAATGACCAATTCACAACTCCACACTGAAAGTCACATGTTTTGGCCTTTTAAAGTTGATAATCTCACTGATTCAGTATGTGATTTCTCACCTGAGTTTTGGCCCTCATGAACGGAGCGCTGACATTGCAGATCTTCTCACTCCGCAGTTTGTCTTCAACGAAACACTCAATTTTGATGTCAGAGTTGTCCTGGATCAAAAAATAATAACAATTTACAGGGTAACAGCTTAAAGAAGGGTTATGCAACATTAAGAGCATATTGTCACTGCCTGATCCGTACCGGAAACCCAAATTGTTCAACAAATGTGCAATTGTCTGAGGGCAGCCTTGAAAAAAAGTTGGTTTCAATTAATATATTAATGAGTGAGGAGGAGTTTAAAAGAAAAAAACAAAAAAAGTCAGATTTGGGATTATCTGCACACAGCTCTCAACACGGAGGTTACAAACAGTGCTAATAACTGCAACAGTGCTGACAGAGCTCAGAGTGTTAACATGGGGAGGGGGACTGGAAGGTGGCCTTTCAGCAACGAGGCTATTCTGCAACCGTGGGTTTGGATGGCGTTATCAGCAGTTATGGCCGTATGAGCGCAGTGCAAAGCGGTGGCTATTAGTTAGCCAGTGTGATACACACACAGGGACTCACATGACCTCTGACTAGACTGTCTACCACAATAAAGAAGAGGAAGCTCGGATAACAACACACACAGAGGTAGCCCGACTTCATTCTCTGCTCAGGATGCCGTTACTCTAAATCTTTTCACAGCGACAGTGGTTTGCTGATATATTAATGGTCTAAATGTCTAAAAACAGCATTTATCACATCTCCTCTCCTGGTTTAATCTGAGACTTTTCTGAATATTTTAGACACTTTTACACAATTAAAAAAAATATGCTCGCATCATTTAACACATGAGTTTGCCAGATGATAATGCACCTTCACTATGAGGCTGGAGAAGATCAGATTGGCTGTGTAGGTGATATTTAGGCGAGCATTGTAGGCGTTCTCTCCTTTGTTCTCCAATCGGACATCCACCACCATCCTCCTCCTGTTGCCCTCTATAATCCGCAGAGATCCCTCGGCGCCTCCTTCACTTAGATGGCGGCAGAAAGCCCCACGAGACTGTACAGGCTGTGCACAGAAATGACTGGGAGGCAGCAAGAGAAAGAAAAGTGAAATTATAAGTAAGAGAGCAGCTGAGGATCTCGGTTTTATGTTTCATTTTGGTGTGAAAATAAAGTACGTCTGTGTATTTTCGTGCGTGTGCCTACTTTCGAGTCATCAGGTCGGTCATACTCTGCAGCGCAAGGTCAGGCATGCAGCGGTCATCCTCGTCACAGCCGTTCCAGAAAGGCAGCTGACCAAAGAGACAAGCTTTTGTCAAGTCAAAGAAACCACTAATCTTTTCCTTTTTTATATCTACTTTGTTAGAAACAAATAATAAGCACAAAAAGCACATTAATCATTGCCTCTCACCTCAGTCCTCACAACAGTAGGCCAGCTGTCATCCAAAACTGGTCCGTTGGATGGATCTCGTAGCCCCGCTTGTACAGCAAACACTATTGGCCGTGCGTAGTCTGTGGTCTCCTAATATAAAACATTAAGGTCAAACATTAGCCGGTGGATTTACTCTTTTATCAAGGCACTTTATCTATGGCACTAAAATATTGTTTTGCTTTCAAAAAGTTTACACAAATGTACAAGACACAAAAAAGATGCGATTATAATCTCATTTTAATGTGCAGTGTGTGCTGGTTTTGACCATTGTGGGAGACCAATATCAGCAATATGTTTTAAGACCGTAGAAGCTGACTGAAGTATGCTCTGCTGAAATGCAATATGGTAAAATATGAATCCTTTTATGTAACAAAAAAAAAGCCCTACAAATATCCAGTGATTCTGCCAAAACTGAATTCTTGTAAAACAAAAACAAACAGAAAAACAGCAAAAACAGCAGCAGCATTTAAACCTTCACATGACACTCAAACTTTCTACAAAATCCCACTTGTAATGTACAGCAATCTCATCTATTCAAGCATAAAGTGAAACACAGTAGTCTTGGAATGAATGAGTAATTTGTAAGTAAACTGTGTTCATATGACTTTTTTCTGAACACCAGCATCTGTGGAGAGAGCATATGCAGCTGCCTAGAAAAAAAGTGCAGCGCCCAGCATCTTTTTTTTTAAAGTGCTCCGACTTTTTTTGTGCAGTTGCTCAGAGCGCTTCTAATTGAAAATATCTGAACATTTCAAAAAGGCTCTGGTGTCATCACCGCCACCTCTTAAATTGTTGTACATGTCAGTCAGAAAGTATTACAACAGGGAGAGAAAATCGTGGGAGCAGATCATTGGGCGGACACCAAATGGAGTGTGTGAGTGTTGTGCTTTTATCACCAGGCGTCATAAGCTTGTTGTTAATGTAACCCTAAGTTAGCTACCTAGCAAGATCTTGCTGACATAGAAACATATCCATCCATAGCAAGTCATAAAAAAATGCTAGGATGAAGCGCTCCCCAGCACCTGCCACCACTTTTCTACTGAAGAAAAATGCTATGTGGACACAGGCACTAGATGTAGGCCTATACTATGCAGGAATTATTTGCAATTGTTTGTATTGCCAGTAAAAGTAAAAGCTGACTCAGATTTCCTAAACTTGGCATTTTGCTTTACTATATTTGCATTTTTTTTGCCACTCTGTCTGCCAATTTCTGTAGCTTCCTCTTGGATGCTTGCTGCTTTACCTTTATGTTTAGTTACGACCTCACCTCTATGTTATGCTCACGAACATCATGAATAAAACAATAAGAAAAAAAAGGGGCAGAGGGCAGCAGAGTCTCTGTAGAAAAACACACTGCCACGCACATTCTGCAAATTCTGCACAGTATACCTTTAATAAACAAACAAAGTTAAATTAAAAACAAACAAAATAAGTCCAATTCTGCCACTGCATGTTGTTACTGGTTATGGCCTCACCATGACGTGGAAGTAGATGTGTTCGCAGGTCTCTTCTCCGGGATAGAGGGTCAGGTTTTGAGGCTGCACCTTGTTTGGGTTGTCCAGTATGGCTCGAGGATTGAAACGTCTCTCCGCAATGGAGACATTATATTTAATCCCTGGTGGGTCATAAGAAGAGTTGATGAATTACACTTCCATGTGAAATAGCAAAAGATCCTTTTCTATTTGGGTCAAAATAAGATGAATGGGCTGCTGTTTTTGGGTTAGTGCAGACTAATTGACAAATGGCTGCATCAGACTTTGGTGAATGACATCACCATAACATTGCAATGCAATATTAGCTTGAGTCTGAACATATGATGAATGTGTGACCAACATATATAAGAATCCAAACCCCTCTGGCTGCAGCACTGAGTCATTTCCAAGCCACATTGTTTAAAAGGCTTTCCATTTATTGCCTCGTGTTTTCATGGCAGGAGGCAAAATCTACTGGGGCTGAACTGGTGCATGAGCTGTGTTTGGGGTCAATGAGACAATTAGAGAGAGGAAGAAATCTTTATGCATTATGCAAAAAGATCTGGGCATACGATGGACCCTAAATTGTTAGATTTTCTCCACTTTTCACCACAGTTATCAGCATCAGCTATTCCATAAAAGTTCTCCTTTTTGGATCAGAGAAACTCTAATTTACAAATGACTCAATGGTGGACCTTTCCAGTTTTTAGAGCTATTTGGCCTCACAACAACATGTGTCATCAGTATATTACATTTAACAAAGGACATCTAAAAAGTAGATGGCTGAGTCTTTTCTCTTCAGTACTGTAAACAGATATTTGCATAAATAATACTAACTTGACTCTGGCACAAAAAAGTGATCCATTTTGTGCAATAGACTGCAGCAAACTCACAAACACCAGCACATCTGCCATGCATTACTAGCCAGACACGACAATGAGAGGAAAATTAAATAAACATGTCCCACTGTAAGTAACCAGCGAAGACAAGATAAGTCCTTCTTCTTGCTCTGCTCTGTTTGAGCAGGTCTGATAGATTTGATAAAGATGTTGAAGGGTCAAGAGGTTAACTCAGAACACGCTCTCCCTCATCTCTGCTCCCTCATACTCGGTGAAACTGGACCCCGTCATTTCTTTAAACAAATTGTGAGCATAGAAACACATGCAGGTACGATCACCCATCTGCAGGACTGAGTTGTCTATGAGCTGTCACCACCAAAACTAAAAAATACATAAAAAATGATCAACTCAGTGCATTCTAACCAGCGTTCACACAATAAAAGGAACATCTGACAGCACCAGTGTGGTTCAGATACACCACGTTTGGAGGCAGCAGCATCAGCTTTGGCAGAGCACAGCAATGAGATCAGAATCTCTTTCTGCTTGTAAAGAAACATTTTGCTTTGGCGCCACTCTGAACCAAAGGAGCCATGACAGATTTTACAGGAAGCTGCATGCTGACGAGTCTACTGGAGCCAAGACATGAAGGATATATACATTGAGAAGGCTGTATGCCGTTACTCTCTTGAAAACAGCCATGTTTTATCCTGTCATGAACCAAACAACAGTTGAAGTAACACCGAGCGTATCGGTAAAAATGATCTGTTTAAGGTTTGACAATACAGATAGCAGTGAAAGCATCTTCTTCTCTTAGAAAATACTTTTCTTTTCTTAAGAATTGTTGTTTTATCTAGAAATGTGATGGGCTTTGCATGAGGTAAAAGGATATGCTTCACTTTTAGATTAAATTAATGGAGACCTATGAGGTCACTGGCAATTCTGGCCGACATTCCTGTCTTTAAGAGGCTGAAGCGGGCTGAGTCTTAGAGCTAGAGTAATGATGCTGGCATCATATGAAATTAGACGACCAAAGCCACAAGACTCCCTTTTAAAGAAATACCATTTTTTGCTTGTTCCTGGGCAAAAATTAATACAGCTTTTTGCATGTACAAGGTTTCCCACACATTTATTTTATATTTGGTGGCCTTCCCTGATTAAAAAAATCTGCTGCCACAAACTTTTTATATTTTTGAGACTGGATCATTAATTAGGAGTGCTACTGCAATCTTTATGATGGTCGGTTATGCATTGCATCACACTCACAGAGTGCAGAGTGTACTCTGGGCACAGATGGAGCAGCAGATTACCAGGTGCAGTGAAACTGAAACTAAAACATTCATTGAGCTGGGTCTAAATTGGGTATGACTGGAAAGGTAACAATCTCGAGGATTCAATGAACCTAATTTTATTCGTATGAGATGATGTTACCCCATAGTAGCTACTTTTTGTAGTAAAACCATTTTTTTTAAATGGACATCACTGTATAAAATGACCTATTGTGAGCCTGTTGGATAATCACAGCCTCATGAAACTTTACAGCCACAAACTGAAGGCTTCAGGCATTCAAGGGATGTTTGGCCTTTATAGGTATATTTACAGTTACATTAAAGTTTTGCAACAACGTATGAAACATAACTGAGCACAGAAATGGCCATCATATACTTCCATTTTAATATTATAAGCTCCTATACCCTTTAGAATTTGAATATGTTCCTAGCCAAAACACAGTGTTTATTACAGGTCCCCAGCTTTCAGATGATATCTCTTTTATGTGGAATATACTGTTAACCTGCTATTTTCCTCTAAAGATCGCCTGACCCCCAAAAAAGACAGAAAGGTTGGGTCTCATGGTGTTAACCTCTGGAAGATGTCAAACATAAGGCAAAGACGGAGGAACTTGGGAGATTTACTGAGATGCTTCCTCAGCAGGGATTATTTTTGCTGGCTTACCAATTTCCTGTGTGGGAGGAATGGCCGTCCTGGCAGTGATGTTGAAACATACAATGGCTGACATACAGGTCACATCTTTGCCACCTCGCTGACAGTCCTTCACAAAGATGTTGACCTTACTGGGCTCAAACCTGACAGTGGTGTATATCCGGACGACACTCTGCGACCTGAGAGGGGGTAAAGGTGGTACAGGTGAAGCCAACCCATGACCTCTGAGATTCAAGAATTTATCTTAAAAATATTATTCTTTCTGAAGGCATACATTAGGATCTTTATTAGAGGGTTATTACCAACTTATTTTGCTTTAAAATGCAACAATGATCTCATCAAAAAGTCCTTAAATTAATTGATAAGGTTTATTTATAGAGTTTAACCAGCCTTGTACTTTTGCAGAAATGACTACAATAACAGTCTTTTGTATTTTGGACACCAGTAATATTTACTGGATAAAAAAAAAAAAAAACTAACCAAAGGAGAACAGCAGCTCCGAGGGAACCGACTGCCAGATCCACTAAACCATCGTTGTTCATGTCCATTGTGCCATGAATACTGCGGCCAAAGTACAGCAGGCCAGGAGCCAAATCTGCTGCTGCTATTCTCTGAAAAACAGACAGAAGAAGAGATCTGTGAGAACATCATAATAACAAAAACCACAGTTTACAATGTTGTCGTTGAAGTCCTTATTAGAGAAGTCATGTGCAACTACACATTTAAACTTTTTTGGAAAATACAGTAGTAAATAGATACTGTGCATTCAAAATAATACAGTCAACAAAAAAGAACTGTCCTTGATCATTTCAAAATAGTATTTCTTAAAGGGACAACTTCACCCCAAACTAAAAAATACACATCTTTCCTCTTACCTGTAGTGCTATTTATCATTCTAGACTGTTCTGGTGTAAGTTGCCGAGTGTTGGTGATATTGGCTGTAGAGATGTCTGCCTTCTCTCCAATATAACAGAACTAGATACTTCTCGGCTTGTGGTGCCAAAAACACATTTGACAAACTCAACAGCGACGTCTCTTTCCAGAAATCATGACCCAGTTACTCAAGATAATCCACAGACCTTGTTGTGAACAGTTTCATATAGGAACTATTTTCTCTTTACTGAACTACACCTGCCAAATGTATTACAGTGCAGAGGGAACAATATTATCATGACACTTAAGTCACGAGACAATATTATTGCAATTTGGTAAGTATTGTAATAACAAATAATGTGATTTATTGTCTTTTATTACCTTTTTCAGCAAAACATTATGTACCCAAAGAAAAGTCTCTTTATCTCACTTTAATCATTACTATTGCAACAAAATTAATCTTGTTGATTGAAAAAGTGATTCATTTTATTATTCTAGTAGGCTACCAAAAGATTAATTTGTATTTACAATATTAATGATTTATATAATCAAGTTAAAAAATACTTAAAAAATCAATACCTGGCACCTGTGTATCAATACAATATTGTGATGCACAATATCACAGTATTATACTGTACTGATTTTTTCACCAACTCGAAGTACAACAAACATATGATATGCTTTTGAAAATGATCAGCAGTAATATGGATACGTATGCAACTGTAGGTGAAAAAAATAAAGACAGAAATAAACAAACAAAAAACATATGGAGCCAAGGGAGGGGGGTATTATTCAGAGAAAACCAAGATTAATATTTTACATTCATGAGGAAGAAACGTGGAGATTGTCTAAGATTTAAGTGGTAAGTTTACGGGGAAAAACCCATAAATTCAGGTGATTTACTATAAAGAGCAACAAGGTTCATATTGGGAGGAAGTCGAACCTCAACCTGTTTATACTTCACAAGTTTTTTATCTTGTATATCTATCACTCTTATGTCATAGAATATCCCAAAAAAATGGTCCGAAATCTACGACTTTAATCTCTGAGATTCTGAATTTTCTATTATTACACCCCTTCCTCGGCTCCATATTTTATTTTATTTTAATTTTCACCAACAATCGTCCTAATATGTCATCATACACATGATTTTAGTCAGTAGCAAAAAAACATACAAATATTGTAATACAATACAATAAAGATTGCTGTCTTTTAACTGTATTTTTTGCCCACCCCTACCTGTTTGTATTTGCGCAGTATTCTGTTGTGCTGACTGAAGAAAACATAAATGGCTCCTTTGTGGTCATCTTCCAGTGGAGCTCCCACCACCAAGTCATTGAAGCCGTCTCCGTTCAGATCCGGCACCGGAGCGAGCGACGAGCCAAAGCGTGCGTTCTGGCCTCCGTTATGGATTTCCAAAGCCCCCTCATAGACAAAACGATTCTGAGGGATAAACAAAAACATAATGACACTAAATCCTGTGTCGTTTTACGGCACACGTTAAAGCATATTACAAGTCACATAAAAACAGCCTGGTCTTGCTGCTATGAGGATGCATTTGTTGTTCTCCTATGATTCATTCTCGCTTCTTAAATATCCCTACCCTTAAAGGGATAGTTTGGATTTGCTTTGCCACAAGAATTTGATTATATATATATATTGGTATTATATAGACATTAGCTTTAGCAGGAGTCCCAAAGCTGAAGATCTGGCTGCTCATCCCAAAAAATTAACTGCAGCAAACAGGGTCAGTGAACAAAAACATTTTCAACCCACAACACAAGATGAAAAAAAAAACCTTTCATGTATTTCCAGAGCTTGAATCTGCTCCCAGACACTGTGTCCATGTATATGAGTTACTGGATTAGATGCTGCATCATGAGAACTATGTTAAAGCCACTGTAAAGACAACAGCAGTGTGCTTCTCGGACTGGTGCATTTGGGCAAAAAACCTTCCAAGTTTACTTTTGTTTGGGCCTCCCAGATAGGGTTCAGATTTGGCTGAGGTGTGTATTTCTTTGTTTTCATTACTCCCCGGTGCAGCACTGTTTCCAGCAAAGCATTAGTTAGTTTCTCTACAGTGTTGTGCTTAATGTTTATATTGCTACTGTAAAATATATTTCATATTTAAGGTATTGGCCACTGTTTTGGAAAACTGTTCTTTTGTCCAAAAGGCAACTACACTGTGAGAAAAAAATGCTTTATCCTCTCCAAACTTACTCCCACCAGGAAGTCTCAGAAAAAAACAGAACACCCACTTTTGTTGATGCAGCTACCAGTTAAGACCTCACATGTTCAGAGCTTACATTAACCTCACTGTCTGAGTTAATGTCAACAAATCAATATAACAGACATCAAGTAACTCACTGCATCTTATGTCAAAATGCTAAGTTATCCATCAGGGGTTAAAGGGACAGTTTGGATCTTTTGAAGTGGGGTTTTATGAGGTACTTATCCAAGGTTCGTGACACAGATGTCAGTTGGCATGCCTCCAGTTTGGAGAAGTGACAGGAGTACTACCACAGAAGCTGAGCAAAGTACTGCTGTGGACGGAGTCAGCAACAAAACACATTTTAACACCTAAAAAAGAGTCCAACCAAAAATAATCAATGATTTTCGACAGGGAAATTAGGCTGTTTTAGCACTTTCCTTAAAGCCAGAATCTATTGAGAAAAACAGTGATTTAACGTTGCTGAACACAAGAGCTGCTGGTCTACCACTGCCTCAAACAGTTAGTTTGTCTGTGTTATTGTGTGTCTTTGGTGTGTAGGAGGGTTAGTTCGGATTTGCCAAAGTCGCACAATTACACAACCTAACAAACGGATTGAGGCAGCGGTGGACGAACAGCTCCTGTGTTCAGTGAGCTAAAAGGAGTCAAAAGGAGTCTGGTGGCTTTCAGGAAAGCATAGATGGGAAACTGACGCTGTTAAAGGCTTCCCTGTAGGAACAGATGGTCTGATGAAAAGGTAAAGCCATAAAAATACTCTCAATATAATGCACACTTAAACTGTTTTAGATTTTTTTTAAGTGGGACTTTTTTAGGAGGCTAACATCAGTTTTGTTTTTATTGTGGTATAATGGTTAGCATCCATGTTGGTACTCCTACTGCTTCTAGATTTAGTATTATTATTTTATTGAATTTTAACAAATTTTATACCAGTTCCGACTCACGTCTTTGTATCTTTTTTTTTTTTTACATTTTTTTTATCGGAATTATTATGAGTTTTAATTGTTAGTGCTGGTGGTTTGAATAACTTATGGTTAGTTGCTGGCTTTGTTTTGTGCTTTCAACTTCTACCTCACACTTAGAAGCACATTGTGCTTCCACCTGAAATGAAACATGCAACAAAAATTAAGTTTTGTTTGCTTGCCGCTTGCATGCAACTAGAATGCCTTAAAAATGCCACTCAGCATGCAAACTCGTGATACCTCCAACAAAACGTGACATGCACATGCATTAACAACATACAGAAAGCCTTTTACAGCATTCACATGTTCATATAGTATGAGTACATACACAGATCAAAGCTGTGCAGGACAAAAGCTTTATTAGAAACAGAAGCATATGACAAATGGATGTAATTCAAAATAGCACACATGCTGTAAAGAAAGCCCCACTGTGTGTCTTGTGTAAAGGGCTAAAGCCTTGTGGCAGAGTTTCCAGTCAAAGGGATGAACTGTTCTTCAAATGATCTGTCATCCATTTATTTACATGTCTTCTAAAAAGACCAAGAGAGAGTTTGTTGTCCTCTCTGCCCTCCATCTTGCTGAGTTTGTTGTTCCAGTTATCTCAAAACCATCTTTAGTCAACTAATCATGTTGGAATTTATAGAGGAAAAAGTAACATATCTTTTATATCTCAAATCAAACGAAAGATAAAATTTGGATCAGCTTCTGTGTTTTCCACATAATCCTTTAATTCTGCCTCTTTGATCTCTAATATCTTAAACATCTGGCAACAAAAAAAGTGAGGAATTTTACCTTTGGGTCGTAAAAGAACTAAAGAACGCTGTATAGCTTTAGTGTATTTATTTGAAGTTCTATTCTTAGCGAGTGCAAAGTCAGATGGAAAATACCCATGTCTTTGAACGCAACTAGCCGACTGGAATTTTTTTAAAAGACAAAAAGGAGCCAAATACTTCAGTCCATCAGTAGTCATGCATATCATTGCTCCACTTGGCATCCCAGCTCGTGATATAATTTAGGGTCGGCAGACGAAACATGAGATCACTTGTTATTTCAGTTGAATAAATGGGAAAGGGGGCTGATTTAGGGAGGCAGTTTTTACTTTTCGGCTACCTGATGTGTGCACGTGTAACAAAGAGGGAGATTGATGGAGAAATGGGGGGAAATATATTCAGCACTGTTTAAATCTGAAACACATGGTTTGTAAGGAGGCCATGAGGGGTCACGAACAGTCTGCAGTGGCTCAGGAATGAGTTAAAAAGTGCAGAATCTTTTTTCTTAGACAGTGAATCGAATTTAATTTTTGACCAGCTGCCAGACTTTAAACAACTTTATTTAACTTTGGACTTGTGAGTATTATCCTTTAAGTTTTAGTCAGAGCCTTCTGTGCAAAAGCAGCTTGTCATTGATTATCTGTACTTATCCCGTATTTACTGTAATTTAACAATAATTGACTGTATTCCAGCTATACCACCCATACTCTTCTGATAAGGCAATACATCCCACTCATAAAGTGTCAAAATGAATGAGACACAGGAAGGTGCATAAACAGGAAAATAATTTACAGCCATGCTAGCTGCTCTACGAGGCTGTGGACTCATAAGATGATCAATTGTCAATTGTATTGATTATAGCTGCTTTAACATCTCATGGCAATCGATCAAATGACTGTAGAGATCCTACAATAATGCACACCTGTTATAGCAAGTTGCTGGCAAGCTGAGATATTTAAAGGGACAATTCAACACAATATCAAACATACGCCTTCATCCTCTTATCTGTGTTGCACTTGAGAGTCATATCTGTTGAGTTTTCAAATAATTTTGGCGCTTGGAGCACCAAAAGCTTAGTGCCATCTAGTTCTATTTCACTGGAGAGAAGGCAGGCATCTGTACGGCAGATATCTCCAACCCTCTGCAACTCACACCAAAACAACCTGGATTAATGAACAGCACTACAGGTAGGCGGAAATGTATGCATTTTTTATTTTGGGGTGAATTGTCCCTTTAAATCTGGAGCGACCAACCAGCATCGCCATAGCTTAAACTCGGCTGCTTGCATGGCTTACAGTTGGTAGCACCATGTATACACAGGGCCAATGAAAATCTATTTTTAAGTCAAGTCTGCAGAATCAGATTGTAGATGGGTAATATTTACTGTAACCACAGGGACACATTTTTGAGGGCGCCCAACCTTAACTAGCCTAGAACAACATCACTGTCCAGCGTCCACAGCAACACCTGAATCAACCACACTGTGATTATTAATCGCCCTGAACATGTGGAATTACTGTTGTGATGTCGACAGCCATTTTAAATGAGTGATTTCTTTCTGTATGTGTTTTGTTTTGCCACCTGTGATGTGGTCTGGGCCACACCAGATATTTAAAAGCCTGTTCAATGGATTCAAAACAGCTGAAGACATTTATTATTCCAATAAGCCAGACAGACCTGGAGGAGCGGGAAATTTCCTTCTACTAAAGAAAGTTCTCTCCTACTAATGGTTTTTGCTGGAAATAGTTTTAAAAGGGGCAAAATACTTTCCTGTTGAGTTCATGCTAAACATCTAATAAAGTCCGCACACTGGCATGGCAGCATTTGATCCGTGCATTTGATCTGGACAAGGTCATGTGTCAAATGCCTGCCTGCAGCGAGTCAGTGTGTAAACTGTGGAGCAGGAATGCAGCAGAGTCTGGTTTGGCGCATGTTACCAGACACTTCTGGTGAGGGAGAAATTTGTGGGAATGCCTGGAGTTTGAACAGGTGCTGACCCAATTCTGTGTCAGAAATTGATTAATCCCTGTATGTGTCCTGCCTCTCTGCGTTTAAGTTTTTAGAGTTTATACTCACCATCTCGGTCACTCTGTAGATGTAGACCTTTCCCTTCTCCAAACCTCCACTAAAGAACATGGGTGCTGCCACCAAGAGGTTGTCAGTTATACCATCTCCGTCAATGTCCACAGGTGCAATCTCACTGCCGTAGTAGGAGCCGATCTGAAAGAGATATATGCATGCCTGTCATTGTAATATCTTTATTATTCATCAGTTTGATCAATTTGTGCCAACAACTGAAATAATGGATTTCTTTTATTGGAAGTGTTCTCTGAGCTTGATGAAAGATATATCATGAACGACTTTCCTGACAACAATGTACAGACTCATACAGAAGTAATCCCTCTCAATCATCACTTATGATCCACTAGAAGTGAGTGGCTGTGTAATTTTCTGCGGAGACTCTGCCTGTATTTTCTTATTTTCTGTGCCCGAGAAATGTATATGTGTGTACCCCAACAGCACTCAGCACTATAAAAAGATAGTGATGAGGAGCCAGACTGTAAGCAGCAGGCATCCATGAGACACAGTACCGAAAAAACACAAATATAGCGGTATGAAAAGCCAAACAACAGTAAATCTGGGGTTAGCTTTGTGAGCAAACAGCAACCTCCTGACAGAAGCTGAAGTGCCAAAACACTGCAACTCAACATGTCTCCAAAAGGGAATATATCCCCATAGACACCCATGTTAAAATGCCCAACTGAAAAACAGAAATTAACATGTTTACAGCTTGGTGTATAAAACGGTTTTGGTCTCTATAGCTTTTATAACACACTGAATTTCTCCCCTTGGGGATCAATAAAGTGTTATGTTGTTATCGTTTGTTTTGTTGTTTTTTTTAGTTTCCCTAATCCCTGTTAATGACAATTGTATGGGGCGATGATGATTTTTTTAAACCTAGGTAAGACGTTTTACAGCGTAGCTCAGTTTCATAACATTAAGGACATGTTAAAAACTGCAACCATTATAATGGTAATATATGTCAATTTTGTCATACATGTCTTTTTGTAAGTCTGTGGAAACCAACCTATTGTGTCGTTAATGTGTGAAAGAGCATTGGATAAAAGTGTGACATTTTTATGATCTATAAACTTTAGTGTATGGAAGAATGTCCATACCAGATTTTAAAACTTTAGACCGAACAGAACAAATGTTATGTGATTGTTCTTTATCATACTATATATAGCCTTTGGGCACAAATGGGTTAAAAGCAATCATTCAACAATGTGATAATAGTGATTCTTGGCTTCTCCGCTGTTTGTTGAACCACATGTTGTTTGCTGATTTATTGATGATCTGGAGTTGCTTATAAAGTCAAGTATTACAAGCAAATGGGGGCCTGTGTTGTGTCGGAGCGAGTGGTCAGAGTCCTAATGATTTTGTAGATGCTCAGAACGTGAGAGGTTTAAAGGGGAGGACTGGATCAGTTGCTGAAGTGGATGGAACATCATCTATTGCTTTTTAGATTAGAAACATCTGCCTATAAAAAAGCTATTTTCTCAAGAATACTGAGATCAAGACAGTTTTCTGCAAAAAAACATCTGCTGTTCTGGATGAGCTGTTGCTGACAAGGTACAATGTAAGCTGCTGCAGGATCACTTCAGGCCTGCAGCCTGTGAAGAGCTGCCAGCGATGTGTGTAGCAGTCATTATCACACGGAGTTCCATCTCATTTAAATGATGATTATTTTTAAACCTCATGTGACTCAGAGTGGATAAACAGATGATTTGCTGTACACTCAAATAAAAAACATCAACAACAATAATTTATAGCAACAAATCAAACATAAGCAGTAACAGGATAGTGTCCTCATGACAACTTGCACCATCATTGTAGTGTGTTGCGTTTACGACATTTGGACTGTTGTCATGGATCACAGTCATTTTTATTGAGCTCAAATTTCAAAGTGAAAATCCCTTTGGCTATTACACTTTCTGCTCAAAAATACAGCATGTCACAAAAATATTTCCGGCCATTTTGTCCTATTTTATTTGTTCCCGAATTGGAATAATTTTAATGCTTTCCAAAGTTAACGAGACAGACAATAGAGAGAAAGAGGAGATTTATCCCCCAAATCTGGCTCAAGTAGTTTTCCTGCACTGCCACTTGTGATCCTGGTTGTTGTGTACATTATGCAAGATCATGAAGCAATGCCACTTGAGGATGTTTGTCTTTGTTTTCTTAAAAACTCAAATTCATTTGTGTGTGCTTGCAAAATACGTGTCTCTCAAGAGTGTAGGGGAACTACAGTGGCCGACGCAAAAAACGAATAGTGCTATCTAGAGCCAGTGTTTGATTTGTCCATTCTGGACTGCAGTAGAACATGATGGACGCTTTTTTTAAGGTTTCAAAAACATGATTCTTATTTTCAGGTGACTACAAACTACCGAAAACGTAGTCATGAATATTATAGATAATTTCTGCCAATAGATGCTGCTAAATGCTACACACTAGACTTTTAAGACTTTTTAAAACAAGTTTTGATGTCTTCTGGAAGCAGTCTCATGACGTACTGTATATGACAGAGCTGTGAACAGATGAAGCAGCAACATGAAAAATGTCTTCTTCTTCTTCTTGACCTCTTGCTCTTCTTTTTGTTTTTGTTTATTTTATTTAATTGGATTTTATACAGTTTTTAATTGTGTACAAATAAACTGAACTAAATAAAAAAACACGACTGTTGATGCTCAAGGTCAGCATCAAATCAGATACTGTAGTCATCAATAAGTGTATTTTCTGCAAGTTTAATTGCAAAACACAAAGAAGTTTGCATCTTTTCACACAGATCATCCTTTTCACTTGTCATGTATGCTCTCGTCTCTGCTAAGAGTTTTTGGACAGATCAGGCACCGACACTTCCTTTGCCTATGTGCTGTGTTTTTTAGCTGGGTCTTTTTAGTAGGCCAAAATATGTTTTGCTGTGGCCCCCGTCCACGCCAGTACATTGCTTAACTTCTGTTCTTGTAGATTTGGATAATCTAGCAAAGCTACACAGTTCATTAAAATAAGAAAGGCAGAAACAACAGATGGTTTGGACCACCGTGCCAAGCTACATATCTTTAAACGTTACAGTTATGGCTGAAAATGACAATAGAGATGAACAAGTCTGCTGATTTCACATATCTCTGCAAGTGAAATCTATTGCCAGTTATCTACCTATAGGTGATTGTTGCTGCTAGCATGGTGTCACATTTATTTGGTTTTTGAAGATGAACTTGAAAAGGAAAAAAGTGCATATTTTTTAAATAAATAAATGCTGCTTTAAATGTTGTTTAACCAGCCTTAATTTACCTTTTATGACATATTGTGAGTTCATCAACTTTTTATGAATTACATACTTCTCAATTTAAAGACACTGGATATAGAATACAGAAAGGTCGGATTTTGCCCCTCTCTCGTCGTTATCAAAAACTACACTCTGGAAGACAGCAATGCATTTTGCTAAGGGGCCAAAAAATAACATGCAGACTGCACCATTTTTCCATAAAATGTAGTGATGTTACTCTATAAACACATACATCTATACAAACACAAACTTTAAAGACCCTCATGTTCCTATATAACTGGACTGCTCTTCATCAGTGTTTTATAACGATGTTTTATGACATTCTTTGTTGCACTGCAGCATTTTTCCAAAGCAAGCATGAGGGCTACATCAGCTGGCCTGCAGCTCTGATAAACGTGCTGGATGCCACAGTACCTGCTGGCCTTTGAGGGAGTGCAGGATGGTGAGGTTGCCCGAGTTCTTCAGAGTGAAGATGATCACTTTTCCGGTGTGGTTAAATCGTGGAGCTCCTGCTACGAGTAGACGACCGTTTCTGGCTGACACCACAGATGTCACAGTATAACCTGGTAATGTAAATACACACACATTAACTTTGCCTCTATTAACAGAAAGCAATCCTCTTAAGTTAGTAGACTTAGAGACCAAAGAAACCCATGTAGGATATAAGTTGTGTTGTTAGTAATAACCTTTTTATTCTATTAATTATGGTTCTGTAAATTAACCCAAAATGAGGCAAGAAAGTGCTTAAAATTAAAAAAAAATGTATATATTGCATGTACATTTTTATCTGTAACATGAACTTAAATTCATAATTCAAATGATTATAAGTATAGGTTTTTTGGACACAAAATATTTCAGGTCATTTGTTGTCACCTTTTTTATGAATTTGTTTAATATTTTTTCGTAAGTTTCTTGCCAAATTGGTCATTGCCTTTTCCCTCATTTTCCTTTGGAAGAAATCAAACCAATTTGCATAAGTTTCAAAGGGTTAAATAGCTTGTGAAAGGTGTTTGAATACTGATGTCGATCCAGGTTTCAAAGAGTTACAAAAACTGATAGCTTGATAGCCAAATTATAATAACGATCAGAGGCAATATGCTTTGTTCCACTGTTTGAATGTGCTAACAGTGATTGGTCTGACCTTTAGGTTGAGTTTCATGGTGGTGATCTGCATGACTCAAGGAAAAATAGTAAAACTTTGCAATTTGAGGGGTTAACACTGAATTCAGTTACACAGAACTGGATGTTCTGGTTTCTCAGGTTTCTCAGATTTCTTATTCTATTTCGTCTTTTCCCACTAAAAATTCCACTTACACCCCGTATACTTTTCCACCTTCATCTCTCATCTTCGTACCCCCTTCTTTTTTCCCCCAGCTTTAACTTTCTCCCTGCCTGTCCAAAATTATGCTTCCACCTCATATTACTATTGAGTCTAGAATGGCGTCCATTGGCAGCCTGGTGGATCAACTCAGAGACAAACCGCTGATGGTAAAAGCAGAGGTCTGTGGTGGTGGAGTGAGATGGGGTTGGATATGATGGGAAGCACTGGAGCAATGGGTACACTTTATGGAGATGGGTTGCAGCCCGGATAGTTAGTGTTAAACCACAGGTTTTCTACCGGGACAAGAGGATGTAGAGAAAAATTAAAAGTCTGGTGGTCATGGGAGAAAATGCCATAAACGGTGTTCAAGCACAGCCTTAATTATTAAAATAACACTGTACTTTTTTGTGCATTTCTTCTCCCATTAAAGACATTCATCAGAATCCAGTCCAGAGTTTTCTGCTCCATTAAAAGAATTTCTAAGGTGTTACTCACCCAAGTAGGCACCGTGGTTTTTAAGCTCTTCAGGGAACTCCTGAGTATACGAAGACTTTGGAGGAACCACTTTTCCCTGTCGTGTTTCTTTCAGCACTGCTCCGTTCCAATCATAAGCCCCGACTGCACCCACCAGAATCCCGTCCTGTAGGGGAGGTATGGTGTAGTTAATTTTTATACTTCCAACAGCAGCGTTATAGAGAATGATCTCATTGTTCTCCCTGTGCCTTACATGCATACAACATAGTAATTACTGTATATGATGATGACATGGAACTTAAAGTTTGACCACCACTTTGGAGCGCAGCCTGTGTGTTTGGCTCACCTTAGCTTCAGTCAGATTAATGATGGTGTAACTCCACTTGTGGTGAAACGTAATCTTGGGAACACTAGGGAGGTCCTCGCAATACTTTTGGATTAGTTTGAAAGAATATGAAGGAAATCTAATTAAATGTATCCGTTCCTCTCCCTCCCACAGTGCATCCGATCGCTTTCATGCGGACGTTGCTACAACAAGAACATGTTGAGGTATAAAGAAAACCAATGACCCATCTTAAAGGAATACTTCTCCCACAAAATGACCATTTGTAAATCATTTAGTCATGCTGCGTTACCTTGAATTTATAAAGAAAACTCTCTTGCATGCTTCCACGGAAAACACTGAACATACTGATTTATTGATCGATTGGGGCTGACATTTAAAAACTGCAAAACTTTATCAAAACATCAGTCCAAAACCTCACACAATATGCTTAGTACTTTTCTTAAAACTTAGTCTAGGAGTCTGGCTCTGATAAAGCCTCTTTTCCAATGCACAAAAACCCGCTAACATCTGGCTTTTTAATGATAACAGAAAAGATCATTATCTGCATTCACACCCAGGTCGAATGACTTTGCAGCTGTCACGTATCTCTCAGCATAAATAAAACACAACACTCTGAACACACTGTGAACACACTAACTTTCGCCCCTTAACTGGTGAGATGCAATGAGGCACAGACACAAATTACTGTCCATTTTCCTCTTAGCAGCGCTAAAACATCAATCCAAATGTAGTTTGCACTGAGTTTGAAAAAAGAGACTAAATTAGTAAGAGATACATTACAAAGAAATAGCCAGCATCTTCACAGATCTCTGTCAATGTTGCTTTTACAGTTGACCTGTTCTCCGACCTGTCCGTGATGTCAAATGTGACACACCAAAACAAGTTACGCACGCATGCACGCACTCACTCACACACTCACCCACACACTCACCCACTCACTCACTCACACACTCACACACCCACCTGCTGCAGAGCAGTGTAGACAGCCCTGCTCTACTGATAATGGGAAAGCAGTTTATAGCTTATTTGTCGCGGGTTTCACAGTGTTTTTGTTTTTTCTTTTTCTTTTTTTAAATGCATGCCTTCATTTTGGTGGAAAAGGGGTAATAATGTTACCTTCAGTTCATTAGTAAAGTACAATTAGTAAAGATTTTGCAAAATGCATTTGTTTTTGAAGTACTGAGCCCACAGCTGGAAAAAAGATATCTTATATACTATTATCATTATACTGCCGGAGTTGTGTGATAATTTTGTTAACCAATGTTTTATTATAGTTTTCCTGTTTGCAAATGTGGCCCCAGTCAATCAATAAATCAACATGTTCAAAGTATTCTTCATGAATTCTAGGTAACACAGCATGACTAACTGATTTACACATGGTCATTTAACGGGTGAAGTATTACTCTAAGGTGAATGAATGAACTGATCTTTTTGTAAGCGTCCCGTCATCTCATTGTCCCCCGTATGAATTAACAAGACTACAGAGAAGAGCTTCCATCCATAGGATATGCAGGGAACACATCCCCCTAAATACTGTACATAGAACAAGTGCATTTGTTCAACCTAATAAAAAACATTAAAGTTCCTGAGGACGTTTTTTAACAAAAATCTACACCATGAACTGATGCAGAAAAGGCATAAATTGGTGCATAAGAATTCACCAGAATGCAAGAAATTATGTGTTTGACACTCAAAAGTTTCTGGCAAAGGCCTCCCAAACCCCAAGTTTCATATATGTCAGAACTTGAAGGTCTGGTGTCAAGATTCTGCACTTTGCACAACCACCATCCTCCCCAACTTCATCCTTAAAAAGCCTAAGTAGCCATAGATAAAGTGTTTCGTGTCCTGAAAAGAAATGTTTCATAACATATCAAGGCAGCCATTATGCTGCGTAACAACATAATTAAGGATACATAAGGTAACATAAAAACACAGTTTCTAAGAGACAGAGTTCCACATATACAAGTTCATCATCCAGGGCCCATTTTGTTGTTTATTCTCTTACTTTGGCTATTATTGTCCACATTGATTTACGTATTTCATAGCCACACTCACAGGAATCTGACCACAAATCTTCTGTTATGGCAAGTTGGAGCTTATCCATAAGCAGAGTTTGCAACAAAGCAACAAGACAAACTTTAAGTCTGCTTATCCATCCTGTATTTAAGCCTTCTTCTCTCTGGGAAGTTTAAAAAAAAGCTACTGGTGGAACTAAATTCATGACAGCTACTTCATCAACAGTCACAACAGCTACAGTGGAACATTTTCACACATTCACAAACCACAGTGTTCAAGTCCATTATCACATCACTTCTGAATCTTGATCAGTGTGTTTTAAATCGTCATGCAACAAAGGAAACAAACCAGCAAGTGCAATTAGCTGCAGACACAAGGAGGGCTAGAGGATTTTCTATCTTCCATGGTTCACCATACTTTGTATCACTGACACTGTAATTACAGGGTTGCTCTGCTTAATGAGCTCAGCTCTGTTTCTTGCCGTACACAATATGCCGACAACACAGTTTCCAGCGTTTGAGTGTTTGCTGGAAGGTTCACGATTCCTTCCTGAAAGATGGAATTGTGTGCTCACCGCGCTCGCACTACGTCACTGAGTCTGACAGCGGCTTTACGCCAATGTGGTCATCTGTTTTGGTCAAAATGGTCTCCATGGCAAATGAATGAAACCCCAAAACAGTTCAACCTTATAAACCAGTGACCTATTTTGACTGCAGTTGCAAAGATGGCCATGACGGAGGGGGCCAGAGTTGTGGTTCTAGATAAATATACAAAAGTACAGAGAGGATATATACACTTTATACCAAGTCTACAAACAACTGATATATATTCTGCATTGTGGTACATGCAGGAATCAGTTTTGTAAATATAAACTAAACTGCAGGAAAGCTTTAAGGTTATTGTTTAGTTAGTTAACAAAACAAACAGAGAAACTGCTATTTATGCAGATGCATGAAATGTCTATATGGATAGTATAAGCCAGGAAAACACAACTTGCTTTGCTTGGGCCACACTTTTGCAAATGACAGGAGGCCAGGGACTTTTTTTTAGAATTTTAGGAGGTTTCTATGATTTTAGGACATTTCTCATATTTCAGGATGTTTATAGGATTTTTTGGACATTTCTACGCTTTTAGGACATTTCTAGGATTTAAGGCCATTTCTAGGATTTTAGGACGTTAGAGGCTAAGTTAGGATTTCTGTCAGTGGAATGCAGGGGGATCCACTGGCATTAAAAAAAACAATAAAAACATGTTATATTTTGATGCTGTTTCATTCAATGAGGCATCATATGTATACTAAAAGAACAAAAACAGTTCCCAGTGTGAATACGTTTATTTTTATTGTGAATTAGAAAATGGTTGGGGACCACCTGGCACCCTATCGAGGGCCAGATTTGGCCAGCGGGCCGTGTGTTGAGTATCACTGGTATATGACATAAGCAGCCTTCAGAGTTGGCACGTGTCACATTCAGGAAAACCATCTGGTCCTTCAGGACTGTTTTCCTCCTTTAAAGCTCTGACATTCTTTCCAATAAGTTATCCTACTCTCAACACTCAGGTTGGTGCTGTTGAGCATCTCTGGAATCTGGCCTTGTGGATAAAATTTCCAGCCATTCCTGCCACCCAGCTGCAAATTCTGCTATATATTTATTTTTCATCATAAATGGGATATATTTATTCCTCTCCTGACAAATCACACTGTGATGGGAACTGGAAAATCAAAGCAGAGCCAGAAAGAGTGGGATTAATATCAATGAATTGGTGTGCACAGCAGGTAGAGGAGAGGAGATGTGACTTATCTCCCTCTTCCAGCTGTGTCACCCAAAAAACCGGCACACCTGCAACCATTTCCTCCCAGATACAATCAAAAGGTGAAGTTAAAGGAAAAATAAACTATTCTGCAGCAGCACTGTCTCAATCTCGTCTCAGCCTCTCACTAGTATGTTTCCCCGGGGAACAAACGGTGTCTTATTACCCATCACTGCATGCTTGAAGTGGAAAAAGGCCTGTCTCTTCTGTCAGGGGCTCCTAAATCAGGATGACCTAAACCTCTGGGGCCACACAGCAGGCCCCTCAGGGGGGGACTGGAAAGTGATAAATGGCAGGTTTTGGGGAGGAGTTATGATGCGCCAGAAATTGAGACAATGTGTGTTGTTCCATATGTTGACAGATGATATGAGGCAACGCGGCAGCAGAAGTCAGACTCACCTCCACGTTGTGTGCGGAAAATCCAGCCTGAGACATCTGGAGGCCAAACGCCGTCCCGTTCTTACTGGTTCCTGTGTAAACAAATCAGTCTTTTACAGTTTGCTGCAGCAGCAAAGAAATTTAAGCTGCCAACCACAATTAAAACCTGAGAAGAACCAAGGTATTGGAGTCTTGATGTGGACTTTTCAGATATAAGAGACAGGCTTAATTTAACAATACCCCTGCACTTTATGATTATTTTCATGACTGAATATTTTATTCATCACATTAAGTGTTTAGTCTAGAACCACTGGAACCAGCCCATGTTTGGCATTTTAGCTTGATAAATAACTTCTTGATCAAATATATTATTACAATTATTTTTTACTGAGTAATTTACTAATTACCTTTTCTTCTAGGTTTCCCCTGCATGTCTCCTTTTCTTAAAATGCATAACATTGTTACACGTATGTGCTAAATAAATAAAATCAAGTATGAACCTACAGAATTAGCATCATAGGTCCTGTTTAAGGGCAATGTGATTCTTCTTTTAACTTCTTCTACTTTTTTATGTGTTGCTGTAGACGAATGTAATGCAGTTCAACTGAGTTCTGTGCAAAACCTTCCAAACTGAAGATGCGCTCTCCAAGTGCGTCCACAATATCCTTCAGCGCCGACTCGTCTGTCACGTTAAAGAAGTGTTTGTCGTCTGGGTCACTGGCGATGTACTTGATTTCATTGAGGAAGGCCTCGGGGTTGATTCCTCTTCGGTTGTAGTAGCCGAGAACCTGTGAGGAGAATATTAAACCATCTGTCAGTGTCAACCAACTGGATTAATCTGTCAAATCTAAAAGCCCTAAAACAGGTTAAAATTAGTACTCTTTGGGAAGGTTTCAGAGGATTTAGGTTCTCTACGTAAGTGCCAATGCTGTCAACAATTCCAGTTGGTTTTCGACAAAATGACTTCAGAGTTTTTGCTGAGATGCCTGGCGAAGCCACAGGATGGAATCAAGTGTGCCATTAGCTGCACCAGCACAAACCAAAGAATAATGTGGTCTGGAGGAGATCATTTACACCTTTAACTCACTTCCACTAAGCTTACAGTATTTGGAGCTCTCCGTGGGCTACGAGTGTTTTTGGCTCCATACTCAACTGAACTCCATGAGGTCACCTCATTAATGTTTATGGCGTTTTAAAGCTGCAGTGGAAATTTATTAGCCACCAGAAAACTAGGTTAAAACCTATAAAGTGTTAGCCATCTAACTCAGGTAAATAACAGATCTATAGCAGACTCACAGCAATGGCATAACGGGTGATGCCGTCAGCCTCACTGTCCTCGATGGCTTGCTGCAGATCTGGACTGTCATGTGACTCTCCGTCAGTTATCACTATCATCACCTTCTTGGCGCCGCGCCGACCTCCTTGTTTGAAAGCTTGTGAGCTGTGAAAACATTTTCATTTTCATGTTCAGTAAATAAATCACAGAATGGAGGAGTAGTGAAGTAGTAACGGAGATACTGTACCGTGCTACGTTGATGCCAAGAGCTGTGTTGGTCTCCTCTCCACCTCGCTGGTTGATACTGCGTGCTCTCTTCACCACTTCCTCAACAGATTTGTAGTCGCTGAGTTTGAATTCATGGACCACCTTCTCACCGTACTGAACGACTCCAACCTGTCCAGAGAAACACAACGACAAATCATCTAAATCAACACAGTTTAGTCTTCTTGCAGTTAAAGGAGCTCCATACAGCATTCAGAGCATTTATACAGCAGCAAACCCCTATTTGCTTTGTAATGATTCAGTGGAGTCATGATGTCCTGAGCAGAGAATGAAGTCATGTTATCTCTGTTTGTTTGTGTTACAATCAGCGCTTCTCTGTCTATTGTTGCAGTGGACAGTCCGACTGCGTATGCATGTTAGAGACAATGGCAGTGAGCGACACAGACTTTGTGGTGGTTTTGTGTTTTTTTGGGTCATTTTCTGTCTTACTGAGGTCAATGTGTTCATCTTTGAAGTCGTTTTTTTTCTGTTTGTTTTGATTCTTGGTCACTTGGTGGTCATTTTACATCTCTTTGTGATTGTTTTGCCTGTTTTTGTAGTTATTTTGTTTCTTTTTGTAGTTCTTTCCATCTTTTTTAGGTCTTTGTGTGTCTCTTTGTGGTCATTTTGCATCTCCTCCTTGTTGGTAAGTGTTAATTTGAGTGATATTTTATGATCCCCTGACACTGTAGGCCCTGGGGTCTGTGCCCACTAGGCACGTTCAGTCATCCACCCATGCGTGTTTCCTTCTGGCCACCCACTGTGTTGTCACTAAAGTGTAGCACTCACCTTCCGGTGCCCCCCTTCTAGGTTAGCACAGTTAGATCTGTCGGCACTGTTGCCTTTGTTAGCCAGCTCATGGAGTAAGCCCCATTCGCCAGTCTGAATCAGACTCTAAATCAGAGATATCCTCTGAATATCATGAACAGCTCCTTTGACTACAATGATGATTAGATATAAATTTCAACCAACACAGTAGCCTAAAAAATCTTTCTTGAACACAGGCACACATAAAAGTAATACAGAATATACTATCAGGAAATTACTTTTATGTAAATGTAGTCAAGTATTTAAATGTATCCAACAAGGAACATTACCAATACACTCATCTTCTTTTAGTATTCCTTCATTTTTTACACACCTGTATTTGTCCTGGTCCAATATAGAACTTCTGCAGAATGTTGATGAGAAAAGCCTGCACTTCATACCAAGGGTAGATGGAGTTTGAGCCATCCAAAACGATCACTATGTCCATATAGGTCTCACATCCTGGAAAAACATTTACAGATGAGACTTAATCACGAGAGCGCAAACACGCAGAAAACAGATGTTCATAAATGAGGAAATAATCCCCTGCTGTGACTAACAACTGTCCATGAGTGTTTGTCAAACAGGAAAGATACTTTACGGCTTACTCTGAAAGGCAGGCGCAATCGTTCTGGAGAACTTGAAGCTTGCGTTGACTCTGGAGCAAATGCCGGTGCTGTAGTAAGAGCTGCCGCACTCATAGGACCAGAGCGGCCCACAGGCCTGAGACATAAAAGAAAGCATTTATACAAGCGAGCTCAGCACATTACAGAGAGTTAGGTTCATGCTCTCAGAGAACTTCCATGGGGAGCACTGCAGTATAACAACCGTGTAATCAAAAGACTATCTTGTGGGATTTTTTCCATTTTGGCCATTGCAATTTTATTAAATGTGTTCTTACTTACTCAAAAGGTTCTGCAGCAACAGGCCGTCACGGTATGGGTTTTAAACTCACCACAAAGCTGTTGTCTTTAGGGTTTGATGTCAGCGTCATTCCCAGCCTCATCTTGTCCTTTCGCTCGGACACGTTGGTGAGAGATATCCTTCCTTGAGAGAAAATGAATCTCTTTGAGAGGATCTTGGATGCACAGACTCGTATTATATACATAAACACATTCACTATCCTTCAGAGAAAAACAGGAGTTCCACCATCTGGGACTTTGGTTTGTTATTGCTGTCTGGGCAGCCAAAGCAGCGTCTACATCCTCAGACCTAAACGTTTACTTGACAAAACTTCCTGTGCCTTCCTAACCGGGACAACACATGTGCAACTGGCATGAAGAGGCATGCGGTGGGATGTGTGGTGTAACACACATGTGGAAATGTACATTAACCAGTTAAAAAAAAAAAACAGTAAAATGTGGAACGATTGGTATGGTAACCACACTCCTGTTTCACACATGCCAACGTGATGTTTACTAAAACACATGCAGAGACGCGCACAGACATAACAACACTAATACAATACATGCATACACATTTATCCAGATGATACACATTAATGATTGTCACTGTTTGTAGTCGTGTATCGTTTGATTTTTGGTTAGAACGTGAGTGGGTTTTCAGGATATTTTACCTAAGTTGAGCTTGGTGCAACCATTGCCATTGGTTCGTCTGCTCAGGGAACATTTATAAACATCTCCCGTCTGGTAAGGGCCATTCATCTCATATGGAGCGCCCACTAATAACCTGCAAAGACATCAAAATGAACAAAAGTTAGCATCACTTACATATATCAATATTAAAGCCATACTATACCCTTAAATGACAATTTGTATATAAATTAGCTAATCCTTTAAAATACCAAAGTCACAAAAAAGCACAAACTAACTAATCAAGGCAGTGGTACACCAGTAGCTCCTGAATTTAGTGAGGTAAAATTACTGTTTTTGTCAGTGGAGTCCAGCTTTGAAGAAAGTACAGGTAAGTTTCACTTTTAGTGCAGTTCTCTGCCAAAAAGCCTGTCTTTTTGGCAAGAATTGACCATATGACTTGGATCATACTGTGCCAGTTGTTTTTAGAGTCTGTAAACAGATGTTTTGAAATTTGTTGTTAAACCCGTCCTGCATGAGCTCAAATGATCAAGAATATTCACCATCTTTGCTCACAAGCGGCATTTAGGAAAAACAAAGTTTTCTTTACAATATAGCACGAGGCGAGTAATCGATAAACAAGTGGTGATTTGGCAATGAAGTACCCTGTTAAAGTGTGCATTACACAATGTCTCAGCTTTTATTTACTGCCTGTTAAGAGTAATAGTAGAGTAAGATTGAAAACAGCTTTTGCTCTATCTAAGAATGAGTCTTTGTCTGGTATCCAATTCTCTGAGCGACATGACTGTGACTGTGGACATCAGCGACTGACAGAAAGCACACAGGCTGACCTGGAAGGTTTTAAAACTTTATTTATTCAAGGACGCTGACTAAGCATGTTAAATCATGTCCAGCAGCACTAGACTTCACATTCATAAACAATTTCACACTCACTTAGTAGCTGGCCAGTGCAACCAGTCATCTCCTCCAGATATCACCATGTCCCGATCAATCATTCGCATGAAAATTATTCAGCATTAGCAAAATATGGGGAAACACACATATCTTGTCTAAAATATGACACAATGCATTCTGCACTATTTTTAATGCCATGTGTGCCAATGTATGTGCCAGTTTCTTATTCAAACAATGTCTCCATGTAGTGACCAACATAAAGCTACAGAGAGGTTATGGTTAGACAACTAAACTACCTGAACAGAAGTTTTAGAAAGAGGGATGTAAGTTATTTACTTTTGCCATTAAGATGAAAAACAGACACAGACTTTTGATCTATTTTCTGTGATCCCAACAATCACTGCTGAATGATTCCCCGAACAATTTAATTTCATGTGGACTTTCCGATGAATAAAGCTAATTCTGAGGAATTTTGTCGTCATGGACGACCACAGGGTTTCGATTCGGGGGCTGCGTGTCAGAGTGCTGGACATTCTTCTAACATGACGTAGTGTGTGTGAGGAGTCGGTCATGCACTTGACTTCACAGTGAGTTTCCTGTGCGAGGTCAGTGTGGCCATATAAATGTCACTGAAAGGTTTTAGACGACTTGACGTGATGGAGAATATAAAGTCGTCTGGCATGTTTACTTCAGGACTCATGAAGGGCATAAAGACCTTAAAGGGAGCCATAATTTACATGTATGTCAGAGATAAAAACTCTTATGTCATACAGGTCTTTTGTAGGTCTATGTTTTTATGGTGTTTATGAGCCTCAGTCCTATTCTTTACAATTACATGATGGACAATTTAAGTTTTTTTAATCTCCAATCTCTTTGTTTAACAAACAAAAAAGGTGTTCAAGTTGTTTATCGATTATTGACGATTTTCATAGAACTCCTTTCAGTTTTCCAGTGGCTGTTTAAAACACAAACTTTTACTCTGTTACACTTTTTTCAAATAAGTTGTACCTCTAACAGCTGTTTTTAATAACATATCTAGCTATTTATCATTTTTCTATTGAGAAAATGATTAATTGTTGAAGTGTAGGTGGAACAGAAAGTTTTGGACACTCCATGCCATGGGCCCAGACCAAGCGCCAGTGTTGATTAGTTGGGGATGAGATCACTAGGCAATTACAGATTTTGGCAAAACTTAAGCAATATTTTTTAAATGTCAATAAAACACAATTGCGAGATGACTATGTTTCCGCTGAGTGATGTTAAGCGACTTCTCTCGCAGTAACACTCCAAGAAGCATGGTGATGGATGTTCAAAACATTAGCAGGTTTGTTTCTATTGCAGCCACCGCACTAGCCGTCATTATTTCCAATCGATGTAGGCGTTTTATGCGAGCGATAACGGAAAGGCAAGCTCCTTATACATGGGAGCAGCCACGTATGAGGGATTTCTGAGAGGTGATAGTCCACAATTTCACAGAGGAATTGTGGATTCAAAACTTCTGGATGATCCAATCAGCTTTTGAAGAGTGATGCAATGCAATGCGACACCTCTTGTAGCGCCTGCTGCATCATGCCTGAAGGAGTCTGTTCCTACTGAGTGCATAGCCGTAGCATCATGTGACCTATAAAAGTGAAAAGTGTTTCCATCGCAGTTTTACGAAATTTGGCTTTTTCAAATCACCTGAAATACCACCTCATGCAAGCGTAAAACTTTTTTCTGTGATAAATGAAAGTTTTTCACCAAATTTTCCATTAGACTATCAAAAGTTTTTATCTTTTTGTTTGGTTTTAAGAGATTAAATGGTGCATAAATTCACAAATTTTGTCATTTGCCTGGTTCTGGATGTGGAAGTTTAATTACAATTACCTGTTGAATGTAGAAAACAGAGGTCATTAATTGTATCTCATGAAGATATCCACTACTCAAGTACTTCTTTACAAAATCATTTTTTTTTACTCTTACTCTAGTTATTTTAATGAGTACTTTCACTTCTACTTGAGCCAATGTAACTATAAAATATCAATACTTTTACTTGAATACACTTTTTGTTTCCTCTACCCACGACTAAGTGTTTCTCTCTATATGTTGTGATGTGTGTCTGCAATCACATGATATCTTTGTATAAAATGCATCATTATTTCTACATCTCGGCACTGTTAAAAGTCAAGAGGCTTAATGTCCAACTGCCTCAGGTTCTAAATATGTTAACAGATCACATGACACAAGACCGGCCGCAGCTCTATCAATACATGGGGAATTTTTCATAGTGTACTGCAGTTCATACAGTACAACCGATTTATAGTAAACATGCATTGTCTAAAGATATAACAATATCAGCATTTAAAAAAACTGAGAATATTGCGATAGTAACACAGCTGTACTGTTAAATAGGACCTAAAATAGTGATTTTAAGAAATATCAGCAGTAATGGAGTATGCTCACAATGCTTTTTAACCACTGAAAAAGCAGCAATAAATTCTGTAATTAAGTGTTACATTTAAATTGTTGTGTAAAAGGCAGAGAAAAGGAAATTTCAAAGCACTTTAGACAAAAGCATTACATAAATGAGGCCATTAAGCATTTAAAGTGCACTGTCACTTCTTGCTCCAAGTCTCCCATCAACTTTTATGACAATCCTCACATGATGAGGGACTGAAAAAGTACACTGAACACTGTGCTGCATAATCATAGGGCCTAAAAGTGTGTTTGGAGGGCATGAGGAACTGAGTGCAGCATCACAACTTGAAACGGTTGCACGTTATATCCTAAACTAATCACATTCCTGGAAAAGCTTCAATAAATACAGTGGGTCAACAAGGAATTTAAACAACTGTGCAGTCCAAGTGAAAATCACAGGGAGAGCGGTGGGCAAAGGAGCAACTCCCAGTTCAGTGGTGGTGCCCCAAAGGAAAGACACTCGACACCACTTTATAGCAACAGCAGACGGCAGCCAACCTCCTGCACAGACTTCTAGGTCAAAGTCTAACAATTAAAAAAAGACTGAATTTCAGCTTCAGGATTTCTAGGTCAGGCTGACAGCTGCTCCAATTTCCCAAGAAAACTGTTTGGTAATAGTTAGTGGAAAGGCGTGTGCTCAGAACCTCCATGTAAATGACATAACATGATGAGTAGGATTTCAGAGGAAATCAAAGGTGTCCTGGGGATTGTAACATAATAAGAATACACTTCATTAAGCATACTGTTGTAATATTTTGCATTTTAATATAATTTCTGAATTAATCTGAACACATTCCTCAAGATACCAAGACTGTATTCATCATCACAACCACCAATTTTTTCATCTGGGCAGAACAGCAAGGTAGAAGGAAGGTAGTGGGTAGATTTATTTGTCATTTCTAAACAGAAAAATGAACCAAAATGAACCAGAAGAGAGGGTATGTTTTTCTCCAAAAAGTAATGCCTTGTACAAAAATGTTTTCTTTTTTTCTGTAAGCTCATTTCACGACCACTGTCTAAAAAGACATTTTGACTTTGTACTCAGCAACAACTTTAAAATGACTCAGCTCAAATGTCAAATGGATTTATCAGCTTTTGCTATGAAAGCTAAAATCCTGCCGTACAGTAAAACATAAGTGTTCCTTTGAATTAGGACCCTGAGTTAAGTTTTGTCACTGTGCCAACTTTGTTCTTTTATATTACTAGTGCAGTGCCTGTTCACAACATACCTGTTCATTACGGGGCGATTGCTTGGCTTCTGGTAACTTTTTCAAGAACAGCCGCACACTCTCCATTGTGCTTCCTTACGTCCCGAGCAAAACAAGCGCCACGACGTAGTTGCATCTCGTAGCAATGCTAGAGTATACACAGCATTTGTTAATAGCTAGCCATTTGGAACCAGGCTATTTCAGCGAACCATAGCATTCACGTTATATCAGTAATGCTTAAAATGCTTGAGTATGCTAAAATATAACATCTCCAGTCTCTAGAGTCTCCTTTTGTTACGAGGTTCTCACATCAGGGATTTAGTTCACTTGACCCCAAAATCTGGTTTGTTTGATTGTTGCAGACACTGTATACCAAACTCAGGCGAAGTAGATCAATTCATACTCAAGTCTTCTTGATAAAGTGATCTCGACTATGGTTCATTTGTACTCCATTAGAGTGTGCATGAGGTGTAAACAGTACAGAAAAATGGAAATGGACTGCTATTAAATGCTGACGCCTCTATATCAGACAGCAGTGCAGCCTGCTGCTGACAGACTCAGATACAGCTTTGCCACCGCCTTGACCTGTAGTCACAGCACCAGCTGCAGGCAGAGCGCAGCAGCTCCTCCTCCGACCAGGAGCAGAGCATCACTTCACACCCTTTTCGACACTGTCACACAACCAAAATGTCACGTGGATGCTGATGCGAGTGGACTCAGGCGCCACACAGCATAATTTCTGTGAAAGCTGGGTGACAGTAGAGAGTGAGAGAACGAGCTGCACCAAGCATGCCCTGAGGCACTGTAACAGTTAAATGGGGTCCTCACATTGAGGTCCCTTCTAAATATACAACACAGTGTGTACATAATGCACAATTAAAAAATATATACGTAGATCTCAAGAGCTCACACTTTACACTGCATTTCCTCAAAGCCATAGCAATACACCTCAGCCAACTATAACCTCAGCACCTATATCATATTCAATTTTATCTTGCAAAAGTTAAAAGTTTAAGAAGACTACTGTATACAAAGTACAATATAACAGAAAAATAGAAATTAGAACATCAATAATGTTTGTTTTTTATATTATTTGCTTTTTTCTTTCACTTTTTAGCAATTATAATCTGTTGCCCTGGGTTGCTGCATATAGTTCAACACCACACTAACTGTGGTCCTACAGGTATTAATAAAGTTGTATTTAATGATAACTGAATGCAAATTTCCATGACACCTGGACACACTCCTGCTGAGGAAGTCTGTGTGATACAATAAAGCCCCAGAATAGCAGTGGACATCTGTGGTGAGATTGTTAGTTCAACTTCTGTTTCCAAAAGTCAAGAATGAACTTTCAGGTTTGAGTTTATTTTTGTTGCCATGTGGCATGCCATCTTCATTTGTGAGTGTCTGTTAGGGCAGTTCTAAATGTGATGTGTTTTCAGGGCATATCCATAGAAAATTTTGTTATGATTTGACATTTTACAGCAGCAAATGAGGACAAGAGGAAATGTTGTCCAAACAGTCCATCACTGCACATCAAAGAGTCATATGGAAGTAAGCTTCAGTGTTATTACACCTGACGCCAACTTTTTAAAGTCTCACAGACTCTGGAAGTCATTTTCGCCACAGCGGCTCCGACAGGGCTCATATTTTCAAAGCTATTAATATCATGATTATGACTTCAGTTATTGCTGTCTGTTGGCAAGGGGAGACGCTGCAGCACAAGTTCAGGTCAGGATACAGCCACCTTGATGAAAAGGGACCATTGTTGCCTTGGACTTGGACGCCTGCCTCGGGGCCTCCTGAATTTCTCCAGAAGCTGTTCAAACAATCATGTTCCAGAGCTCATTAGGGTCGAATGCGAGCCTCAGTGCATCATCACTGCAGGAATGGTAATGACACCGAAAGAAATAACTTGACCCACAATGAATGCGTGGACATTTTCTACCGTGGTTACCGGGGGATACAGGATTTTGGGGTTTTGAGGAAGCGCCATCTCCTAGCCCAGGCTGTCATTAATGTGGTGATGTTTTTCATATTTGGAAGGAAGAGATGTATACGCTGTGAAACCACATCCCTGCCCCAAACATGAGTTGCTACTCCAATGTCACGCTTGCTCATCACATTCCAGTTGTCTGCATTAACAGGATATGTGTTGTTTTGTTAATGCTGCCTCATAAATTGCAGAACTGTAATGGTCACATAATAATTTTCCAAAGACATTCATTTAGCGTGTCTACTTTACTTGAGAGTATTGACCAGACAGTGACAGGGTGACTTATGAGGAGGCACATGCTTGTTGCTTTAACTCATTGTCCCATTAAGCATGTTAGTCTTTTTCAGGTCAAACAAAGAGCTGCCTCTGTTTTACTACAGGTCTTGATTCCCAATTCTGATTTATTGCCTATATCCCATTTTTTTGGGCCGCCTACTTACATCTACTCTGAAAAGTGACTCAAATCCAATATCTGCATTTACACTTTGCTTACGCTTGAAACAACATGCATCCATAAACGGATACTGGTATGTCCTCGTAAGCGTGTCTGTTTTTAAACAAAGCCTGTGGGAAACGTGTTCACGTATGCGTACTGGCGGAAGACCAACAAGAGCTCGCAGTATCTGTACACTAGTGTTTACATGCTACCTGGAAGCCTCCCCCACATACAGTAGTTTTAAATCAGACAAAGGGACTTGATGCTATAAGACTCTCTGTCTGTGTGACGGGCTTCCGCGAGCTCTCGTTGGTCTCTCACGCACGCATACGCAGCTTCCACACTAGGAGCTGCAGGCTCCAGACTACAACAAGGCTAAAAACATGGCACAAGTGAATTGTTTTTACAAAAATAGAGTCCGCACACTAGATGATGCTCCCATGAACATTTATTACCTCCACGTGTGACGTTTAATTCTTGTGTGAATTCTTGTCACTGTCTGGTCATACGCTGACATTAAGTTTCACACAATACATGAACAGCAGCCTCCTGGTTGAAGGTCTGGGTTTGTTTGTCCCATGTGGACTTTCTCGCTCTGTATACTTAATTTGTGTGCCGCACACCACAAAAGATCCTCAGTGACTCCACATTAACATTGTTTTTTGTGGTGCCAGCATATAATTTGAGCACATTTTATGCCCACCACCACATAATGCATGTCCATTTCATGAATCTCTATATAATGGAGCTGGCCTGATACAACCTCACGGCCTGCCTGTAGAGTCCAATTTTACTACATTCAGTGTAACAGGTATCTATCGTCTAACTTAAATGCTGTCAAAATACTTCAAACTGCTGACATATAGGCATTGCAATCACATGACTGTGTGTGTTGTGTCTAAACTAAAACTGAATAGATCGGATTTGTTTTCCCGTCTAGCTCAGGACGTGTAAAAACAATTTTCTGTGCAGCTTTGAAAACGAGCTAAATAAAGGGAACACTATTTAAGGCTGGTGCTGAAAGACTTCACAGACTCCCTGCAGCTCTTTGTGGTGTGCAACTCGTAACCGAGCTAAAGAGTAAAGGTCAGGTCTCCATTGAGGAGACCCGGTACGACTGTCGAAAAATAAACAGTTGGAATAGAAAGTGGGAGGCTTCTGTGGTGCATGGCTCAAATATGCAGGTCCGTGTATCCCATCAGGTTTAAACACCCAAACTCTTCACCAACTGGAGGTGAAGTGGCCTCTTCTTAGTCCCTAAAGAGTGCCTGCTCTGGCAGAGTGTTTAGAGCACCATAATGCTCAGTAGACACGTGAGGAAATGACACATTCTTGACATTGTGACCTTTTCTCAACTTGGTAGCTCTATCAGCACTCGTGGACAGAAACTGTTAACAGAAGATGTCTCATTTTCGTGATGTCATTTTTGTGAAACTGAGAAAACAGTAATTTTATCCCGCTCACCACATGCTTGGGTAAGAGGAAAAAACATCTTAATGAAATGATTTCTTCGATACATGCTCTTCTACACATGCTGTTTCTTATGCACTTAAGCTCTTGCAAATAACTTGTGCAGGCACACAACATCAGCAAACACGACTTTCTTAATTTTGTCCTTGAAGTCCTTGACGTGTTTGAATTTAGCTGCACACATGTCTTACCTCAGGTTCGGGTCATAAAAACCTTTTTTTGTAACAGAGTCACTTTCCAGCTGTGATCCTGTTCCTATCCAAACAGAGCTGAGGGTTTTGAGAAATCAGACAGCTCTGGAAAAGTTGACCACGCCGCAGACTAGTGCAGATGCTCACAGGCAACATCAGTGATTGTATCAATTTAAATTCTCTCGAAAGCTCAGCTGAGGTGAAACCACTTCAGGGGAAAGTGGAGGTTAAAAAGTTAAAAGGCATAAATGACCAGGGAGGTGGACTGTCCACCTCAATTAATAATAAGTGTATCACTCAAATTACAGTTTCTACATGACTAATCTAAGTCACATTTGTAAATACATTAAATACAAGCTCACAGACCCAGACAGTCAGCAGAAATGCCCCCCTGAAGCGCTGACACTTGGTGAGCACATGTTCTGCTGCAGAGTTGCTGTCTGGCACTTCAAAGATGCTTTTTCATTCGCTTAAAAAAAGCATCAAATTTTGTCCTAATCAGCACAGATCATTGCCTCATCAACACATCCATCTTGAAGGAAACAAATACTAAACCCTCGTAAACCTCTTAGATGGCACACATGAAAATGAGACACATGTGAGGTTGAATTCATCACTTTCCCACATGAAAGCATCTCATCTGGTACCAGTGATGGAAAACAACATGCTGTAATAGTAAAATACTGTATTTAACCAAAATTTAGAGTATTTTTGACTTTCATACTCCACGCATGTATTTGTCAGCTACTTTCGCTAAAAGTTTTATTTAAAGGTTCAGTGTGTAGGATTTAGAGGGATACATTGATAGAAATTGAAAATAATATAAGAATGTTTTCTTTAGTGTATAATCATCTGAAATTAAGAAAAGTAGAGTTTTCGTTGCTTTAAAATGAGCCATTTATATCTTCATAGAGATTAGTCCACATCTAAAGAGATCGCCATGTGACACTGCCATGTTTCTACGGTAGTCCAGAAAGGACAAATCAAACACTGCCTTTAAAGAGAGCCATTCTTGTTTTCACACAGACCACCAAAGTTAGAAGCCTCTCCACAACAAGAGTGACAGAAAAAAAGTGTTTTTATTGGTTCCAATCAACGGGTCCGTTTGTTTTGGAGAAGGGATTTCTGTGAATAATTTGGCTCCCAATAAAAACCTCCTGAAAGTCTGGATCATAAGTTATCAGAGAAAAGGGTGAGCACATATAAGCAGGTGCTTGGCTAGTGGCAAACAGCGTCAATGAAACACTGACTTATAATGTGAAACTGTTTCATTCTGTGTTTTCACTGGTTAAAATCACCTGGATTATTTGGAGAGAAAGAGACTGCTGCGGATAATTTGGCTCATAGTAAAAACCTCCTCAATGTCTGGCTCACAAATAAGTTAAGCACACATTTTCAGGTGCTGGGCAAGCAGGTCGTCTGTGATGTGCCAAACAGCGTCAGAGAAACACTGATTTATATCGTGAAACTGCTTTATTCACTGTTTGTTGATTTAAATCACCAGGTCCATTTGTTTCAGAGAGGAAGAAACCTCTGTGGATAATTCAGCTTGTGGTAAAAACCTCCTGAACCATCAACACTAAAGGAATTCTAACCAAGAGTTCATACGTGGCACATGGGAGAAGTTTTTGCTGGTGGCAAAATGCAATCCTTCCCGCTAGATGCCACTAAATCCTACACACTGCTCCTTTAAGTGAAGAATCTGCAGACTTCCTCGACAGCTGTCTCATAACAGCTGGAGTCTCATATCTTTTCCCCACGCTATCACTGGTGTGAAATAAAACTATCCTGAGCGGCAATTTCTTCGGTTTTGATGTTTGGGTGTGTAGTTTAAATCAAGTATTATCAAATTTAAAAACAACATTATTTGCAAATCATCCTAATGATACTTTTGCACTCAATAACACTGTGTTATCGCGTCTCCCTCAGATCCTGCAACATTCCCAAGTCCAGCTGAGAGCTGTCAGATTAGATACACACACTCCCACAGACACACACACAAATATACTGTACAGCTTGAGTTTGTGCATGCAGCTGTGTGTCCACATACCCACACCTACGCACACCGCTGCACTGACTAAACAGTCTTTTTAAAACTAAACTCCACTGGGTGAGTAAGCCGTCTGACGGGGACACAAACGAGTCATAACGAAGGTTTAAACCAAAAGGGACACTCAGCACTGTGGACCACTGTAGCTTCAGTCAGACAGTAAACTCAACAGCCACAATATTGAAACAAAGCTTTATAACATTGTTAACATATTTAAAAATAGATATTAACCCTTTGAAATCTGGAGCGACATCACCTTTCTTGTGCTGATATAAAAAGCCTTTCTGAAGTTTTTAAATCTTTGCATCCTGTAAAAATTGGTGGGATGGGAAAAAGACAATAATCAACTTTTCTTTTAAAAAAAATAAAACAATAATAATAATAATTTTCAGGTAAATGACTTGTACTTCTTGCGTTTTGTTTTTTTGTTACAAATTTTTGGGTAATTTCTTCTGTTGTTGCTCACTGCCTTCTTCCAGTGTTATGAAAGAGAAATTAGCCAATTTATTAAGGTTTCAATTATTTTTCTTTCCTTGCATTGGTTTGAATTTCCAACACTTTAGTCCTCTTACACGTTATCACTCTTTTTTTTAACTTATAATGAATAAAGGCACTTTTATACCAGGTGTATGGACAGCTAATAAAGATGCCAAATCTCTGTCCCTGCAGCTCCACTTGGCTGGAGGCTGTTTGTACAGTCTGTGCTGCTCTGCTCTGCTCTTCCACTGCAAATGTTTCCACCTCGTTCTCACACATCCACCTCAGACGAAGCAGCGTCTCTGGTGACCTTTATTCCACACAAATCAGCCACTCAGACCTTTTCAGTTCTGGTAGACATGGTTGGTTGACAGCTGCTCCGAATGGCAAAGAAGTCGGATTTTATAGTGTAACCGACTCTGATCGACATCTGCAAAGGAAGACTTTGACTTCTGGCAGCTGGCAACTCTTGCTAGTTTGTCATTTTGCTCTCCAAGTGTGTCACTGTCCCTTCTTGTACACCAAGAACACACACGTTTGAACTCCCTCACTCCCCATTTAAACCTTAAAGGATAAGGCTGGTGATATTCTATATTTTTATTATTGTCAAACAATGAAAAGACTAAAACCAGCAATGTGTCTCAATACTCTCTGACTCTCCAAATCCCTGTGTGTTCTGGTTCATTGTGTAAATGTAATTTTTTTTTAAAGTGGGTCACAAATATGTATTTTTGGAAGCACTGACGTTTTTGCCAAATGCTACTCAAGCACATCTGACCTGTCCATTTATTGAGGAATATTTTTATCTGTAGAATCGTGAGTATTTATGACAGCTTGAGGGTTTTACTTGGATTGACTCTTACAGTAACTATGTGCTCATTACAATGCAGAAGCACCTGCATCATTGCATACAGGTATGGCTCACTGATGTGTTAAATGTTTAAAAAAGGGCCTCTGGTACAGAAGAGTCCACCATATCAAGTTACACAAACATTGTTAGTAGGATCAGTTTATTGTTGGTTTTGGTCGTTTCGGGTGATTTGTTGACAATAAAAAAGCCTGAACCTGATTCCAACCTAAATCCTAAAACAACCATTTTAAGAGGTGAAACAGGGTAAAATTGCTTTTCTTTCCAAAAATGGATCTCAATACAAGAGTGTATGTACACAAACACAGTGGAAAGCTCTCAATCAGCTTCTATAGTCCCTTCTACTTTGAGGTCACTAACCGACATTGTGATCTGAGATTTTATCAGCCAGCAGAGTGATTTAACTGCCAAGTGCAATATAATAAAGCTTCTTTATATAAATATGAAACTCTCTCACAATACTCTCTCTTTTCACACACACATGTCCGACACTATAGGCCTCATATGTCAGGCTGCCTGAGGGTGACGGAGGATAGATGACTTGCCAAGAGGAACAGTAAAATGGGACAGTAAGCACAGTATGTGATTTTTTGTAGCTTATTTACACTGGTCCCATTATGATGGAAGAAAAGTGCTTTGTGTGAAAATTGGAATTATACCATCAGGCTATTCTTTAATGACCGATAAATTCTTAATGGGACATGAACCAGTCTGACCACAATGTTGTTGCAACAATAATTACACTTATTCCATGACAGACGTTGTCTCAACTATTACCCTGTGGTTGGGGTTCAAGGTTTTCTGCTCGATATTTTAAAAATCACGAGCTGGACATACATTTTACTCAGCAGAGTTTGCATCAAATTGAAGTTACTTAAAGGTTAGATTATGAACAGATTCTTGTGAGGCAATGATATATGATCCAAAAAGTCCAGATCCATGTATTTAACTTTGCTCTCAGAGTGAAAACACAGCACAGCATTTTACATTATCACAAAGAGGAATTTTATTGCTCTGGAAAGTTAGCATAGTTGTTTCATGTTTCCTCACACTGGTCATGGTGTAAATAGTAGTAACACTTTGGTCCAATAAAAAGGGTGATTAATGTTTACCTGTGTGTTTTATTGACCTGAACCTGGAAATTGCGCTGTCATGTTGTTGCATAAATGGGTGGGCTGCATTTCTACACACAGTGCATCTGGACACAGCCTAAAGCTGCAGACACTCCCAACCGACTGAAAAAAACAAAGCAGCGTTAAGGGCAGACTGTTGCATCGCCTCACATCGCTTGTGTCAGCCAAAACGTTGCACTTGCAACATTGCACTTGCACATACGTTTTGTGACTGCGTGTAAGGAAATAACTCTCCATGCCAACAGGTGGGACAAATGTGTGTTTGTCATTAAAAAGGGGAAACCCAGAGACCAACAGGTTTTTTAAAAAAATTTGGGATGATAAAATGAGACGGAGATGTACAATGTGAAGAGCCTTTTGTCAGTGCCCTCTTGACATTTCAAATTACAAATCAGAAAGCAATTACTTATTTTTAACAAAAAAAGTGGTTATTTAACTTTCTGTCTCATTTAGATGTGCTGTGTTTGCAGTCATGACAGTCAAGGTAAGTCTGCTGTTAGTCATGAATGTGGTGCCAAGCAATTTGGAAGCGAAGTCTTCTGTACTCATGAATACCGGGCTTCAGAAAACTGAAACTGTGTGCACTGTTAGGGAAATATCTAGTTATTTTTAATTTCAAGGTTAAAACAAAGTCCGGCATGGTGCTACAGTGGTTAGCACTGTCGCCTCACAGAAGAGAGTTTTGGGTTTTGCATGTGGAGCTTGGATTTTTTTCTGTTGTGGATTTTCTCCAGGTTCTCCAGCTTCCATCCACAGTCCAAAAACATGCAGGTGTAATTTGTTGTCTGTCTCTACATTGTTGTCTGTCTCTGTGCATCAGCCCTGTGATTATCTGGCAACCTGCCCCGCCTCTTGCCATGTGTCAGCTGGGATGGGCTTCAACCTTCCCATGACTCAGAAAAGGATAAGCGGTTATAGATAATGGAGGGAGGGATGGATGGTTAAAACAATGAGATTGCTAAAAGGAGACAAAATGCAAACAATGGTTCTGGCCACACACATTCCTTCATCAACATGTCACACATTGTACATCTAAGCATCTACCCAACAAATAAGACTTCATATTATTCACTTATCAACTGCAAAAGGTCTCTTGTCAGGAAATTTTAAACATTTTAACAAACGACCAACGCTATCATTTTGCCAGTGACGTCATTCTGGGAGCCAACGAAGTCAGAGAGAATGCAGACATTGAATGAAATACATATAAGCAGAACTAATGATTTATACATACGCGCGCACACACACGCACGCACGCACGCACGCACACACACACACACACACACACACACACACACACACACACACAGAAGCGCAGCTGGAACTCGACATGGTACTAGCACAGTGTTTGCTACCAGACATTTTTTTAGGCTGCCAGAAACTAATTTTGGCCACCACACGGTGCCAGTTGGCCTAATAATAGTGTGCATCAGGAGTCAGTTTGTGCGATGAGGTAACGAGATGAATGTAAGCTATCCAGCTCAGAACTGCAGTCTGTGTTGCAGTACAAATTAATGGGAGGAAAGCTTGCACACCACAGGAGAGGTACAGTAGATCACTATCTTTCTGGGGAAAAAAATAACTCACTGCCAAGTCAGACGGTCTGTCAGCGCTACAGCTTGTCGCTTGTGTTTTACAGTCGTCATGTAGTTGACCTCTTAATCTTTGCCATAGATCAACAGGGTAAACTCTGGCTGCTTAACAGAAGCTACAAATAAACATGATAATAAGAGATACTGATATTTTATGTCATAAGATAAACTGTAGATGAAAAAGTCTGACAGTGTAATCCAAGAAGTTATTGTGGTGTCAGAAGCAATCAATAAAGAAATTTTCCCAGCTGTGCGCCAAGCTACGATAAAACAGGCACAGATCAGCAGAATTTGACATGAGTACTTTACAGGTGCGATATTTTGCATCTCAGCAGTATGTAAATCATATCAGCCTCTTACCACTTTTCTCCTCCAGCAGCCACGTGTTGCTGAACAGTGTATCCAAACTGCGCTTGTTTAGGGCCTTTGATGATCCTGAAGTTCTTTGTGTCGATGTTAAAGCAGTCAGAGAGACCTTGAAAAGGAAAAGAACATTTTTATGATCATAGGCTAAAGAAGATCCCATAAATGTCCTGAAGTACCAAGTGCATCATAGATATACAACCTAATTGCAACACAAGTGCAAGCATTATGTCATGCAGTGTTCCTCGTGTTAATGGTAAAATAACAAGGTGCTCATTTTTCTATACCCCCTATAGAAAAACCTGTCCCTACATATTAAAACAAAGCCAAACAAAGGCTTGAAAACAAACAAACAAACAAAAAAGGATTTTTGGGGAGGACTGATGGTTTACCTCTCAGGAGGTAATCTGAACCATAGGAGTGTAGTTGCAAGGGGAATGAGTAGGTTTATAATGTAATTTGTTGTAAGATGTGTAAGTTGCTATGTACTGTATGTTGTTTCCACTGAGGACCGCTTTAGAAATATGTGTTTTTTGACTGCTATCCTCTGGGATTTTTTTGTCATAATGTCCCTTCTATAAACTGTGCTTTTAAATTCCCTTATTTTTGTGATCAAATTTAGTTTTGTGCAGAATATAATAACAATCTCATGCACATGTGCCCATTTATTCCCCTCCACACCCCAGCTGGCTTAGAATGACCTGTGAAGTCTTAATGTTATAACTTAAAATAAATAAATAAAAATAAAAAATAAAAAAAACAGACAGAATATTGCTTTTAAATTCTTCATAAAAATCAAATCAAGTAGGCTTGGGCGGTGTTTAGAATTGCAGTAGGTATGATTCTGAATACCACCAAAAATATAGACGTTCATCTTTCTATTAATTAAACTGACACAGAGATGCTGTATTGAGGGGATGCAGTGCATGCACCATAAGAAGTCAATCTCTACTGGTGGATCAGTAAGCTAAGAAAGGTTTTGACTGTGAGTAATGGGGGACACTGCAGGACCAAAAGGAAGAGACAGAGAGGGAAATATAGAGGTAGATAGAGCGTATTTTTACAACTAACTCAGTGATTTAAGGGTGTATTTTGACCAAACTAGGAGAGGCTAGCCAAGATGGTTTTGGTAGGTTTTAGTTTTTTTCTGTCAAGTTTGAATGAAGTGTGAGAAACTTGAACTTATAAGGTGTATGGTTGTATTTTCCTGTTTAACAAGTAAAGTGCGTGTAATAATATTTCCTTTCCTTTCCTTTCTTGACATTTGAGCTAAATTGTGGTGAGGTAGAGCACTACAATGACCTCTATTGTCAGCAGTTCAACATTTCGTTTTTTTTTTCCTTACACTAACACCATAACAAACCATATACCCTGGAGAAATGGCAAAAAGGAATGAAAGAATAGATACCGCCCATGCCTAGTATGTAGTTCTTTACCATTACCATAACCTATACAAAACATGTAGGTTTCAGTGCCACGTTGTAATATCTCAGCAGTTTTATGAACGTCTGTACCAAAAAAAACTTTCACATCAACATTTATCAGAGCAGACAGTGTCTGGCTAAAGTGCAACAAACAACTGCCAACTCATTCTTACTCATCATTAAAATAATCCCTTTCCTGTCTCGTGTCTGTTTGTCTCCCTGTGCTGCTCTAAACACAGACTTCTCTCATAAAGACAACAAATACTAATTGTATAAGCATTGCAGAGAAACTGAGCTGTCACATTTGATTGACATTCATCCATCAAACATACTGACAGGAGTTTTGGTTATGCAGCATCGTATGACCTTTACCAGTGTTATGTAAAAAAGTTTGCCTGAGGTGTGCTACTTCACATGTGTAGGTTTCAAAAACAGGTGCTCTTTGGACTCAAGGACAATATTGACCAAAAAAGGTGGTAAAGGAGGTTAGACTTGTTATTTCTTTTGTCAATAAGTCAAAACCAAAAAATTCCAGGGCACACTGTGCTACAAAAGTTGAAAAGCCTTTAATAAATGGGTTTGACCACTATGCGTTTCAACTTACAGTCATCAGGGCATGTAACAACAAGAGGCAGCTCACAGATATACCAAGGCTGATGCCAGGTGCCAGGCAATCAGAGAAACACTAGATAATTGTTACCAATGTTTTACTCCCAAAAGAGCTCTTTGAAAGACACACATTGAGCATTTAATAGGTCTAAATCTGGTGTAAGAAAGATGCTAAATTGTTGATTTGGTGAAGGAGCTGAGAAGACCCTCAAAGTGTTCTAAATGAAAATAACAAAACACATGCAACACATCAGCACCTAATCTCTTGCAACTGCAAGACACAGCAGGGAGTTTTGTTTCGATATTGCAGTTAATGTTTAGTGAAGTGTAACCCAACAGGTAGCAAGAGGGTAAAAAGTAAAAGCTGCTGTGGGACATGATCAAAGCCAATCCGTTTTCCCAAATGTGTACTTAAACTTCTCTCACATCTCTTGACAGCTTACCAGGTGACAGAAAAAAAGTAGCGAATGCCTGTTTCTCATTAAAATACCAATCAGAGAAGGTAAGCTTTTCAGATTTTGCATGTCACCAAGTTACCCATTATGGCTTATTAATGGCGATAGCATTATTTGGCTTTTAAATTTCCACCAAAAGAGTATGTAAGGACATGAAGGTGATGAGATTTTCTTTTTGGCATAGGAGAAGGGGAAAAAACGTAAGCGTCTGCCACTTCGACTTCCTCTCAATCCATCTCTCTCTGTTTGTCTGTCTTCTACTAAATCCCCTGCTGATCTATGTTACACCAGTTGCCAGATTTATTGTAAATGTGTGTTGATTGGTGTTGCTCCACTGATGTTTTAACTCAATGTTGACCTTTACACTAGAGCTTATTGAAATTCTAAATCCCCAAATATACCAAGTTAGATTGGGAACTATTACATTTCAGAGCAAAGAAAACACAAATACATGAGGAAAATAGTAAAGGAAAGTTACAGGCCAGTTGCTAGAAGAAAATGTTGGCATTGTATGTTTCTGCAAACCACGTAGTACATGTACATTAGTACATGTCATATTTATCATATACACGTTTTTACAGTGCTGGAGAATACGAGCTGACTTTGACATTTGGGAAATGAAGGGGATAGTGGATGACGTGTCACCTACACTAAATGCCTGCCAAGCAGCAGACCACAAACAAACAACAAAACCAGTTGTGATTTACTGAGTCATTGCTGTGTTTCCAGTGGCTTTTAAGGCTCCAAATGTTGGTGTTTTGTAGCAACCAATCTGTTTTTCCAGCGGCTTCTCAGACTCCAAACAAGGCTGTTTTGTAGCGACCTGAGAGTTTTTTTTTTTCCAAATAGCTTTTCAGGTTCCAAATGAAGGTGTTTTGTATCTACGCGTTGTTTGCATGTTTTTTCAGCAGCTTTTTAGGCTCCAAAAGAAAGAGTTTTGTAGCGATCTGTCTGCATTTTTCCAGCAAGGATAATAACATGAAAAGCCGACATTGCTGCTATTCCTACCAAGAATGAATCCCTAAAAAAGGGTAGTTAAGCCAAAACATAATTCCTAGCCATGACCAAGTGTTTTTTGTGCCTAAACCTATTCTTTATGTAAACCATAATTTAAATGTAAAGTTTCAACATATCCACTATAACATGCAAATGTAATGCATCTGTGGTTTGCAGAAACATACAATGCCAACACATTTTCTGGTCATTGGGTTGAAAGTTAAACTGACTTTATGCTTAATAAGACACAGAAGTTTGTTTTGTAGGAGATGTGCATGATTGTTAAAAAATAAAGTGCTTTCTCACAGTCTGAGCTGAGCAGCTGAGCTGAAAGCACAAAAGCCTCTGCTTTTAACCACCACTAACTCCCCCACTTCTTGCATCTCTGTGGCTCTTGTCCACACACTGTTAGGCTCATTCAATCCCTCGGCCTCACGCTAAACGACCCCTCTCCCCATCTGTGAGGTTCTGGGGTCACGTCAAGTTAAGTGAGCCCTTTTTTCCCTGCAAGGGGAAATTCAGTTAAAAGTAAACAACAGGGTGAAAGAATGCTCAACAAAGTTGAAAAACATGTAGAATTCAAATTAACCCGCAACAGGTGACAGCAGAGGTCACATTCAAGACAACTGTACCCAGGACTCTCTTATAATGATATCAGTCACAGGTGAAACTTTATAATTTACCTTTGGTAGTTATTTATTTAACTCTACATACCTAATGAGCAAAAGAATATGATTGTACTAATAAGAATATTACATAAAATACCTATTTAGAAAGAGAACTGTGCTATTACTTGCTGTTATGCAGAGAAAACAGTCTCTTAATACTCTCTTAATGTGACTACTGTTGACCCAATATTGTTGCCATGTTATCCAATAACCCTATTAATTGTGAGTTTAGCATCTGTTTCCACTTTTATCCCAATGATACTCATCTTCATCGCCAAGATAAATGGAGAAGCCCAAGTTACCCGCATTACATAACTGTCTAGTTGATGTCAAGGACTGTGTGTCCCAAAATCTTCAGGACGTAACAATGTGTACCAGTCTGCCATTAAGAAAACTACAGCTGAGTCTTTGAAACACACCTCCCAGGAGCTGTTTGCTTTTCTTGGCTTTCCATGCAACACAAAGACTATTAACAATTCAGTGTCAGTGTGTTGGTTTGGGGCTGTGTCAAATACAAAACATTGTTGTGTAGCAGTTTGTGGTTTGATTCCAGAGCCAACACGGAGCAAGAGTTTGCTTTTGAGGCCTCTTGAGGTGCCAGTTTACTTCATCAGAAATGGTTGTCAGATGGGTCAATAGCTGCGGAATCACGTCCTCCTACCCCTCTTTCACGTCGAATTTGAGTGGGGCTGTGTCCGACCGTTTTTGTAACTTCCAAAAACCAATCCAATATAACTTCATATCCGCTTTCTGCAGCAATTGGCCAGCTGAACAAAGTAAAAACTATTTCTATAACTCTTTATATTAAAAGCTAAGGAAAAAATAACATCAATGTCTTTCAGGACTGTTTCCAAAAGTGCAATGTCATCTCTGTATTTAAACGATTGTTGTGTCTTCCTCCTCTCTGTTACTGCCTTCCAGTGTGGCCTTTTGGAACAGCTATGAAAACTTTTGGCGTCTGACATAGTTGGACAACACCTCGTACGGACTAGTTTTTTTCCGGTATAAAAAGAACTACTCCGTGCCTGTGTGTATTTGTTCAACTCAACCTCTGACTAATTTCAGAGCTCAAGAGAAGCTCCGATTCTGTCTGTCTCTTCCCTCCAGTCTCTCCTTTTCCTTCTCAAATCTGCTCATTTATAAAGTAGATCCATAAAGCCCTGGCATAAACAAAACATTTTCAATCAAGTCGAAACATTTTCAACTCTTGCACAGACCTTTGCATCAATTTGCACTGGCTCAGGTAGAGTCACATCTAATCCTGTCATACATTTCTGTGCTACCTCAAAAATTCACTTTCTGTCTGAACAGTTTATAACAGTATACAAATAACTTTTGATGGAGCTTTATTATGATTAATCAGATCTGTTTTTTGTGCAAACTGAGGGATCATTATCACTAAAAAAGCATTTTACCAGAGTTCCCACCACCGAAGGCAGGTGGAATTTAGGACCGACTCTTTTTTAATGCAATTCAGAATTAAATATAAGACTAATTTCACAGTAGCCAAAACTGAAGGGAAGAACAAACAGGAACCAAGATCACCTATTTAAGGTTAGCAAGATATAGATAAGATATTGTTTGCAATATAAAACATGATTTTTTGGTGATTTTAATGCAAGAGCATTTGGTTTATTATCTTTTTTAAGGTTACAAATTGTTTGAGCTTTTAAAGTGCAATGTCAAAAAAATAAAAGTCATAGAAACCTACTTCCCATGACTAAGCATTTTTAAGACTTTTGAAAGATGGGTAAAGGACATTATTTTAAAATTAATGGATTCAATGCCTTTAAAGACTGGTCACACTGTAATGAAGATGCTCCTCTCCTGCACTTAAGATTAGAAATCAAGCTTCTGGTGCTCAACCTCCAGCTGAGGGACAATTGTTGTTATGACTTCAGAACAAGTAATCCAATTTGAAAATACTCTCTTCACATATTAGCTAAAATTGTTTAATTAGAGCTTGTACATACGTAAATTTAAAACTATATTTTTCTGTTTTTTATTTTCTTTTTTATTGTCCCTTTATATTTAATGTTTAATTTCCTGTACATTGAGAGCAAAGCTAACTGTCAAATTCCTTGTTTGTTGAAGCATACTTGGCCAATAAAGCTTACTCTTCTTCTGTTTGGGTTGATAATGTTTTACTGAATTTTATTGCAATTTCTATGTTTTATAAACATGACATTACCTTCACATCAAGATGGAATGTGTTAGAGTTATAAAATACACTACTAGTGATACCATAGACTGCATAAAAAGGGACGTATCTATTGTGTTGTCACCCATTTGTTTGTCGACTTCCGTTTGGAAGCTCAAAGTTCAACATTTTGACCATCGTCATTGTCTTTTTTGGGGGCTGTGAAGGCGCGAGGAGTGGATCTGATTCATAGACTGTGGTTGGCAACTCACAGACAGCTTGTCATTCAAACGCTTTTAATTATGCATAACTTAAAGCCTTAATAAAATGTAAATAGGTGAGTTATATAAGAATCCACCCCTATATAGCAGTCATGAATGGTGAAATAAATTATAGACACCAAATAAGAGGAACCATAAGAGGAACTGCAGTTTTTGGCACTTCAACATTGGCCTCATTTTTCAGCCCTGGAGGTCTCAGCTTGAGTGACATAGACTACAGCTGCACCTCAACTTAGCTTTTTGTTTGTAACATCAGACAAGAATTATTTGTTTGGGTGAACAGTTGTTTGCACTTTGAAATGCAGAGGAGAGGTTACATATTGAGCAGCTGTGATCTTTGAAGAAAAATGGATGGTGCCTTAACAAAAACTTGAGGTTGTCCAAATTCCCTAGAAAGTGAATATTTAGATGTGTGAATAGGTTATCTAAACAAATAGAAGAGCAAACATCTACTCCCACGGTTCCTCAGCAAGTATCAGTAAACCCGGGGTCGAGACGGAGAGTTTTGGTGGACTGCAGACAGGGAGTGTCAAACCCATAACGACTATTTTACCACAGGACATTATGTGAGTGGAGTGACAGCCAGAGTGAATGAGTCTTTCATTTCTCAAGTCTGTCAAGTGACCAGGAGTTTATCACACCTTGATTGGCACAACTATAGACCATTTGTTCTGTTTCATGAAAAACCCCATTAAAATAAATGGCAATCTCTGCCATGGCGGCTCTTCATGTAAATATTGACACATTCTCCACGTTGCTCATTTCCTGCTGTATGAATGGTTCACATGTTCAGCTGGGGTTTGATCCGGCCCCCCAAACATCCTCCTGAAGTTTCTGTTTATCTGGAAACATAAAAGCGGTGACTGAAAATAGATTGCTGGGAACAGATAGGTGCATGAAAAATAAACAGAAATCAGTGGGTAACTCTCGACAGTGTGTGGTGCATAAATCATTTTACAAACAAAGGGCAGCGGGCTGTGCCATTCTGAAGTTATTATTGTTTAGCTGGAGCACATAGATTTTAACAGTTCTGGTCAATGATTTAATATTAGGGTGACTTATGACTATAGCATTTAAAATACATAGACTTTTTAAGACTTTAAAATGCCACTGGGAATAAAGTTTTAAGTCCAATTTTACAAAAAATAAAAAAAGAACTTACTTAGAGATAGGGACAATTTAGCCCAAAAGAAACAGAATTGGGAAATATCTGGTGTTTGTAAGCATGTTTTCTTGATGATTTTACATTTCTCACTCTATATGTGGTATTCCACTGCCTAGATTCCCATCCTGCCAAGCCAGTTTTCTCAAAATGTTCATTTCCCAATGTTGTCCAGGATGCAGTGACAGCTGCCAGTGAATCCTATGCTCTGAGCATTGCGACCAAAGACAAAATATAAGTGTTGTTGGTTCTGCTATACTAATCTGTGTGATTAATGTGTGAGGCATTCGGTCAATTGTTTAAAAAAAAAGGATGTTACCAGTTATTTTGAGATTTTAGAATGCAATGTCAGAAAAAAAAGATTCATAACTCCTAATTTCTTTTTTCCTGTCCCTGTTATATATATATATACATATGGCAGCTGATATGGCAGCTGATCATGTCCTCTCCAAAGGTGGAGGAACTCCACTGTTTTCCCAATTTGACATTTACGGCAGCTGTTCTTCTTTTAGTTAGTCACTAATTGCTAATAACTGGTTTTGAAATCTCCCGCTGTGTGGCTGCCAACATAATACGTAATCAATACGTCACACCTGTACTGTCCACGGTCATGTTTTCTGGCTTTACATTTTACACAGACCTCGTTTTGCGCTATTACTACCACTGGTCTCAGCTCAGAGGAGAGACAACTTTGTCCCCCCTTTCCATGACCGTATGTAGAACAGCAAGTCGGCATAATGGTGTGATATTCCCGCCTTAAACAGGCAGTGTGAAAGCAGCTTATGTCTAAAAATTTTTAAGACTACTGAAAGCTACGACAGGGTAAAGTATCAGGGTGAAGGCATGAGAATGGAGGTTACCCAATTTCCATTCCAATCTACTAATGTGGCAGAGCAATTTAATATTCCCAGTAATATCAGCAGCTTCTAACGCGAGGTCGGAGTCTCGCTGGGTTTCCTGTGTACAGGCTTCCATGCCCAGATAAATAAACCTCAGGCCGGTGGCTGCCGGTGCGACCCAAACTAGTCCGCTGCTGCCTTTGGCCTGACACCAAGCTGCAGGAGCTCCACCACAGACCCACTGACATAGAGCAGCCGTGCCGGTTGCACTGCGCAAACTTCTGGCTTGGACACATCGTCATATCAGTCAGGCATGATGCAGCTCTTTTATTAGCTGAGGCAGTGTCATATGGTTTAGGTTTGATGTGCATGTGAGTATAAGACACGTTACGACTGCATCTGACTGGTGTTTTAACAAATATGAGAACAGAGTGCACATAAACTAAATCTCAAAAGCATCAGAATGTACCGTTTTTCCATTGAATCCATCCTGGGTTTCCATTACAATGGTTTTCTCTGGAAAGATACTTCCCAGTTGACAATATACTCCCAAAGAATTTGGCACTTTAGATCACATTTACCCAACGCCAACGTAAATACTCTGGGAAGGCACAGGGTATCTAAAACCAGATGTTCCCCGCAGCAACAGCCAACTGGGCACTGATTAACAAGCTGTAAACCCTCTGAGCCAACAGAAAGCCCTCCGGGGATTCAGACCAAGTCTCCCGGGCAGAACAATACAAGACGTGTAGGACCAGCTACCACACACATCTGCATGACAGTGTCCAGATGTTTGTGTAGCGTTAGTCAGCAGTAAGTTTGTTTGGTGGAGTATTAATTGCTTTTGGCCAGTGTAACATTTACTAACTGTGACAATAAAACCTCAGCAGCCTATAAATAGAAATGCTGTAAAACAAAGCTACTCTTGATTAATGAGCAGGTATTTTTCAAAACAGTTTGACAGTAATTCAACCAATTAATCACTTGAATAGTTCAATTTGATGAGACATTTTAACACAAATTACCTCTGGGATATTGGTTGCTACTGATTTATTTAGTCCCTGTGAAAGCCAAAGAATAGGGCACAGTTTTGAAAACAGGATCTGGACACAGAGAGACCCAAAAAACAGTCGGCACAGCTTGATGTAATGTAGGAATCCTGATCAAATTATACCACCAAACTGTAATCATCTGACTCTTGTGTGAAACATAACCTCCTGCAAATTTATTGGCACAGTAAATACCTGGGGTTGCTGAATGGTCCCCTGAGAGTTTTCAAACTTTGAAAATTGGTTCTTGCAAATGGAAAAATTTCATATATTTGATTTTTATACGATGGCCATGGGATTCACTCTTTTTATAAGAAATGTTACCATTAAAATAATGCAACATTACAATTTACACAAAGCTTGGGTTGACTGTTTATCATAAGTTTAACTTTTTCTATATAAATTGTTATGGAATTGGTTATGAAAACCAGGCAAAAACCTAATCAAACTCCAATGACTTATGAGCTGTTTTAGCCAGTGATTTGTTTTGTGCAAATTTACACTTTAGTTCAGTATCACCACTCTCATCAACCACCTTCTTAGCAGCAGCAGCAGCAGCAGCAGCAGCAGCAGCAGCAGCAGCAGCAGCAGCAGCAGCAGCAGCAGCAGCAGTCTTCTTTAGACTGTTCTCCCAAGATAAACAACAGCATCAGCTCTTTCATCAAATGCTCCAAATTTACATCAATTTATGCTCAAGTGGCAAAGCCCTCTATCGGTCATAGCAATTATCAGTCTTGTCAATGGCAAAGAAGGAAGCTGGGTAACATTTAGGGCTGTATCCAACTCAGAATTATGTCAGTATAATCAGATTTGGCTGCTCAATTTAGATATTTGACTATTTGTTCCTTTTTTGTCCCATGAGAATTGGAATGGCTTTAGTGAGACTTTTAGCGTGACAGCAATGTTCATGTCATAGAGTTAACAGGGGAACTACGACTACTACTACTAATGACGGATTAGTAATGTGCAACAACATCTTTTTTTTTAACAACACTAGATATCAAACAAAAGCCAGAGACTGCATCATATTATCTTGCTGTGAGCTGTAAATTCATCACTTCAGACGAGCAATCACTCTGTCTCTGGGGACCAAGAAGTACACTTCACTCTGATAAAAAGTAAATAAATAAAAAAATCTCAGTCAACATCATCCTGTCGATGGGGGCGACAGAGATCTGAAAACACTTGTTTGCTATAATGCTCTTGTGATTGCAATTCACCGAGTAGGAGAAGAAAAGCTATCAAATCTTGTGATTATACTTTCCGTTAAGTGCAAAACAGTTAAATGTGAGACAACCCTACCCTATCAAAATGTGCGCACTATACAAGTATACAGTGTCAGACATGTAAGTGCACTAACAGAAGTATCCAAGACAGAGTCACTACTTCAAACGGAATACTAACTTTAACTTCACATCAGCCACCTGTATATGGTGATATAAGGACTGAGAGTCATTTGGCTTACAAAATAGTTACAAAAATAAAAGGCAAATATCTATACTATGGAGCAACAGGCTATAAAAAGCTTCATGCTATGGTACCAGATAACTCAGTGGTGAAAGAGAGTTAAGCATAGATTGCACTGACTGGAAAAAAAATAGCCTATTATAAGTTGATGATGCAAACACAGCTTCCCAAAATTTCCTTTGGGAAGTGGCCATGAGGTAATTGCTACCATTCACTTTTAGACTTACCCATTAATAAAATAATGGACTTTGCCTCTATTTCATTTATTATCAGGACACATCATGGAGTGTCAGTGTTTACCTAAACCAGAATCTGGCAGACTGTAAATTTCTTTGGAATATTTATTTTGTATTTTGAAGGAACTCCAGTAATAGCATTTTTTATGAGTATGTTAAGTAATTAATTCGCAATTTTGGCACTTAAATTGTGCACTTCACCTTCTACTATACATCAATATGAAAGTCATGGTGGGAACTTTCACGACAGCTTGATCTTTCCTGCATGGAGTGGCCACAGTGAACATTAATTAAAAGAAGATAATAAATTTGAGCTGAAATATTCAGTTGGAATTGTGCCGTCTGAGGACAAATCTGCTGAAGGTATTAGAAAAAAAAGGAAACAAAGGAAACAAATGGATATTTAGTTGTGATATAGACATGTTTCTCCAGGGTTCAAACACATTTTTATGGAAAAAAAATTCAAAACTTTTCCAATGACTTTTCAAGGATGTATAATATTAGCCAAAACATCACACATCGATGCATGTTACAACAACGTTACCTCAACAGCTACTGCAAATTAATTTTCTATACATTACAAGAAAGGTTGCCAATGGAAGATAAGTGTAACAATGTCATTACACACAACACATGACTTTTTCAAAACTTTCAATGATTTTTTCCCAGGCCTGGAAAATGTTACTGTGGAACTTCATGACTTTTTCATGTTTTCCATTACTGTGGAAACCGTCTCTATTTCAAATAGTAGTTTCTTGGGGCAATTCGCACCCGCTGTTTAAGCATGTAATCTACATCTATATTAGATGCTGAAACTTTAAGTTATCTGTATAGGATCATTGGTCCAAAACTCCCCAGATTCCACAAACAGCAGACTAAAACACAGCCTTCTTCTCATGTGCTTGCCAAAACATCTCCCACCACAGCCAGCATCGAGTCTTTCTCCGCAGACTCCTGCTACAAGGTCAGAGTCTCCCTCACTGTGGCATCAGTCCAAAGCTTGTTTCCAACAAATTCCAAAATCAAACCAAATATTTACAGAAGAGATTTCCTCTCTTGCACTTTTTAGTTTTGTGCTAGTTACCAAATGTCTAAATCGAAGATCAATTCATTTCTTCTTCTTGAAGAATTTCAGTCTTGTAGACCTCAGTTTATAAACCTCAGGATGATGCAAAATCTCAGAAAACGAGTGAATAATGCTTAATTGTTGAGGAAAACTGTCCATGTAAAGCCATGGAGACAACATGCACAGTATTTAATGGAAACATTGGCCAACCCAGTGTGTTTAAACAATGTGGTTACAGTCCAAAGTATGTTGAGCCCAAAAGCATATAGAGATGTCTGCTGTGGTGCTGCATCAGTTGCTCAAGTTTCTACAGCATATTTAAAGGACGCAGGAGGTTTGATGAGCTTAACTTGTATTTGAGGTAATTGTATATTCATTTATGTGACTTAGATGAAATGTTTGTCTTGGAAAAAACAAATATATATATTCTTCTGGTGCCCTTTAATCATTCTGCCTCTCTTTCTCTCCCCGTCTTGATGTGTTACTGGTATAGCGATTTCACTGGTAATTGACCACAGTTCTGGCTGAGCACCAACAACTCTCCAGTCGCTGGAAACTTGACTGTGAAAAGATAGCATCAACTTTCATCTGAGGCACGCAGCACCTCTGCAGACCAGAGTGGGACAACATATCCTTCAATGAAGCCACTGAGCTCTGCGCCTCCTGTCGCTTACCATGATAGTGGGTCAAGATGTTAGGTTATGATGTCATCCACACAAGCAGCCATTCATTCACTCAAGATATTCACATGTGGCTGTCCCTTTAAAAAAAACTTAAAAAGTAACAGTCTCAAAGTTTCCAGTTGCTGTTGGAACGGGTCAAAGTATAACTAACAATTATAGAGCCATTATTATACTGCAGACCTACATGAAGAAAGAAAGAACTTATTTATACAACAGCAACCATGTGAGGATACACACTCACTGAGACAATAACACAGGTACATAAACACCTTTCACTCACCTAACTGCTGGCTGCAGATCCAGAGCAGGAGGTAGCAGTAGTACTCCATATGTTTGCCGGTGCAAGCGTGCATGTGTTTGTGTGTGTGTGTGTGAGAGAGCGTGAGTGTGTGGGTGTGCGTGTAAGTGATGACTGCTGTGAGTGTGTATGTGGTGGGCCGAGGCAAAGAGACCCAGTGGCGGGCACAGTTAAAGATCCCACTCTGATTGACTAAGTTAAAGCGCTGCCTATATCTTGGGGAAGTAGGAGGGGACTGTAGGAGGAGAAGAAGAAGGAGGAGGTCCACTCAGACACAGCTGGCAGTTAAACTCCGTCTCTCACACACTCATGCAGCTCAGTTTGTCTGGGTGAATACTCTGAGATGACTTGTCTTTAGACAAAGTTTCATTTTTGGAGGGGACACTTTGGTAGTGTTTTTTTTTACTCAATTATTGTACTTAAATATAATTTTTACATACTTCTACTTTACTTCAGTATTTGTATTTTATGTAACTTTGTACTTTTACCCAGCTTTATTTCAAAGAAAAATAAATTACACTTTTGACTCCAATACATTTCAAATAAGCAGCAACCTCTTGGTGCTGAAAAAAGAAGCTAGCATGTAAGTGGCACAACTTCAACGAATTTCCCAATATGTAACCTCTCCTCTGCATTTTTAAGTGCAAACAACTGCTCACCCAAACAAATAGTTTTTGTCTGCTGTGTAACAAACAAAAAGCTGAGTTGAGGTGCAGCTGTACTGTATCACTCAAGCTGCCAAAAACCACAGTTCTTCTAATGGCCACTTGAGGCTGGCTCTGAAACAGAGTCAGTCCTCATAGAGTCGCGATAAAATTACCAAATTCAGAGCAAAAATAAACATATTTACAAAAAGAGGTTTTGTCGTTTCAGTTTTGACAACTGTGCAGGGGTGAATTTTTATATAACCCACCCCTTTACATTTTTTAAGGCTTAAATGTCCATATAAATAAAGTGGACCACTTTGGAAAAAGGCAGGTCTGCAAGGCATCAAAACAGTCTAGAAGTCAGATACACCCCTCAATTTTCCACAGCTCCAACCTCTCGACCAAATATGGCCACTTCTGACTCCAAAAAAACGTGATGGCAACGGCCAAAGTGCCAAACACGAGGCTTCAAAAGAGGAGTCTCCTAGACAAACCTGTCTCCTAGAAATTAAGTTTGTATATTTTTAATATGTATTTATAATTAGGCTACATTGTGGTGACACAGTAACTGTTGGATTATGTTCAGAGACAAAATTTCTTCGATTTAATGAAACACTTAATTAATGTACCGCGCTGGATTTGCAGCGCTGTAACACCAGAACCATGGGTTCATGTCCAAACTCCATCTGTGGTTTAGGTAACAAATGCATTTTGGCTAAGGTTGGGGAAAAACATGACTTTGGTTAAATGTTGGCAAAAAAGGTTACAATAATATGTAATGTTGTAGTTGCTACCAGTGGATGGTGTATTGCAGGACTCCTCAGTTGAAAACAAACAAATAAAATGTTGTCTGTCAACATTTTCTTGATATGTTGGAAAGTGCAGTTCGCTTAGTATTATGTTCGCTTAAAAAACGTATTTGCTCTTTCAAATTAGTTGAATATAAATATAATTTCTAGGAGATAGGGCTGTTTATCAAACAATATGAAATACTTTTTACATAGAAAACAAATCATACACTTGCAGGACATACTTCAGTATGTAGTAATCTTTCTAGTGATAAACTATATTACTAGATAAAAAATAAAGTGGTTGTGGCTCAGGTGGTAAAGTGGGTCGTCCTCTAATCAGAAGGTTGGCGGTCTGATCCCTTTGGCAGGACAATGAACCCCAAATTGCAACAGACGGCTGTTCCATCGCTGTGTGAATGTGTATGGATGGTAGCCTGGACCACCAGAGTATGAATGAGTGTGTGAATGGATGAACGTGACTCGTAGTGTGAAAGTGCTTCGAGTGGTGGAATGACAACAAAAGCGCTACACAAGTACAGATCCATCCATTTACCAAAAAGTGTCTAAAATTGGCTCCACGTTGACAAACTACAACACTAAAATGCTCTTAGATGTGTGATGAAAACATAATAATATAATATTCTATAATAAAAAAACTGTAGAAAGAATAATACTGCATAATTATAAGCATCCATACTTTTGATACTTTCAGAAAATACTTCTTTACTTTTACTTCAGTAGTAATTTGAATTAATGTCTTTTACTTTGAGCATTTTAAGACTATGGCATTTTTAATTGCCATAGACTATGGCATTTTTAATTTTATTGAAATAAAGGATCTGAGTACTTCTTCCGTCACTGGATATTTGTGATGACCTGCATTTAAGAGGATGAAGTTTTGAGCTCTTCAGGTGTTAAAAGAGATTAAAAAAAGTCTGATATTTACTACTACTCAGAAGACTGAAATTCAATTACGAATGAAATTAAATAATGAGCCAATGAAACATTCGCAAAGATATTCAATAAGTGAATCAAGAGATATATAGATCAGTAACTTTTCTTTTTACACACCTAAAATGTCTGCTGTAAGACTGAAGCTATGCACCACAAATGCTACCATCATGTCACAACCACAAACTAACCAGTGTATTAACAGTGGAACGTAAATGTGGGGTTTGTATGTTACCTCATACCCCTGCAGCTGAACCATCCAGTCCTAACTACAGAACGTACAATGATCCCACTTACGTAATAAGACATAGTTTGTGTATACTGCTCTCCTGAAATCCATTTGCGGTCACCTGGTAGATCTCCAATCCACTTCTTAACCGCTGTACGTCACAAAAATGCACATCTTTTCTTAACGTAGGCCTCGTTTCCACTTTGGTCTGGGAAATGATTTTTAGACTGGCAATGATAATGGAGACTATGTTTGCATAAAACACTAACACCTGCATAAAAAAACACTTATACCATAGCTATGTACAGACATGTTTAAAAGGCAAGAAGCTATAATGTTTTTTATAGTCATATAATCGATTACAGTATTTTGTATGTATTGTATCAATAAGAACACTATACGAATAGTGCTGTTACTAACAAAAGTGGGGCCATTGGTCATGTTGCCAATATTGTTGTGATCTATTCGAGTATCTAATTAGGGTGCCATATAAATGAAATGCAACTTAAAGCTGATAAAATAAATCTTTTTATATCAGCTACTTATCAAATGACTGCTTATTTTGAAGAGTCTCTCACAATTTTAATGTTTTAATTCTCTCTCACCTCTCTCAAGTGTCAGATTCAGCTGACTCAGGCCTGTGTTTTTAGCTGTAAAAGCTCTAAAAGTCTACCTAAGGCAGATGGACAAAGTTAGCTACTAATTTGTAAACATAGTGGAGAACTTAGATATTAAGAGTCAGATATTTCCCTCAAAAACAGAGCTAAAAGGAAACTGAATACCTAAATTCACAAACACATAGGGAGGTGGGGACCAGGGCATCTATCACTCAGCATGGCATGACATGTCATGTGTCATGGAAATCTCAGGCCTATCACATTTAATTTGTTATATTGAGATGTCAAATTAATTATGTTGTTATCTTGGGAAAGCACACTTCATTATCTCGATACCTGTTATCTGGGAAAAATGTAGTAAAAAAGTATAAATGTATGGACGCTTAGGGCATCTATGCATAACAGCTTAAAAGGTGGCGCTATGTTATGTTTACAGCTTGTTGCGCTGCCTCCAAGTGGCCAAATAAATACTTATTATGCATTTATGTCTCTACATGAGTAAAATAATATTAAACAGAGATCGGTTTATGATAAGAATATTGTGAAATACCTCTTTCTAAGTGGACAGGATGTGAATAAGCAAACATCAGGTTTTTTCAGCGTGTCCTAATGATGATGTCCTAACCTGCTCGACACATCAGCAAACACGCTAAGCAACATGTTGCTTGTAAAAAAAAAAAAAAAAAAAAAGCTCATCCCGGCTCTGTCGTGGTGGAGCTTTACGCTCATCTAACCTATTTTCAGAGCAACAGCAAGCTGTCATTTAGGCTCACTGAGGGCTCGAGAGGACACCTGAATGCTGTTGTTGCTCATAGTTTAGTGTAGTTGTGTGTAAGTGTGAGTGTTTTGGGCCGATGTGTGTGTGTAAATAACATGGAGTGAAAAGTGATTCTCCCTCCTCCATTTTGCTGTTGGTTTAGTGTAAATTATACTGTATGTTGACATTGTCCCCATTGGAAGATGAGGTCCATAATCAGTAATGCTGGTGGTAATTGTGTTGATACTGGGTATATTTATTGGTGGTTATCTACTGTGTGAGGCACATGGGAAGAGTGGCTTACTTTCTTGGATAAAGAAAACAAAGAAAGTGTTGCTTCTTAGATTTTAAAAAGACAAAATGACATAATACTGCCGCTTAAAGTGAAAATATATTGTAGGAACCAACAGGTTACATTTTCAGGGTTTGTCAAATGAAGAAGTTAGGGGAGTTCAGAGTTCAGAAAAATTTTTCAGTAACATCTTTCCATGACTACCACACATACCATATCCGGAGGACGGGCGGTCAAACAGCCCATGTGAGACTGTGAGGTGCCTGTGAAACTCATCACTATGAGTTTGTCACAAATCCAGATCTGATATCCATCCTGTGAGCAGCTGTCTATCTGAAAATCAGTCAAACTGACAAAAATACATCTCTGGTTCTCACAGACACTTCCTTTACAGTTTGCAATCACAGCTCCCTTTTTTTCTCTTCTACACGCAACCACAGATCACACAAATCAAGCAAGTGTTTGTGCTTAAACGACTTAGCGTAACCAAGCCTTAGAAAAAAAACAGAATTAAGACTCGCTTTCATTTAGAGTGCTTAAAAGCTCATTAACTTTTTTCTCCCCTCCTTCATCACTTGTCCTCAGTAGACTGCTGCCCCTCTTGTTTCTTTCACGGCAGGAAATTAAGTGCCTACCGCTGGTGCCTGAAAATGTCCACACAGCATTGCAGATGTAAATATCAGCAGGTAGGGTTGTTGAAATAAGTTACTGCATAAGGTGTGTTAAAGTAAAGCGATACTCCACGGCTGGATAGAGTACAAATGTCTGCATTTGACGTTAGGACTTTTTGTCTAAAACTATAAAAATTTCAACATGACACTGACGTTACATTGAGCTTCCTGCTGACATTATGTCGCTGCAAAGCAAAAGCAAGTCCACAGGGTTTACCGGGTTACATCACAAACACACAAAGATTTCCTTGGGCAGACTAACAAGATAATATAACAAAGAAACCATTTAAGAGGCAGCATTCCTTGCCCGTCAAACGCAGTCATTCCCAAATTGGAGGGGAAACTAAGAAGTTACAGGGGTTTGGCAGTCATTATAAAGTTCTCCATAAACATGAAAACTTTCATAACAAGGATTGTTTCTTCCAGTATTGTGGCTACAAACTCATAGCTCAAGAATCTCCCACTGTCAGCTTGTAAGACGAATGATAGATCGGAGGGGAACCTACAATTAAGATCTCTGAATGAAGGCAGTGTGCCAGTGCAGTTAAGGAGTCGGGCTCTATTTGTCAGCGTTTCAATATGAGAAGGGGGTGGTGGGCTATTCTCCCCAATGCTGCTTACCTAAATTACCATGTAGACGTTTAGCTTGCTGTCAGTGAGGGGGTTAGGGGGACTGGAGGTGATCTAAACGGAGTGTGAAAAATTGGGTTTTGAAATCCTATTCTTTATCCCTCCTCCAGACCATATAAGCCATACAGAGTCCCTCTGTGGAGTGCAGCCTGAAATCAACACTGAACAGGAGCTGCGCTTACCTCACCTTTTCAGGGCCCTCTCCGACACCATACCACAACTGCAAGCAATTACCTCAATCACCCCAGGATTATCTGTTTGTGTGCGATGTATGGTCTGTCTCCTCGGGCTAGAACGGGAGCTTTGGCCAGACACAGGACAAGTCCTCGAGGATCAGACGTAAAGAGGCATATAGCCAACCCTCCTCAGAGTTCAGGTTGGGTGCGTGCCTTGTGTTGAGGCCCAGCGTCTATCACCGATCTCAATGTTGTCTCGTTTTAGACCTCCTAGCCCGCTCTTTTGGGCTGATATTAAATTGCTTCTGCATTGCTTCTTTCTAGGGCATCATTACTTAGGCACAACAGCCAAGGTAGGAGATGAATGATGCAGTTTTTGGGAGGGCTATGCCAATTCTGAACAGCATGCCAATTCTGAAAGCTATATTTAAATCTGAGTGGTTTCACAAACTTTTTCCTATTGGATTTAGTGTTTCTGCAACTTTACTCATGACTAAGTAGAAAAACTTCAGCAAGATTTTGACAGTTCAGACACAAATTTCATAAGCCTTTCAGATTTTTAGGCCGATCTTTAAAGGTGCATTAATTGACTTCTGGCCAGTAGAGGGCAGGAAAAACAACTATACAGCAAAAACACAATTCTCCCCAACCCTTTACTTCTACCCCAAATTGCCACGAAGATATTAAGAGCGAACTTATTATGTTTTTCCGTATTTTGTGTGTCTTATATATAGTGTTACAGTGGAAGATGCTCATGTTTAAAGATGGCCAATGCTTCAAATAATGAAGTAGACGTATGCTCAGGTAATCCTGGTGACCGTAATACTTCAGATGTGCTGAATTTATGTATATGGTCAACTGCTCCAGGTACGCTAGTGAAAGTGTTTACATTAGCCTAGACTGCTAAATGAAGCTACATGCTAATTTCAGGGAAACATGTAATGTCGACTGCACATGTTGTTAATTTTCCTTTCATTTCTGATCAGATACTGAAATGACCATTTGTGTTTAAAAGCTTTAATTAGTGATTTTTTAATGTAAAAAGTGCTGCTGCAGTCATTATCCAGCTGCAATGACGGTGCAGAATCACAGAAATAAAGAATATACAGAAGACCCAGAAACACTGACTAATCAGAGTTGACTTAAATATAATATCCAAATATTTCTAGGATATATCACACATCTTGATTTTCTTTGATGTTTTTCATTTCTGTTATTGTTTTTAATCTCTGTTAGGCACTTTGTGTTACTCTTTGTATGAAAAGTGCCATACAAATAAAGATTTGATTTGATTTGATTTGATATCACACTACAGGAAGTCTCAATATTTTGGAATCTCCTCTAAACTACTGTAGACAACTAAAATACAAAATGACTGAATGGACTACAGTTTCAATAAAATTGAATGAAGTAGATACTGTCATAAAGTTACTATCATAATGAAGTTAAATAAAATGCAGTTACAAATGAAGTCTTGCTATAGTTAAATAAATCAAAGTAGAACCACTGGTGCTTTCATTTTGAAGCACTTGGATTTTTGTGCCTGATATGTTGATGTTTTTTGATGTGAACTAAGCCCCCAAGTCGAAGTCCCCCCTTAAATGTTATAATTTATTCACTGTAAATTGGGAACCAACTACAGCGCTCCAGTTCAAATATTAATAATATCTGCAAATTGTACTGCTGCTCCATGGTTGCAAAATGCGAAACCTTGAATACATGTATGAACCTGAAAGTGAGCATAATAGGTCTACTTTAATGCACTCACAGTAAGGGGAGAGTGTGAGTTTGACAAAATGTTATCAATTTGACATTCCCTCAAATTCCAACAACACAACTGTAACAACATTGTAAAACAAAATAAAACATTTTCAGCTTCATATACAGAGAAATAAAAATAATTGTTCTTTGAGCAGATACCAAAAATGGTGACTATGAACACCCCTTAGCGCTAAAGAGAGTACTTTCCCTGACCCTTAACCTGTCAATACAGATCAATGCTGAACAGAAGCCCTTTGATTTTAAAGCCAAGCAGCACAAAGGCTTTTCAGTTTTGTTGTGAACTGAGAAAACCATGTATTTCTTTTCACTGCTTTTCTCTCGAGGATGTATTATCCCAAAAGTGTATGGGATCTAAAGCAACAAAACAATGCGAGGGAGTGTTCAACCTTTGACTCAAAAAGACAAACCAACTGGGAGACTCAGATTCTCAGATCTGAGTGTGAAGCCTACACCATCTACTGACCCTGGAAGGTCCGCACGCAGTCTTTATGCCCACAGTCCCATATCCTGTTGTCAGAAGTCATCTACAGTTCTCTGTTACTGACAAAGATATTTCTTGGAAACCGTTATTCAAACATTGAACTGTACATGCTGAAACTTATTGCCCGTGGAGATGTTACTTTCCACAAATCACAGCCAACTGAGGCAGGGGCAGGCTGAAACAATGAATGGTTTTTAAAGCAATAGAGCACACACTCTGAGCCCTCCAAGGAGCTTTTTGAAACACGCTGCTGTTCCAGAAGCTTGTTTTTGGCCCCGTGTCATCTGTGAGGACGGCAGGGAGAGATTACTGCATAGTTCCAGCAAGTAGCCCTGCTTAAAGCATTAACCTGGATAAAGTGCTGGGAGGTCATCTGCAGGAAGCTCTCTTTAAAGCATTATGTGCTCTAAAATACATGAACCAAACAAGACACCATTTATTATCCAAAATGGACTGGTTTGACAGATTAAAATCAGAAGTTAACATTTCTCTATCCTGATGTACATGTATTTTAACAAACCTCAATATAAAAATAAGTTAATTGGACAAATGTTCAGACATGAAAAGTTATACTGGTTACTTAAACAAAAGCATAAAAATATTCTCATTCAAATCAGACAAACTCCAGACTTTCACCAAGGAGACTGCTATTTGTGTCCAATGTAAAACCACTAGTAAATCTAGTTCCTTTGTAGAAGTGTGCTAGTATGTGATGCATATATGCTATAGACACACGTCATGTAATGTTATATTACACTATTAACAAAAGTACTTATTATAACCAAACCACAATGTTTATAAAAAAAACCCAACTAAAATCTACGGAAGTAACCCATAGAAATTATGTGCTCTACTTTTGCTGTAAGTTTATTTTGAAAAGAGACTGTATGCATTTAACTAGCAGGAGCTGTAATTTCTTGTGAAAATGAAAGTTAATTTTGAAAAGACACAATGCACGTAACAAATGTAAACTGACACATCCTAAATATCCAAAACTGATGCTGGAGGGGTACCTAGCGCGTGTCATTTTTTGAGGTGTAAGGCCACTGACCAAGAGTCAGTATTAGACCAGTCAGGAGTGAGAATGTGTTGGTTATACACACATGATTCTGGACAGTAAAGAGTTTTCAGTGTCTCAACAAACTTTCTGTTGGTGCTGTCTCCAGAGGTGCTCTCCCACTGGCAAACAGTCAGTTCAACGTCTACCCAGTTAGAACAGGCTAATGTTGCAGCAGCATTTAACATCCGACATTAAGCCGTTAAACCAAACATACCGTCCAAAGAGACTTAAACTGACACAGAAACAACTTGACTAAGTCGTTAAACCTGTGACTAAACCTATCATCACAAGTGATGCTGAGAGTTTGCTGTTAACTGTTTGTGCTGCCAGGTGGACTCACATCTGTCCTCCTCCACTGCAGCAGCAGCAGCAGCTTCAATCCATACAGTCTTTTGTGTGATAGAGTCGAGCTCAGAGTGCTTCCCTGAGTTAGCAGATCGGCAAGATGCAACCAAAATGTTCGGGAATATGGTTATACACACCTCTTCTTCTCCATTCACATAGCTACCCTACCCTAGGATGGGATGGGATAGGATTAACTATAAACCCACCAAAGGGGAAACTGGTTTGCCACTATAGATAAAAAGATACACAATATGCCAACAAGACATCAACACAATCATCACACTATATAACACCAGGCAGAGGCTTCAACAGAAAGTACATCAGTAAAAGCCAATAAAGTCCGTAAGAGTTAGCTGAGTCGCTGCCAAGGCAGGGGCCTTTCATTCTGCTGGAAGAACTACACCAAACAACTGAGTCTTAGTAAGTTTTATTATCCAGCCCTAATCATCATTATGCTAAATGAAACCTTTAAAAGATTTATACCTTTAAAAGATTTATTGTACAGTTTAGTGTTTGTTTAGTGTTGTAGATGCTTCAAGGGGCACAATTTTAAACAACTTTGGTTAAATCTGCAACAATATAATTAGGATAAAATACTTTTGTTTGATCACCAGTAGCTACAGTTGTCAGATAAGTTATAGGGATAATTTTCCTCTGTGAAATTTTGTAAAATAACAAAATAAAGTTGCATAATTCAAGTAAATCAAATGTGTACTTCAATTATGCATTTAAGTTAATTTACTTTGTTAATTTCCACTGAACATACTGTCTTATAATTAAAAATCTAAAGTGTCACACTGTATCCTTGATTATATTTATTTTGTTTAAAGATTTAAACCCTGGTCTTTTGTTCCAGCAGCTGAATTAAATCATCTTTCAGGAATGAAAGGAGACGGTCAACCAATTTTAGAGCAGTACAAATCAAAGCAATGCGAGTGGATTTGGATGAGGAGAAGCTGAGTGACAGAATGCAGGCTGGGAGGAATTCAGTGGTTTTTAGGCTGCCATGCTGAAATCCTGTTACTCTTCAGAATGCAGACTGTGTTTTTTACATTATTTTCAGGGTAACAGTGTATCTTGAAGCCTTTCTTGCTGTTACTGTATGTTATGAGTATGCATGTGGCTTCGGATGATTCCTCTGTTGTATAAAAGTGATGTGTATACTCTGCCTGTATGCAAGATTATACTTTGATGAGTAAATAAACACAGCAAGGATCTCTTTCTCTGTGTGTTAAACAGTCTTTTCTTCGGTTGCTCTGTATTCGTTCTGTGGATGTTTCCCAAAGATGGCTTTTAGAACAAATAGTCTATCATACATGTAAACTCAACCTGAGATCTCTGGTTTTAGGCTTCAAAGACTGTCCACCCAAAGCTGAGCTCAAGTGGAAATAACGTAATGCATCCCACATATCATTATGTGCAAGTCACTGCGGTATCTTTGGGAAAATCAAATCGGAAATGCAGAGTTATATGCTCAGCTTCTGTTAATTTGGGGGTAAATAAGCAGAGCTGGCTGAAAAACAGACAGCCAACTGTTCTGTACTCCCATCCTTCATTTTCTTTGCCTAGTTATTCCTTTCAGAGTCACAGAGAGCTAAAGCCTGTCCCAAGATGCATTAAAGAAAAAACAGGAAGTTACCACAAACAAGTCAAACAGGCCTGGCACAGATAGGCAGGAAAAAAAATCACAGCTTTGGACAATGACTCAAATCAATCAGAACTACAAATCAAGGTATATAAGTCATAAAATGTACCACCTTTGTACTGAGAACTTTGTAGAGATTTTGAAGGTTCCCCCAATCATTTCCCTTCAGTTGGAAATTTTTTTGAGTCTACATTAAAAGGCCATTCAAGGATCTGCATCTTAATTTCACGTCAGACAGCCGTCTCTGTCACAACGCAGGTTTCCATTAATCCAATTCAATAAAACACAATTGGGAGATTACATCATTTCCATTGAGTGATGTTATGTGACTTCTCCGCTCTCGATAACACAAGAAGGATGATCAAAACACTAGCAGGTTTGTTTCTATTGCAGCCACCACATAAGTCGTCATTATTTCCAATAAGGCGATGTAAGCATGTGATTCAAGCAATAATGGAAAGGCAAGCTCCTTATACGTGGGAGTGGCCACCTCTGAGGGATTTATTGGAGGTGATAGTCCACGATTTTACAGAGGAATTGTGGATTCAAAACTTCCAGGTAATCTGCTAAACTTTTGAAGAGTTATGCGAAGGAATAACACCTCTTGTAGCACCTGCTGCATCATGCCCGAGAGAGCCAGTTCAGTTTTTAGAATGTCACGTGAATCTTTGTTGTACCATATCATGTATCATGTGACCTATAAAGAAAAAAAGCTAAAAAGAAAAAAGAGCGTTTCCATTGCAGTTTTGCAAAATATGGCTGTTTTGAATTGCCTGAAATACCACCTCAATCAAGTCTAAAAACTTTTTTGCAATACATGGGAATTTTTTTTAAATTGAAGTGTTTCCATTAGGCGTATTTTACATTCACAATTTCAATTTGCGCAATTTAAGGGTTAATGGAAAACCTGTCTACAGTCAGTGTCCTGATGAATTTTGGGTCTGAGTATTTGTTAAAGACTCATTTAAGTTGCCTATTTGAGTTACACTGTCTTTGGTTTTACTCAATCAGTTTATCATGAAGAAGATTTTGTTTTTGGGTTCGTATTTACTGTGTTCTTTCCCTTCTGTGTTCCTGTGCTACCTTTACCTAATCTGCACAGCCACACACCTGCCCTCCATCAGCCTTATTGGAGTTTCCCTGTTCCTGAGTTTTTCCCAGCCAATCAAGCTCCCTGTATGTAAATGGCATTGCATTTATGAAGCACCTGCATCCAAAGTCAAAGGCATAAATATGGATGGTGTAACCAGCGGAACATACCAGGGGCCAGAAACTGCAGGGAACCATGTCGGAAGGTGATTTTTTGCCACTTTACTACCTTAGGTGAGCTGGCCCTCTTGAGAATGACAACAATAAATTATTTGTGAAACCTACAAACTGCTCTAGGCTTTTCCACCCTGACACACTGAACAGTGCAAAAAATGATACCAAGACGCGCAGCGCCTCATGGACGAATTAAGAAGAGATTTATCCCAGAGTTTCCCTGATGCATTCAGACCCTACTTTAAGCCTAAAATAGCAAAAGAGTCAACCATGAAGGATCAGGCCAAGATGCTCATAGTGATAGTTTGCTGTGATAGTTGGAGATATCAGGCTGTGATGGTTCAAGTCCTGGGCAGACTGTTAAATTAGCTTTCATAAAATTGCGTTAATAAATTAGGTGCTTCTGTTGCTGTCCGTGGTGCTAAACAAATGCTGGTTTGCAGGATGGTGAGCCTCTCCATGATGACATAGCAATTGTCCCTTTGTTAGTGTCTGGAGTGGTTATATGTGTGTGCACACAAGTGTGTATTTGGTTTTGGGGTGAAGCGAGCACTCAACAAAAAATATTTGCACCAGGGCCAATCCCAATTATGTAACACAGCTTTTCAAAGTGCCTGACAATTTTTCTCTCATTCATTCACACACCGATGACAGTAAACTACCATGCGAGGCACTGGCCTGACCATCGGAACAGTTTGGGGTTCAGTGTCCAAGGACACTTTGACGTGTGGAAAGGAAGGACCAGGCAAGACAAGACCACAAACCCTGTGTTTATGGAGGATCCACTCTACCTGCTGTCATAGCTTCCACATGTCAATGAACTGCTCACCTTACGGAAAACCTGATGAATTAATACTTAAAACTGCAGCCCTGCAAAGTTTTTGGCCTCTTCTAAATTTTTTCTTCTTCTACCTTTTGTTATACTTATATATATATATACACACACACACACACACACATATACATACACATATATATATAATAAAACAAGCTCAATTTGTATAGCACCTTTCATATCAGAAATGCAGCACAACATGCTTTACAATAAAGAAATTACATGAACGAAGTGCTTCACATCAAAAGACATTGAAGACATAAAGAAATAATAAAACACACCAGTAAAAATAAAGTTCAGAATGAAATAGATAGAATGCATCTTCAAAAAGCAAAAAAAAAGGAAAATAGCCATAGTAGCCATAATAGCCATTGCAATAACTGTATTTATTGCTAATTATCATAATTACATAGACTGTAAGATAAGTATAGATTTTTAATTTCACATAAAATTATGTTATAATGTCATTTTTAAGCACTTCTTCCATGTAACACATTTTCAGGTAATTTTCTTTTTTTTTGTTTGTTAATTTACTAATTTCTTGCTAATTTTTGGGTCATTTCTTCTTTTGTTGCTCATTGCCTTCTTCCCATGTTTTTGGGAGAAATCAAGACAATTTTTCTCAGGTTTCAAAGGGTTAATCTTAGGAGTTGCTGGTGACCACAGCAGAGCTAAAGGGAAAGTGAATATTGGATTTGGGTTTGTGAGGTGGAACTCCAAATGCATGTGAATGTTGTTCTGTGTCTGCTAGATTTCTAAATAGTTTGCTAAGTGGAGCTAAATATTAATTACGAATATTATTAATAACTTTCATCTTCGATGATTAATATTTTAATATTGATATTTTTACATTTTATATTTGCCATAGCCACTTTATAAAGTGATATTTCAGGACTGTGGTTTTTTCAGCTTGTTCGCCCTGCAGTTACATAAAACAGCTGTCCTGCCGTCAATATTCACCCTGCTACACAGTCCTCTTCAGTATCTTAATGAATCTTACTTATTGGATAGAACTTTATTTTTCTTCTCGACTGGTGTCCAAAACACAACCATCACCACAGCACTTATCCTGTTGACACTACGGCTCAAGAACAAAAACCTTGGTTGAAGTATCTCCAGCAGTGTATTATTAGCCACTTAATAGTTTGTCTGGGGATGTAAATTCACCAGTTTCAGAGGACCTTTGCTCAGCGTTTCAGAGATTTGGCTTTGTTTCTGTACTTAAGTCATCAAGCGCTGCTGGATCTACAATGGAGGTCCAAATCAATTTAGGAGTTTAAAAGGGGAACAATCATCACAGGAACCATGAATCAATGAAATGTTTTTTTAGCCAATAACTCAACTTGCACTATTTTTTTTTGCTACCTCTTGTCCACTGCATTAATTCCCAAAAGAATAAAACAATTACTACAATCTCATTGCTAGTTTCATGCCGATGGAATATCTCAATATGCCATTTATATAAAAAATTAACACATTAAAGAGTCACGATACAGAGAAGTAAATGTTTCTGTCTGAGCTCGAGTGAGTCATTCTAACTTTTCCAGATCTCTGGCAGGGCATTGTGCAGGTTTAGTTGTGCCAGTAGCAATAGTGGGAAATAGACTAATGTGGAAAGTAAAGCCACACGCCACAAGATGGACGACAATGGAACGCCGCAAAGCTCACACATCCAGATTCAGGGCAAAGCCGTGTCTCTCGACACCCAGCTTAGACACAAAGCCTCACTGCCCATATGAAATTGCTTCCATGGACAATGTGCTATACGTCAGTTAGGATTTTTTCCTCCATCTGCAGCCTAATAATGACATGCTGAGTGCGAGACAGTCATAGAAATATACATTAGCTCCCATTCAAACCACATTCTTGTAGCTGTGTTACTTTCCAGGACTCAGAATATAAAGAAATTAATTACGGTCAAACACTACATTCCTATATCCAATCAGGCAACTCACAACTCAAAAGGCTTCATACCGAGACTTAGGTCATGCCTTCCTGTGGTCTCACATAAACTTCTGCCTCCGTCATGTCTTCATCATGGGAGAACACGCACTCCTGTTTCATTGCGTTTGCATTTACATTCATTGCGAGACAGATGGAAAAACTGTACTGTGCTTTTTTTCTCCTCTTGGATCTCAATGGAAAACCAAACTGTCTACAATTTTCTGCTTGTAATTATTAGGTTTCACGAAGCTTATGCGCAATTGTCTGTTGCAGGTTGACCACTCAAACACCAAGTTAAGTCCCTCTCACAGACTTTTTAAACGCAATCCTTATGACAACACATCAACGGTTAATGCAACACATCTTGTGGCGTGGTGTTTCCAAAGGGAAAGTGTATGTGTGATGGTATTTCATGTTGTTTTACACCCTGGCAGCTACCGTTCCAACGAGAGTTTAAACTGTCTGTTTATTTTTGTACCAGGCTTGGCAGCACGTTTGCTTGGGAGAAGACAGATTCAGTTTCTCTAACTATGTTTGTATTTTTCAAAGAGCTATTTAATTTGGCAAGCAGAAGGTGTCTGCCCTAAATAGGTCCTAATCCAGTTATAGTTTGTGCTGTACATTGTGTTTAAAAGCATTTGCCAAGAATGGAGTGAGGGCCTCTCAGGAGGCACAACCTGCAGTCGGTGCTTAGGTTGAGATTTTAAAAACAAAATGAAAATGTGACTACCTCAGCATAAATGAAACCCTTCTCCACGCATTGAAATAAAATATATTTGTGATACATATGTAATATAAAAGTGGATAATATTTAACCTATTGCAGTTTAATGCGGCATATTTCCAAGAAAGCAGTTAACATAGATGGTTTTGTTATGGTTTACACAAGGCTTGAAGGATTAAACAGTTTTATGGTATACCAGGGTATACCATAATACTATAATACTATACCAGAAATCCTGAAAACATGTTTTTCAATACAGTCATAAATACAGGTGCTCCTCTTTCTATTAAACTCATTGTACGCAGTGCACAGCACACACCACAAGACCTCAGTCTCCAGTCTCTTCTGGTGGAACAGACAGCTGAGCAGAAAGACACAGTAACACCTAGTGGTGGAGGGATAAGTTACAGGACTTCAAACAGCCGGTAGCCAGCAACAGCAGAGAGAGATTGTTGGGAATAACGACAGATTTTTACATATAATTTGGTGAATTAAGGATTTATTTCTACCAAACCGTTGCTTGTGATTGTTGGAGCAGTGGACATAGGAACTAGATCACAAAGAGTAACCAAGACAGTTTGGGTTAGTTTTATATTGAATAAAGTGGGTTTTATGATGAAAACAAGGCAAATCAGCCTCACCAGTCTTCCTTGACTGAGAGAAAGTTAAATCCAAAAGGTATACAGCTGTATTTCTCTGTTAAATAAGAAAAATAGGCGTGAAAATAATAGTTTTCTTAATATTTTGTGGGTTTCTATTGTGAATTCTTTATTATAGTGAATAAGTCGGAAATTGTGCACTCAGCATTGGAGGCGGGCTGTGTGGTAGGATGTTAGTGCCGCACACTTATGCTGTCATATACCGAATACACTGGAAGGTAGAAAGGTATGAAATATTACATACACCCCAAGCTTAGTTCACATTTTTTGTAAGGGTCAGGAGTGAATGTATATGTAGATTTTAGACACAGGAACAAAACATTATGCCATTGTTTGTTATGTATTATATGAGGTCAGCATTTTTAGCATTTGCCATGGAAGATTGTTAACTGATCAAATCTGTAGGTCTGTTACCAGAGACCTGTGACTACCAGGAGACTTGCCCTTAGGTCAGCCAAAACCCCAATAGTCAGAGGCTCTTGAATACTGAGGGGAATTTTGAAATGTCAATATGAACATGTGAGCGGGGAAATCAATGGTGTAAAGATTAGAGGAGTGACCTTGTGACTGGAAGGTTGTTGGGTCCCCCCACTGGTGAAATAAATCTGTGTTGGGAAAGTTAATGAATGGTGTTTGCCTTTTTCTTATTCCCAATGCTGAGTGCAGCTACCCTGTGGCTAACACACTGGACTGTGGTTTTACTGCGACAGCATATCCTCATACAACAGTTTGTATGATACTCATACAAATCAGTGCCCCAAAAATGAAGTCGGCACATTATATACTTGATGTTAAGTTACATACATAAGTTACAAGGTAAGATACATGGGTAAGATTTAGTCAAGTAAAATTATGTTGGTTTGGTTTAGGAAAAGAAACATGGTGACCTTATAATAACTCAGACTTCACTCAGTTTCGCACACACTGCGCTACTGAGGAAAAGTTGTGCGTCAGGAAAGTTATTGGTCTCTCTGGTCACCACATGTTCTAGATAACAAACTCATTTTTCAAAGAATCTATTAAAACATTTCGCGTGCACAAACCATACATATCACTTAGGCTAGAACTTTAATGGCTTTAATAGAAGACAGGTTGTGTGCTAACAAGCATGATTCACTGATGAGGGACTGATAATAATTTAATGTAGTATTGGTGTGTTTACAATACTTCAGTCTTGGTCTTGTAGTTTATTATGGTCAATGGGTTATTTATTGAGTTAAAATAACATTGGTCAGATATTAAGTTTAGTGTAAGTTCTATAACGAAGACTTATCTTTATGGATAATTCGTTAAGGCAATCATGTTGCTACTGTCCAAAACCTTTAAACAGGTAAGCCAGGCGGCAGACATGGGGGGGCCAAAGCATGTTGACCCCTGGAGTTGCAGACTTGGCTCTATAGGTGTTGCTACTGTCAAATTTTAAATCTATTCTCCTCTCTAATGCTGTCAGATGTCATTTTAGGCAAAATCTCAGCACCCTCCTAAACTTCATTCATCTCCAGTCATCATATCCAGTGTCTAGGTCGAACTCATCGTAAGTCCACTTCTCATCACAACCAGATCCTCAGCCCCCTCCGCATCTTGTAACCATCAGCACCAGCACCAAGGGTATAGGGGATTCACTATTTTACTACCCCCTACCCCAAAGTCTTGCTTAAAACTAATAGCAAATTTATCAGAGATCAAAGATGAAAGGGATCAATGTGGATGAGCTTCTATTATTCAAAAAAGCACACACGAGTAGAAATAACGTCCTGGGCATCACAAACTGACACACACTCTCATTCACTCTCTCCCTCTCCCTCTCTCACACACACACACACACACACAAAAAAGCCTTCTCAATTATACCAAACACACTACATTACACAAACAATGAACATCATATCATCCGCAACAAAGTCTGAAAAATGAGCCATGGAGGAGAAAATGCACAGCTACATTTACCGAAAACCACCAAGATATATAGCTGGTCGGTGGCCCATTTTTACTCTGCCAAACAGCTGGTGTCCAGGAATGAGATGTTTGGCTGGAAATACCAACTCAGACTTTTAGACTTTTTCAACGACCCCTAACTGCTCAGTGATTTATAGAAAGAGGATGGCATGATTCCAGGAGCGGGGTCCAGGGCTGAGCAGGGTCCCTGCATGCTGAGTGTCTTTCCTCTGCCAGGCGCAGGTAAATATGCCCCCTGTGGCGATGCTGACAGCTGGAACCCCCCTGTTCAATTACACAGTTTATGAGCACTGAGTCCGTTCTGTACCTTAAGACTTGAGGTTACAAAACATGTCTTCAGTTTCATAAAACGCTCCTTCTGCTTTTATATCACTGGCCACATGCAATGTCTTGAGAACATCACTTTTCTTATACAGTTTACCAGCATCTCTGCCTGACAAACAAAACTCAGATGAAAAATGAGTCAATTTGCTTCAAGCTCTTTATAAACCAGGAACTCACAGATTTAGAAAATTAAATTATTGTTTTTGGTCTTCAACCCAGAAAGAAATGATGGCCTTTCACCTAATTAGTGTGGTTGTATTGTCTTTCCCAGCTTCAAATACTTGTTCCAAACACCAGCTGTTTCCACACAGATGTGTCTGCATATGAGCTATTGGCTGCTACATGATGAAGCTTTAGAGAGGGATGTCTAAACCCTCATAGGGCAAAGCAGACTGACTGCAGATGGACTGTTTTAGTCACAAGGACAAAAGACACTCTTTATGTTTTTTTTTTTAAGAAAAATTTAATTTATTGGACAACAACAGACTCTAATCACTGCACATTCAATTCTCATTTGCCAATCTAGAGCAGGTTTAGCACCTTTTAACTATTTGATGACTATCTGTTTCAGTCATCAATTAATGGAACCTTAAATTATGAAAAATATTATCTTGAAAATATAAAATCAGTATGGAGCCCCTAAAGTCCTGAAAGGTGATTGTTTTGAAAAAAATCATCACACAACAAAGCAGGCATGCAATATTAATGCACAATTCAAATCTTTATCAAAACTTGCCATTTTCAACGTGTAAGTTGTTAGCTCGGAGGTTTTTGTTATTTCTCGGTACAAAGGGGATTTTGAAAATGGTGAAACACAGACAGCAAAAGAGAAGGAGAATGCAGGCCTAAATAATCACCCAAAGGCACGCCTAAAGCCACAGTCTACATCCAGTAACACACTAGAGGCTCTGTAAATCAGAGTGAATACCTATCAAAATACACATAATAAAAAATAAAGTACTCAGGGAGTACATCCCCTGGAGAAACGTTTTGATTGTTTAATTTGTTTGTTATATCCTTGAGTCTTCCACAGAATTTTTACTATGATTTAATATCTCTGTCGTGCAGAAATTCATCTAAATTGCTTCATGTCATAATGAATCAAGGCAAATGCCCGGATTGAATAACAGTGTCACTTGTTCCATGTGGCAGAAATATGCCACCGGTTTCAGGCAGCTGGCACTAATCAGACCTCGTAAGCATTCCAAGTTTGATTACCAGCTCAATCAAAACACAATCAGGAGGAAAGTTACGATGCAACCAATCCCTTGCAGGGAGGATTCAAGCCATTTGTCAGATATAAACAATGCAGCAACAGACCATAAAACAGAAGGAGTCAAAGAACAGAAAGCAAATGACAAAAGTGTAACAAATCCCACAGTTTTTAAAAGATCACAGAGAGGTTTCTGATTCCTAAACCACCCAGAAGAAGTTCTTATTCTGTCAGAAATTTGAAGACAATGCATTTTCTTTGGACATTTTTGAGCTTTCAAGTAACTGACCCAACTTTCTGACCCTCGAGCGTAGGCAAACATGATTCAAGAGTCTTTGTTTTCACTTTTGGCAATACACTGGAAGAGACGCAGACTTCTGCTGAAGGTTCAAGAGCATTCCTCTGCTTTTATGATAAGCCGTAGTCTGTTAGTGCTAAGCCTGGGAGTGAAAACTTCAGACTGGCCAACAAGCTGTGTAAGCAATGACGGGAGCTGCACTAATTGAAGAAAGAGCGATGGACTTAGTGCTTCACTTGGAGCTAGCCTGTCTGTCCTTGTTCCCTTTAAGACAGGAAGACCACACAAAGACATCCACACACTTCTATTTTTGTAACACCATTATCTCAACAGCAGCATGCTCAAATTATCTTACTTAGAAGAGAAAAAACAAAAAGTAAGTTCCAGAACTAGAAAAGTGCAGATTTCCCCCGCACATGGACACTTGCTATTTCAGCAGACATGTCGCAGAACATTTCGCAAGCATCCCAGAGGCAAAGAAAAAAAAATGCCTTGTCTATTTATGATGGAGCCACAGCACATTTCAGAGCAGATTATGTTTTCCTGCTAACAGGCACTATATGCAAAATATAAATAAAACAAAGGCCTATTTATGAGGAAATAATGTATCTTGAATAATACAGACAAAAAAAGGAAACCCTATACTGCTCTTTTATTTACAGAACTTATGGTAGAATCACATATGAAGGAAAAGTCAACAAAATCTGCAAGTCTGCAAAACTGACCTGGTAAAACGCTCCACTTTGGTAACACACCTGCTGATATGATACCGTGTGGAGGGAAGGACAAAACTGGGTTGCAGCCTGACTGTTGTTGTTGTTAAATTATCTCTTAACACACCTCACTTGAGTGGTTTACAACACATCTGTTATGGAATTAATCTTCAGATGCTCCAGTTCAAAATAAGATCAAACATTTCAATAGATGTCAGTTTATGAGCCACGATGAAGGCAAAAATGTGGCCTGCAACGGACGGCAAGGTTTGTTTGATTTCCGAAAAACTTGTAGCTCCTACAGACCAGTTAAGAGGAGTGAGGAGTCGGCAGTCAATAAAGATATAAAACAGGTTTTCCAACAATAAATCACTGCAACCAACAGAGATTATTGAGCATACAGTCAGAAATGTGCAGAAAAAATATTCTGCTGGTTGATCCAAACAGATACACACACTCGCACAAACACATACAGCAAACGCTGCAGGCTTATTCCTAGTGGAGATAATTAACGTGTCCTTATAGTGATGGAGGATAGAAAGGGTGGATGTTCGCGGTGGGGAAAATATCAGTACAGCATAGTATCTCAATATTTTTGAGTAGCAATATCTCGTTGCCACACAGACACAAATTGTCTATTTTTTCACCATAAAAATTATAGATATTACAAAGTAAACTTTTGGTATATAGAATAATAACATCAATTGTGTTTTCAGTCCACGGGTTACAGTTTGCTGCAATTAAAATGACTTAAGTGAGATAAACAGACTGATTTTTTTATCTTATTATATAAACATTAACAACATGTTTAAAATTGTAATAAAATTGTATTCTGACCTAAGTATCATGATAATATTGTGTCGTGGGACCTCTGGTGATTCCCATCCCCTGTGAACGCAAATGGGACTGTGAAGATTTTTAGCAAAAGTTATGGTTTCTCTTAAAAAAGAAGGCAATAATTGGGTATTTAAATGTCACTGACTCATCAATCATGGGTGATTATTAACAAAGACGTATTTTTTTACGTCTAAATTTTCTGTGGAATACATATATATATATATATATATACATATATATATACCTGCCTCAGCACCTTCACAGCACAACAAAGCCATAAAATATAAAGAAACTTGTCAGAAATGTGTCAAGTGCCAGTGTGGTACCACTAATGGAAACCAAATAAACATAAAAGGCACTTCATATTTACCGATGGGGACCGAGCTGACCAAAGGAATATTTAAATGTGCAGAGTGTGCCAAACTGACTCATTCAATCAGTAAACTGAATGATCCTCTGAGAATTATAAGTTTTGAATGTGTTTTCCCCTTGCTTACTGACGTTTACGAGAGCCAAATATATTGTCTTTGGCGATTGTAAAGAGAAAATGAGTGAACTTGAGTAGGGAATCAGTTTTTACTTTCAAAGCACATGGGGTAAAAGTTTCTTATTTTCCCTATTGTACATATATTTGACAAGAGGTTGTGTGCTATGTTTCCAGTATTTTTTCCTCTTCATTTTAGGTCTATTTGATTGCAAAGGTCTGCTTAACTGCTACCACATGTTAGGCCTTTGTACTGCTGTCATTGACTTAATGTGAGTGTGTTGTTTTCCAGACTCTGTGTGTGGTGAGTGTGTATGAGAGCGAGGAGAAGAGACAGATACACAGTGACAAAGAGATTGGAATAAAGAAAGAATGTATATGTGTGTGTCTGGTTACTCAGTGTGGGTCTTTTTCCAAAAGGGGGAGACACACTAAGCCCTAAATCACTGATTTGTCTCTCTCTCCTCAAAACATATTAATTGCATTATCTATTACTTTTATAAATCTCTAACTCAACAACAGGGTTAGCAAGGTCATTTAAAGAAGCAGGAAGAGAGGTAATGCAATTTTTTAAAGTTAAAACAACATTATAACAGCATTACATTTACAGGCATCTCTCCTTGACACTGGGATGAATCAGTGAGAGTTTAGGAGGGATGGGGGCCTTTTTCCATCAGAGGACTGCGTAAATCTGCTCCAATGACCGGCAGGTGAAAAAATAGAGCAAATGAGGCTCCGGGAAAGGAAACATAACTGGAGAAAAGACTTGGAGGAATTAAAAGCTGGTGGAAAATGACTTAAAGAGAAGGCGAGACTGGGGCGATACATTGTGCTGAGTGAATAAACTGTGGAACTGTCTACTCATGGTTGAGCTATGCATAACCTACATGAAGAGGCACATGCTGATGCAGTGTGTGCTACTGCAAAATACACAAGACTGATTGATCTCAATCATGGTCACTCCTTGCTTGCTATTTCTATGACCTCTATCAGCTGCTTTGCTTGCCTCTATCTTTTACTTCATGGTCTTTCGTGCCCCCCTCCCCTATTCTTCTTCTTCACGTTGCTTCAGATAGAGGAAGTGGTTTGTGTGCAGACTGTGGCTGGCTGGAACACTGTGCTGTGCACTGGGGAAGCCGAAATTTGAGCCCCTGTGCATTAAATGTTCCACTAGAGCAACAATTTCTGCGAGGGGAAATCATGCGGTGGGCCAGTGTTAAAGGATCTGAAAGGGAGGGGGGCTCAGACAGGGTAGAAAGGAGGGAGAGAGAGAGAGAGAGAGCTCGGGGTGGTACTAAAGGGGAATCATGACTCTAAATAAGATCTTGGCTATTCTGGTGGTTGCGTTGGTTTTGGTGCATGCCATACACTGTAGATCTGGATTAAAATCTGGCCACATACCTTTCTCACATATCATCTGCTTGCTTCTCCTCCATCCTTCTTATCTCTCTTACTCTTTCGCTGCTGTCAGCTGGTTGGCAACACTGAAAAATGAAAAAAAAAATACAAAAATTAGTTTTAAAGTATTTCAGCACACAGAAACACAGCTCCACCTGTGGATAGGCTTAAATTCAAGAAATAATTTTGTTGTGCTTAATTTTAATTTGTTGCAAAGCTCAATAGAATAGCAGTTGCAGACTCGTTGTGGAAGTTGTGTGATGTGGATTTGTTGCGATGCCCATTTCTAGTTTAACAACAGATTTACAGATTGGTAGTGAGTGTTTACCTCAGCTCATAAAGGCAGCTCTAAGTGGCATCTAGTTGTGATGTTGCAGATTGCTAAGTGACTAATGGAGACAACCAGTTTTGAAAATGGTTCAGTATTAAGCAAGAGGGCTGCAATCAGCAGCGGCAAGTCAGGCTGCAATGTAAACAGTAATCAGGACAATTATCCACCATCAGTGTTAATTTTGCTTATTTTTGCCACTGACAGGCTCAAATTGTTACTTTTAGTTCCTTGACAACAGGATCCCACAGCAGTTGATCTTTCTGTTACAGACTTAGATCCTTTTTGTTTAACCAGAAACAGCCCTGAAATCACCATCACCAAAGACACCAGACTGAGTTCTGGGCTGTGTCTTGTTAAACAAAAATGTTCTTATTCTTTGACAAAAGTTCCCTTTATGTAGTGATCCTTTCCATAATGTTGTTAGACAGTAAGAATAATAATCTGAGAATCAGAGCACAAAAAAAACTTTTAGTGGACGTAAATTGACATTGCCCGAAGGGATTACACTGCAGCGGTCTCGCTCAATACTGGACCAATTTCAAAAGCTGTTGTTCCATTACTCACTTCGGCACAAATAGGATCCAGGTTGAAAAATTGCGACGTTACCCTTTAAGGTGAGACATTTGTAGCTATTGGGGTCAAGCGAAACATTAGTCACTGAATGATGGTACAGTTAAGCCTCTGAGATGCTGCATGGGATGTTTGAACCCTGTATGTCAGCTTTACCTCAATCATAAAATAGTTTTTACACTGCAGTTTTTAAGTTGTCGATGCAAGCAGCATTTAGTCTGCAACATTAGTCATTGCTTTGACTGTTAGTGTAATGTGGTTTCTAAACCGTGAGTAAGCAGAGGGGCCTAAACACGGGGGTCCCTACAGGAGCTTACTGATTTTTCCAAAGGTTTGCACATCTTTCCTAGTCGAGGTAACATCTTGAGCCCGTGGCACAGTGGTTGGTTCCATCAGATTAATTGGTTTTGTCTGCTGTAACACTCATCTGCAGAGCGGATTGATAGATAATGACTTACAGAATAATGCCGCCTCATACTTAACTTAGAGTCTGAATGAATCATGAGGGATTCAGCTGAGCAGAGATGTGTGTCAACAGGATTAATAAACAAAGGAAGCGAATCCATGTACAAATATATTAGAGGATGAGAGGCCTCCTGGCAGAGGTTCAGGTGTCCAGAAATCTGATGGCAAATCTTTTTGCTGCAATTGTTTTTTCAAGCATTGCATTTATAAGGTTTATCATTTGTGGAGAGCTTGCAAGCTGAATACAATTGGATGACATATTAAAATAGTTTTTCAAGCATTTAAAGAGCATGAAAGATCAGTTTTACAAGCTTGTAAAGATCCATAACTATGGAAGCCTAAAGATGAATGTATGTTAGTGCTACTTTTTGTATACATTTTTGCTTTATGTGTACAAGTTACACATTATGAGAAAGTCTATATGACGTGGCTTTCATTTGCTGTAAACAACACAAAAATGTGAAATTGGAGTAAATGATGAAGTAAATATTTCCATATTGCACAAGATTCATGTTTTTCACTTACCAAAGGCCTTGTTGATAATTTCTTGAAATCAATGAATCACATAAACAAAGTCATTAATGTTTTGACAGCTATTATAAACAGACAATTAAAGGCTTTCAGTTGTGGCCTTCAGACCCTTATTTGTTTGGAAAGGCTTGCCAATTCAGCCTGAGAAGTGAGTGATAACGACATAATCTTCATAAATCTGTAAACATGAATTGGCAAAATGACAAGCCCTTAGTTCAACTGGCTAAGAATGAATTGAGCCCAATGTAGATTATTTTATCTGATGCCTTGAGGGTTGGTAGTCCTGTTCATCTTTGAAAGTCAAGTCAAAGTCAAAGTTTTAGTGATGTATTAGCTGAACCTTTATAGACTGAACTTAAAGGTCCAGTGTGTCAGATTAAGTGGTATCAAGAAGTGATATTGCTAATGGAAACCAAATCCTCGTGTGTGCCAAGCGTGTAGGTTCTTATTCTTATTTTTAGGTGATGAGACACTAATGAAAACACTGTTATGAATATTAGCCTACATGACTGCCAATAGATGCTGCTAAATTCTGAACACTGGACCTTTAAGAAGCCAGTGCAGTTTTACACAATGTATTTTTTCACATTTATCAGGTATATTAACAATGTGTTTTTAAGTAGCCTATTGTATAAATCTTGTTGGATGATAGTGCAGTGGGGAAATGTGGGGGAGGTTCTGGTTTACTTACAGTGAAGTCAACCCAGAATTGTTGACTACCCCAAAATTATGTAATAAATAAATAGGCCTAGTATGGGTCCCCAACATTAAGAAACTGCCAGATGCAGTATAATATGTCTAATTTAAATACATTTGCATTATCTGGGTAGTTTGGGGGGTTATTAAGGATGCTGAATCCATTTCTGATAGTTTCAAAACTCAAAATGTATGTTTTAAATCAGAAGTCTGCATATTTAAACTGTCATTGGGCTGATTTTATCAATTTTTGTGCACTGTTTTCCTAGGCACTTTAAGACTTTTTATGGTTGGAAATGTGTGATCACTCCTTAAACTGACATTTCTATATCTCAATTACTTTTTTTAACGGTCGACCGAGCTTACTCCTTTTACTGACACTTTTAGATTACTTTTATTGACACTTTTACTTAAAATGTGACTGTTTATCAGGATTGCTTTTAATCAAGCTTGGTTTTATTTTATTTTAATTTGTACCACCAACTGCAGATCAAATTTCCCTTTGAGGGACAATAAAAGCTCTGAACTATACTGAACTGATTTTGATTCAATTTGGACATTTCAGAGGACACTGAAGTTACTACATTAGACAGGTACTCTTTTTTATGTTTTTGAAATAACTGAAATAACTTCAAATCAGTTATAAACTGTAAAATATCAGTATAATATTGAGATACTCTTCTATGAACACTGAAAGGGAAGAATTTGCTTGTAGGCCTACCTGATGAAGGACTGGAGGATGATAGCATGGGGAAAATGTAGGCTCCATTCACAGGCCGTTTTGGTCTGAGGCTGTTAGTGTTGCTCTTCACTTCTGAGTGTTGCCGACGGTAAGACAGCAGGAGCCGTTAGCTGGTGAACCTGGATACCTCCTTCCTGATAAAAAGTGACCAGGTGAGTGCTTTCACCTGTGCTTCACATCAAAGACGTGACTTTAAACTGCCTTAAACCAGTTTAGTCGGGTCCTGTTTTAAACTACCATGGTCGTGGGCGCTTCCTGTAACCAGACCGGAGCGAAACAGGACAGGTAGGTGGCATACACCTTTGGGAGGAATTACTCATCGGAAATACCACATTTACCACATTTACCGCATTCACCATATTTACGAACACATGAACGGCTGTCCGAAGTCGTTTTTAAGATGCGGGCAATTCGGAAATGTCCATAATATCCGAGTTGTGACGTTTGCGTGACGTTTAACGGAAGCAGAAATGGAGGAAAAATATTGAATCTGTGTCAACAATTGACGGTAAAATGTGTATATATATTTCGTTACTTTGTTCTCAGTAGCTATTATTTACTTAGAATACTTGCGCGTTTAAGTATACGCATTATTAGCTGTAGCAGGCAAGCAGGCTTTTAACTATAAAGCATCCCAGGATAACAACTTTAACCTAGTTAGCTAACGTTAGCGTTACAACATTGATGACGCAGTTGTTATTCAGGCCAAGTCATGGATGTATTGTAGGTAAGTCGAGCCAAGTGTACATGAAAAAACAGCCTTTTTACTTCTAGCACTCATATTTTTTTCTAACCAGAGCGCTTGAATGCCTGTGTATCATAGTTACGACTGTACAGCTGGGATGTAAGATATTTCAGAGTATTGGTGGAAATCCTAGTACCCCCCACCCCCCTTTTTTAACTTTTGATGTAAGATAAGATTTATTTTAATTTCTGTTATTGTTGTTTTTATGGTACTGATATGATTTTTCGCTGTCAAAAAAAATCCGAGGACCGCATAATAGCAGCTAACAGTCATAACTTCCCCCAGATAAAAGGCTATTACCAGCTGGGAGAGAGGCTATTCATGGTTACGCCATGTAGGTTAGTTGTTCATTATTAAATGTCTTTTGCATAATATGGAACTATCTATACCAATTTCTCTTGGTTTGGTGCAAAATTATGTAATCACACCATGTTTTGTTTTTGTTTTTTAAAGGTTTAGTGTGTAGGATTTATGGGGATAAATTGGAAGTTAATATTCATAAGTATTAGTGGCCTATGTTTTCATTAGTTTTTAATCACCTGGGAATAAGAATGGTTGTGTTTTGCTACCTTTTGCACTGATTTATGCAGGAGTTGCATGAAATATGGGTGCTGCTGTGGGCACACCCGTGTCGGGCTGGGGCGACGCGTCGACATAATCGATTACGTGAATACGTCGATGCACGTAACGTGCGTCTACGCGTCGCACCGTTTTACACAGCGCTTGTAATGACAGCGCTTGTAATGACAGCGCTTGTAATGACAGCGCTTGTAATGACAGCGCAATGACAGCGCTTGTAATGACAGCGCTTGTAATGACAGCGCTTGTAATGACAGCGCGAGCAACACCGAGCGTGTTGTTTTTTGTTTTGGCGCTCGTGTATCAAGTTAGAGCGTGCACACTGCTCGCCCGAGCAGCGCTTGTCAAGCGCGTCTGAGCTGCGTGTCAGCTGCAGCACATCTGGAGAAACGGTGGCTCGCCGTTTTTTTACGCGTGACGCTCAAGTTTGTTGACACAATACCACTTTATACCGTAGTTTGAAGTCTCTTTGTCACAGAAATGAGGAAATATAAAGATGTTTGTTTTGCCTCAACTTCCTTGCTTCCCTTTCAAAACAAAAGCCATCTGACTGTGTGTCTGGACATAATGCAATCAGTTGCTGATACAATGCATTTTATTTTGAAACATTTACAGGACGGGGTTGTCAGCTGTGCAGGAGCTTGTATAACTTCTTAAATGAGTGGAATATGCGCTTATAAATATGAAAATACAGCACTCATTCACTCCAATTGCACTAATTTTACTGTGAGATGTTTTGTTGTTTTGTTGAGGTTTGTTACTGTAACAAAGAATAACTGTTTTGTTACTATTCCTAAAAGTGACTTGAATGTTACATTATTTTATCTAATTTGCTATTGAATTGCTAAATGTAGATTGCATTACATTACTTTTACTTGAGTGGAACAAGCTCTTGCATTAATTTTATTTCTGACACTTTATATCAGACTGTAAAACACAGATCACCAGTTAAGACTGGGCTATTTTTGTTGGGGAATAATGCCCTGCAGTGTATGACAAGTTTTAAAATGTTATTTTTGGTAAATTTGTTGTTATATTTATTGAGTAATAACAAAAATAGTTAGATCAATAAAAAAATAGATTAATAGATAATAGATTAATCGATTAATCAAAAAAATAAACGATTAAGATTAGACATAAGATTAATCAATAAAAAAATAATCGTTAGGTGCAGCCCTATTGTAGTGTCTTACATTCCTGGTTATGGTTGAGTTTAAATGATAAATAGACCTACCAATCAGAATGACACCACACATAAGTCAAATAACGCTTCCTTACTTTATTACAGAAATTGTTCCCCCTGAAGTAAATAGTACAATAGCATGTTTAAAGTGCCAGCACAATTAAAATACAAAAAAAATAAAATAAGCCTGTGTGAACAAACTTTTCAACAGTTTGATCAATTTATTTGAATGGAAAATAAGTCAAACCAGACACTACTCTGACACAATACTGCCTGTCAGAGTTTAGGCTATATTGCACCTTTAAACAATAATTCAATTCACTCTTTAAACAGTTCAAGCTGGCTGGACAGATAGCCGGTCATAATTAGGCCGCACCTCGGGTGGCCAATCAGATTTCAGGGGTGCCTGTGCCACCCTCTGCCACTCCCTGGATACGCCTCTGACTGTCTTGGCAGTATGCATAATGTGACTGAAGAGGCCGGAATGTGACATTACAGCCACGGAACTCCCCAGCATTCTATAGCTGTGTTCCACAGTCTATGCACACACACACAGCCATATAGTGATATAGTGCAGAGATTGCACTTTACATGGCACCTGAAGATAAACAAACAGAAAGTAGACATTAGCAAGGGTCATCTGATATTTGTAACTCCACACAGCATAGATAGGTTATTATCATTTTGGGGCCCTGAGCACAGACATGTAAAGGCCCTGCACCCCATCTTATTAAAAGGGGCCTACAATAGGGGTTGGTAGGGGTGTCAACATCTGGAAAGTGAAGCGCTACCTTGGTAGCTGCGCTCTTTTGGTTGTTGAACCCTGAAACTAAAATATCTTATTAATTGGGGCTTACAATAGCAGTTGGTAAGGGTGTCCACAACTGGAAAAGTGAAGTGCTACCTTGGTAGCTGCACTCTTTTGGTTGTTGAACCCTGAAGCTAAAATATCTTATAAATAGGGGCTTATAATAGCGGTTGGTAGGGGTGTCAACATCTGGACAAGTGAAGTGCTGCCTAGGCAGCTGCGCTGTTTTGGTTGTTGAACCCTGAAGCTAAAATATCTTATTATTGGGGCTTACAATAGGGGTTGGTAGGGGTTGCAACATCTGGAAAAGTGAAGTGCTACTGTGGTAGCTGCACTCTTTTGGTTGTTGAACCCAGCTAAAATATCTTATTAATAGGGGCTCACAATAGGGGTTGGTAGGGGTGTCAACACCTAGAAAAGTCAAGTGCTACCTTGGTAGCTGCGCTCTTTTGGTTGTTGAACCCTGAACCTAAAATATCTTATTAATAGGGGCTTATAATAGCAGTTGGTAGGGGTGTCAATATCTGGAAAAGTGAAGTGCTACCTTGGTAGCTGCGCTCTTTTGGTTGTTGATCCCAGAAGCTAAAATATTTTAATAATAGAGGCTAAAATATAAATAAATAAAATGTCTCAATTCAGAAGCTGACCCTCTTTAAGTTAATTTGGCCAAGTGGATCATTTTAGTTCTGTTATCATAATGTAATTGATTTGTGAATAAATTTTAAGATTTTAGAATCTTTTTTTGTTACGATTCTAAAATGGACTGGAAGCCAGGATCTGTATGTACTTTGTGTGTTAATGGGGACGTGGAGGGCCAGGGTGCTGCTGGGTGGCTGATGGACAAGATCGGCTGTCCTCTGTCCCTCCACCAGTGCTGCTCAGTGTCTCTTAATCACCAAGCACTGCTACTTGATTTTCTTGTTGATTAGTGTCATATGGGATGGGTCACAGTAGTGGCATGACACAAAAATAAAATCATTCATTCATTTGTTACCAATCACTTCTTTTAGTGATTTTTTTTTTTAAAATATTGACTCTTTTTTTTGTCATTTTGAGTCTCCTTGTGTTTGTTTGTGTGTGTGTTGTTTTTTTGGAAGTAATTTTGTGACTTGTTCTCATTCTGAGTCTTATTGTGGGTTTTTTGTGTCTCTTTCAGATATTTTTTGTATTTAAATGCCATGTTTATCTTTATTGTCATTTTGAGACCTTTTGTGGTTGTTTTGTCTCTTTGGGGTAATATTATGTATTATTTGTGGTTTTGTGTCTCTTAGTGGTCATTATGAGTCTCCTTGTGTGTCTTCTTGAGGAAGTATCGAGTCTTTTTGTGATCATTTTAAGTGTCCATTTGATTGTTTTGTGTTTCTTGGTGGTAATTTTGAGTCCCCCTTGTAGTTTTTCTGTTCTTTTTTTAGGTGACAATGCCATTTTGTGTAATTTTGTGTCTCTTTGTTGTCATTTAGAGTCTCCTTGCGGTTGTTTTGTGTCTCTGTGAGGTAATATTGTGTATGTTGCTGCTTTGTGTCTCTTTGTGGGAATAAGAATGGTTGTGTTTTTGCTACCTAAGAGCTTTGTTTTTGCATCACCCACCTTAGTTCTTTTACAGGTTTAGCACACAGGTGAAGTTTCAATTAGTTACAATCTGTAACCTCTCTGCCAAATGCAACTCAATCCTACACGGGACCTCTAAGGGGAAATTCTCGTGGCTAAAGGAGCCCTCTGCCTCCCCCTATTGGTAGAAGAGGGTGGAAATTCTAGAAAAAAATTATTTTCGTGCGCCAGATAATTTGACTGAGCTTAGCAGTAAGAGCTTTCAGCTCCTAAACGGATCTTCATTTCGTACTTTTTCTTGCTTTTATAATTTAGACAAATTATTTCTATTCACTTGTGGCTGGCAGGCTTGAGGGGACTTATATATTGCAAGAAATAAATATACAAGATTCCTTATCTGCAATACATTGAAATTTTTGGTCATACTGAAGATTAAAAAGTGTAATATGTCAAGAATACCTATCCTAGTCGTACAACAAACAAAGCTAACAAAAAACAAAACAAACCAAAAAAACAGACAATAACACAATGAGGTTACAGACACACATTTCACAAATATTTCAATTTTATTTGCATTATATAATATAAAAGAAAAATATTTCTACTCTGTTTTGAAAAATTTTGGTTTAAGTATGCCCTCTTATTCAGAGTCAGATTATTTTATTTGTCCCAGAGGGGAATTCAATTACACAGTCTACCAATCACATAAAGCAGGACAAACACAGTCAGCAGCAGCATCCAAACATCACCATGTCAACATATGGACTACAAGTTACTCATGCTGCTCCACAGGTCCACCTGGCTCTTAATGTTATTACCAAAGTGATATGTTTTCGAAACTTATTTAACAATTACTACTGTACATTACAGCATTATGTTTTTGATTCTGCCTTGTATCAGTTTACCAGAAAAAGAAAGAAAAAGAGTAATATCTCATAATTTATTTTCCCTTTTTTTTGATACTGTGTTCCATCAGTGTGAGCATGCTAATAGCTGTGTGATTGGTCATGTGTGCAGGGTTTCTCTGAGGGTGTGTGTGTGCAAAGTTTAACCTCATTTCCTTTCAGTGCTTTGTATTTTAGGGTAGTAGTGTAGTGTGCAAACAAGGGGTTGACCTCTGTGATAGCTCTCTACTTTGGGGTGTCCAAATTGTACCATAAACCTGTACATATGGTGAATATTCTCTTACCTCTAAGGCAGCCTTATGCTATCTTAAAATCCTTACCAACAATATGAATATGAATTAAGGCATTTATCGTACAAAAGAGTTTCATAGAGGGGTGATTATGTTTTATCTCTTTGTCTTATAGAATAAAACCTACAGCTCATTAGTAAGTCTTTCTGAAAAATGCAGCACTAGAGTATGTATGCCCTTCGTTTTACAAGTTTTGTTGAAAGAAAATGAGCCAAAAGTCTTGAAAAAATAAGAAAATTTTAAATACATTGGCAATACCTGAGCCAAACTACTTGAAGGCAGTAACATGCCTTTACCACGTGATGGCAGCAAATTATTACATATGGTGGATTCCCCCAGGTTACACAGCTGTCAGTCAGAATAGTAATCGACAAGGAAATGAAATTCCTTAATGCAGAACAGACATGCCATAATTCACTGGAAAAGAAAGGAATTGTGGATTTAAAGCATGCAGCTCAGACAGACCACTGCTGTTTATTATTATATTTGTAAAAATAAATGTTGACATTCATGCATATTGACTTTCTCCATGAATAAAAAAGCTCTCTCCTCCCACCTCCATTTTCTTTAAATAGGATCATGTAAACGTCTGGTGGAACATGTGAGGCATGATTGCGCTTCCTGGTCTGCAGGTTCCTGTATTTACCACCTCCACCCAGTACATGATGTCTGTTCCTCCCACACCTTTTTAATGATGTAAATTGGAAAAATTACATACTCCCAACACCCTGGAGAATCAAACTGCAACGGGTGAGTGCAATGGCATAACAGCAAGTTTCACACCAAATTATACTCATGCAGGTTATAGAAATGACTCACTTATGTCTCTTCATTGAAATAGGCAGAAATGCCAAACTGCCTGAGATTGTACTGAAAATGCTTTTAAGAAATAAGTGAGGCTGACATTGCCAGTGCATTTATTCTAACACAGACACTTTAATCCTCCAGAGTATGTGTTTCATGTAATAAAGAAAAACTTGCCAGATTACTATTATAGCTTTGGCAAATAATAATACATGCCCAATGTGCTCAACTAAGTACTTTCATAGCCACACTTTTGTGACAGTATTGTAATCCAGATGTTTTCTTGCACAGATTTCAGGACCCTTTACCCCCACCGCACATCATGCACACAGACACAGGAAATGCTATTGTTCTAGACAGGAAATGCTAAGAGCAGGGCCCCAGATGACACTCCAAAAGACTGAGATTGAGCAGCGAAATGACCACAGCATGACAACATGACAATATGGGTAAGTGTGATAAAACCATAAAGACCTGCCTGTGACAGATAATTCTGTCATGTCACTCAGTATGGATCCCCTGTGTCTTTGTCTGTCTTAGTGACCTTTACCCCAGCATGTGCAGACACTTATAGTACACACACACTCAGAAACACACAAGTACGTACATTTAGATGCTCAACACAAAGCCAGTATTGTGGGTTGCAGGCACTAGAGAAGAGTCTCTCACAGCAATGGGAAGTTAAGCCATGGTAACTGAGCTGGAATCTTGGCTTGTCTCTAGCATCTTTCTATTTACACAATTAGTATGACAAAGATGTGTTACTCTGTGAGAGCGGGTGGTTGCCTTTGTGCTTCTATACTCAATGTCCTCTCCTGTTGTAGAATTAATAAAGTATATCCTCCTTCCTTACAGAGAAAGGAAAACATAATAAAAGCACCAAAATTAAGATATTGTAATGATTCTTATTTCTCTGACAAATTCATTTTCGATTTAACATTTAACAAAATTGAATTGTAATATTAGATGGTAAAGAGTGAAAACAGAAGTGCACATTTTTGTTATTTGCATCCAATTTAAGGTGTATCTGTGGCTGAAATTGGTATCATGACATTTATCAAATATTTTGTGATGATTATATATATATATATATATATATCACAAAAAGGCAAACATATGCAAAATATAATCAAGCTGATGTCCATTGTAATTAATAGTTTTACACTCAGACAAAACTCATATGTATTAAACAAAAGCTTTAATAACTGTTTTCAATACCAATTTTATTAAAGGATTTGATTTAAACAGCATGTGACCAAAAAAATTACAATTTGATTCCACTGACAGCTGATGAATAATAGTACTCAGTATTTGCAGTGTTTCTCAAATGGGGGTGCAGGTACCCCCCTAGGGGTTGTTTGGAGTACTGCAGGGGGTACATGTATCCTTTTACAATGTTAATTTAAAGGTTTACTAAGCTGTGTTTTCTTTAAAAACAATGTATAGACTCATACAGTAGTAATCTCTCTCTCATTCATCATTTTCGACCCACTAGAAGTGTTGTGGCGGTGTATTTTTCTGCATAGACTCTGCACACTGCCTGTGTTTTCTTAACTTCTTATTTTCTATGTTCGTGATGTTAATGGTTATGTACCCCTACAGCATGCACGGGAGGTCAGGGTTTATGCAAAGGTATCAACCAGGTGTCAGATCGTAAGCAGCACACACCTTAGAGACACAACGCAGAAAAACAAACTTTCAAACAAACACTTCCACCAGTAAGCATGTTTACAAATGGTAACCAATAATCCTGCATAATATACCTTGAAAAAAAAATCAGTGATACATAATTCCTAAAATAATGATACTGTAATAGGTTCTTTAAAAGTTTAAGGCATTTTGATAGACCACATTTTGAATTAAATACTTGTATTTTCAGTGCAATCATTGACTACCATAAACTGCTGCAACAAACCCAATCAATTTCATGTTTACATTTTACAAAAATACCCAACTAATTCCAATGAGGTTTTATTATTTAAAAAATATTTAAGACCCATTGGATTAAAAGATACGTTTTGGGAAAGAATCAAATAGTTACCTCTTAAATAAGAGCTTTACAACTTTAACTATGTATTCTTTTATTTGTATGTGCCTAGGTGTCTATAACATAATCTTGAATCAGTTAATTGGGACTTAACTAGGTGCAAAAATAAAAAAATCTTCTTGTCTCCTCCCATCTATGCCTGTGTCACTCACACACACAGACACACACATTTATGCACACCGGATGACGTGCAGCCAGCTCCATGCCTGAGGAGCAGACTGCGACACAGCGTCCAACTCCCTCCCTCCCTCTCTCTGTTTCTGCAGTCCTCTCCTCTCTTGTCCCAGGCAGCACTGCTCCCGCCTCCTCCTGCAGCCCTGCCTGACCATTCATCAATAAGCTGTATTAGCCCATCACTAATCATATTGCGAGAGACAGAGAGTCTAGAGTAGGGCAGCCAGACTTTGTGTGCATCATCAGTGCATCATCAGTGTGTGTGTGTGTGTGTGTGTGTGTGTGTGTGTGTATGTGTGTGTGTGTTTACGTGTGTGCAGTTGGTGAGGGAGGAGGGAGGGGTGTATCCTAGCGGGGAGCTTTTCCCTGTTGTAGTAACCAACCACACGCCGGCTGCCAGCCATTACTTCACTGCAGCAGCAATCAGCCCTTTCGTACTTAGTGAGCCAGACACACTAACCTGTCTGTCCCCTCCTCTTTTCTCTCTCCCTCTCTCTGCATATTCAGCAGAGCTGCCCTCCTCTCCTCCTCATCACTCTGCCACTCCTGCAGCGTTGCTCTCTGCTTGAAGGGGACACTGGCCTGCTCCTCACCCACTGATTCTGCATGACTGTCACAAAGGTAAGACCGCTCCAGATGGGGAGCAACTTTCAGGATGTCACCCGTGATTCAGGCTTGGCGTTAGATTGGACTGGGAAGGTTATCTAAGGTGTAATTCTTGTGTGAGTGTGTGTGTCGTTGTCTGTGGAGTTTTTGAGTTGGAGTTGCCGGGTACTGCAAGGTTATCAGGATGCTGCTGCCTAATGATGTGTGTTAATGTGTATTCTCATTAGAAATGCAGTACGGTTATGATGAGAGCAAAATAAAATTCTGTGATTACAGTCCGTAATCTGCAGCGCATTACAGGCCAGTAACAAGTCATTCTGGGTATGAGAAAGTTATTCTCTTTATTTGTGTTGGAGCTGTATAAACTTTATGTAGATGAGACTCTGAGTTTAGAGAGGAAATTCAATATGAGGCCTGGAATTTGAATGCTAAACTGTCTCTGTTAGGTGCTGTATATTTTTACAAGACTCCCTTTCAAACTCACTTGTCATACTGTATGTGCAGGATTGTTCAGAGACATGGTATTTGTGATCATTTCTGGCAGATGAAGCTGTTTATTGTGTTCATTTCTAGCAATAAGAATACGAGACCTGGTGAATGGATCTTGCTAATATAGTGTTTTGTTTGCTCGCAGCTACAGGGAGTATCTCTGAAAGCTTGACTGTGGCTTTGACAAAAAGTGATTTATAATGCTTATTAACAGATTACCATTATGGTATGCACATTCTGGCTCACAGTGGATTTCAAGGTACTTCTTAAACACAACTTGGGGATTTTGCATTTCGGCAGTGTCATTGTGCTTATATTGTGGCTTTTTCTTGATTTCCTGTGGCTTGGATTGTCCCTGTTTGTACATTACCTTGGACTAAACTCTCTGCCAAATGTATAAATGTTATAAAAACAGTTCAAACATTCACATTTTGGGGTCTAAGTCCTGATTCATGGATGAACAACAGGTTCCAATAAGGAAAACCACTAAATTTTAGGGTTAGGACTTTTGGTTAATGTTAGGGTTAAGTTAATGTTAGGGTTAGAGTTGATTTAGGCATATAGCAATGTGGTTAAGATTATGGTAAGTCTTCTGAGAGTAGATACAAGTCAATGTCCTCTCAAGTGACAGCAATAAATATGTGTGTGTTGGCAGTCTCAAGCTGTTGAAGTAGGTGTGTCAGCCCGCTTCAGTGACTGTTTATGTGCACCCAAGTGTGTATTGGTGGTCGCAGTCTGTACTTAACGCTGAAGCAGCCGGTTAAATCCTCTTAATCAATTAACTGAGGGAGAGAGAGAGAGAGCAAGAGGGAGTTACAAAGAGAGAGAGACAGAAACAGGAAGAGACACAGAGAGAGGAAATGAGCACACCTTCTCCCATGTAGAGAATTAACCTGGACCAAAATAGATGACCTAGTGTAGACACAGGACAAAGGCCTATTTACTCACACTGACAGTCACACACCTGCAAGGTCCTCACAAAAGTTAGATTACTGAATGTCGTATATCCTGCAATCTCCAGCACAAAACCGCACAGATTCACAGACGAATGCTTTCAAAGTACAATTTCCCTGCCTGTGTGTGAGTGAGATTGTGTGGGAGGTGTGTGTTCTGCTGCGTAGGTGGATGCTCTCCACTACAAGAACTGAAAGAGGGAAAGGTCAGGTGCTGGTGTGTTGGCGCCCAGCCAAAGTCTAAATTTGACTGTAGACAAGGCCAAAGGCAGCGAGGTGAATTTTAATGAATGCACCCATGATTTTTTATTTATTTATTTTTCTTTGCTAGCAATTTGATTTCCTACCTGCAATTATGGAAATGAGTTTAGGAGGAGGAAGGAGTGAAGAAAAAATAAGGAAAGACAAAACTGTGCTTTGACATCTCTGTTCAAAAGAGGTTTGAAAAAAGGTATGAAAGCACATTACCCAGTGGTATCTAAAAGATGATGGGTGTGTGGGAGATGCGGAGAGAAAGAAAGAGAGAGAGAGAGAGGGAGTCAAGGGAGCTGTTTTCATGGCTGTGCCTGCCAACAGCAGAGAAGTCACCTTGGGAGGGATACAGGACAAGAGCTTCTGTGCTGACGGGGCTAAACAGCCCTCTACCCCACAACACACAGATGCACACTGACAATATTCTGGGAAGCAGTCACTGCAATGCCTGCTTAGTATCAGACAAAGATTTGAATGGTTTGGCAGGCCTGGGCAATATGGAGCAGTCAAATACCATGATGTATTTGACTGAGTACCTCGATATTGTGGCGATAATTAAAGATAAGGCAAGACAAGTTTATTTATATACCGCCATTCAGACACAAGGCAATTCAAAGTGCTTTACCGGGGCATAGAAATACATGAAATACAATACATTAAGACAACATTAAAATTGCATTTGAAGCTTAAAGACAATCAAAGAAGCAAAAGCAAGCAAATAAATAGTTGTAGGTTAAAGAAAAAGTTACGTTATTGGAAAGCCAAAATGAACAAAAATATTTCATGCCCTGCTTTAATATCTTAACGGTTTTAGCAGACCTTAGGCATTGTAGGGTTGACTATTGGTACTTTCACAAAATATTTCCACAATGACACCTTGATAAATAATAGAACAATGTGGTAACTTCAGAAAATAAAATCACTTTACTGTGATATAGTCTTTAAAACCAGCAAAAAGGCAACACTTACACTGCAATATCCAAACATCTATAACTATATCTAGTCTCATATTAACAGTCTGGCTTGACCTCTGAGCATTACAGCACAGATTTACAGTGTTTTTTTAATGAGGGAGAGACTAGGGATGTGCAATTATAACAGCACTTTATTGGTATCTGCCAATATTGGCTTTAAAATAAACCATCAAAATTGGCCAACATGCTTTTTCTTAAATAGATATCAGTATCAGTTATCGACAAAATGAGTTGTTGTATGTAGTTATATCGTATAATGGCTAAAAATCCAATATTGTGCATCTCTAATAGAGACCATTATGCATATAGCACAAGTGTGACAGTAATGCAATCTAGAAGTTAGCTGTAATGTACATGTAGTATTAAAACTGTGTTAGTTTATGAGCACCAGCACTTTTACACGAAGTTGCACACATTAGTGCAATAATAGGAGGTGTATTGCCACTTAGATTATCTCCTCAGACTCATTAGCACATCTGCATGCCTGATTAAACAAAGACTTAATTAAAAGCTCAGTACTTGTGAAATAAGTGAAGTGTCTGTGCTCCCATTAAGTTATTTCCAAGATGTTATGTAAAGTAGTTTAAATTAGCAACACATGAATATACATTCTCCATTCTGGCTCCTGTACCTATTTTTTATTTGGTGGAAATTGGGTATAAAAAAGACTATATTATATTTACTATTTACTGAAAATACTTAGCATCTATACAAATGAGGTCATGTATGTTATGGAAAAATACTAAATTTCAGACTCACAATCAATGCTGATATCAGACCAAACAACAAGAACAAAAAGACAAAAAGAATATTGTTTGGGCTGCTATATACTTCACTCATCCGATATGAAACATTTTAGGGTCTAAACATGTATATGAAGTGTAGCATGTGTAGTCTATGTAAAAATTTCCTACCAAAATAATCTCAATATACATTCATAACAGGATATTTGGTGAAAAACAATGAACATTAGCAATTAGTAAATGAAAAATCTTAATGATCAACAAAACTTTGCATTGTGTTCTTGTTTAAAAAATTAAAATAAAATAACAAGACCATCTGGGTAAAAAGCAGGGTTGTAGATTAACTTTTTTTGTCCACATGCCACTGTGGCTGGTAGATTCCAAAATCTATGAGCCACTCAGTAATTGATTGGGGTTTTTTTTGCTGGTGAGTGAAGCAAATCTAGCAGCCACTTGCATATTTTACCAGCATTTGTCTGGTGGCTGGTGCTATTTTCCAACCTTGGTAGTAAGTATTCTTTTTTCCACCATGATAAATCAGTACTTACGTATACATTTATCAAGTTACTGTATCTGTCTAATGTATATTGGTTATTTTCCATTCTTAAACAAATAAATCCAGGGCTATTTTTCCAAAGCCAACATACTGATGTGCAAACATTAACAGCTAAATTAATTACGGCAGTAGTGATGAATGTACACCTAATTAGCACAGGCAGATGGTAGAAGCTGGCAGTACCAGTCTCAGAGTGGGGTGATTGCATGGGGATGGAAAAGGATGCCGCAAGATTTAGCATATGATTATTGATATATATATAAGAAGCAATAAACATTTGACACAGTAAATAGATCTCAAAGAAATGCTGATACATCACAGCGCTCAGTGCAGTCTGACACAGAGCTTTTGACTGCCTTTGGAAGATAGCTATCCATCATCGTCCCTCCGCTTTGTTGTTACGTGTTCCCGGCTATCATCTATGTCAGTATGATATTAATTACTCCCATTTATTAAAAAATAAAAATCTAAAATTGTCTAAAAACTGATGAGGTTAGAGGTATGTGTGTGTACTTTATAACATAAAGGCATCCAGCAGACCTTACTGTGATAAATAGATCAACAGAGAGAGAGAAACTACTATATACTCCTCCTACAACATGCTGACAGTGAAAATAGGTCATTTGACGTGTAAATCCATGGCCTTTGCTTTGAAACATGGCCTTACTGGACTGATTCCTCTGTGAGACGGACCGTAAGCTCTTTAGCTTTTTAACACAGACACTTTAGTCTACTAGCAATCATTTCTTTTGACCTGGAGGTCGAACCAGTCTGATGCTACCAAATATAATGACATAGCCTATCAAAGTGAACATCATAATGTGATCTGTAAAATACCTGAGGGTAATGCTTTACATATATAATGCTGTAATACTGCAAGTTTATGAGCAGAATCAGCCTTGTGTGTGACTTAGGCAGATGCTGGGATAAAGACACTGCTGAAGAGCTGCAAAGGAGATGCATGATGTATCTCCTCAGCAGTTTCATAAATCAGAATACAAAGTACTGCAAAGTACAAAGAATGTATTTATTTTTTTCAGCATTTTTGCCTTTGTTTGAAAGTACATCACAGAGAGGCAGACAAGGAACATATAGCGATACAGGGGGGCACGAGCCCCTGGCTCAGTGGTATTACACTTACATGCATGTCTGTCCCTATAGGCTGTATAATATAATGGACTTGGCTATGTCCCCCTTTAGTTTGTGGACTCCTGTTTTTAAGCCCATAAATTCTGCATTTCAGCTGATGCCATCTTGGTTTTTTTGGAACCAGAAGTGGTCATATTTGGATTAGTGGTTGGAGCTTTGGAAAAGGGAGTGATGGATCTGACTGAAAGACTTTAACGGCGAATTGCAGACAGCCTGTCACTCAAGCTGCCCGCCTTTAACTTTTAGGGAATGTTTAGTGCATTTTTTGCACTTTTCATTCTTCATTTTTTGATCATTTTTGCTGTGTTCATGCATATGGCATGCCATATGGAAAGACTGTGTATTTTTGTTTAACCTTTGAATTTCCAGCTCAGCTCCTGCAATAATTAAAAAATATACTGTGTTAACAAAATTGTTACATTCATACTGTTGAAACCACCATAAAAGCATAAAAACATGCATTGTATTATTCATGGGTTTCATTCTGGGCTTTTGCCTTGGAATTTGTAGTTTTTACTATTTTCTACTTGATGATGACATTTTTACCATATTTTCGCATTTGCAGAAAACACATGATATCTCCATTAGGTGCACTGTTATATCAATGTTGCTGTTACATATCCGAGGCTGTAATAAGGATAATTTTAAAAAATCTATTTTGCATGTGATATATTGAAACTAATTTAATTTTTTGTGTTTTTTTTTTTTCTACGAAAAAGTGGCAGTGGCATCATTTTAAAAAATCTGCATTTAAAGGGTTACATTTTTCAAAAAATAACAAATATTTGATATTTATGATTAGGACTGATATAAAATAAATAAACGAAAATAAAAAAATAAGCTCAATGAAAGTAGAAAATAATATTAATGTGTCATATTTTTAAAGCCTGATTTTGAAATTTTGTGCGATACAAGTGTGTATTATATTGAAGTCGGTCCTAAGGGTTAAATATGCGTTACTTTGGCCCTTAATTAAAATATAAATGGTTTTTTTTATAAATCTTGAAAATATGTTTACATTTACCTCTATTCATTTCCATTGAAAATGCAGATACAGAACTTAAAGCCTGGTCATCTGCAGAATACTCACACTCCAAATCCTTGGGCTGCGACATGAGCATGAGTAGAAAAATGAAACGAAACTGTTGTTCTTGAGTGTGATGCTTAGTGCCTCATCCAGCCTGCTGTTCTCAGTGGTGTTGCAGAAAACTGCCAACACAGCTAGCACATCAGGGCACAGCATGGGATTATTATTACTATATCTGGACACTCTGTTCTCATTTGCTTTGAGTGTATGTCTGTGTGCATGAGTGTGTGGACGTGGGTGGGAGAGCACAAGTGTGAGTTGGCAGACACATTCTGTGTAGGTGGGTGGATAACTTCCATGGCTACTACTAAATCTGTACTAATACTGTAAGTATTACAGATCTTAGCAAAAGGATGAACCTGTTCATCTGCTGTCTTTTGACCTGGAACTGGGTGAATATATGTGTATGTAGGTCCACAAGACTTCATCTCAAAGTAGCACAATGAAGCCCTGCAGCTCACAGCTGCTCCCTTACATAAGATAAAAATGGCAAGAACAAACCCATATAGTGAAACTACTCAGCCTTCAGTTTGTTCAATAAAAGACCACTTGTGTCCTCCAGCAATGCAGGGGGCAACAGAAGCTAGCTTTAGCATTGATCGTTGCCCCGAGTTACCTTCCTGTCAGTTTTCGTTTGGTCTCAGTCCACAGGGCTCAAGGGAGAGGCATAATGGCCACAGCGGGATTTCCCTGTGCAAGACACTGACCTCTCCAGAAGGTTGAGGTCACTCGCCCCTCCGTCTGCCAAAGACCTCCAGTCAGAGACGTTGGGAAATAAATGCACAGAATGACTGAACTCTGTTTCATATTCAAACCTATTTCTGACCATCTACAAACCATGTGACTGAACCACAAAGCATAACGGCAAGCCGCTGCCATAGAAGAAGTAGTACAGACCATTTGGGTTGTTCTTTTGAATAGCCCTTTGATTTTAAAGCTGTGATTTGCACGGCAACCCCTAAAATGGTCCAGTTGTTTTTGGTTGGATACCACATAAAGAGCAGTGTGCCAGGGCTGGAGAGGGGGTTGGGGAGGAGGACAGAGGGACGCTGAAGGAGAAGAGGACTGACAGAGATGAGGAGGGGGAGGACTGGCCTTTGGAGTCCCCCTTTGTGTTCCTCTAGACACCAGCAAAAATGCTCCCCAGCGAACACTAACAGGAGGCCGTGTGGTGATAAATGATAGTCTGTTCCCAGAGGACATCCCCCCCACACACACACACAAACACACACTTATGTGTGTATTAAGAGGACTCTTTATGACTTTATTTATTTTCTGGCACATAACTCAAAACTTAAACATCTGCACTGCACCCTTAACCTTGGCCTAATCCTATTTTCATTTTAACCCTCTCACTAAAAGCTGAAGCTTCAAATAAGATTTTGCAAATGCATATTGATTTAAAGGTCAAACACAGGTGCTGTCGTTCAAATCGGGGGGTGGGGGGGGCATATTGGAAAGCATTCTGTGGCTTTCAATTTTTGTCAGAGCATTTATGTTTTGACCTCAAAATGGTATTGTCTCAGCACTTCTAAAAACTTTCTCCGATGTAAAGTGAGATGGGTTTCTACACAGTGTTACTGGTACATGTAAACCTGTTTGTAAAGCTTTGTAAAAGCTGTCGAAAACTTGTTAGTTTGGTGCCAAAAGTCATACAAAAACTAAATGAATCAGGCGGCGGCACTCCTGTGTGCTGTGAGGTAAAATAACTTGCCTTTGCACCGAGATTGCACTATAGGGATGCTTCAAGGTCCCTTCTTAATGTCGACTTTGCATTTTTACACAGAACCAAACAACAGCAGCATCATGCCACTCGAGTGTGTCATTTTAGATTGCATGTGGGCTTCATAGAGGCAGAAAAGGCATGACATTTATCACATGTATGTAGCAGTAGTGCTTTATGAACAGTGGCAATGGTATAACATGGCAATAACAAAAGCTGAAGAGCTAAGAATCAGTTACCGCTGTTATGGCGGCTGATCTTATCTTCTGTTTGGAGGGTAAGAAGCTCCTGAATCTCATTGTTTTCCCAATTTGCTGACAATATTCGCTGCTGATGTTCTTTGAGTCAGCTGATAACTGCTGATGCTGCTTTTTGAATACTGCGCAGTGGGTTGTACAGTGCGCACATAACACGCCATCAAAACATCACACCACACCCACGATCCTGTCCTGGCTGTTCCTTTTACATACACCCAGATTCAATGCTGTAAGTACTTTCGCTTCTGGTTTAGAGGTCAAACAGCTCGGCCCCCCCCCATTCCACGAAACAGTGAGACGGAATAACAGTATTTCCGCCTTGAACAGTCAGCGCAAAAGGGTCTAACATTTCAGTCAATGGAGTCTTGTGGCTAGCACCTTCTGTGCCGCTGTACTCCTGACTCCTTTTCCAAACTGGAGAGGATGGCAATGTGCTGACTGCCATCTACTGAAGGTAATTAGGTGAGTGTGGATCTATTAATGTGTTTATAAAAATTAAGTATTATGTCGAATCTCTGTATATCTTCAACTGCTTAAATAAAGGTTTAACAGCATGATGGTAAACCAGTGACTTTCAAAGGTTCAAACTAACACATTTCTCGTTCTCCATGCTCACACTGTCCGTGAATGACGTGTGTGGGAGGGAGGCAGGGGGGATTAGTGCTGTGACCTGCGTCACTGCTTTTTGATAACAGTGTTTTTCTAAAACACAGAAAAGAACACAGATCAACCCGCCCTTTAATTTGAACCCTAATGAAGACCTGCAGAGGTCAAAACTTCCACATATTCCTGCTCCTCTGCACATAAGTGCCTGAAGTTCTTCTTTTGCACAGTTTAAAATTTTTGAGACTTTATGAGCACTTTTAATGTACTCACTGTGTCAAAATGTCTTGACTCTGTCAGTCCAAAACTCAACCCTCACAAAGATAAAAGCGACAAACACACACATGCACACGCATGTTTCTCCCCAGCAGAAGCTTTATATTTAACCATGTTGACGTGAGTTCTATATAATTCAAAGTAGCATTCCAGCTGTGTTAAGTGTGTTTGCAATTACATATCTGCAAACACCCCAATTATGAAGGAGGCCCACTCTGCCCTGATGTCAGGCACACACATGTGGTTGGAAAGACGTCTGAAAGCCATTTTCAGAGTGTTTATGGTACAACTTCTGCTGTTAACTGGAGGGCTATTAAGAGCCTTGCAGCATAAAACGATTCAAGATATGTTTCGAGATATGAAAGCTCTGACAAATATCAGTGACTGTATGCTTTTATAGTGATTTGTCCAATCAATGTAGAAAATAAACTTTTGCTGTAGAAGAGCTGTGCATATTTACATACACAAATCCAAGCACATCCACACGCAAACTGTCTTAAATTCTTTACTCGGGGCACCTCGCCCACCATAAATCTTAATTGAGTCTGATTTAGACCACTGGCCATTTGTCAAGCTTAATGTTTACCCGCACGCTCTCTCACACACCGACACACAGACAGACACATTGAACTGAGAGCTAAATCGCTAACCTAGCAACCCAAAACCAGCTATTCTTGGAGAAGGAAAAATACACAACAGTTTAGCAGATTAAGAATCCCAAATCCAGAATTAGGCTTCTTTGTTTTTTTATATTCACTCTAAATGGAGCATATAAAAGAATTAAAACGAGGGAGAGCCATTTGTGTTTGTGTGTGAAGAGAAGGGGGGGAAAAAGTGTGAGAAAAAGGAGGGAAAAGGGAAATAGTTGTGAGAAAGCCACAGAAAAGCATTCACGGCAGGAAGACATTCAGATCTCATGAGCTCATTGCCTGTCAGAAAGCTTCCTTATATGCGGCTCAATGTGTGTGTGTGCGACTGTCTGCAAAAACTGTACTTTTCAAATGTGAAAAGCCCGTAGTGTATCCAAAGGAGTTGGGAAACTCTTCTTTCCGTGTGTCACTGCATAAATCATTCCTTTACTGCAAATGCATTCACACAGTCCAGACTCTCATACAGTGACTTTCTCACCAAAGTATGACTAGAATTCATTGCGAGTAGTGCACAGGGGAAAGCTTTGTTGTGGCTTTTGTTGGATAAAAGTGTTCATTTTTGGATTCCCTTTTGGGAGGCTGCTGAAATGAAAGAGAGCAAAATCATGGGAAATTATTTGTGAATGTCCTCCAGTGGAAATAAAGATCCAGGAGAGAGTGACCATTACCAGCATCCCCTTTCCCCTCCAGCTGAGATTAGGTGCACATCCCATACTGTGTGTGTGTGTGTGTGTGTGTGTGTGTGTGTGTGTGTGTGTGTGTGTGTGTGTGTGTGTGTGTGTGTGTGTGTGTGTGTGTGTGTGTGTGTGTGTAGTCTTCACAATCAGGACATAGGATGTGCTTCCTGTTTGTGGGCCTGGGGACAGAGCAATATGTGCGTTGACACAGATGCTTGTTTTTCTTTGTATGTGCACGTGAGTATGATCGTGTGTAACGGCTGGATGGATGGTAGAAAAGTACTTTATACATCATGAGATGCCCAGAGTGTGGTGCTCAAAGTGTGAGTAACATAAGGTTTTTGCTGAAAAAGTGTTTGCATATGAGGAAGCTTATTTATCTCACTGTTTGTTTGTTTAATTCAATCTTTCATTGAATTTATGGAAATAATATCCAATAGGGATGCACAATAATATCAGGCAGATAAATTATCAGTAAGTAATAGGAAATTTATAGTTACATATTATCCTGATTATTGAATTATAGCCGATAACCAATAAAAAGCTCTGATTTAAAAAAAAAAAAAAAAAAAAAAATGGCTAATTGCTTTAACGAGGGCAGCATCTACCCACTCCAATACAGTAGGTGGTGGTAGGATGGAAGGATCAACTCTTTCCTTAAACCTTTTAATAGCCATCATCAATAATAATCCATATTTTCTAACCAATCATAGCCTTTCTTACCCTCAGGGGTGCATAAACAACAGGTTATAAACCTATTTTTAAGATACAAAATGTGAAATAATTGGTTATTTTATCTGTATCAGGCAGGAGAAGCACATACTCATGGGTTATCGGTATCCACTGAAAAAAAAACAACAAAAAAAACATATCTTACATCCTTTATTCCCAAAAACAAAATGCATAACAAAACAACGTCACTGTTCTCACAGGAATCAAGCATTGCCAGTTTACAACAGAAGGGATTGTGTTTTCAAAAGATTCCTCTCTGGAACCCCGTTTCAAAAGTTTGCATTTTTAGGCCCCCAAAACGCTGTTGTTGTGTCAACAAAAAGAAAAAAATACAACAAAAGTTTAACGTTTATGCCCCTTAGAATCAGCTAAGCACAGGTTATTAAGCCAGTTGTTAATGCTTCTCATTTGTATTTGATATATTTATAAATAAAGTGGTAGCAAGACTCAATACTAGTTGAAAGGATTTGCTATTTTGTCTCCTTTCCCTCTGAGCAATGTTTCTTTCTCCTATTTGCTCCTGTCTCTTATCTCCTCTTGTTAATGTCCCATTTATGTCTAGATATCTATCTTTTTCTTTATCTGTGTCTTTTTCGTCTCTAAGTCTCTGTCTTGCTTGGAGGGTCCTAAAACTCCAGTGGCCATTAAAACAGTGTTACAGTGACACAAGAGGCCTCTTGTCAGATCAGTCTCTGGCTGTGGCCCATTGGAACAATTGTTGTTGGGTTTTTTTTATATCAGAAAAGTCAATACTATACTGACAGCTATTTCTATTATTTTGTCCACCCCATTTATGTCAGTGAGGGAAGGCTTAACACCAGAAACACCTCTCTGTAAAATGTTATGCAGTTCAACAGCACTGCAAACTACAACCTCCAAAATGATCATGTAGTTTATTTACATCTAACAACAACAACATAAGATCTGTAATAATTTAAGTAATTTACAACAATAACCAAAGGGAATAATAGCCGTAACATCCATGCTGTGTTCTCCGGGCCACTCACAATTCAAGATGATTTAGATTCAGAGGGCTACATTGGCACAAACAGTTTATTGATGCATCTTGATGCATGAAATGTTTTATTTCTATGCGATTTCTCTTACTGTGGGAGTACTTGCTACTTGTAAAACATGGCATATTTGTGTTACCGTTGGATTGCATTCATCATGTTCACTCATCCTCACCACAACTCAGAAAGTAGCCTCAAAACTTTAACATGATGCACATAACAACATTTAATGTATTTCACCATCCAATATGTTTAGCCATAAAGAATGTATAGCCTCATCTTAGAAAATTACCACAGTCAATCATAATTTCAAGAATTGGGTTTTAAAATTATGATTATTAACTTTTCTGTATTGAGACATAATCTTTTTTTTTTAGCAGTGTTTATTCAAGGTTGAATAATATGTTTCTATTTTTTTTAGGTGAGACATAATCTTTTAAGAGAGAGTAACGATGCATCTAAGAATCGATTTTCCCTTAACCCCTACATTGTACTTAAATAGAATAATCTTCAGAAGCCAGTCTATCTCTTTAACAGTCACAGTGCGAATGAAATGATTCAAAATATGAGGTACTTAGAAAGGAATGCTCTTCTTATTTCATTTGAGTATCACTACTGTTGCACTGCTGGAGCAGCAGTGGTCAATACATGTCAGCTGTGCAGGCCATTGCAGTGCCACTGCAGTGAGAATCAGGGTGGTCCATTTTCTCACTGCAACTGTAGCTGCCCAGTCGGGAGGCTTGATGAAGTGTCATGGAATCTACTTACGTAATTTTATCCCACATCACATTCCCAGGCATGAGGCTGACAATAGCAGTGCTGTGTACTGCGCTGTTTTCATTTGTTGCATGCTTTCAATGCAGTGTCCACTCACATTTGAAGTATGTTCTATCACCGGCATCAAGGCCTAATTTTTTGTGATTTGTTTATTTCTCACATGTGGTGTAGTGGTCAGGTGTGATGCATTGTGACGTCTTGTGCTGGTGAAGCACAGGCTCAAACGTGAGACATACCACATGTGAACATCTGCTTTACACTGTAGATAGAACTGTGCTGCACACTGCATGAGACAGTTAAGAGTTGAGTGAACATAAGAGAGCAATGAGTGGGGAGTGGGGCAACGAGTGAGAGCACATCCACAGTGGTTGATACTGCCACCCACTCTCTCTTTCTCTCTCTCTCACACACACACAAACACACAGACATCTGCACTGGAGTTCATCAGGGTCAAATTCATCTCTGTATTTCGCCTACGGGGACTGATAGCAGTGTAAATATAGATCCAGCACAAAATACTTCATTTATTTAATTTCCTTTCCTCGTGTGCTTTCTACATATTTGCCATCATTTATATTTAAATATTTCTAATAAGTATTTCACTGTCTGTGCTATGATTTGTTCAGTGCTGCTAAAAATGCAAGAAAAGTGTTTTTAAAACATATATTTTAAAGGATATTAGTCATGGTGGTTCAAATTATTAATTAACTGATGAGCCCATGTGGAGATCACATGAACCATAAATACATAAGCCTCTTATAAAGGCTGCAGTATATGGTGGAAATGTCCGATCTGAGCCACAGATAAAGCCTGGTGTGTCAGCAGTTTGTTTAAATGAGGATGGCCAAAGCAGTATGTCTTAAAGAAGTATTTCACTGCTGGAAAGATGGTCTTTTGATAAAACTAGGCTGTCTATACACTATGCAGTAAAAAGATGCAGATACTTTATAATAGGTGCTACATGACCAGAGGAAACAGAGGAAAAGGGCTATGGCATTCACTTTTGCTCAAGACGTAGAAAACCTACAACTACCAGAATGCACTTTGCAGCATTGGACCATCAAATGCTCCTGCTGGTGGGTGATGATATGTGTGCTTGACCCTTTTAAAACAATGTGGTGGCCAGTTGGCAACAAACAAACTCTATGGTTAAATAGTAAGCTAAAGTATTAGGAGTGGGAATCACCAGAAGCCTTATGATACTGCAGTATATTATCACAATATAATATTAAAACAATACTTAAGTAACAATATAATATTGCAATTTTAAACCAGTTGCCAAATGCCTAGTATTGCACATAAGATATATTGCAATATATTGCAAATTTCAACTAAAATTATGTCCCTGAAGGAAAATCAGTTTTATCTCATAAGATAAAGCTCATAAGCTTTAATCACTTTCATTCAAGTTAATTGTATCTGTTAGAACTAGAAAAAAAACTATTGATTTTAATTTTCTAGTAGGCTTCCAAAGGATCAATTTGTGTTTGTGTTATTAATAATATACATATCAAAAAACTTGATACTTGGTTTCCATATAGTGGATGCTGACATGCAAAGATATTGCGATACTATGCTGTATCGTTTTTTTTTCTCAACTCCTATTCACTCTGTTTTTTGAAACATTTTACAGAAGAATTAGGCAAAGCAGTAACATAATTTGATTAGCAGTGCTTAAATATATAGTTTGAACTTAGTTTTTACAGCCACCATTTTTACAATACAGGAAACATAATGGCACCCATCTTCTGTTCACAAATTCTTCTATTACAGCCAAACAGTGCACTAAAATGTGTTTCTGAAGACAGTTTAGGTGAGAAATAGAAAATGCACAACAGAAACTTGGTTTTATATTTCATCAGCACTGCCTAGTTTTAAAGTTTGATCGGGCGGGTCTCTTTCTCAACCCACCTCTATACACTTTGTGTCTGTGGTGCCGGGCACATGAAAATCTGTAGTTCCAGCAACAGACCGCAAGCTGAAAGATGAGCAGGTAGGACGGAAGAAAGTTTACCACAGTTCCTTTACACATACTAACCACATTATCATGATACAAAGCTGGTTAAAATCAATCAAGTATCCCTTTAAGCAAGACTTGATTGAGTTTAATTGACATTTGGAGGTGCCAGACTACAGGTGGTGCAGGGGTAAAGCTGCAGAAACATGGGTTCAGTTCAGAGGTCTGTCAGATTTGGGTCTCACATTTTCTGTGCTGGCAGTGCTCATAGGTAGAAAGATGGTAAAAGTGAGTATTCTTGCTGTGCTAGTGACTCCTAGTAGTTGGTCTGGGTGCCTTGCAGAGAGATTTGGGTCGGATAGCAGTTGGAAAAAAAGCAACATGTTTACAGTAGCAGACTCTTACAGTAGGAGTCATTTGGCTGATTTTCTACACCCTCCTTAGACAAACAGATGAGATTTTAGCCATTCTAAAATGGGAGAATGGAAGGAAATGCAAAAAAAAGAGACAGTGTCAGAAACAGTGTTATCCTAAATCAACCTTTCTAGATGTTGATATGTTAAGTATATAAGTTGAATAGTGCTTCATATTTGCCTTTGTGCGGGCAGCAACATGATGCTGCATCACTGGGTTTGATTTACGCTGGAATTCATTTCACAGAACTGCTATCTGATTCTTCTACTTCAGCCAAACACTTTATGAGAAACGTCAGTATAAATGTCAATCGGCCCTTACTTTTTGGAGAATCTGTTCTTAATTCCAGCTGTGTGGGTTTCCATTGCTGTCACTATGGTAACACAGTGGGTATGCCTGTCTGTTGAGAAAGAAACAGTCCAACAACAGAGGCGAGAAACAAAGAGCCTTCAGAAATGATTGGACATTAGAATTCATACTTCTCCAGTCATGTCAAACATGTACTGTATTCTCTGCTACTTCAAGAACTATTAACATTTGTGATAACTATTCATAGCACTTTTACTACATTGATGTATTACTGTAATTAAAATGGGTAATTTGATAAAATGCCCGTTCAAACAGAATTCTGTAAATGATAAATTAATACGCTTGAGGCAACTTAATAAGAACATTGCTTTGAACTTACACACTCCTCTCTCCAGTTATATTGGAAGTTTACTTTAACCTTAAAGCCTCCAGAGATATTTTGTTTAAACATTTAATTCTGAAAAACAAATAAATATAACTACCTAAAATAATCATAAAAAAATAGTTTATCTCTTCAATGTTGTGTGTGTTGATGATGTTGTTTAGGGTCGATCGCTTGTCTGTGGATATTTGCTAAGCTCTGAGGAAAACGTAAAGCGATCCCGTGAGTCTTCACAACAGTGTCGTCAACAAAAACACCACTTAGAGACGCTAGGTAGGGGTACAATTAAAAAACTGAAAACGTATCACGTTGCTAGTTGCTCAGGGAAATCCTGCGGACACCACATTGTTGTATGCAGACCTACTGTATGCATTTTCTCAGCGTGTTATTATTTACTGGATGGATTCACCAGCTGAGAGCCAGCTGCGTCTGCATTCATGCTTCTTCACTGTGGGTGCTGACTTGCAGCTGAGAGGGTTTGCTGGGTCTGTGCTGACGACCAGGTTCATTTATTTATGTAGATGGTTTCGTAGAAAGAGAAAAACAGAGGATAAGGGAGGGTGAGACCTGATCAACATTTGGCTCATATTGAAGCTTGCTAATAAAATACGGGCAATTAAAGTTTAAGTGCACTTCAACACTTTAACTGTTTTGTTGTTCCATTCCTTCACAATAATGTGACAACAGAGAGATTTGGAAGCTCCATTTTCCTAAATTCACTCATGAAAAACATACCTAATGGCCAGTAAAACATCTTTTTATTTAATGTTGGGTTTAGATAATAAGAGGATAAGGTCATGCAGCTAAAACAAAGTTAAAGGCTGTAAACAAAATAAGAAAGTAGACTCCAAAGGGCCCATGTTGTTCTGTTTCTGCTGAATGTAAAAGTATGCAGTTGATTGCTAACAGATCTGCTGACATAACTTGAACAGCTTATTGTATGTACATGTAAAGTTTGTTTGTGCGTGTTTTAGAGTAGAAATGTTAAATGCTAAAATCTGATTTTAGCATTGAACCCAGATTGCAGGTAAATGTAAATATCATCTACCATCTTACACAACAGATATAATTGGATATAACAGTAAAGGCTGGGCCCCGTTTCTATCAGAGTTGCCCATTGGTGCGTGAAACCAAATAAGCTTGATTTCTAAAGATAAGCTAATGGCATAGCACTCTGCTATCTTAAATGGGGATGAAATTATTTAATGGTGTGGCTCTTCTAGACTTTTGAAATGTTATCGGACCAAATGCATCAAATCATGGTGGTCAAACTAGTCATTTTGAGGGGAGTGTGACCCAAGACTGTAAAAAATAATGGGCATAGCTATCGTGACGTCACTCATTGTTTTGTGGACTCCTGTTTTGAAGCCTCAGGTTCTGCATTTGGGCCGTTGCCATCTTGGTTTTTCAGAGCCAGAACTGAACATATTTGGGAGAATGGCTGGCATTGTGAAGGAGCGAGGTGTGGATCTGATTTAGAAGCCAAGAGCACTATCTACACACAGCCTGTCACTCAAAGCAGCCATGGCCTTAATTTAGGGTAACTTTAAACCTTAAAAAAATGTAAACGGGTGAGATATATAAAACAATTCACCCCCTACAGTTGTCTTGAATGTTGCAATTAGCAATAGAAACTAAAACTATTTTAGTACCAGGCTGTAGGCATGTTTATTTCTGCTGCAAAATTGGGCATTTTGTGGTCTATAAAGACTTGACTCTTGACTGTGTTTTGGAGTGAAGTGGCCATTAGACCAACTGTTTTTGGCACTTCTGTGTTGGCTTCATTTATCAGGCCCCAGAAGTTGGTGTTTGGTTGTGATGCTCTAAAAAATGTATCCACAGATTTAGAGATGTCTCTGAAACAGCCTTTTTGGGCCAAATGCCATGACGTGTCTGAAATTGAACTTGTATTTCCATCTTTGGCCACCATGTCAATGCTCCATTTACAAAAATTGAAGAGACCAGGATCACAACATTTCCATTCAAATATTTGATTGTAAACATACCATTAGTGGGCTTAACTATCTTGACAAGCAAGATAACCTAAATTTTACGCTTACCAGTTTGGAGCTGTTTACCATTAAAGTGATCAATTAAGTAAATCAATAGTTGGCCAGAATCATGTAGAATCTTTGCAGAAACTGCTAGCCAGGTGTTTTATTTATTTCCCTCAAAGTATCTGCATTCCTACTCTCACACAATGTAAGGACAGTTACCCGGGAGTGCTCCTGACAATGAAGAATGGGAGCTGTGAACTCCTTAGCTGAGGGTAATAAAGGCTAAAAGACATTATTCCACAGCGTCTGGGGGAAAAAGCTGTTGTGGTTTGGAGTGGAAGGTGCTGAGGGTAGCAGCAAAGACAGGCGTGAAAAAAAGCAGGTCCTTGTGTCATGGAAATATAGGATGAGAATCTTTATTTCAAGTGCCACACATCCTTGAGAAAAGCAATGAATTTGCCAGGTTGGCATTCCTTGATTGGTAACCTTATGCCACTGTAAAGCTGTGATCTGGACTGGAAAAAATGTGAAAGAGAGCCACTTTATCTTCACACCAATGAAAGCATAGAAAGATAACAAGGTCATTAGAAAGAAAATGGCCAGGAGAGTTAGCAAATTAGCCAGTTTTGCTAATGAAAAACTGCTTTTGCATACATAGCGACAGTGGATCTCTGTAACTTTGGGTAAAAAAAAAAACATGCACAAAATGACTGACAGAGAATAGAAACTGATGGGAGGCCTGCAAGGCAAGAGCCTGCCTGGGATTTGAACTAATTTTTCCAGACTATATTAGTCATGATTCCACCTCCATGGTTGTGAATTTTTACAGCTTGTGCAGAAGTCTGGTTGTTGCTTGTTGGGATTTTCATCTTGGATTTGGTTTTAAATGCTGTATAGTGAGTAATTAACTTTAGTATCACAATTCCTGTGTTGAGGCTATTTTTAATCCCATAGATCAGGGGGTTTGTCAGATATGTATTTATGTATTTTATATACATGCATTGATGTGACATGATATAATGGTAACCCCCAAAATTTACATGTAATGATTGTAAGTGAATATTGCATGTCCAGGTAGATACAAATCTTTGCAATGTAGCCTGTAGGAATTTTTATGGTAAGGAGATATAAAAGAGGTGTGTGTGTGTGTGTGTGTGTGTGTGTGTGTGTGTTTATTTGTCACGTATATACATTGTTTAACGCCGATAAGTCTAAATATCATCCTGCATTGAAAACAACGTGGTTTGCATGTCTAGCAGAACTTCAAATCTTAAAAGATTAACTTTGCTTGTAAGCGCCATCAGAACACATGAATGCTACATTTTTTATAGGACCAGTCTCACTTGGGAGTCCTTTCATTTTGTCCCACGTCATGCGACTGCTAATCAGTTAAGTTAAGATAGACCTGTGTTTATCCGGGGGGAAATCATTGTGCAGCAGCTGCAGTACAAAGCAGGAAAGAGTGCAAATAAAAGAATGAAATGTCAACAAAGGAACAGGAAGATTCTTGAATAATAAAAAGGGAATATATTCAAATTAACTTAACTTTGTGCCCAAGTGCATACCTGTATTAGGGGCTCTTTAGAAGGTCTCTGCAAGGAAGACATTTGGAGACATTGTATGAAAATGTACCTACAGTATAGCAATATTACTTACTTAATGGAAAATACTCTTGTTTTAAAATAAAACCTGACAAGTTGTCAGAGGGGGTATTTTTCTTTACCTAAACCCAACCAAACCGTGGCTGTTTGTAATAGAATTTGTATTAGCATTGTTTTTGTGTTTTCAGCACCCAATTTTAACACATTTGATAACCACCACCGAATAATGCATTGTTCAGATGTTGTGTCCATTTCATGTATTTCTGTGAGACTGTGTTGAAAATACACACACACACACACACACACACACACACACACACACACACAAATTAGGATACACAGAAACGAGGGTGCTGAAGATTATGCAGTTAGCCAAAGTATGACTTGGGAAGTGAGCAGACCCAGCAGGGAGAAGATGGTGCCAATAAAGAATCCCTTCTGGAATAACTGCCAGAATTAAATATTTGTCCCCTTTGAGGATAGAAATGAGGTCTGTGTTTTACAGCTGGCTTTTTAACTGGGACACATAGGTCTACTGTACTGTAGAAGTCCAATTGACAGGCTGGCAATAAACAGATCAATGCAACAGACTGGAAAGATGTGCATGAGTGACCATGTGATAGATATCCAACTTACTGCCAGTTAGCCAAAAGCTGTCCTGCCATTTGAGTGGAATGCTTTTTATATAAACTTTATAATAAACCAATGGGAAAATGATAATACAGCAGAAGGAGGCATGTGGATGTGGAGTGACAGCTGCATTAGTATTGTAGTCCTGTGGTTAGTTTTCCCCGGGTGAGCTCATCAACAGAGAGGCTCCTTTGAAATAGGTCAAATTCACAACACATTAACCTTCACCCACATATGGGAATACTGTCATTTCAAATGTGGCTTAACAAGCTTGCACATGGGTGTAAAAGGCGGTTGTGGTTGCCTGTTCCTTTCTCTCTTTTCTAGGTGCGTGTGTGCACATTTTGTAAGCGCAGAGTCTTTTCCTCTTGATGAACCAGGAAGCTGAGAAAGACAATATTGCAAAGACACAAGATTATCCCAGATGTGCAAGAGAACATATGGTAGTTTTAACCAGAGCCCAGTCTCTTTCCTCATCTCACCTGTCAGATTTTGAACGCTGCACAGTCATGATCTCCTCTTCATACTACATTTGTGGTTTAACCTGCTTACTGTGGTAGAAAAACGCATCAGACGTCTTTCCTCATGACCGCTGCTGCTGTGAATTAACAGGAACATCTGGAGTTTCCCTGCCCCCATTTTAAAGCTGGCAGAGGTGCCAGAATTGCCGCAATCTGTTTGTCTCACACATATTTCCCCTTCTTTGTCTCCTGCCTGTGATAATAGACTGTGACATGCAATGTGACATCTTTAATTTGTGTCAAGGAACCAGCAAAAGAAGAAAAATCTTTGGGTCCAATTAACCCTCCTAATAGCATCAGGCTCTACCATGTTACGCTCACTTTGATTTTGCAACATTTTTATTCGTCCTCTTCTTTGACTGCTCCGCTCCGCCTCCAGCATCAGAGTGAATCGACTAGTCCATTAATTGTGAGTAATTAAAAGAGATTACGGAGAACTGACCTGGTGCTCTAATATGATATTGACGTGTATGAGGTTCCTGCGCAAGTATATTCGTTATCTCAATGCTTTGGGTAACTGTATCCGACAAATGGCTCTATAATATCCTTTCACTGCTGGTATCCAGCATCTGCACCTTCTGTCAGACTGTTAGTTGATGCGTGTTATATCTCTGGACAAAGTGGATAGAGATTTGCTAAAAAAAAATTCAAGGTCACTTAGTGATGATGCTTGATGTTTCTGCTGACTCTCTTGACTTTTTTTGTTGCACAAACGTTAAGACAAAATGTCCACCTGTACACAGGAAAAATGAAAATCCAGAGGGCAGATAGACAATAAAGTTTTCACATTTGCACTTCCCAGAGGATAAATCCTTTCAGCGACAGATACTCGCACTACTCTGGTGCCAAAATGTCAATACAATACAATGAATCTCATAATCTAAAAAGTTATTTCTGTAACATTTGCAGTTCACAAAGAAATAAACCAATATGTTGCCTGTTAATATGAGCACCAGATAAAACATTCTTATCACCACTGGTAAGGCTCTGTCAGTAAAACATGACGTTATTCAACACTTCAATATTTTGTGATGTAAGGAAGTTCTCAGTCTCGGAGGACCACCAGTGAGGTTTTAGACTGTTTTTCTAGAGTATCCTTGCTTTATTTTATTTTTTACAGAGGCTTTCTTATTATAAGATGTAGCTGTAAGCCACTATTTCATTTCACTTTTAATTTTAAAAATGATTCCATTTGTTGACCTGTTGTAGAGTTGTAGTATTACAGTAATGCTGAATAGTGCCACTTGCCTTTCTTTTGTTTTGTTGTGACATACTACACACAGTACTGCTATACTGCTCCGACAGACATCCATGTAAGAGAGCTCCTAACAGTAAGAATGAGGTGTAGATGATGTTGTTTATGTTCTACTGCTCATGTAGGATTACTGAATATAGTGCTGTGGAGACCTGGCATTGTTTTGTCGATGTTAAGCACTATAGAATAAAGTAATGGTGTGGAAATCTCCATTTCATTATCTGTCAACTCTCAGAGCTAATTGGCATAGCTCCTGCTAAGTAGCCCAGCTAACACTCTCCAATATCACCTCTCACATTGCACTATGTTGATGCAGGTACATGCAACATAGTACCCCCAGTAAAAGTAAAGTTTTTAACATGGTAATATGGTGTTTTTTATATGCTACAAGCAAAATGAGCAAAATAAGCAGTCAACATTATGGCTGAACATTTCCACCGTGGAAGTGCAGTGTCCCAAAAGACATGCTCAAAAACATGGATTCTGACTTCCAGGGTTCATAAACTTAGGGAACCAATTTCATCAACTTGTATGAAACAAGGAGAAGCCAGTTGTAGCAACATAGTGGTATTTTGTAATCCAAGTTTCACTTCAGCTTGTTAGAGCTGGCAATCAGGAACACGGTTTATCAAACATTAGCAACTTTAATATCTACTTTGTAAGGTAGTCAAACTAAAAGCTCATGTTTTCTGTTACTGTCTACAAGCAGAGATTTGTGTGTTTGATAAGCAATGTTGAAAGTGAGCAGGGTGAGCGGCTGGTGAAAATAGAGGCAGGGACTGGTTGCATATTTCTACTAAATGATGCAAAGGTGGAGAGCATGAAGAGACTTTCTGCATGGAAAACGCTTTTGAATATGTAAATTTGAATTAAATTTCGCAGAAGAATATTTAAGGTCTTAATGAAAGCCCAAAGAGGAACTTTAATAATCAAAACACTGTTTCAAAAATGAAAACAAATTATTTGTTGCTATATGTAAATGTGTTTTTTTGGCTAAGATTACTGTTGGAAATTGGGTTAAAGAATATTTGATCTTTCTCATTCTGTTTCCTCTTGGATTCATTATCATATTTTTCAATGTCTTTCCAATCAGTATCACAAAAATGACAGGAAGATCAGTACTCTAGCAGCACAAATCCTTGTTGCCAAGGTTCTGATGGCCAATGTCTGGAACGGAGAAGTCCTTGGCCAGGCAGATGGTCTGGCACTTAGCTTGGCCACGTTTTGTCTAGGTTCCTTTTTCACGCTCTCCATCCGTCCAATCCTGCGAGGGGAGGCGGAGTGAGAGGAAGAGATAGTGAGAGGACACAAGAGAAAGAGGGAAGAGACAAGTGATAGATTGAGGAGGCAGAGATACCAGAAGGGTGTTCAGTCCATCTGGTCGCAGACATGGTCGAGCTAGCATACTGAGTCTCTGCAGCTCTGAACTCAAAGCTTTGTGTCTCCTTCAGTTTGGATGAACAAGTAGCTTGTAAGAAACTGAGCTATAAATACACTGCAAAGATCAAACAAGTTCAAAATCTTAAAGATGACTAATATTTGAATTAATAAATGGTTTTATTGATGGTTTTAATGGAGAAGAGAAACAGGTTGCTGCACTGTGTTTTTAATCTTCCCACGCTCTAGCCTCCGGTGAGAAAATTAGGATTCATAATTAGGCCTTTTCACAGCAGACAGTTCAATTTGTCATCAGAGGGAAAGCACAGGTGTTGCTAATAACCAGCAGGCGATTTTAGGGGGATGGGGAAGGACACCACCCCCCTTGTTAGTAAAATCACCAAATTACGTCCCTTTTGTTGTCCTGCCATACACGGTCCTGTCCAGATGCGGGCCTATTTACAATATGTTATTAAAAATTATTAAATCTTACATAGCATTTTTAATTTAACTGCAGTGTTGTCCCCCCTGTTTCAAATCAACAAATTGCTTCCTGCTAATAACAAGTAATAATGGCTCTATTCAAGTGTCCAATTAAACCATGACAGTGAGACAGTGAGTGTGTTTACATGCACAGAAACGTCCATCTTTTTGCTGTTATTTAAAAAAACAAATCCTAGTAAGCTGTTTACACGGCTAATGAAAAATAATATTTCAATAATAGTTTAATTTACACGCAACTGTGCAAGCTCCGATTAACGAGCCCTACCATGTGTTTATTATGTCATAAGATAGAGAAGTGGAACAGCTGGAGCTGCTTGACATTTTGCCTCCTTGCATCAACACCTTCTTGATAAAATTGGTGCTGCGGTGTTTGCGCATATCCAAAAACCTTGATATCCAAGTCTTCTATAATGTTTAAAATAGATGTTTTTGCTTCTTACCAGAAATGTGGGCTTTTATTTTGGGCATGCATCTTGACCCCCGCCTTGCAAACTTTTAGTGAGTTGGTTTGTGTACGTCACATCCATTACAACACACAGCCAATGATAAACAGACAGGAGGCCATGTGTCGCAGACTGCGGTAAAAAAAAAAAATTGACACATAATAATTGAAATGGGAACAGACACCACGATCACTGTTTGTGTCCTCAGAAGACACTGACGTGCGTGCATACAGTGATACAGTCAATTACGCACAGAGAGCCCAGAGATACAGGCACATCACAGCGTATCTTGTGAAAAAAAAAAAAGCCACCTACAGTTTCTTACCTAATGTAGGCTAAAGTGTTAACACGCTCATCACACACAGCTACATTCTGAATTGGACTTAAAAGGGGTCATTATGATGCCCCCTGCCCCCTGTCTCTGGTTCTGGGTTAAATGACCAATGAGGAAAACCTTTTCTTATAAACGCTCTGTGTGATGTGCATATAATCACTCTCCTTGAAATGATCCAACCTCCTGCAGGACAACGTGCTCTTTGAGCAATCACCTTGAAATTTTAAAATGCAATATCTTTACAGATCTGAAATCATAACTGGCCGAATGATTAATGATTCCAGTGAGCTGTTTTTGTAGTCATACATCAATGATGGATTTCAATAATATGATGAAAGTGCTCTCCTTCGTCTCCTTCGTCTCCTGCTCCTGCGTCTTGGGCTCTGTGCCATTTGGCTTGCTCAATATGAGCCACTGCCAGAGAGATTTCATTTCAGAGTTGATGAGATTTGTGTACTATGACATAAATCAACTTTCTTTAATGTCCCCTCTGTAAAAAATGTACAAGCTTTCCCCTAAAACACAATTTCAATTATCTTTACGTGTTATCTTTGCTCAAACAGATGTCCACCACGTAAAGATTGTACACTGTGCATTCATGTTTTCTCTTTACTGCGGTTTTACGGTATCACGGTATTACTGAATTATTATTGTTATTATCAGTCAGAATGACCCTTAAAGGGATGGAAACATAAGTATTCGTTTTTTTATATTGTGAATAAACAAATGTGCACAGTATGATAATTGTCAACTTTCATATCTGGGTATACCTTTAAACCGGTACATTGCTGAAACCCTGCTTGCTTTAGAAGAAATTTGCCTTCTGGAGGAATTACTGTGGGGATAAAGAAAAAAATAAAGATGAAGCTGAAACGCCTCTTTGGCGCTGATATTTTGATCTTTTGATGCTTCAGTTGTAAGTTTATAGATACTGAAAATATCAATATTTATCTCCAGACAGTTTTAGAAGTCTGTGTGTGTTTCAGAGCAGGCAGGTGGTCTGACAGAGGGGAGTTAATCTCTGTCTGCTAAGAGCCTCCTCTGCTCCTCCTCTCTGTCTGCTTTTTTCTTTGTCTCTTTAAATATTTCATCATTCTTTGTTGGTCTCCTCCTGCCTTTTCTTCCTCTCTTTTATTATCTCGTCTTCTCTTTCACCTTGAATGCCTTGTTCTCTCTTCAAGGCAGTGTCCGCCTCCCTTCATCTCTGTTTCTCTTTTGTCACTGTGCCTCACATGTCTGCTTTTCTTTCTCTGTCTTCCTCTGGACTTTCCCTTCACCTTGAGTTTCCAACCCCCCCATCTGTCATTTGGGGTGTGACGCCCAGCTCGCATCATTATGCTCCAAAAAGCACGTGGCAGAAACTCCTTGGGGAAAGGAAAGGAAAGCGCAAGGGAGATTATTAATTTAGACCTTTTTTTCTGTTTTTCAGTGACCAATATTTTTTAGTGGAATTGGAAAAATACATCTGTGTTTTTAAAATACTGTATGCTCTTGAGAAAAGGGCTAGTATTTGTCAGCATAGCAAAATGCGTAGAAAATACCACAGTATATAGCCATAATAATTACATTACCTGGATGATTACACTGCTGACGTCAGCCTCCTTTTACACTCTGGGGCGGTGTGTAGATTCCAGGACACACACTCCTCCACGTACTTGTGCTCTGATAAGTGCCCTTCAGCTGGGTTTCTGGGTTTCCTGTCCTTGGGTTGTGTGCTCTCTGCACTATTACCGCTGCTTAATGGGGCTGGCTTTAGGCCTAAGAGCTGCCATTAGCTGAGCTTCTGCATCTCCTGTCATTATCGCTGAGTAGTAATACCCTATCATCATGAACACACACTCCAGAACTCAAACAGCACTGGCTGCTGTTTCACCAGGCTACAATCTACAGCACAAAGACTGTATAAAGAGTAATCTTGCATTTAACTTGGTCTATTTTTTTCATTATCGTTGTCACAAAGATATTGTCCATTTTAAAGCTTTGTAAGACAGGGGTATACTGTAACTTTGCAGATGTGACATGTGGAGGTCATGTAGCACCACCCACCCTCCACCTGCCAGTTGAAGGCTGACATCAATAAAAGGAAAGTTTTGCCCTTTCACCTAACCTACTGTTCACTTTAATGTGATGAACTACAGCTGAGCCTTTTTGGTGTGTTTGTGTGTCTTCTTAATTGTTTGAGAAAATCCAGAATTGATATAATAGACATTAATGGGCCAGATAATGGAGACTGTGTGAGTGCCAGGAGCTCCTGTAACCTCTTTCTTCAACTGATTGAAATTAATGCAGGCTCAAATAAAAGATTACCTTTCCAACATTCCTGAACTGACCATCTGGAAAATCTGGAGAGACAAAAATCCAGATGGACTGATTCATTTTGGGGCTGTTGGGGCAGGTGTGTTAAATCTATTCTGCTCTGTTTTATTTTATTCCATTTGCCACTCGCTCATAGCTGCGATCGCCTGCAGACTTGTGCAGTTCATTTGCTTTTGTGTGTATTTGATGCTGTAGAAAAATATTGCATGCATGGCTGTCTGAACTGGGTATTGTGCATCAGTTTCTGCTGATTTTTTCTGAAGTAAAATTTGGTCTTAAGTAGCCTTTCAGTCTGGTGTCTCATGGAAACTTGAAAGTGAGCCTTACACTGAGGTGCCAGTTTCTCCTTCAGTGACTGCTGATACTTTTGCTATGAATTACAACAGCTGATAGTCATTGTTGCTGACTGTAGGCTTTTATTGATGTGCTTAATTCTTGCTTACACAAAGTGTAAATCATGATGTCACATCCGGTCAAGCATCTGCTCTGTACTACTCTTGTACAATTGCTCTTGTAGCATTTCTTTCATTGGTCTTCTGGAAAAATGTTCCAGGGATTTACTTTCCATGCTCTAAATTCAGAATGCACTACACTCGCTATTAAAGATTTTCATAAAGCTACTCTTTGAGCGTAGAGAAAGGTACAGCTCCCATGAATTTTTCCAAGCAAGCCTTTGTTATTTCGTTTGCTTTGCTGTGTAAAAACCTTTTCAGCTGTTGCTCTTCTCTGTCATGCCTTTTAAATTTGGTTAAGCCATGGACTCTTCCTTTACTGAGCCTGCAAAGGTCTACAGCCAAGGGCTTGTGGGAAATGATGTTTATAAAAAGCCACTTAAATGTTTCAAAACACTATTGTTCTTCTTTTAACTGTTCGAACTGTTGAAAAAGGCTTTTTCACCAGGCTGAGTTTTTGTTATTAGCAATGTCCCATTTGTCAATGAGATTCTTTGAACATTTCTGGTTCCAGTTTCATTTCGGCTCTCTTTATCGACCACAATCCTTTGCTATACATGCATTTCATTGGTCGGGTTGTGAGCAGTCTCAGAAGAGCTCTATCATTTTTCTTCTGTTAAAAATACAATTTTATCTGTATTTACTTTCATAAGTAAAGACTACACTTAATTTTAGAGACTAACAGGTTGATATTCTGTCTTAAAAATGGCTGATAAGATCGCTGTATTTAAATTTTTTAAATCCTGGTAAAAAGGTTTGTGTCCAAAAAGTTTTATCCACTCTAACTTCTTCAAAACATATAAAATGACACCCTATGGCTTCACATTGAGAAAATACATGTTCATTTTTGATAAAGAAATAAACTTTTTAAATTGAAAATGTGACTTATCTGATAGGGTTAAGCTCTACTATGCTTTGGGCATAATTAAAAAAGACCTACTGTGCTCATTTTAAGGGGTCAGATCTGTATTCAGGGTTTCTGCTGGATCATGTTTACATGCTTTAATGGTCAAAAGGCACTTTATTTTTGTCTTAGTGTCTGTGCTGGTACACTTATAATTTGTTAACCCATTTTGCATTACAGCATTTCTGCACTATCATTGCAGTTGAGGAGTGACAAAGAACAGAGAATTGGGGAACTATTTACCATTAAAAATCACTTGTAATAGCTTCAAAACACGACATAGCCATATTCCAGCAGGAATATGATCCAAAATTTGGGAGAATTTTACAACATCAAGCAACCAAGTTTACATTTTTCTCTGACATAAGCCTGTAGCTACAAGTAGCAGTGGAGGCTACATAATTGAAAAACTTGTAGTAACCTGTGTTGAGCAGATGACCATATAAAGAAATCTGGCACACTATGATGTCATACTGTAGCCAGAGTAGAAAAAAACTATTGGAAACAGTATTCAGACTGGTCCCACCTTGAGGTTTTTCTTACAGGGATTGCCTCTACATACCTTGATCTCATTATTTAAAATTCTGGCCATGTTTAATTTTAACATCCTTCATTGTTACTATATGACACAAAATATGTTAATAGATCCCCTTTAATGCCGGCCAGTGATTGCTGGTAAAATGCAAATACTTTGCTCTAATGATCCGCAACTTCACAACACAAAAAGCTTTTTATTAGCAGAGTTGTCCCATCAGGCATTGCCATAGCAGTGTAAAAAATATTCCAGCACTTTCAGGCAAGCTGTGACACTTCCTGAGTCACTTCCCACTTCACACTGAGAGAGGATTTGGTCAAAAGGACCAATAGGATGTCTCGCTTTTTGTGATATTTACTCCTCGCAGAGATGGGAAGTCATCATAAATGACTATACAGTGTCGCTGCCAAGAGAGAGGACGAAAAGACAGAACATGACATGGTGTCTTGACAGGACTTCACTGTGTGTGAGTGACAGGACATGCAGTCGACCTTTTGTGTCTATTGAATGTGAGCTCAGATGGCCAAACTTCCTTATTTGGCGCCAGCATTGAGAAAATCTTGATTGGAATAGTTTAACCCATTGATTTGATTCTGTAGTGTTTGAATGGCCTTTTATGGTTCATAATGAGTCAGTATGCTGCTATTGACTGGGTTTAGTTTGAGAGGAGAGTGGATTTTCGACTGCAGCTGGGATAATGGAGGCCAGCTAAATGATGCTTTTCCTATTAAAATAACTATTTTTATTTTGTGGTTTGTTGCAGTTTGACAGCTAGTTTTATAGTTTGGTGACTGTTTTTAACAGAGACACAAATATTTGCTGCTTTTAGGATATCGGAAAAGAGCATTAAAACCTCAAAGAGAGAGGAGGAAAGAGAAAAACTGAGTGTGCAGCAGAGCAGCAGCAGTGTCTTCAGGCAAGACGAAAAAAAAAACTCAATAAACACACTCTACTCTCTGGAGTGGTCTGCCTCGCAGCCATGAAAACTACAGTTAATGTATACTGCTGCAAACAGACAACACATGGTCAGAAATAGACGCAGACACATAAACGGACACACATGTACAACACATCATAAAGACGAGTATATAACACAACAGGCACACACAAACACGCCAAGAGGCCAAACCTCATTCTCAGTGAACCTGCAGGGCTCCACCCACATTTCAAACACACAGACAACCGTCAGGGGATGCAATTTTCACCATAACACCTGCCTCGGTGTATCGACATGACCAGGGGTCGTTTCAGAGTGCGTTTATAGTGAAAGAGTCGAGATTTCAGGGTTCGTCAGTGAGGAACAGGCTGTGATTTAGGAGCTTGAGTCACTCATGCAATTATCTCAGCTCCTTAAATCTTTAAACAGGCATTACACGAGGATGCAAAAAGACGTTTTTAGGATTTACAAGTTCCCTAATATTATTTAGTCAAAGGAAAACATCCCATATTCTTGGCAAAGAAGTTTAGTCAGTGTTTTTTATTATCATTGAATTATTGTTAATAATGTCCATTTAAATAGGAACAAACACTGATGCTCAAATTAACTATCTATTTCAAGTGTTGCTTGCACCTTGTTGATACATTTCGGACCATGGTAACATGATGATTGTGATTTGCGGGTCATAGAGCTTATTAAACATGAATCAGACTTGAGGCACGCATAGCTCCTTCATGCTATAATAATTATAACAATTGAAGAACTGGGAGCTGAAACAGACTTTGCAACTCAATCACCAGAAAAATGTTTGCATTGAATGTTTCTGCAAACAACTGATTATTGAATTAGTACATTTTTTTGAAACAAATACATTGAAATTTTATTTTTCCTCAGTTACAGTGGTGAAGGTGTGATTATGTTCAGACGCAAAAATCCCTTTGCTGTGGTTAGGAAAATATAATTTTGGCTTTAAACACCCACATTTGGTGGCACAAAAGCTGCTGGAAAAACAAGGACGGGTTGGTGAAATACATCCAGGTTTGGGGGCTCAAACACCACTGGGAAATGTTGTGATGTGTCCCTAAAAAACACCCAGGTTCTGTGCCACAAACACAACGGGTAAACACCAGAGTCAAATCACACACTGAGTCAAATGTGAGAATGTGGGAATAAAATGCAAAATATTAAAGCTTTACCTCTATGATTTTAACATTTAATACCTATTACAGCTACTGTTTTATGATCATTTCAGTTAAATAACAGCTAAATTATATCATTCAACATATCTTATAGGATATAAGGATTATAAAGATTCGAAGTATTTTCTCCCGTCAGTTACTTTTCTGTTCCTGTTACATAGCACCAAAAATGAAAACTGTACAAGACAAAATATTGAATTTCTGACTATAAATTCAGTGCATCATCAGTATGTGTAAAATGCCCGTACCTAAAAGTTAGAGAACAGTTTTATTATCTCTGGGACAACTCTGGATTGTTCAACTCTATCAGGAATAAGACTTCTACATTCATTGTCTATAAATATTTCAGGTTTTTCAAAAGCAACTGTCTGATGGTCTTTGTTACACTGTCCAGTTGTAACAAATGTTATCTTCTTGCCTTTGGCACTGCTGCATTTGCTAACAAGGTCCACAGTGTCAGACGTTCCTTCTGGGGTCCACCTGTCTTTGCAGAAATAGGCAGGTTTCATGCCTGAAGCGTGAAGGATTAGAGTGCAGATAAGAGATTAAGAGAGGGAGTGAGAAACTGCCGGTGGTGCTGGGAATCAGCCCAGAAGGGCCTTGTGATTACAAACAAGCAGTGGGTGGGAGAGGAAAGAGGATGAATGGCTACTACTGGCTGGTCTGGAGCATGAACTGTGGAAGAGACAGACAGAGACAGAGGGCCGACTGAGTGGCAGGATGGGAGAGACGAGCAAGAGGAGAAAAAGGGGGGAGTGCTAGCCCTCCAGCTATCAGTACCAGTAGGAGGAGAAGAGAGAGTTTAAAGGGGAGGGGGGAGGAAAAACATGAGAGAGAAGGAGGTAGAGCTGACACAGGCTGCCTGCTGGATTTGAAGAGGAAGGAAGGGAGAGAGGAGATCCTGGAGGAGCGCTTAGAAAGGAGGGTGGATGTTTGCAGTCTGAGAAGGCCGCAGCAACTCTGTGACTGTAGTGTCACTGTGAGGACACTGGGAAGGTAAGGTGATGTTTTCAGCGAGGTGATTACTAAAACTTTAGTCAGAACATTTTCCAGATGTGTATTATATATTCGATATGAAGGGATTGAATTTAAATCCAACTTGGTTTTAAAAAATTACGGTGAAAATATGCAAAAACAACTTTCGGCAAAGTTCATGAGGCCTGTTTAAAAATCCTAGAGGGATTCATCTTGTGATCTGTGTTGCTGGATACAAAGTCATTTTCTCTTTCTCTGAGTTGTTTTGTTTTTGTGTGTGTGCACGCTGCTGCTCGTGGTCTGTTTGTGTGTCCTTCTGCTGCAAACCCTCGTGAGATAAGAACGACACAAACACACACAGATATCCTCTCTGTGCCTTACCCCGGTGACCAATGAATGAGCATCCTTGTAAAGAGAGCTCAAAGCAGGCGAGTCTCCTCGAACCGTCCCTCAGGCCGCTTTCTGCTGCTCTTCTGTTCTACATTAATTCTTTAACAAGCTGCTATTATGCTGCTCATACAGACATGGCTCCAGAGCAGTCAAACTGCGTTTGAATGGGATGAGTTTTAGATGTTTCTATGTTGCATATGACCTACTCACAGTACATACTGTAGAGTGTTTTAAGGGCTACAACTGACTTATTTTCATGATCAACTCTTACATATTGCTTTTTGTCTTAACAGCAGTCTAAAAACCCAAATGTAATAATTCTAATGCTAGTAATACTGAAGTAAATATAATATCAATGTAAGAAATAAGTCCATCACAAGTATAGTCCTTTCCTTGAAAACATTTCAAAGAAGTATGTGTGTATGTATATATATATATATATATATATATATATGGTTTATCTTACTGTATTTTCTGCTCTAACTGGTCAAGTTGGAGCTAGTTTTATAGTTTTAATGACTTTAGATATCATTTGGGTAGTGTGGGAGCTATTTAAAAATATTTGGACTGTTTGATTTATTCCAGATATTTTCTTTGTTTAGACAGTATTTTCTTTTGCTTGGTTTGTGAGTATTTGACAGCTCTACAGGCACCTCAGGTTTATACAGCTGTAGAAAAACATTGGGGCTGGGTATCCGTACTCGATATCTTTAAGGCATTGGCTGACATAACCAAGTGCCAAGTAGTATTGAAACTTATTCAGTCAAATGATACCTGCATCCAACCCAGATCTTGAAAAAAAACCAAGTCATCAGCATTTGCGATTTAAGTTGAACGCATTGTGTTTTACGAAGTGGGCAGCCACCAGACGCCACAACACCTGTGGCATCTGGTGGCATCTTAACTTAATGCTTGCATTCACATCATGGGCATCGAATGAAGTAGAAGAAAAGGTATCAAATGAAGCACTCTTTGGTAGCAGTATGACTTTAAGGGTACTGGTTTGCTTTTTGCTTTTTGTTTTTTTTGTTTTTTTTACAAAAAACCCCAGCGCTTACGAGCATGCACCTTTGAGGGTTGCTTTTTTTTCAGAGAAAGAGAGGTAGAAGGAGCCGTGGTTTCTTTGTTTACTTGTTTAGGAGAAATACACCACAACAAAACAGAAACATCCACACAATGCCTGCATACATCTATTCATAGGTTTAAAATTTGTTTACATCTGATTTTGGACAAATAGCCACAACAGCTAGTTAAAAATGCATCCTTTGTTTTGGATGTAAAATCTTAATCTGAAAGAGTAACAGATCTGTCAGGAAAAATGTAGTGGTGTTCAAAGTGCAATATTTCCTTCTAAAATGCAGCAAAAAAAAAAGTTATCTTGAAAAATCACGTAACAGTTTCAGCACCATATGTCAAATTCCGAAGCACAATAAGCTGTTGTGACTGTAATGGCAGTGGTTTTGTAATACTGCGTCAGGCTCACTACAGCTGCCACATCTGAGTGCTGAAGTGAAGACAAAGTGATCATCTACACTGTTGTAATCTACTGGTTGCCATTTCTCCAGTCTGGTTTGAGACGGAAAGGGACGGGCAGAGACAATGGCAGCCGCACGGTCTGAGGATGTTTCTATTTGCATGTGTACACCACTCCCACCAGTTCCCCTCCACATCCCAAGAACAATGCTGAATAGAGGATTGCCTGATGTCATCCTGCTTCGCTGCTACTGATCTGACAAGAGTCGTAAATCCTCTCACGCTAGATCCTGTTGTGAACTGGTATCAGTAGTGTAGCTGAAATTTATATTCAAAAACAGATCCGGCTTCTGAAGATTTATCAGAATTTAGCCACATTCATTAGCAAGAAATGACACCAACTTTTTTCCTTACGGGACAAAGGGCATTTGACATTCACTTCCTGTGACGAGGTCGACCTTTGAGTCCTTCTGCAGCTCACTCCAAAAAAATCAAAAGCTCCATCGATGCGTTCTTGTGGTGGAGTGACAAACAAAAGAAGCATCTTGACTCAAACATAACCACTTCTCTTTTGTTGTGTGTAGCAGCTGCAGACAAAGGCGGCTTTTCTTTTCTATAAGATCCATGTGAGACAAGATAGAGTGACAAACAACAGGATACTGCAATCTGTCATTTTAGTTTACAGCTGTCTTTTCTCATGAAGTTATTTGGAAGAAATGTCTTTACCTTCATGACACATTACTCATTGCCTCTAAGGCGACATGAAATGGTGTCAAAGCTGTTTTCACCCAGTTTTCACCCTTCGAAAGTCTCACACCCATGACCAATTTGGACAATTTCCCACAACTGCATGTGTGACAGTTATCATGTCTGCACAGATGGACAGCCCACCCTGCAACTGTGGGTTTGGTAGATGTGAATTTGACATCAGGCTTCACCACTTCTGTCTGCATTATCGTCATCATGTCAAGTTCCAGACAATACTTAAAGGGTACAGATAACTCTGCCTGACAGTGTAATGTAATTTCTCCATGTTACTGTACCGACCTGGCTCTGTGTGTTAACCTTTATAGATCTTGCTAAGTAAAACTGTATAATGTACATGCTTTAAAGAGTTGATTATAAATTTAGTAGAAGCCTTTGGGGTTTTTGGCTGTTGGTCAAACAATCAGTACATCACAGTGGGCTGTGGGAAACTGTGACAGGCACTTTTCATCATTTTCTGATATTTTATTAACAGACAATTAAAAATTCAAAACAATAGGACAGATTCATTAATAATGAAAACAATTGTTAATTGCAGCCCTTATACAACAACCTAACAGGCAGAAATAATGTTGGCATTGAACATTTCTACAAACCATGAATACATTACACATAAATGTCCAGATACACTGAAACCTAATATTTCAACAATTTGAATTTGAACTTATTAGAACAAGATGTGATTAAAGTAGTAGACATAATAACAAACATGACAAGAATTGTGCAGGAGAGGTTAAGAAACCTGAAGGGGCTTATAGTAACCCCTCCCTCTAGAATTTACTATCTGTTCAAATTCTAACGTTAATTCTGAAAATAAAACAATCAAACCAGCCGTTATAATAACCAGTGAAACAGACACATAACATAACTACACAGCTCATACATTAACTACAGCGCAGGTGTTGTTAGACTTAAATGAGAACAATGATGGACAAGTTTTAATAAAGTGAGGAGTGATATACTGCAGCTATGGTCCTCTGTATTTTTTTATCAACAATGCTGTGTGTTTAGATTTTAGGCACAACTACTTGGTTAAGCTTCAGGAAGCATCATATTTTGGCTTATAATACCCAGTGTGGGGCACACAAACGTGGCTGGAAATGCAGCAATGTCGTAAAAACCAGCCACTTTTCTGGTAGGAAAAGCAGCGATATCTCTACGGAAAAAAAACGCTTTGAAGGCCTAAACAGTCAACATTTTTTTTTGTTGATCTTGAACAGTTGGGCATTTTGAAATTGGTGCTTGCTTCTGGAGCCAGCCTCTAGTGGCCAATCAAGGAAATGCAGTTTTTGGCACTTCCATAGGTGCTCATTTTTTAGCCCTGAAGGTTGCTGCTTGGTAATCTATTAATTTTTTTGTCCAAACAGAAACTTGACCTTATTGTTGTATTTATTTGTTCTCCTCAGATGTCATGGCGTCCGACCTACCGAAGCTCCAAGTTTCGAAATGTCTACGGAAAAGTAGGGAACCGGGAGCACTGCTACGACGGTATCCCCATCACCAAGAACGTCCATGACAACCACTTCTGTGCCGTCAACTCCAAGTTTCTGGCGGTCGTCACAGAGAGTGCCGGTGGGGGCTCTTTCATTGTTATACCTGTGTCCCAGGTAAGTGTCCAATCACACTCTTGATTGGCTGTTTGTTAGCTGTTTTTTTACTTTACTGTATGCATCAGTGTTAAAGGAGATTTGTGATGTTTTATTATTGTGTGAGTACTGTCAGAGAACCTGGGCATTTGTGCATTATTGAAAATGTACATTATGTTTAGTTAATAGTCAAAACTTGAGTGATTCACTGTGATTTGTAGCATTAGGATGTTGAGGTGTATTACACTGTATTAATATTAGGGTTTTACACCATACATTTTGTTTATAGATTTAGCAGATTATTTTAGTTTTAGTGTCTGAAGTTTGAAGACAGTTTCCACACAAATCCACCACAGTCTGTGCTGTTACAGAGCATGCCAGCCTGAAGTCCTCAAGCCAGTATTAAAACCGAACTTTTAACAAGGTAGATTTTTTCAACAGGATCACATAAGGGCATACTGGTATTTCCCATAAACAAGACAAAAGAGCACTGTTTTTATTGAAAGTGTGAAATTCTTTTTCTTTTTAAAGGAAAAGGGAATGTGTTTTTATTTACTGAAAATTCTCTTCACATTTGGTAAACAGAATCTGCTTTACTGCTTTTGCTGGATTATTGATTACACAACAGTATTGCACATTTTAATATGCAGGATAAGCCTCACAGTCGCACATTTAAGAGGTATTATGCAGATAGAAGTGATAAATCATGGAATGTATTTAGAGGATTTTTTTTCCAAGTACTGCATTTAAAATCCTGCTATGTGTGGTGGTGATATTGTGTTTGATATGACAAATACAGATTAGTTTCTATATGTTGCTTTTATGCCTGTTATGAATTGAAGTGCTGCTGGATTCAGCAAGTGTTTACTGTGTGTTGCCGATTGTTGGTGTATTTATGTATCTCTGTATTATGAACAGCGCAGTACAAATATGTGTTATTTGAGTGTTATTTTTTTCCACAAGGCTATAACATAGTTGCCTCTCTCTCTTCACTTTGTAGTTACAAGTGTAAGGTCTGAGAAACACCATAAAGTGCTTTGCCTCTTTAAGAGCGTCTGTGCCAAGGCACTTGAAAAGCTCTCAGCTGCCAGGCAGGGTTGAGTCAAGCTGTTATCGTGCAGAAGAAGTATTCAGAAAGCTGAGCAGTTCTGCTGTGAAGCTGGGAGACCTCTGCTGCATCTTACTTTATATCATCAGGAGCTATGGAGTTCAGCCATGGAAACAGACGGACGACTCGCTCTGCTAGTTAGGTGGTTAGATACAGTAAGAGCTGCAGCGATGTCCGCCTTTTTATTTTAAATCTGAAGCATGGATGTATAAAGAGCACTGGATATAGTGTTGAAGGCAGGGCCCCGTTCATTCCTGTTAAAGCTGTTCAGCTGCACATGAACAGTGATGCCCACAGAAATCTTTCCTTGGGATGACCAGATGGGGCCACTGAAATTAAGGGCTGGCACACCAAAATCAAAACCCATAACTGAATTTCAGGTATCCAATTGTGCATGCTAACATGCTCTCAGTGGTAATGTACCATGCTGACTTTTAGTGGGTAATTTACCATGTTCAGCAGTGGCACCCCAAGAATTTTTAATAGGGGTGGCCAGATGGAGCCACTGAAAATCATATAAGGTGACGCTCCAAAACCAAAAGAAACCATGACTGAAATTCAGGGACTTTATTATGCTGTTGAAGTATACAGGTGAGATGAAAACTACTCTGTCATATGAGAGTTTTTGCATATTGATATTCTTTGATTTCCTGTTTTACAGTTGATGTTACTAATTTATAACAGTACAGTTAACATATTGAATTTGACAAAAACCCTGTTTTAGATTGTCGATAGTAGGTTTACTGAGGAAACAAGTTTAAGATTTTTTTAGCCAGTTGTGTCATGAAATCATGAAGAGGAAAGGACATGAAGTTAATATCCAGAAAAAAGCTGAAATTATAAGTTGCTTTATTTTTGACTCTATTTGTTGATAGTAAAATGCCAATATTTTCTGGAAAATTGAAATGGTCTGCACTGAACAACTAGAAAATACACACATTATTATCTACAGTAACTAATAATTCTTGATGTGAAACTAATATTTCATTGTGGTATTTTTCATGCTGTGTAATGACTCCATCTGTGACCTGTCCAAAGACCATAACTCGATCGATTTCCTCCTCATCAAAGGATTGCACTTAAGCATTTCCTCTGGTTTCTGCTGAGTTGACGAGTTCAGAAATGACATTTCTCATATTCAGCAGCAGCAGCAGGAGCACAGATGATGGCTTCTGTGGGATGATGCTTTCATGCTGTATCCTCTGGCATACATATTTCAGTTTCTTTGTTAACCTCCAGTATATAATGCACATTCTGATAAATGCAAACTATGAAATATTTAGGCTACAGTTGTGGAATAGAAAATAGTCTTTTTTTTAAATAAATCAAAGTGCTGAATCAATGAATGGAGTTAAATCTTAATTAGGAGGAGATATGGTCTGCAGAGTGGTGTCAACAGTCATACTTAAACCAAAATCAATAGCTGTCTGCCCTTTTTAGTCGATGTCTTAATCTGAAACAGTTTGTCGAGTAGGTAAAAAAATGACAAAAAGACACACAAGGACGAAAACCTTACACCACAGATTTTTCAAAATAAGCTCCTCCTGCTCCTCCATTAGAAATACAAACTGATCTTTGGTAGGTTTGGCTAATGACCAGGTGTGAGCACAGCAGACATATTTCGCTGACAGCCGGCGAGACAGCCATATGGTTGCCCCCAGACAACACCGCTAGCAAGTGAAAGGACTACCGCTGGCACCACCTGGCACACACACCGGCCCAGAAATGGACACATAAGGTCACAAACACCTCTTCGTCACCTCAGACAAAGAAAGAGTGCAGTTAGTGTGGCGCTTTTTGAGTCACTGCTCGTACTGCTACTGTTGTTATCCACTGTGTATGATACAGCTTTTGTAATTGATAATTATAAAGCAAAAATACCATGTGATCTTTAGTTTCAGCTTCTGAAATGTGAGGATTTGCCACTGTTCTCTTGTCTTATGTGATAATAAACTAAACATCTTTCGGCTTTAAAATGTTCGCCAAAAAAGTAATAGCAATTTGTAGATGTCACTTTGGGTTTTATGACATTGTGCCGAGTATTTTTCACTAGTTTGTGACATTTTATATACCAAACAATCAGTCAGTTATTCAAGAAAATAATGAGCAGATTATCAACAATGAAACAGCCATTTCTCAGTAAAACATAACCTATTTTCATGCCACAACCTCTAAAAGAAAAACAGTGATGTCTCAGTAAAAGAAAACAAAAAAAGAATATATAAATAAATTGATTTTCGTGCCACTGTCCCGGTTGGAAAAGCAGCCATGTCTCTTAAAAAAGTAACCACTTTTGAGGCCACTATCCCAAGAGGAAAAAAACAGCAATGTGTCTTGGTAAAGCAGGTGCATTTTATGCCTAAAAAGATACTAGGAACAAAAAAATTACTCGCAAAATCAAATTTTTGTTTTTTGTTGGTCTGCCAAGCTGCAGACGCTATCCACTGTTCCCTCCACCCCCCAGTGATGAATTCAGCTTATATATTATGCCACTTCACAAACATTGATATGAAATGTATGAAACATGCAAATGTAACATATTCATGGTTTTAAAAACATACAATGCCAACATTTTCTTCTTCCAACTTGGCTGGTTTATTTCAACTTGCTTTGTTTTCTGTTCACCAGCAGAACTTAACGCAATATGTTATATGAGTAGATGCTTATTCAGAAGTCATTTTACACAGAGTAATTGACAGTGTGCATGTTTTTATGGCATATGTAGAAGAAAATTTTCAACATATTGTGGGTGCTGCTCATATTAAGGAGTAATAATGTTATTTAGCTACAGTTTTTTTATGACTATTAAGTTAAATGATTACTGTGGGTCATTGTTATAAACAGCTCTGCTCTAAATTCAAACATGTGCCAACAGCAATCCAATGAGCCTGCTGCAGACCATGCTGTTGGTGCATATCAGAGCACTTGACTATTAACATATGATAAACTACAGCAGCAGAATATCAATTTAATTTCAGCATGACTCAGCATGTTGTTTTTCCACTGCTCAGATTTATCGTCTTACTGAATCAGCATGCAGCAACACTGATGTGAAGCTGCAGCAACAGTGAATTCTTTGAAGAAGAAATGCTCCCCGTCTTTAATTCAGTCATTCATATTATAATTATTATTATATCATATCATAATGTAGCCATAGGAGTCATAAAATGCTGCTGTTAGAATAATGTATACTGTAACCACAGAACAACAGTGTAAGTCTTGTTAATAAGGATTTATTTGGCAATACAGATCAATAAGAGTTAGTAGCAATCACAGTGTGGTGCCTCTGGCGTACTGGAGCTGTTGGTACCTGACTTGCACATCTGTGCGTCACCATTACAGCTCATCTGAGGAAAGACAAAGAGGCTTAATGTAGATCTGTTTCTTTCCTGACAGTCTTCCACTTAGCAAAACTATTTTCATTCATAGTTTTTAATCTTGAATTTAGTTGAGAGATAGCTCTAAATACCCTGTATTTTATTTAATCATGTTCCATTAGGATTCCTGATTCCCTCATAATCCACCGTGGACCTTGTGGTTCCCAAAAGACATTATTTCTTTGCAGGTAATTAGTTCCAACTTAATAAAGGAGTCCCTTAGATCCCATGTTATTAATGTTTTGAGGCCATGTTAAAACATCACAGTAACATTTATAGAAAAAGCTAATACGTCATAGCCACACTTGTCTTTTTTTCTTCTTTTTTTTTTTTACATTTTCTATTGAAGAGGGAGAGTTTTTTCTTGTATTGCTGAAATTTACATCCACACATATATTTGAGTGTGATGATAATGTTTTGTTGTCCAAAGTTAGGAAAAATGACACAAGAGTGATGCCTTCAATGCAAACTCAAATTAATTACATTTATGAACCATTCTCCTTGTGTTCCAAATGTTTAATCTTTTACCATCAGTATGGAGCTGCCCTTACAGAATCTGAACTGTTGCGTGGAGTATGCATACAGTTGGGACATACTACTTTGTCACAACCCTGTGCCTTGAACTTTGACCCTCTTGATGCCATTGTTGACCTGGTCAGAATTCAACCCAGAGGGCTCTACTGAAATATTCTACCAGATTCTACCATGCTGTTTCATATTCATGACAGTAAAATTACATTTTCATTTCTCTATCATTGTTATTTTGATAATTATGCCCTTTTGCCAGGGCCACTATGGTTATGGAAAAACCTGGAAAAGTCACAGAATTTCACGATCATATTTTCCAGGCCTGGAAAAGTAATGGAATTTTGTCAAAATTAAAGCTGCAAGCAGCGATGAACGGGCCCTCGCACCCCCACATATGTCGGTGTACCAGTTGGACTCCAGCTAAACCGGTCGTTAGTGTCTGTGGAAGTCGGATAATATACGCAGAGGGTTTGGACCCTGGAGTGACCTATTTCACATGATGTAGTAGAGGGGAGACAAATTCTATGTCATCTTTGTGTACATCATTTGTTGACCAAACCATTCAAATCAAGTAAATCCAATGATAATTGTCCCTCAAGGCTTACTTTCTGTTGGCAGTAGGTGGCACTATTACGACAAGTGAATATTGTCATACAGATGTGTTCAGGGCAGGACCCTTATCAAACCTATGAAGTTTAAGGCCGATCGGACAATGTACACCAAAGGTACAACAATTTCCTGTATTACGGCAAGACATCAAAATTGTATGCCACTTAACGGCAAAACCGTAAAAGTTTTGCACAATCTTTTTATCATCAAGGGATTGAGAATGGACACACCTCTTTTGAAGTCGGTAAGGGTAATGCTCTAGGACAGGATGGCAAAAGTGCGAGGCCCAAAATCGCCAAAAATGAGCACAAAATTCAAAATGGCTGACTTCCTGTTGGGTTTGAGGGCTGGGTCCAAGAAAAAAATAAATATATATAATTCCTTGCATTCCAAGAGGGTCCTTGGACCGTTCAGTGCTCGGCCCCTAATTATTGAAAGCTTTGGAATAGTCATGGAATTTTGTTGTGTATAACCAAATTGTAACAGTAATCTTTCGTGGATACCCTTCAACCATTTGTAACATAACAGCAAATTTATTTTCTCACATGCGTCGATACGAGCCGTTTTGTTTAACATCGCGTGTGTTTCTTCATTTTCTCCTTGAGTTCTGTCTCTCCCTGCATGTATGCCGTTTTGCTGAAATTGTGTGGGTACCCTTTTTTGCTGTTGGTTATCTTTATGACTATTTTGTTCACTTAATAAGTTAATATTCCTATTATTACTTTCTGACTGATAAACAGTCACTTAAATTCATTGTCATCCGTCATTGCAGCTTCTGTCAGCTGTTATCTGTCTACGGCTTAGTCAATGTGACGCATCTTCCGCTGCGCAGAGGATTGTGGGTCAGAATAGCCAGAAAAGTATGCTGACTTACATACTAAAAAATGTGACAGATGCAGTAGGGCATCTCTGTATTATTGGCGTCCTATGTATTTGGACACACTAAACCTTTTTCTGGCAGACTAAACAGTCTGGTCGTATTGGTATTGGAATGCACAGTCTTTCTTGCTTAGTCACACTGTCTCCTTTTTTTCTTCTCCTCTTTTTATTGACTGAATTGATGTTCCACTTCACTGCTGTCAAATTTTGGCAGACACTGGTCTCAAATGCTTTTGGCATTTGTCCCTTATCCAGTTAGCAAAGCCTGCAGTATCTTTGGCAAACTTGAAACATTTTTCTCTGAGCAGGCCTCCTGCTTTTATGAGGGTTAACTACAGTTCTCACTTTTAAAAACTGCCTGTTGATCAGCTTCCTTTTTGTGTACACAGTAAGTTAATGCACTATATACCGAATGTTTGTTGCTATCTAATATACCAGCTAGATTTCGGTTGCAAGCTAATATTGATCTATATGGATAAACACTAGCTGATATTTTACTATCTATATACACAGAATTGTTTTAAGTTTCATCATTTTGCCTCTGGCTGTTATAAAATGAAATGTCTTGTGTGATTGCGTGACGGGCAGTATGAAAATGTTATTGCATTCTCTCTTTGTGGGCGAAGGTGCAGAGATGCTGATGATGAAATTTTTGTTCCAGTTATTATGTTTTATTTTGTAATAGTAGAGTTTGTTATGGCTTGGTAATGCATCTGGAGTGAATCTGTGGATGGTGCATGTATGCAAACACACACACACACAGGATTTCACAGAGGCGTGACCCGATGCTCTTAAACAAATCTCTGAGGAAATAAAAAAAGAGGTCAGTGGATTGAAGTGACATCAAACATTCATGACAACATGACCGACATTAAGAGGCTTCTGTCATCTGCTGTTATGAGCCACTGCCCCTCTGTGGACTCTGCGGGTTATTGCAATAACAATCATGTGCCTCTCAGATGTCCCTGTACAATAACCAGGTCTGTTTTGTTTTGTTCAGGATTTATCAAGTTATCTCGCTGATGTGATTTCACTTTTATTAGATTATATCCATCATGTTACAACAGTAACAGAGAAGAATTGTTTTCTTCAGTAATGTAGATTAAGACAGATTCATTATTTGCATCCAGTAGCTGCTTAATTTAATTTCTTATCATTTGTTATCATTGCCTGTTAGGTCTTGGGAAAAAAAACATTCTCCATTCTTTTCTAATTTTGTGTAATTTATGCTCACATTTCACAACAGGTGCTGCATTCTGGGTATCTTAAATGCACCTTTATGTGCAAGATACAAACACATGCATTCATGTGTTTTGTTTTATTCAGTTTAATTCCCACTAACATCAGTTTATAATTTTTTACTTTTTGTATGGCTCACGGCACAATAGATCGTCATGTGACAATCAAAGTAACTGGATGAACAAGATAAAATATAAATCTCTTGCAGTGCACCTTATACATGAAATAATCTCCAAAAGACCCAAAACGAAACTACAACCATTAAGGCTGCTTAAATGCCTTATTCCAGATCTTGTTTTAACTGAGTGTAAATGCTTTTGATTACATGTACTCCATAGCATGTTTATTATCCTGTATTTTAACTTTACTAGCTGTTAGACATTGCTGTTATGGTTTGTTGTTTTGTCATTTTTTAATATTTTTTTCATTTAATTTTATTTTATTTTTGCTTCTATTTTTTGAGGGTTGGATTGACAGATGCTCTTATTTGCATTCCTTTCACCTACATGCTTGAGAAAGAAAAAGAAAGAAAAGTAAATGTAAAATATCTAAATTTCATTGCTCTGCTTCAGTCTGGCCGACTCGACTCTCATCACCCAAAAGTGTGCGGCCACCAAGGCAATGTGCTCGATATCAAGTGGAATCCCTTCTTTGAAAACATCATAGCATCCTGCTCTGAGGACACCTCGGTAAGTGACTCACTGTCTTTCATTGTTAATGTCTGCTTTGTACCAAACAGGTTGACTCAGGATGATTGTGGACATTAATGGTACTGTATGACAGTGACACTTTGATGATGTGGAGAACATGCTGGATCTATGAAAGTCTCGAGTCTGTTAGATGCTGAGGTTGACAGCCACTTAACCAGAAAGCAAAGAGGTCATCAAGTACTGGACGTGAGATTGTGACTGGATTTTGGCTGACATCTGCTCTGGTTGTTGTTGTTTTTGTTGTAGGCAAAGGACGGATGTGAAATCCTAGACTGTGTAAGATAATGCAGATAGCTAACGTGACGTCACACACTGGTTTGTCGACTCCTGTTTTGAAGCATGGAGTTCAGCTTTTTGGCCATCACCATCTTGTGTTTTCGGAGCCAGAAGTGACAAGGAGGTGGAGATAACACTAAAATGAGCTGCTAAGCTGCTATCTTAGTTAGCATAGTGCATTTAAAGCTATGGTTGTCAGTGATAATACTAATGCTGTGTAATGCTGCGACTGAAAAAATAAGCATTTTTACAGATAATAAATTAACATTAATCTCAATTTTTTATAGCAAAAATACAGGCTTAATACCATCAAAACAAAAGTGACTTACCGGAAAAACTGAATATCCAAAACCTGAGAGGGTCTTTTTGTACAACTAAACAACTATATGCTGAACAAGGGTTTTTTAACCCTTGTTCAGCATATAGTTAACCGCTATTAACTGAAACACACCAAAATTAATACAGCCACACCTACATTCAATCAGGGGTTATGCCATGGTTACATTACCTAACAAATGTTGTTGCTGTGGCAGTGACCAGTCAACAGACAGCACCCAACTGTTACCGAAAGGTAAATTAGTTAATTTAATAATATGAAACAGGTGAGTTGTATAAAATGTCGCCCCCCGTACAGTCGTCATTAAGGTTGAAATTAGCAACAGAGACCAAAACCGTTTTTGTAAAAGGCTGTAAACATGTTAATTCCTGTTGCAAAACTGGGCATTTCAACATAGGGGTCTACGGGGATTGACTCACTTCTGGAGCCAGCCTCTGGTGGCCATTTGAGGAACTGCAGTTTTTGACACATTGGCCTCATTTTTCAGCCCTGGAGGTTATCGCTTGTGAGAAATACCTTTGAGCACAAATCCACTCTCTGTTCTGTCCACATAAATTACATCATACACAATTACAACTCTAAATCAGTATCATTCATAATCTCAGATGTTACATGACGTATACTAAGAATCTGCAGGCCTTTTTTTTACCAGTACATGCATTAGTTACATCACTCTACCGAGCATAGTAAAGCCATGGTAGTGCTGTGTGCTGTATAATACTTTCACTTGTTGAAGGATAATCTCCCCTGGTCCAACACAGGGCCTGCAGCCATCACTGTAATCCAGTCTAATCCTAATGCAATGGGCTGCATTGATACTCTGCTATTTTTGATCAGAGGGATCTCTCGCTGTGTCATACTGATTGCAGTTTCATATTAGAGAAAAATATGGAGTGGCCTCTGACAAAAACATAATACTTATTGGCCCATTTTATGAAAACGCCTGCAGATGTGTGCGTGTGTGTGTGTGTGTGTGTTTGTGTTTGTGTGCTTCATGGTGACGCAGACTCACTGTGTATTCCTACTGTGTTTATATGAACGCGGCAGGTGCGAGTATGGGAGATCCCAGAGGGCGGTCTGAGGCGCAACATGACGGAGGCAGTGCTGGAGCTGTATGGTCACAGCAGACGGGTGGGTGTGATCGAGTGGCACCCCACCAGCAGCGGCATCCTCTTCAGTGCTGGCTACGACTACAAGGTACCACAGACTCGAATCAGCAGTCTTCACTGAAAGCACTATGACCGTTACCAGGATAATAATTTAATTATTAAAAACAGTTAGAAATATTCCATCTTCAATACTTGTGAGATTTTGTCAGTTTGTGTTATTTAGCTTATTTCAGAGTTTAAATCAGCTCTAAGGAGTTTTCAACTGGTTATCAAAAAGTCTAAGTTTTATATTGATGCCACTTTTTGACCTGCATAAGCAAACAAAGCCATCAGTAAAAACATTAGCTATTTCTATAAAGCTTTTCTTACAGGGACAGATCAACCCACATTCAAAAATACATATTTTTCCTCTAACCTGTAGTGCAATTTATCAGTCTAGACTGTTTTTGTGTGAGTTGCAGATATCAGCCATAGAGATGTCTGCCTTCTCTCCAACATAATGTAACTAGATGGCACTCTGGTTATAGCAATCAAAGCACCAAAAAAATACATTTGGAAAAACTCAACAGCATTGTCTCTTTCCATAAATCATGACACAGTTACTCAAGATAACCCACAGACGTTGTTATGAGCAGTTTCATGTCGGAACTATTTTCTTTCTACCAATCTACAACCGCCAACCGAATTACTACACAGACCTACTAATAGCTTACAGAGCACCACTGAGCTAGTTAATGTTACAGCTCATCCGAAGAGGACGCCATAGATGTTGACATGTCTCACTGTCACGAGGACGAGCCTCTCATTCACGGGTAGATGCAGGCTTCCCTCTGCATGGTGATACGACGGGCAGTTGTAGTTTCTTTATGTTATATTTTATGGTTATGGCTGATACTGTGTCGGGATCAGTAAAGGGAAAAAGGAAATAACTGACTGAAGAACTAAAAAAAATAACAGGAGAGCATGATAGAGCATGGACGAAAACACGAGTCAATCTTGTTCTGTCATTCAACAGATGGAGGGAATTATGGAAGTTCAAATGATTCAATATAGATTCCTATAATCCTACGACAGGTTGTACTATTTCTATTTCATTTATAACTTGAGAGAGGTGGTTTTATATTATGCTTCCTGCAATCATTTGTGTTCAAAAAAATCAAAACACTAGTAAAAAAAAGTGCAAAAAAAATGCATGTGCTAGCCAGATCAAGAGCTTTAAGGTGGTGGTGCTCATAGAAAGACTACCATTTTTGTCCAAAATCAAGGGGCTGCCAAAATCAACAATATATGAAAGTTGCTAATGGTTGCTTTAATTGGTGATGTTGAAAGTATTTCTATGATAAATTCGATTAATTGTTTAATTGATCGACAGAAAATGAAAATGTGTCAGTTATTTTTACTATTCTAGCTTCTTAAATGTGACGACTTGGTACCTTTCTTCATTCTATGTCTGTGTAAATTGAATATTTCTGGCTTTTGGTCAGATAAAACATGAATATTTCATATTTTCTAGCCTAAACACTGCATAAAACAAAAACCCCTACAGACAATAAATCAATCATGAAAATAATCATTTGTTGCAGTCCCGTGTATCGAGTTTCGCTAACCAGGTTATGTATGGATGGATATTTAGGTGCTGTTGTAACCATGAGACATTCTTCTTATTTCATTTTGGACATCAACAGAGAATTCTGTCTGATATTAGTAGCCGCACACAAAGACGTCAAATTCCTTTCATGAGCCCACAACATAATCACATTACTGCTTCAAACACCACAGCAACACGACAGCTTCACCCAAACAGTCTCTCCTAACTGTGTCAGATCCTGATCTGGAACCTGGAGATCGGAGAGCCGGTGAAAATGATCGACTGCCACACTGACGTCATCCTCAACATGTCCTTCAACACAGACGGCAGCCTGCTGGCCACCAGCTGCAAAGACAAGAAGCTGCGTGTCATTGAGCCGCGCTCCGGGGCCGTCCTTCAGGTCAGCAGGAGGGGAGTGGTGTTTTTATGGGATCGTGCACATTAAGGGAACAAGTGTTTGTGTTAAAAATATCCTTTACTACAACTGGTGCTACTAAGGAAATTATTAACTGTTTGACTTTATACACACAATGTCAGCGGTTCCAAACCTTTACTTTAAGGGATACCTTTTCTGTCGTTAAGTAAACTGATGACCCCTGACTAAGTGACATATTTTATGGATATTTCATGTAATATTCAATCCATGATATTAATATGTCATCATAACTGATAACCTGTACATTATTCCCAAATACCGAATACAATAACTGCAGGCAGTTTGTGTAAAATCAGCAAATAATGATGATATGGTTCACTTCTACTGAACCTTTCATTTAGAGAATTTAAAATTACAGTGTACATGTATTAGTTGCTGACAAGTTCACCATAAAAGTATATGTACGTATGTGTACTTTTGGTCTGGAGCTGTTTATCATGGCTTGAAAAAAAATATTTACAGCCTCTTCTCAACCTCTCAATGTTTGACCTTGGCGATCTGGCCACCTAATCACCATGAAATGATTTCTGATTAGACCCATGTACTTCACCACTGCTGCACCAAGTGGAGGTGATCAAGACCAGGCAGCAGGAGGAGAGGAACAGGCAGGAAGAGAAAAAGAGACAAGTCATGAAAATGTTTTGCACCTGAAACACAGATTTACTTTTAAAGCTTAAAAGACAATTAGATATAAAAAAAAATATGATTTGCTGATATGCCAAGCTTCTAAAAAAACTGTAATTGACTGGAATGATTAAAATCTTATTTTATGTCATAAAAAAATTTAAAAAATATTGAAAGGTTCTCCAGTATAGAACCAATACCACTTGGATTGTCCCTTGCTCTGACAGGGTTTCTGCAAATCCTTACAAAGTCTTAAAACCATTTGACTAATTAATTCATTAGGATTTCTGTCTGACTTTGTAAAATTGTAAAATTACTGGTAACTTTAAAAAAAAAAAATGTGGGGCGCCTGGTGGCTCAGTAGATAGAGGGGGCGCGCCATGCATAGAGACTGTGTCCTCGCTGCAGCGGCCACAGGTTCAATTCCAGCCTCAGCCCTTTGCTTACCCCCTCTCTCTCCTCCTTTCATACTTGTGCTGTCCTACCAATTAAAGGCAAAAACACCCCAAGAAATATCTTTATAAAAAAAAAAATGTAATAATTTACTAAATGCTTCTTACATTAATGTCACCAAAAAGTCATGCTTTATGTTACAATAAATATTTGGGCAAAATTTTCCCTCACCCTAAGAAGTTGATGTCAGTAAAAAAAAATTCTTCAATTTTGTATTTTGTAAAATTGGTCTTTAATTTCATTTAGAGTGGCCTTTAAAATGCCTTAAAAAGTCTTAAATCCCACTTGCTTAAAGCTGTAAGAATTCTGTCTGAATACTTATAAAATTCTAAGATTCTCTTTATTGTCAGACATCTATTATATTATGTATAATATATTTGCAAATGAACTTTTGTCTGTCTTTGTGTGCTAATCAAACAGCAAGCCAGTTGTAAGAACCACCGTGTAAACCGAGTGGTGTTCCTGGGTAACATGAAGCGACTGCTCACCACAGGGGTTTCACGCTGGAACACCCGGCAGATTGCTCTCTGGGATCAGGTCAGACAACACCACCATATGGTTCATGCATGTAATGCCAGAGTGGGTGGAGCCTGTGTGTGTGTTTAATTCCCAGTGTGTGTGTGTGTGTTGTTTTCCCAGGAGGATTTGTCCATGCCAATTGTGGAGGAGGACATAGACGGCCTCTCAGGACTGTTGTTTCCCTTCTACGATGCTGACACACACATGTTGTACCTGGCAGGCAAGGTCAGCGCAGACTCTTCAACAGTTGTTTTCTATGACCGTAATACTTCTCAGATTTACGATTTAAGGACATTATATAACATTCAGAGCATGAACACAGCAGCAAACCACTATTTACTATGTTAAGATATTGGGACGTAATGGTGTCCTGAGCGGAAAATGAAGTTTAAAATGGGTAAAATCTTATTTCATTGTAGAGCTGTGTGCAGTGCATTGATTCACCCAATGTTTAATAACTGGTTACAGACAGAGTCAAGCCATTTCAGTGTCGGTGTGAGATTGTTGGTTCCATTTAATGGCAGCCATTACTGCGGTGTTAGCTCATGTCAACCAAGCACAAAGAGCAGTAGGAGAGCAATGCAAGGAAACGGTCATTGGCTATCAGCTGTCAGCTGCCCTCCACTCTCCACAGCATCACAGATATATTCTAATTATGCAGGAAACACTGAATCCTAATAATGATCAGCTCAGAATCTGAGCCAGCGTCGTAGCTATTTTTGCAATTGTCACTTGCTTCTGCAATTTCACTGCAAAAAACACCTATAAACATTGCAACATGCATAGCATTTTTTTTTAGAAAAGCTGCCATGAAATCAGGAATTTTATGATGCAACAATCCAAAAAACAGCCAGGGAAGTCCTGGAGGGACTGTCCTGTGTGTGTGTGTGCATCCCACGGTGACTGGCTCGATGCTACCGCTCTGCACAGCACTCATAGGGGGGTACCACTGAACATAAAAGTACGATTTCATGAAAGTGTATCGCCCAGCCTCCATCTCCACTTAGGGTAACATTATTAGCTCTGTCAGCAATGTTGAATGTTTTTAGCACTATTTGCGCTTTTAGCAAAATTAGCTGCTAGCCATCGGCTCAGCCACCTTCATGTTGAGAACCGTGTGCAGTCAACTGAATCAGACACTGAATCATAAATATGATATGAATATTTTATACAGCTCCTTCAGCTCTTTCATTTTGGCAGATTTTTCTACTATGAAACCTCTAAAGAACAAAACTCATACTGAGCTCATGCACAGGATAGGGAAAGGACCATGGACATAGAAAGAAACAGCCAGGGAGAGGCAGAGGAAACATGCCAAAGTGTTGAACTCTACAGTAAATTGTCAAAAATCTTTCTCCAGAATTACAAACTCCACCTTTAAGGAGGTGAATACAAAAAAACTTATGTGGGTGAAACATTGAAGAGCTACTTGTTGAACTGTTCTGTAACAGTCACGTTCTGGTGCTTTGGCAGGGGGACGGCAACATTCGTTACTTTGAGATTACCACAGAGAAGCCGTACTTACAATACCTAATGGAGTTCCGGTCCCCAGCCCCACAGAAAGGACTCGGTAAGTTGTTTGATGACGAGCAATCTGTGATCTGTGCTGCTGAGAGCAGACAAAGATACTAACAACTTAACAGTCTACCTGGATGTGAAGGGGGGGTTATTCCTCTAAAAGTGGTGTTGCATGGCTTAAAAAAGTAAAGTCATTAAAGGAAAAAGAGCCAGATGAATTAAAGCATCCCCTCGGTGTAGTTTCATGTGCTGATGTTGATGTTTTCAACTGTAGATGTGACTTCAACCTGCCCTGAATTCAAGGATGAAACCTCAAAACGGTTGTGTCACCACATACTATTTGTTCTTGTCCGCAGGAGTGATGCCAAAGCACGGGCTTGATGTGGGAGCTTGTGAGGTCTTCCGCTTCTACAAGCTCGTCACCCTGAAGGGTTTGATTGAGCCCATTTCCATGATTGTGCCAAGAAGGGTGAGTGAAATAATGGGATGAGGTAATTCTACCCTCATTATTAATCGTTTCTCCTATATGTCACATTTATCCAGCTCATAAAGGGTTAAAGAGGCATTAAGTTCTTGTCTGACTTTAATCATCCTCTCTTAGATGTACAGTATTCTGGCTTGTAATAAACATAAATACACAGTGATGAAGCCTATCAGAGCTGAGCACAAACAAGGACAGAAGTAATTAATCTGAACGCGAGGGGATCATTTTTCATTTTCTGGTTTCACTTCAGAACAAATGTGTTTGTAGCACAACAGAAAGAAGAAGCCAGAAAGTGCTGGCTGAGGCATCAGTGTAGATTACTTATATTTTTAAACCCATGCAGAGAGGTCACATTTCATGCTTTGAAACAAAGTAATCTTGTTTATACAAAGGAGTATGAGGGCCAGGTATTGGGGAAAAAAATTCAAGGAGAGAGATTTTTTAAATTTTTCTTTCTGAGAATTAAGTTGAAATGTCAAGAATGATCTTGACATTTTATTTATGTCTATGTTTATCTTTTGAGAATGAACCAATAACTAGCATAACTAGCTTATATGACTGCCTCTGCAAAATGTCTTGTGTAGATGAAGTGGCGAAACTTTACTTCAGAATCGCTCTTAGGCCTAGTCCACAGGTACATTTTAAAACAAGTTTTTTTCCCTCCTTTGTTCTAAAAAACAAAATGCAAGCAATGCTTTGAAAATCTCAATCCAAATGAAAAACCAACTGAAGTTGAGTCAAGAGCATGACAAACCTAAAGCCCACATATCACCGCAACCCTGAAGTAACGCGAATAAGAGGAAGATATCCAATCAGAAGCTTGGAAAAAGCAAATATCTGAAGGCTATCTGGTGCAGAGACCTCCGTAGCCCATTTTGACGCCTCTGTTCTGCAATATAGTGGAAGAGTAACTGTACATTTATGTGTAAACATATAAAAAAAAATTCTGTTGGGAAGGTCAGAGCCAGCACTATTTTGGTCACATCCACCATTGCACAAAATGCCATCTCATTTTTAGATACTAGATAGATACATACATACATACTTTACATACACACTACAACACAGCGACAGGGGACATCTAAACATAGAATATACACATCTACTGTACATCTCATATGATGAAGCAATATATACTGGACGTAATGTATCAATGTAAGAAAAATCACTGTGTAATGTGCAATGTAGCTTCTCTAGCATTATTCAAAATTTTATACATATATAAAGATATAAAGTATATACAAAAGCATCCCTTAAAGTATAAAATTTAAAACTTTAAATATATAAATATATGTGCACACACCTCACATGGGAGATCATAACACACAGCCTGACATTACAAGCCCAAAATGCTGTTTTCTCTCACTTCATGTAAACACTGAAGACATTTTCTGAAAATCTTCACCCGAGAAGAAGTTTTGCAAAAGTTTTAAGTAACCTAAAACTCAGTGGATAAAAGGATAAAAGGCCAAAAGGCATTTAAAAAACAATGTTTTCAAATATACCCATGTAAGTGTGGACTAGGTCTTAGTAATAAGTTATTTCTCTTGTAGTGCATAAACACAGTGTAGTAAAAAGTATCAAGACTTTGAGATTGTGCTGAAAATTGTGTGTTCAACAAGTAAAACACAAACTCGGAGGAGTCGGTCACATTTGCACAAACTAGCTGGTAATGGACAGATGCCTGGTAACGTTTGTGTGTAAGACATATTTTGTATCACAAGACACAATTTGATGCACCAGGTGTTTGACTTGTTCTCGATATTTTGACTTTGTTCTCTAAATGAAAAACGATATTTCTCCTCTTATTTTTTACATGCCTGGCCCTAATACTCTGGTGTATATTTAAAATACAGTTAAATAACATTATTCCCTAGATACCAAATATAATCAGTAAAATAAGAATGTATGTGTTGTTTTCTGGTTTATAGTCAGACACATACCAGGAGGACATCTACCCCATGACGGCAGGAACAGAACCTGCGCTGTCTGCAAGCGAATGGCTGGGCGGGATTAACAGAGGTAAACAAGAGTTCAGACACACACTGGATTGGTTGATCCTTTTTTGGTGGTTGATAAAACCACCAGTGTCTCGATAAAAGGTAAATGCAACAAAGTGCAATGGACACACCTTCGTATTATCATGCAGACCATCCAGTCAATAACTTGCACATATGGATATACTGTATGTGTATAAATATTATAACAAACTGTCGCTATTTTGGAGTTAAAGACTAATACAGAGCAATAATAGATTGAGCTGGTGGTCTGTGAAGAACTTCTCCTTGTGCTTTATTTTTTTTTGCTTTTGTTTTTTCACATTTTCACTCACTTTGTGTTTATAGACCCAGTCTTGATGTCCCTGAAGGACGGATACAACCGACCAAACCAGTTAGTGTTCAAGGCTCCGGTGAAGGAAAAGAAGAGTGTGGTGGTGAATGGGATCGACCTGCTGGAGAACGTACCGCCCAGGACAGAGAACGAGGTATCTCTACTCTGCTGTTTCTTTATTACAAAAAGTAGCAATAGGGATCCAAATCCAGTAAACAGACAAATAAATGAGGGGCGCGTGAGCTGGAGTGATTGACTGATTGATTGGCTTTGTGCAGCCAATTTATTGGGTGAAGAAATGGATAAAGTAACCTACTCGTAATCTAGCATGAGTGTGAAAGAAACAAGCGTCAGTTTGCAATAGTTGCAACAATATTCACACATGCAGTCACGTGTTGTCCTTTTTTGCCAGTTGGCATTAACAGTTAATCAGCTGTCTTTTGTTTTGCTCATGTAAAATCGTTCTACACAAGCTTGTGCAAGTCTGTAATACATATGGAAGTAATGCACATTTTTGTGACAGGCCACTCTCATTACCACACATCCCATCCCCTAGCCAATTGGCATATATACAAGCACACCTTCACACGCACACACACACAGACACACACACACGACATCCCAGCCAAATCTCAGCCCTGGAGGCCAAAAACTATGGCTGCCAAGACCTAAAGGAAATTTTTGAGGACTGACCAACCGAACAACCTATAGAGCTGCTGGTCACTGTAAAAAGCAAGCGAGTGGACCTTGAATCAAAATTATTTTGGTTAAACAGACAGCTGCAGTTGCAAAGCTGTTCCAGAGTTTTTGATAATATCAGAAATATGTTATAAATAACCATTAGTGTAACATAATATCTAACTAAATGGGCAAGATTGTTTTGTAAGGTTTTAGGAATGCAGAATAAGCTACAGACCTTCCTGTGATGGGATTCCTCGAGTCGCGATACAGCAATCTGAGACTTAAAATGAATGTGGGCCGGGGGCATAAAGTCTGGAGCCAATGGCAACTTCCCTACTTCCTAACCTCCAACTTCTGACCCCTTTGCTTGGACCACACCTGTCTTTGAATCCAGCCTTCATTATGATCTCAAATACACACCTGAAAAGTTTCATGATTGCATCTTGCACAGTTGTGACTGTATTGCCTTCTGTCCACAGACAGAAAGACTTATAAACACCTGGCAAAGTACTCAAAAGTGCTTCTGTGGTAGTTCCTTCTACAACAGATGACTCCAGGACCACCTTTTTTTTATAATGGCACACACATTTATGCCGCCTGTTAAAGGCGGGAATGTCAGGCTGTTATTCCGCCTCGCCGCTCTGTTTAAAAGGTTCGATCCTGGAACGGGGGACCAGAGTTGTCTTGTCTTTAAGCTGGTAGCAGATGTAGTAACAGCATAACAACAGACAGATGATTGATTTCTTTCAGAAATGGGAAAAAGTAACTTATAAAAAGAATTACCCAAATATTTGCAACACATTAGTCAAAGTATGAGAAAATGATCTGAACATAAGCAAAAAAAGGAGAGCTAATAGACAATGATAAACAAGGAAATAAATATGATGAATTCATATGATTTTCTAAAACCGCTGAATTCTTGCAATTTGTAGGACATTTCTTGCCAAGTTTTTCTTCATGTTTTTCGAAAGATATCAAACTAACACAGTTGTTAAAAGGCACGCCCATTTGCTTCTGGCATGTCGGCATGCTGTCCTAAACCACACACTGCTGCAGCATGATGCCGCCGTTGTTTGGTTCTGTGTAAAAATGCAAAGATTGGACTTTTTAGCAGGCCTTTTCTCTGTGTAACACCAGCCCCGCTGTCAACTCCCTTAATTAATCTATAGAGTAGGTGCGGTGCTGTTGTGACATGCTCTGTTAAAAAAAAAAAGGCAACTCTGACAACAAAGTGTTTTTCCATCACTGTTCATTCTCAACACTTCCCCCATTAACATCAGATTTTCTTCTTTGTTAAACTGAATTTAGTTACATGCACAAGTTTGTGTTTTTCTCCACGTAGCTCCTGCGGATGTTCTTCCGGCAGCAGGAGGAATTGCGGCGGTTGAAGGAAGAGCTGAACACCAAGGACGTGCGAATACGCCAGCTGGAGCTGGAGCTCAACAACCTGAAGAACGTTAGCCCCAACAACGTCTGACCTCTCAGCCTCCGGGACTGGCAAAGCTGCTCCCTTTGCCTCCAACTCTGACCTCCAACAAGCTTCTGAGCCCTCCTACGCCTCTTTTTTGATATATCATAACTTCATTCCCGCTGCCCTGCATAGCGCACACAATAATATGATAAGTGTTGGATAATGTCTTAACTGGTGCAATTACTGGAATATTGTAATAATGACAAGTAATGGAGGCACGGCAGTGTTCATGGATTAGCACCTTAACATGAAATCGTTGACAGGGAAGGTTTGCGATACAATCCATTTCGGTATTATCTGTTTTTACAACTTAATGTTCCTGATCTAGCACACTCTTAAGTGTTATGGTCAGATATTGCATATTTTCTGCCAGACCTCCTGGGTGTTTGTCTCACTGTGCCTACCCAATAATTCACGTAATGCAATACCTTCATCACCACGCAAACAAGCCCCTACATCCTCCTGTAATGACCAAACCACCATCTAGTTCTAGTTTTCTGCTCGGGCAAAACTGGAGGAATAAAAAGACTGTCACTGGCTCCTTTTTCTCTTCCCCAAGGCCTTACACCCTGCTGCAGACACAGTTTGCAGAGAGCTGCAACATCATCTCAAAATGGCTGACAAGTGAAGTACTTCTGCACCTGACAGACGAGACGAGCTTTTACAGACGTGGATCATGTTTTTCACTGAGCTGCTTATCCCGTATCCTCTTTTTTCATGTTCAGATGATGCTGGCTATAAATTTTACTTCACAGTACTGACATATAGCTACTCAAATGCAGTTTTTCTTCCTAAGGAGAGTTCGCTCACTTTTTAATCTTTATTTAAAACATGGGAAAGCAGCAGGGGAAACATGGATCCAGAGGTGGTGGACTTGCGAACATAGTCTCAAGGGAAGCTTTGCTGGCTGTTCTTGGATTTTAGGGCTAATTTTGAGGATGAGGGTTAATGTATATTTGCTTCTATTTATTTGTCACATTTACCTTTTTAGCTGATAACATGTATATTTGTTAATCCAATTGTTTTTGTGCGATGTGGCTGCGCAGGTAACGATTGTGAAGCTTGATAGAATTTTGCTGAATGTTTCCGGTTGATCTGGCGCAAGATTTTGTGTGAAACTGTACCATATATGGTATTAGACCCTAACAGCATAACTAAGGTATAAACATGTAATCTTGCCTTTTCCTAACAGTGCAGAAAACTGTAATAATAACCATCATTTTACATTTAAACTAAGTATATCACTATTAGTGAAATGTGTTTACTAGTAGATGTGTGATTTTTGCTCTAGAGACTCCGGGTCATGTGCCTCTCCTTCTCCACCTGTACCATCAACTGACATATGTTGGCTAAACTGCAGTTTAAATGCCTCTTTTTCCTTCAGTTTGAACTCCACAAGTGGGCACTGGATTAATATTTGATTTGCTATATGATACCAGCCACGTTCAAGCAGTTACCACAAAGATTCTGCTAAATATGTGTCTTTTGATTCAGGCCCAGTCACATTCAGTGTTGTCTCATCATTGCTTCTTTTCCTGAGGGACTGAGAAAAGGAAAAAGATGAATCTGCTGCATGCTTAGCACGAATGGATTTGTACCCCAGGTCAGTAAAAGTACATGAAGGTCACCTCTTCCCAGATCACATCATAGTGAGGACATAAAGGGTCCAAAGCTTTATAGCTTCAGTTAAAACAATCAGAAAACACACGTAGAAATCCTTTAAATTTAGACTTGAAGCACTTAGATATTAATGGTAACTGCATGTGTTTCCTGCAGGACAAATAAAAAGGCTACAGTGAAAGTAGAAAGAGAGGAGTGGACCTAACAGAGATGGATCAGCTACAGAGGACAGACAGGTGAAGTTTTGTGTTGTCAGGGTTTCTTATGTAGGTGTACTGAGGACTAAATAATCAATTATGGGAAAATGTCGGTATTTTCCAACCTGGATCCTGTTTTCCCAACTTTTTTTTTGGTGTTTTACTTCATCCAGTCTAGTTGTTTTTCCGTTTAACCAAGTCTATCTCAACAAGAAGTCTTCTTATGACGTCTAGAGGAAGACAATAAACAGACAGGATAGGCCTTTCTCACAGCAGACGTTTTGACTTGTCATAGTAGGAAAAGTGCAGGTGTAACTAGTAACTCTAACGATGACTGTGTTATATTCAGGTGCTCCATTGAGACTGAAAGTGAGGCAGCGTGCACGATACAAGGATCCTTAAATCAAAGCAGGTAAATGGAATTTATTATTTACACCTGAGTTACCCTCTGTGGAAAAGGCCTATCATGTGAAAGGTAAAGAGAAACATTTTAATTCTTTGTCAGACACTTAAAATAACAGTCTGAGCCTGTCAGTGGCAAAAACAAGCACTTTTAGTGGAAGTACATGGACAATGCACTATTGCCTGTTTAGCAGCTGCTGGCTGCAGCAGTCTCACTCAATACTGGATTAATTAAAAAAAATGTTGTTCCTGTTAAACTTTGCATACACTGTGCAATTTGGGGCTGTCCCAGACAAAAGACAACCCAGAGACACAAAGATGTGAGGAAATAGGGTCCAGGCTGAAAAATACCAATGTTTCCCTTTAACTGTAAACTGATAACAGAACAGAAAGGCTTTTATGCTTTTGAAATGACTGATCCCCTTTTTGTACAAATGTTTAATGGAGTTTTGGTGTAAACAAACCCGTGTTAGCGCCGCTTTAACTTGCTAAGTTTGGTGTTTGGTAGTACTGTAAGGCCTAGTCCACACAAATATGAGTTTATTTGAATAAATAGCTTTTTTTAAAATGCATTTTGGCCATTCATCCACACACAAACACCATTGTAGGTGACTGTAAATGGACCTGTTGTAAAACTCCATCCAGGGTGAAGATTTTAAGTAACTCTGTTTTCAATGTTCATACGTAGACAGGGAAAACTAAGTGGTTTGCACATAATGTCAGAGTGTGCACTGATATTTCCTTTATGAGACACCACAACTGAGGCAGTAAAGGTACACAACATGCAAAAAAATCAGATAATGCGATTGGGATGATTCACAATTTTAGTTGGATTGGTAATTTTTGCATTTTATTTGCAATGAAAAGACTTGTATTTTTCATGCTTTTTGCAGAGGTCTGTGCCAACAAACATGTTGTTAGGGCCTCTCTGTAGCACCACAATGCTTCGTTGATAATGGTATGTTGTGACACATCTTACCTTTATTAAAAAAAAACAATTGCAGCTACCGCGCTCTGGTCAAATATCACTTTAAATCACATTTCGTTAAACTGTGCAGCCCTGGGAGGCAGCATGTTGTGCAGTGGCAGATGTGGCCAAAACAGGGCTGGCTCTAATGTTACTAGCAGGACCTTTTACAAGTTTACACACAAATGTGCTGTTGCTCCTCCACTATAATGAGGAACAGAGACATCAGAATGACATCAGAAACCATGGACCTCACTGCTCTTCTGAATAGCTTTTTTGTCAGGCTTCTGATTGGCCAGAATCATCTTGGCGTGGCTTGAAGGTTAATGTTAAATCACTCTCTGTTGGTTGACATGCTCTTGACAGTATTTAAAGTATGCGTGGATGTGCTTCTTTTTGAGAACAAAGGAAAAAAAACACCTGTTTTCAAAAGTACCTGTGTATGTGTGGACATGGCCTGTGTGTAGTTCAGTATGGAGTAAACGCGATTGCATCTCAGTCTGCTGAAAAATGTATCCCGGATCAGTTTTCCATCATTATAAATTCCCTAATCACTTTAAAACTGGAATATACATTTTACCATTTGACTTGACTGTGTTGTACAAGGACCACAAACTTCCAAACATATATAAAAGGGATTTATTGAAGTGAATGGGAGGAAAAAAAGAAACAATTTGGCTGATGACAGTGGATTTAACATAGAGTGAAATATCACTGAGGTAGGCCAATTTGACCATTACGTATAATAGTGAAAACAAAGTCCAAATAACTGACCGTTTTCCAGAGTTTACACTTTGAAACAATAAATTTTCGATGCACATAAGTTGCGGTTGTAACCTCCATTTATATCAAGTACTTCTCTACACTACCACCACAAATTCAAACATTGCCACCTGTGTGTCACAGAAAAAAAGAACATGGAGAAAAGCGATAATGAGCTCTGATGTTGAACATTTCTCTTTATGGAAAGATTATGCATACAAAGTTATGTTCAAATCCAAGAAATTTCACACTGCGTATTTTAGATAAAGCAGCATACATATTTAATATCTTATTACAATTCATAGTTTCACCTCAGATGTCTGTTCAATGTCTGCCGTCATCAAAGAGTATACAAAAAAATAGATTTGGTCATTATTTACAAGAACACGTAATTTCCGAACTATCAAAGCTGAGGGTTTAAGGAGGAGGAGCAGCTTTGACAAGGGCAGACATTTTTTTGCTATGATTTAAAAATATGCCCTGTGAGGGTCACACTGTGCATGTTCAGACAGAAGTTTCACACCAGGACAGCAGAGAGTATTGGCATACTGGTGACACTACAAATACATAACTTACATTTAAAAAAAAAAAGTACAATGCAAAAATAAGTTTAAGACGAGGAGAGGACAGCCATACATGAAATCCAGTAGTTGACTTTAAAATGTATTAGACATGCACTCTTTTTTTGTTTAATTTTGTTTTTTCTTTTGAAGGGGGGTCTTAAAATACATAAGTCATCAGAAACTGGTCTTACACAAACGGTGAGAAAAGAAAAAACATTTCTTAAAAAGGTTTATCTTTGCTATTATTTGATATTACAAAATTGGCGTCCACGAAGCAGTTAAAAGTGGACTGTAAAGACTTGGAACACGGGAGCATCAAAGGTACATAAATTTAACTTATTTCTCCAGACAACCCCGTCTACCTGACTGGCCAATAACAAAAACCACTCCTACTGCAATATGAAACTGGGGGAAAAATACATGGGGTTGCTGGGAAGTGACTGGTAGATACAAGTTTAATAAAACAGTTCACAACTTAGCTTCGAGGGGACTCTCAATCGTCTTCATCCTCCTCCCCTTCTTCATCCAGTTCCCTTTTTCTCTTCTGACCTCGTTCTTCCTCTGGAAAATAAGAATGACATTTAAACATGTTTCCTATAAAACCTCTCTTTCAGGTTTCTGCATCATGACACCAGCAATGCTGGCTGAAATTCTACAGTTTTTACATTTTGAGACAAAGTTAGATGGCTTTGTGATGGAAAATAAATGTATGTATCAGTCCAATCACAAATCTAAACTATATAGTAATTCTAAGCAGAATTTGAGTATGTAGTGTTCACACTGGATACGTGCCAAAAATACATAAGCTAAAACTAACTAAAAGAAATAAAAAATACTTACTTTTTAGTGTGCAAAGATAATATTCTACCACAAAAGCAGTGTGCAGAGAAAATGGAAAAGGTTCCTACAGTAGGAAAATATTACAACTAATGGAGGCTGGTGATAAAAAAGCTCCAGGAACACTACAGAATGCAACAGTCTGAGTTTGGTTGCCTTTTCACCTTGCATGCTTCATATCGTTTCCTTTTATTATAAAAACAGTTAAAGCTGGGATAGGCAGTTTTATTGAAAAGGAAAAAAATAAAATTTGAAAATACACCCTCCTCCGCACCAGGTGCAAATGCTTCATACCTAGTGTTACCAAATAATGATTTGTTCAATATTATTTTGCTGTAGAGCTGCACGCAGAGCATTTTTTTGCTCCGCTTTCACTCTCTCTGTCCACAAATTACGAGAGTTGGGGCTGTCTCCCAGAGCTGGGATTTGTGCTGGCTGTATTCGAGTTGCTGCAGCTGCTGACTGGGGTCGCTCTCCACAGTTGCTACCCGCTCTCCTCTAAGCGAGGTGGTCTGCAGCAGTAGAGCCTCTAGCTAGCTAATGTTATATAAACATGACCTTGAATTAGCTGTAAGCCTTTAGCTCAGGGAAGCAGACGGCTAAAATATAAGAAACTTCTCTCTGCATCTCTGAAACGCTTGGTGGTGGTTGACATGTTTAGCTTACTGTCAGACTCTCTTTTTGATATGTCTGTCTTCCTTTTTTGGGTTGCTGTGTGTTGTTGCCAATGCTGGAATAGCAACTTTATCTGTACCATTTGCCGCCGTTGAATCAGACTTTCTCCATCTGAAGGCACGAACACAAGCTTGTGCATTTGTAAAACAGCCAATAGGAACATCCTCTCTCGCTCTAAAATGACCTGTGATTGGCCAACATCTCCCATCTCTGGCTAGATTTTCTAAATCCAAAACCAGCCAAGAGGAGGTGCAGCAGTCTAGTGTCCTCTCAGACCACCTGAATTACAACATTTTTTAGTTAGTTTAGTAAGTTTATTATAGGATATTTGTCCGATGACCCCAAAATAAAACCACCTACACAGGCTTTTTGAGGTTTCATGTTGAGTTCAAGTCAGCGACCATTTTACTCACCCTCATCGTCTTCATCGTCAACCTCCCTGTCATTCAAATCCTCCTCCTCTTCCTCCTTTTTCAAAAACATAAGTAACGTTAGTACGGTTGTTTCAGACTGAACATTTTTAACCATTTAAAAAATGCATTTCTCATAATATTGTCACCTCTCCACTTAGGTCCTCCTCTTCCTCTTCTTCATTCTCCTCATCATCTTCCTCCCCTTCTTCCTCCTCCTCATCTCCTGGTGCCGTATCTTCATCATACTCCTCCTCATCTACATTTGGGTTAAACCGGGTAATTATTAGCCGAAATGATCAAACGTCTACCTTAACAACTGTAAGAGACACTAAACAGAACGAATGACAGCAGTGAAGCACTTTGTAGCCTAAAACTTACCGTCTTCATCGTCCTCGTCATCATCAAGGCCCTCTGCGTAAACCTCAGCGTCAGAATCTGGTGCCTCTTTGTCGTCTTTGTCGTACCCGTCCAGGTACGTGAGCTGGGGTAGTAGCTTGAATACGTTGTCTCTGTATTCGTTCAGGTTTGTCACTTCACAGTTAAACAGATCTAGACTTTTCAGGGTCCCCAATTCTTTCTGTCAAAAGAAAAATCAAGTTTGATAAATACTAACAGTCAGCTGCTTTTTGTTTATCGTGCAAGTATTTTAGGCTCTCACTTACCAATGGTTCTATTGTGCTGAGGTCTTTAATCTTGTTGCCACTGAGGTTGAGATGTGTGAGGTTGGGGCATTTTGCTGCCAGAACTTCCAACCCTCCTGAGATCCTGTTATCGCTGAGTTCAAGCTGTTGATCAAGTAAAAACAATCAAAACATGCAAAGCCTTTAAGTCACAGACTGGTTTTGTGCAGAAAAAACACCCACCTTTTTGAGTTTATTTAGCTTCGGCAAGTGGGCAACTGTTATCAGTCCGACGTTGATTGTGCTTAGAAATTCAAGCTCCTCAAATTCGTCTGTTAGACCCTCGATCTTTCCTTCATTTGAACGACAGTTGTCTAGAACAAGTTCTTTGACCTGTGGGACAAACAAATACATCAGGTCAGCATTTGGCTAATATGAGAGTTCGTATTAAAAATAGTATATAAGGTCAAATACAAAGTTAAGTATGCTTTCCGTTCGGATAGAATTAAATATTAAGTTAACCTATTTCAAATCTAAAGGTCTTTTGATAATAGTTCTGTTTCATTTGGGAGGGATATACTTTATATATAACCTCTAGCTCTTATTCCTAGTGATGTTGGATGTGATTTAACTAAATATTACGTCACTTTGGACAAAAGTGTTTGTGACATAAATATACTGTAAAAATGTTACTTAGTATTTGGCACACTAAATTGACTTTGAGCTTTTGAAAAGTTACTGCTCCATTCAAGTACTCTTCCTGACTAGACTTCTTACTGTTAAGAGTTTAAGAAAGTGTTTATTTTAGGAGTAAGCCAAAACAGAGTGAATTATACAAATTTAAACTTAAAACGTTATGGTTACATCAAGAAGCTAATGGTCAGTAAACAGTACATTTACTAAGTACTTGCATTCTACGGTAATGTTACCCTTCTCTGCAAGTTAATACTTCTACCCGCCTCAGAGAGTTATATTCTACTTTTTACTCATCTCTTTTGTTGCCATTGTTTACTATGCAGTTTTCTTTTATAATTGCAAATATATAATCAGCATGTAAAATATGATCCATAACTATATATGACTGCCCAGCAGAATGTAAAGTATTTAAGATTAGCTCCAAATTGACAAAATACATCATTAAAATGTTAACATGCAAGTTACCACATTAGTAATAACAATCCAATCATATAAGTACAATAATGTGTTCCAGGGGTACTTTTTATTTAAGTAAAATTTTGAAAGCAGGACTTTAAGTTGTCATGGAGTATTTTTAGTGTGTGATTTTGCTATTTTTCCCGCAAGGAAAGGACCTATGCTTCTACCAGCAGTTCAATTCAGTACATTTACTCAGTTTTTACTGGACTATTTCAATTTTACTACTTAATACTTCTAGTCCACTACAATTTGGAGACAAATAATGCAGTTTTTATGTAACTAAATTTTCGTGTTTATTTGCTAGTGACGAAACAGTCAAATTATTGAAATATCAGTCAACTAGTAATTAATGATTTTTTAAGCATTTTTATGAATTAAGCAAACCCATCTTAAAGTACTTAAAATGAGCTCAACCAGCTGCAACACATAAGTGATGAACACATTGATACACCGGTAATTTTAATATAATATATATTTTTCAGAAATAGTATATGTACTTTCACTTTCGGTACTCTGAGTGGCTTTTAATGGTAAAACTCCCTGTGCATAATTACAGTTTTAAATGCAAGACTTAAGTAGTAGACTTTAATGCTAGCTAACATTTTCGTACTTTTTCTTAAGTATACAAGTAGTTTAAAATGCAGGACATTTACTTTTTAAAAGGGCACTAAATAAGTAATACTGCTGTTACTTAGTCCACCACAGACTTCATCTGCTATGAAACAACACTTAGATTCTCCACATTTGATCGCCTGCGGATCGATATTTAAATAGACTAATTTTCGATCACAGGTGTTTTCCTGTCGCGTATTTTACGGCGTTCTAGAACGTGACTCCGCCAATCAGCGCTGAGGACCGGAACTTAAAAATAAATAAATAAAAATCTATCAATAATCCGTCGACACATTTCAACGCTCTAGTTATCGCGATGCGTTGGCTCTCCGTCCATTACGTAAATATCACATTTTTAGCTACTTTTCTAGCACAAAAAGACATCGCGCGGCGGTTTTCAGGCTCGTTTTTTAAGCGGTCACCGCGTTAAAACGTAATAAGGGATGCGTGTGAGCGGCTCAGAGCGAATAGTCAAAACAAGTCGGAGGCAAACAGTCCTACGAGTCGTGCACAGGGTCATTTGTGAGTAGGAGGGGCAGCTGAAGCAGATTAGATAGCTGCCAGGCAAACGTTTCATTGTTGCTTGTGCTAAACAGTTGCCGAATGGATTGAAGGCGCGTATAGACTTCTGTTTAAACGAAGGTATGATGAATCGTTCGTCGTTTGTGTCGAATGAACGGGATATTCGGTGTATTTCGGTTTGCCTTTGTTTCTCGGTAAAATGGCGGCTTGTCCTAGTTCTGGAAAACTAGAGCAACAACGCGGCTCGACGATTTGTTTTCATTATGGCTGGATGTGTCGTCGAAAACAACAGGAGTCCTCGGTGAAAGAGCCGAATGAACACCCGCCGGTTAATAACGACGCGAGCGTGTTTGTGTTTGGTCGCTCCGGGTTTTCCGCCCCGGCTGGTGGCTGATAACGGTCCATGCTAACGCCGCTTTCTTTCGGCCATCTGTGTGCACTGTGGCTCCGGTTGTTAGGCTGCATGGGGGCTGCAGGCTCCCCAGTGTGGAGCAGCTCAATGTTTGAATGCCCGTCCTGCAGAAATAAACGACTACAGCGAGACGGTTTGAGAAACTACGGGTGCAGGATGCAGTTGTAAGGCGATAATTCGAGGCTGTGATCTTTATGCATCATTGATAATGTCATGACTTTGAGTCTCCGCATCCTTTAACGCGCCAAGTGCACGGTTTAAAATGTTTATGTGAATGCATTTTTCATTCAAAGCATGCAGATAGCACACGAAACAACGAGTTATAGCAGCAACGCGGGGGTTTAAACGGAAAAAAGGGGCGCGTTCGTAGATCAAAAGTTACAAATATGGCTTCTCATGCTGCTTGCCTTGTTTATACCGCTGGCATAAAAAAAAGCTGTGCTGCATTCTCAAACTGTACATTACAGACGTGCACACAAAAGTTCAAGCGGCGTACCTGCAGCACCTGCCGACTGCAAACATGTTCGCAAAGCAACAATGTGACCCGACGCCTCCATCATCTTTTTTAACTTGCAAGAAACTTTGTATCCCCACGCCAAGACATCACACGAAAGATTCTCCATTAGCTGAGAGTGAAACATTACCAGCGAGATGTGAGGCCAACTTACATCTGACGGAGTGCGGTTCCGCAACTCTAGATGAATTCTTTTCTTCATGTCCATCCTGGATCAGCGCACCCGAGATATGATACACACTTTTAATAATTACTGCAAATGCAACTACCACCTCCAGAACAGACTGCTGTTGTTCATTCAAACTTGATCCGCTCGGTGGGCGGGAGCACGTCTCGGGATTGTCGTCACCGCCGACCAATGGCACGAGCCAAATAAAGAGGGAACGGATTTACAGACACGCGGGCCAATCAGGACGCCCCTATAAAACTGGGTGGGGTTTTGTTGTCGAAGTTTGGTTGTTTTGTTAACTTAAGTTTACATGGCTAATGTGATGCACTGAATACATGCCATTGGGAGAGGGATGCCACATGTTTGTCAGCGCATATGTCACTACTAAACATCAAACACACTTTGAGCCTTATTTTGAAGCTGGACATTATGTAAACACTTAGATTTTGTTTGGTTTTATACAGTCAAACAACTCTTAACACAATGTATTTGTCCCACTATTCACAGGAGATAAACAATAAAGAAAAGAATGACAGTTTGTTACTTACTATTTACTCAATAATATAAAACACAAATGCTCAAAACTGCAGCATAACAAGAAAAAGACCCAGACTCAGAATAAAGTTTATTGCTGAGTAGATTCTTACTTACAATGAAGTTGCTTTTGGTGCATTCATTAAACATAGCCTACAATAGACATATTAAGAGGAAATTAAAAAAGAAAAAAGAAAAAAAAAAAAGCAAAGTCCTGGAATACTTAAGAAGATAAATATAGAAAGAAAAGTTTTAATAAAAAAAAAAAATTACATGCTTTTTTTTTTAAGATTATTTTTTGGGGGGCATTTTCCCTTTATTGACAGGAAAGTTGGAGATAGACAGGAAAGGAGGGAGAAGTACATAACACAAGTACATAAAAAACATGTTACTATATAGTTATTTAAGAATTAAAAAACAAAAATAAAGCTGTACAGCTGTGCTGTATGTGCAAAAATATGTAGTGTGGGGGATGTGCAACAGTTCACAGAGCAGACGTGCAATGTGCAGAGGTAAGAGTCCAAGATAAGAGTCCGTGTCAGTGGAGTCGCCGGCCTTGTAGATGAGGCCTACTGCCGTACATTACAAACAATACACAAAATACAGATCATTTATATTTTATTATTTTTTGTAATTATAGATAATAAAAATTATGTAATGGTAGATTTAAGTTACCAACTCCCAAAAAGTTCATTTAGTGTTTAAACATAGTACAGCTTATTTCCACAATGACTTTCCCAAAATCTCGACAACAACAAAAACACCTTAACATCAGGCTCCATCATAGACTAAAATAAAAGTAAGGACATGTAAAGGAAATGTGGAACATATTAGGCATTATACAAATGAGATATAACATTGTTATTAAAAAAAAATGCAAGTTAAAAAAACAACAAACTAAGACACCAAATAGTGCAGAAGTTTAAATGTAGGGACAAAATATTTTAATGTATATTATATGTATATGCATAATGAGAAGTAGGCTATATACTGTATACGGAGATAAAAACAAGTAGTAAATGAGCTTTAGTATATAAAGGCAAAGTAAAAATATAATGATAAAGTGACAGCATGAAAGGGAAAACTAGAAGGAATAAAGTAGATGAATAATCAAATTGAACAAGATAACTTTAAACCTGCAACTTTATGTTTAAATTTGTGTATTTTTCTACATCATTTGTTACACTTTGATTTATTTGAAAAATAAAAATACATCTTTTCATTTATTTAAAGATTTGTTTATACATTTATATTATCTACACTCAAACAAAATCATTTTTTTGTAATGTCAGCCCTCCACTGAGCGGCGTCCTCTCACAACAAACTCTGAGCGTTCATCTGTCCAGCTCAGTTAAAGCAGTACAGAGTTTATCCACAGGGGGGAAGCAGAGACAGTCTGGAGCAAGTGACCATCAGTAATGAAAGAGTTCAAATTTCCAACTCTTGATACAAAAAAATAAAAACATAATAAAAGCGGAGGAGGGGGAGCTCTAATCACATTCAACACAAAACATTTTGTGATGTACAGTAACTGGACACGTGTTATTTTTGCATATTAAAACCTAATGTGAAGAGAATTTAATTAAATATATCAGCCGGGACGGAGCCAAGTAGAAATACATGTCAACGATTATTGAGACGGAGGATAGTTTTGCTCCAAGAAAAAGCTTTTAGCTCTGTGTTAACCTAATCCGTCACTTTGATTGCTTTGATCTGCTACATACCAAAACTTCTCTTTTGGGAGGGTTGATGTAGTGGAGCCAACAGCAATTTGTTGTCCAGCAAACGTCTTACAGGCTGCTGCAGATATGAGGCACCTCACCGGTTCACGTATGAAGTCCACAAAATTATCCCTTTCATTCAAATCTAGCGTTAGTGCTACCATGATGACTAAAATGGTTAAAAAAAATGGATCTTCCAGGAGAGTCAAATATTCACAACACCACACTTACTATATTTAATGTCATTTAATTAAACACCTTCTTTCAAAATGTAATTTTTTGTGTGTGTGTGCAAATTTTCAAAGTAAGAAGTAAGCATTTAGAAATAAAAATATATAGTGATTGATAACCTTTACTTCTTGCCACAGTAAACGTGTGTCCTAATAAAGTTATAGTTTAATATTTTGATTCCAGCCACTATAGAGTCATTGTCTAAATATACTAGTGTTGATTTCCATTTTATGACATTTGTTAGATGAAGAGAATCCCGTAGTTGTCCATTGGAGGAGGTTCAGACTCAGCTCACACAAGAGGAAGCCCCTGACATGAGATTAAATCCCCCGTGTTGTTTAAATAACAAAACACGGCTCCGAGGGTAACTCTTAAATCTCTTCAAACACCCACAGAGCAGTCTATAAGCATTTAAACAGTTCCATTTTCTCAGTGTTTTGGCTCTTTACCCCAGAACACCAAATTCAGTACTACATTTTGTCAAATCCTGCAATTTGAGGTACTTGAGTATTTCAAATTCATGCGCTTTAAACTTATATTTACACTGAACAAGAATTTAAACATTTTTGTTTTTGCTCCCATTTTTCACGTTAAAGACTTTTTATCCACACCCAAGACTTATTTCTCTCAAATTTTGGTCTCATATTAATGTAGTTATGTGAAATCCTATTCAAGTTTTTCTTCTTGTTGTTTTTTAAAGATGAAGCTGCACATCTTAGAGTGGCCTTTTATTGGGAGGCACACCTGTGTGCTAATCATGCTGTTTAATCTTGATACGCCACTCCTGTCAAGATGGAGGATTATTTTGGAAAAGGAGAAGTCTCACTCACACAGATTTTTTTTTAAAGATTTCCAACCAAAATTTGAGAGAAAAAAGTCGTAAGTGTGCATGAGAAAAAATCTAAGATCTCTAACTTAAACCCGTTAGCGGCATCTAGAAAAGAGGTTGCAGAACTGGGAACTTCTCTTGTGTGCCAAGAAGTTCGGAGGCTGATGAGAAATTTTGATCGGCTCTATCCAGAGCCAGTGTTTGATTTGTCCATTTGTGGCTGCTGAAACAACATGGCAGACTATGCGAGAGGACCCGCTCCATACGTAGATGTAAAACCAGGTGATTCTTAGTTTCTGATGATAAAGCATCACACATCACCCGACTCTTAATCCCACACCACTTGACTTCTAAGTATATTCTATCCTCCGTGAATGAGCTAAAAAGCAGATTTGTAACAGCCGATAAGTAACTTCCAAGGTACATTTAAACTGTAGCAACTGCAGGCATTTTGAATAATAGACAAACATGTTGTGAGGTATGATGATTGGTGTGGAGTTTATGAGGAGATGGTTTGAAAAACTTGTCTGGAAGAAAACTTTTGTTTTCACTTGGCAGAGAGAGTTGTAGAGTTTCTGGCTGGAGATCGTACACGTTCCCTGGATGACAAACACAGGATTGTTTGTGTAAATCTTGGTTAACTTGCCAGAAAGACAAGCGTGATACAAAATAATGTGTATGTGTTTAGCAGACTGCTGTCCTCATCATGCTGTCTGGAATCATGTTAGGACACACATTATGGTGGTCTGACTCAAATTAGGTAACTTATCATTATTGCTGGAAACTAGAAATGCTTCTTTAACCTCATTACTCCTGAACACACAACAGAAATCTTCTGATACATTGTTGCTTTGTTTGTAACATCAGTTGACTCACCATTACCACTGGTGTCCCATCATGTCAGAAATTGCATCTTTGAAATGGTTTTAAAAATGGTTTAATAAGCCTGAAGCTGTTCATTGTCACGGGAGAGTCATTCTCTTTTTAGATTGTTTGCAAAATATGTGGCTCATCCAAATCCAAATAATCCCAAATGTATTTAACTCACAAGTTGTTGCTGCTGAAGAACTAAAGCAGCGCCTGCACACACACACAGTCTTCATGCAGACATGTTTCTATAATTCTGTTTGAGAGAAATCCTCAGATTTTCTATGCAGGCGTTCTCTGTCGAAGATTCTCGGCTGTCGGCCTTTGAATTTAGATCTTCATCTTCCAAAACAACTTGTTTAAGGCAGAATCTGGAGACCCAAGAAGTTTTCTCGCTGTCTTGGATGTTTGAAGCAAATTCTACTGAAGCATCAGCCATTTCTTTATCAAATCATGTGTTTTTGAATTTGCTGGAGCTGCAGTTTTTGCTCGGGACCCTCTGATTTGTGAATGCAAGCGGCCCAGTGAAACAATAAGATTCACTGTATTGATGATTAATACTGAGGGATTTAGATGATACATTATGTTTATAATTTTGGTGAATTCTAATGGTTTTATGTTTTACTTTATGGTGTTTAGATCACACTATGTCTGACTTGTGTAGCTGGTAATGGTAATATTAAATATTTATATATTTTACTAGTTTATTGTGCATGGAAAATACAGATAAGCATCGAGAGAAGCAACATAACAGATGGAGGATACACAGGGACTAAAAAGATCAGGTTAAAACGACTCAATAAGTAAGTGGATAAAACAAACTTAGAATCGAGCAAAACAGAATTTGTGCACATGTTCTGGTGCGTCTGTATACATGAATAAATATAATAGATATATAGAATATACCTTTAATGTCCACCAGGGTGCAAATTTGTCTGTGGCCCACAGAACATAATAAAAAGCAGGGAAGCAGTTATTAAACAAACACATAAACAGATCATTAGGGACACATGAAATCATTTCATTCACTGCCTGTCTGTAGTTTAAAACTCATCAGTCACTTTGTTGAGTAAAGAATAGTGATGGCACTTGGGATGAGTGTATGCCTACATATAATTCTGTACTTGTGAATCTTTTCAAAACCCATTCATTGTTTACATCTTGGTTGTCGTTTAAACCAGTGTTTCACTTTTATATTGAACATTGTTAAGCTCTGATTGTGTTTTCAGTTCACGTTGCGAGACGTTACATAATTGCAGCCTTTCACTGGCATAGATGACTGACCAAAGGTTTGCAGCATTTTGATGCAGAGTTAGTGTCTTTCACCCAAAAACCACAGAATACAGTTAACACAAATGTAACATGAGGCCCTGCTGTCATTTAAATATTAAACTGCTAATCGTGAAAAGAATATGGACGTGTACATGCATCTATTTATAGTTTGTTTTTTTTTTTATTTAAAGGCCCTGCATGCCCATGGTACATCCCAACAGGCGTTTTCTCTTGTTTTACCTAATGAGACTCAGGAATCTGAAAACGGTGTGCATCGTTTTGCTACAGTTTCCAGGTTAAGTGACATATTTCCTCGAAACAGTGAAATGGGCTGTAACCATGTTTTCTTTCATTTGGTGGGTGTGTCAGAGGTGTTTCCCTGTCAGCAGACACAAACCAAATTCTAGTAGATATTTACTCATTGTACATACAATAGACCTTTTTCACAGCATTACGAAAAGTACAGTTGTATTCATTGACATTAATGATGGCTGCATTCCACTTAGGGGAGAGCTTGGTATTGCTCTGGCTGGCTCACTGGAAAAGCTTACTGGAACTGAACCGTTGTTAAAGTTGTCAGTTTCACCCATGCTTTTCCTACTATTACACGTCAAAAAAAAGGTCCAATTTTCTTTTTATTTCACATTTATTTTGGCAATATAACATATTTTTCCCATGTACACAACAGGGTGTTCAACCCACCCATTTTCATTTAAATGAACATTTTGCTACATTTTGTCACAGTTGAATACAACCTAGGACTTTTGGGGTGTATACAAATTGATTGAGATCTCACTCCTGTTGCACCTTTTATATATTTATTATTATGTTAAGTTTGATGTGTGTAATAGCACCGCACCTTGCCGAATAGACCTTTATAGAAAAAGACATTTTGACATGTCGCAGCAGGAAAAGCAAAGCTGTGTGTAAATGATAAAAATGATGCCTGAATTCCCTTTAGGGCCCTGGTTATGTCATGTTGTCATACCTCTGAATGTCGTCAGTAATGACTGTAATTTTCTACTACTTTGAATATATAGCTGTTCACTATGATTTTTTACTATGATCTTTTTGTTCATTTTATTTTATGTGCTGTACTTGGGTCTGTATTTTAAAAGACATTAAATCTCAGTGAGTTCACCCTATTGAGTAAAGGTTATGGCTAACTGGGACACTGGAGAGCCATCGTTAGTGTTATTAGTAACATCTGGGCTTTTCCTGCTGTGATGAGTCAAATTGTCTCCTGCAACAAAAGGTCTGTTTTATCCTGAGCACCTGGACAGGTCTAATCAGCCAGAATACTTAACACCTGTGTGAGTGTGCACGGCCTTTAATCTATCATCCTAAAGTTCAATTAAGCTCAAAAAAGCATTTTTTTCCCATTCAGTCCCAGTGCCTGAATATCTTAGTTATGTCATCTTGGTACACAAAAAAAACACAAAAATAGAATAAGGGCAAGTGTAAATGCAATGTGATGAAAAAAATGAAGCATGTTTCAAAGAAAATATCCCTTCAGTTCCACAAAAATAATACTAAAGGCTTGTTGTAAATGTGCTTGTGAGACAGTTAATGTACCACAAGATGGTAGTGTTTGTAAAGACGTCAACAGGCCATGCTGAGCAGCTTCTGCAAATTATCGAGCCCGATCATATCTGCTGTTAATGTTTAATATTGTGAATTAAAAGAGCAAAAACTACATTTGTGGATAGTGCAAACTAAAGCACGTGTAAAGATAATTAATACATTAAAATGTGGTTTTATTTTACTGTTAAAAGCAATTAATTACCTTCAGTTATCACTAAATGATCACAAAACCCTCACTCCTTTTTAAAAATGCATCATTTAATGATTTAACGAGATGAGTTAAAAGTGAACATATTGTTGCAGGAGGCAGGGAGGAACAGTTGCTGCAGAAATAATCACGCTCTTCCACTTTTCTCCACATGGCAGCATTTTATGCCCGTGGTAACCCCCAACTTAAGTGCTCACACACAGGTAGATTTTGCATTAAATCTTTCTCATAATGTTACTTAGTTGTCAGTTCTAATTAACTCATCTCCCACCAGCAGCTGCCTGAAAATTAAAAAAAACAAACCTGAACAGACTTGATTAGAGGAAGGTTTTCCTCTGTTGGAGTTTAGAGCAATTTGGCAGCTTTCCTGGGCAGCAACCAGGTTTTTTAGATGCAGAATTCAGGCAGGTGTGCTTATATACTGTGTAAAATCAAAACAGCAGCTGCACTGTGGAGACAGACTCATATGACGCACAAGAACTCTTTCCAGTGTCAAAACAAGGCTGCATCAGGACAGAGATATATCATAATGCACTGGTGTTGTTATAATAAGTGACAGATAAGTGTCAACACCGATGATGTATATTATAACAGGATGTGTTTCCCAGTGAGTTGTATAACTAAAAAAGAAATTATTAAGATGTTTCCTTCAGATAAGAGAGGAGTTGTTGGGGAATTAGCCTTGATCTTGAAAATATTGCTCCCCCTCAACGCTTAGATCTTCAAACAGCTCAACTGTCACATTTTCTAATACACAGCGTACTATTTGGGGCTGTTAGTCCTACCTGCTATTCGGTACAATTAATCACCAACTTCTTAACTGCTCATCGACTTAAAGGTCAATAATGGAAATGCTGATAGACCAATTTAGCTATAACCTGCAGAACTGCAAAAGCAAACAAATCAATTTAAGTGTGTTTACATTTTGACAACACACTATTAAAACTGTACTTTTAATTTGGGAAATTTGCATAGCAACAGTGGCAGATCTTTCTATAGGCAACACAGGCCCTCAGGGTGTTGATGTGTTGATCAGTGAGTCAGGACATGCTGGAACAGGATACTCACAGCAGCCACATATGTTTTTAGTTCCAAGATTTTAGGACATCTCTCAGATATTAGGACATTTCTAGGATTTTAGGACATTTCTAGGATCTTAGGACGTTTTTAGGATTTTAGGATGTTATTAGGATTTTAGGATGTTGTTAGGATTTTTGTACTTTTTTAGAATTTTAGGATCTGTCTCATATTTTAGAGCGTTTTTGGAAATTTAGCATGTCCCTAAATTGCGTATCACTTAGCTAGAACCTGGGTTCTCAGAGTTACTGCAAGTGGGTGCAGAATTATTGTTTGATCATTTTTTAAAACATTTTTGTCTTTTATAAAATAAAAATATGTCAAAGAAACACTAGAGTTCTCAAACTCAACTTGTTGGGGTGTCAAGCTTGGGTTCAGTATCTGATGTGATAATCGTGTATTGGCTGGGTTTGGGCTTCAACTCACATGGGTCATTTCGATTTGTAATTTTTTCAGCCCATTGAGAACTCTTTTGACACAAATCCAACATACTTTGCCTTTTGCAACAACTTGTATTTGTCATTAACTACCTGAAAAGCAAATACAGGTCAGGACTGAAGCCCGAGGCTGTCATGACCTTAGGATTGACAACTTCCATCTGCCTGCGTATGCAGTGCAAATGTATACACTACAGTATTTGTAACAGGGGTCCCTGCTCCCTCTCTCTTTCAGCCAAGGGGTCCTTGGCCCAAACAACATTGGAGACCCTAATGCAAGAGCATTGATTGGTATGGTAAAGGAAACGTGCCCAGGGTGCTGAATCTGCTTGGTCTGGCACTGCATAGCAACCATTTTAGTTAATGGCCAGAAATATCTGCGTCTTGGTTATTTGTTGCATATCTTCTGTCTTTCTGTTGTAAAAATGTAGAGACATTTGATATGAATAATAGCATTTGAGATTTCAAAGCATTTTATAGGAGTTTTTAAGTTTGTATATGAATTCCAGTTACAAAATACACCTATTAGAATTATTAAGACGTCCGATATGACAGCTCAATTTAATACAGTAATTAGTTTAATCCGTGAGTTTTTGCTCATAATCAATCAGTAACAAAAGGCAAAAATTCTTGAAATGCAACAACAACAACAAAAAAAAAACGTAACTGGACATAGTATTTTATTCAGATCAGCCTTCACGGGGTCAAAGGTCGACACATTGACCGTCAATTATTTACAACAGAACCAATACAAGAACTCTGGCTACTAATATCAATTGCAATGAATTCTTTATAACCTCTTCCCCTTCCTCAGGAGAGTGTGACACATGCAAAATTGATGCTTCCGTGTTGCTTGGATGATCGCCATAGCAACACGCAAGGAAGAGTGCAAAGCAAGCATGTTAGCTCGGTTTCCTTTGTAAAGAGCTGCACCATCGCCATGCACACAGACAGGGAGATACACGCAGTGTTCATATAGGAACAATAAGTAAGGAGCCCCTAAAGTCTCATATCACAATCTTTGTTTATCTTGTGCACACAAGATAATTATTTTATGTGCACAAGATTTTTTAAAATATCACCTAGTGTGCAGCCTGCTTTAAATTTCTACGTTTGAATTTGATAAGACAAGTAAAATCCGTTCACAATTACCTCAACTGCAGCCTGGACCTTGGGGAGGCTTTCCAAGGCACCAGTTTGCCAGAACCGCCACTGGCTAGCACACTAAGCCAAGATGGTTTATATTGTAAACATTATACCTGCTAAACATCAGCATGTTAGCATTGTCATTCTGACCATGTGAATATGCTAAAAGTAACAATTAGTGGAGCCTCACAAAGCTGTAAAATCTCTGCACTCTTTATCTGATGTTTCCCTTCTTATTCTTCATCCATTACATGAAGTGATAAAGTCTGAAAGTCTCTGGCATCTTTGAATGCAGTTTTTCTACCACTTGCAGTTTTAAAATAGTGGAATTTACTGTAATTACTTAAAACTTACTTGCTAAAAATAGCTTGTATAAGCATGTTTATAGTTGTGGTTTTACTGAACACTGAGCAGGAAATCAGCATGCTGAAGCAAGCTGTAGAGAGCCAAGAGCCTGCTGGTGCTCGGTGACTACTGGTTAGTGCCTGTTGACCTGGCTAATATGTGTGACTCCTCCAGCTGTGGTTGCTGAAGTGTGTAAAGTGATCTCAGTAGGGTGAGTAATGCCCTTGATGCCTCTTGATTTCACTCAGTGGTGTCAGTCCATATGTGAGATGAGATCGCCCTCAATTTCCTTTTTAAGAGACAGGGGAGTTCATATTTAGCTATTGGAGTGCACAAGTTCGTTGTGTGAGGCTTGTGGATCACATGTGGTGCCCAAAGAATATTTCACTTTTATCCATGAAAGAATTGGCTTCTTGTACCTCCTGCAAAATTAAACCGCCCTGTGTGCACAAGAACAAAGGGAGGTGGAACAAAATGAGCACTCACACAACCAGCACCGTCAGTCTGCATTCATTATTCATATTAATTGATTCTGGCAGTTTGGAGACAATACCTTGTAATGCAACACCCATCCAGGACAGGAAGACGATAAACACACACTAATCTCCTGCAGCATGCATACTGAAGAGGCTGCTTCCTGCTGACTCCTTCCTCTCACATCAACCTGTGAAGAGCGCTGTGACTCAGGTTTTTATTCTTGATGCTGGAGTGTGATTTGTATTGTTGTAGCCTCATGGGGTTTATTGTGTATATACACTTGACTTTAAGTGGGGAATTGTTTATATTGAAACACTTATTGGACAATAAAAAAGAATCAGACCCTCTCGTGAGGATTTGGGCTGGAGTGTTTCACGTATTAATCTAGTAATACTTTTTTTCCCCACATCTAAAGCAGACTTGTTATGTATTTGTTTGTTTTCGTAACTTACTGTCATGGTTGGAACAGGCCTACCGGGCCCAGGCTCAGGGGCCCAAGTGCTCAGGGCCTGGCTGTGGTTTATTAAAAGTAGTGGTTCTCAACCAGGGGTCTGAGGATCCTCAAGGGTCCACAAGGGAGTTCCAGGAGGTCCCCAGAAAAAAAAAGGAGACTGGAGTTTATTTTCATTGTTAAATTCAACTCAGATGTGAGACCAATGGCACCAAATCAGGATGTTACCAGCCCATTAAATGACCCTAATCAACCCATTGAGTGGTGGCGGAAAACGACATACATAGGTTTAGAAAATGACACTTTCAGACAGAAAGTTTCCTTTTATGGCTTGATAACATAAGGTAAGATAATTGTCCGTCAGCGGGTAAATTTGCAACATAGAAGCAGCAAAGGGATAGTGCAAACAGCACTATAATATAGGTACTTATCAGTTTAAGAAAAAAAAAAAAAAAGGATCTGGCTTTCTGGCTTAATAGTAGGTGTGGCGGGCAGCCACTAAACCATATCCCTAATGCTAAGTGATATTGGCTATTTAATGGTCTGATAACAGGCAAATTGGCATTTTAGCTGTTTTGGACACTAAAAAGTTGAGAACTACTGATTTAAAGAAATGCAAAAAACCAAGAACGTGTTTTTTTTACCAATGCTTCATGGTGATGGGTTTACCAGACTTTTCTCCAGTGTTTAGATACAGTAGGTCTGGCTTTGTGAGACTAAGAATTTGGGGGTTTTTTTTATCTCTAAGTGAAGTTGGTTATTGTGCTGTTGGCTGAAAGTCAGAGTACCTGCCCTGCCAGGGGGTCTTTTCCACATCAGTGCCCAAGAGTCCATAGTCTCATAATCCACCTATGCTTACTGCAATGCCATATGCAGAATTTCTCGTGTCTAAGGCATGTGCAGCAGCTTCCTCTATGGAGCAAAAGATGCCCATATTCATAAAGGCAGACTATTCTTGTGGGATACTGAACAGCTTTGAATGCTTTTCTGTTTATCATTTAAAAATCTAAATGAAGAAAATTACTAGAGTCCGTTTTCTCTCTGACGTCCTTTTATTTAATCACAAGGCTGCTTAGCTGACAAGAGGAGAGATGAGACTGTACACACTCACATTTGGTCAAAGTAAAAAGAGAAAGAAGAAGGTCACATGCGTCTTGATGTAGATGGCAATGCACTCAGCATCGCGCTGCAATTAAAATTTAATGAGGCCTCTCCATTCTGCTCAACTACAGCAGTCAGACGTTACCGTGCAGACTCGCTGCTCTTCAGCTTCCCCCTTCCCGTCACCTGCTCGCTTTCTTTCCCTCCACTGGAATGCAATTTTAAAATACACCACATGAAAAATAATATTAAGGCTTCTTTAAAAAGCTCAGATTGATCTCGATTTTTGGAGTCGCTGCTTGTGTTTCATCTGCTGTGGAATGAGATTTCTTTTGATTATCAATGTGAGATCTAGTTCAAATAACAAAGGAAGATTTCAGCCCTGCCGCTGCTTGGTTTACTGTAGCTGAGACATACGAGAACGTTTTAAGTATTAATCATGGAAAGAACATTGAAACATTCACTTGCACCTCTTAAACACTGAAAACACAACATGCTCTTCTTCATTCTTTTCAAATACATCTCTTGTCTCTCTGTTAGTTTTATTCACCTTGCTGAGATTCTTTCAGCGTTGCTGTGCTCATACAATCATAGATACAGTCACACTGACACTCTGCACCCATCTCTATCTGTCTATATGTACAGTATCTCTCACACACACACACACACACACACACACACATTCACACAGAACATCCCTGCTTGTGCCTAATCATATTTCAACATGGTGGATGATGCATAATTACATATTTGCCCAGTGCTAATCTGTAGCAGCGTCCTCATGTTTATAATGAGGTGGAGGAGTATTTGACACAGATCTGATAATCTGTGCAGTATGCTGGAATTAGGCAAAGAGGCTCAATTACAGCACATGAGGCATAATTTCATAGAACAAGTGGTTTCTGCAGACTTTGTAGCTGCTGTAATGTTTTCAGACAGGCTATCGCCGTGGCTCTGTGCACGGCAATGCCAGTTGATCAGTCAATCCACCTCCAGGCAGCCTGTTGTCATTCTGAAGTCGTTGAACGTGGTACTCAAAAACTGTTTTACTCACATGTGAACATTAATTGAAGTAAACAGGGTCTGCATTTAACAACAGCGAAACTATATGAACATCAGTTTATTGATTTATGCAACTTCTGTAGTATGATCCAAGTCTAATTTCTATAGTCGTATACCCATTACTCCCTAAACATGCATTTTTGCTAAAACTGTGATGTTTAAAACACTTTTGCATATACAGCACAGGTGTACTACTTGTCCGTACGTGAGACTATTTATGCATATTTATAAGTGTTTTATATATAAAGGTTTTAGCAAAAATGTATGTGTTTTAGGAAGTACTAACAATAGTACTGGAAAAATAAGACTTGAATTACACTGCGTGAGTTGTGTGAGAGTTTTTAAACAGATGTTCTGCTGTTATTAAACATGGACCCTATAATGACTCCAATGTATAAAATATTTTCTCCGTATTCTTTGTTCACTGTGGAGGCATGCGAAAGCAGTGCTTTCAGTGAACAATCCCGATGCCAAAATCCACTTTTTGCATCTGCGTGATATGCCACTGGATGGCGTCAGCTGAGAACGTGGCCTAAGCCCTCTGCGGTGTTATCATACACCAGTGGATGTTTGGACGGCACCTGCAGTGTCAGTATAATACACAGACAGTCAGTTGAGAAAGCTACCGGATAGAATCTGTGGCATCTGCATGATACGCGGCAGGTTAATAAGTCACCAGTAACGATGTAATATAAGGAGTGCGAGGATGCCTATAGGGCGGGCAGGAGGGACAGTGGATGGATTGAACAAACCTCAGATGACACTGTGAATGTAATGTTTTTTTCCTTCAGCGTACCATCTGTGCCAGCATGTGCTTTAGTTGACGTCCCAGCGATATTTGCCATTTGCTTGTGTTGCCTAAAAATAACCACGTGCAGCGTCTTCCCACCATGTGTATTTGTTAATATCATGGTAGAGCCATCCCATAATGTCAGTAGCAGACGCAGAAAGACACCTAGAGCATAATATGTAGACATGAAAGTCCACTGCAAAGCTGCAATATATGATGACCTGAGATGAGAATGTGTTGGAAATATCTCAAGGACAATTTATAATCATAATAATTTGCCATGAGATTTCGTACAGAAAGAAAGCTGGAGTCTGTTGATTGTGGTGATCCTCTGACCTTTTCTTTAGTGCAGTTATGAGTTTTACATTTTTACCTTTTGGTAAAATTTCTCAACAACAATCACATGGATTGCCATGAAATTTGGCACAGATATCTAAAGTTACCTTTGTGAAGTGAAGTATTCCCTTAAACTTGATTATTACTGAATTTAAAGTACTTTTGGGTAAAGTCATAGCACAGTGACAGCTTCTTTTGTTTAGCTTGGTCCACTTTAGTGTCAGCTTCAACAGTAGCGTCACTTCACCGACGTTAATTACTAACACTATTAGTAAGGTGCACCATGTTATGTAGTTCCCTCTCTAAAATAAGACTAAAATACAGATTATAAACATATTTCCCATTGATTAACTATATTATGTAAACCATCTCAATTAACTAATTAATCAAATAAGGTGATCTACAAAATACATCTTCCCAAACATAAATGTCATATAATACCAGCATAGCTGTCTCCGCTGTAATGGCCTTCACTAACTTACTGTTTCTTTGTCAGTGTCCTCCTACAGCAGCCGCAGCCACAGTAACATGATTGGCATTCATGAAGGCAACCACTTGTTCCTCTCAGAGAGAAGCACCATGTCCTCGGTCTCCTGAGAGAGAAAAGTTTCAGCTGAGCTACTCCTGAAAAAAAAAAAAATCACTGCAGTGAAAGCTGTGGAGATAAATGAAACCATAATTTATCTTTTATCAGGAACTTTTGTAATTTTCACAACTTCTCCCTGTGTTAATGTTTTTAACGTCTGGGCCTCATTTGCATAATTTCCATTATCCCATAAGAAGCTTCATAAAGCTGCTCTCCCTTTTTGCATTTGTGCTCATCCATTCCTATTCTCCTCCTGTAGAAAAATGGTCTGCTCAGTTAGTTTTACGAGGAAAGGCAGTTTATGAGGAAAGAAAAGTGCATATTGGTCAAAACTTAACAGCTCAATATTCACAGAGCAAAGTTGTTGTCTGTCTTGATTTATTATTTTATGCCCCTTTCAGACCTTTTCATGGGGAGACACTACAGTAAATGTTTCTTTCTTTTTAGCAGCCAGTGATTTGTTATCATCAAGCTGTTTCACGGTCCTCCAAACTTGTTCTCTGTGGCAATCATAATCTTTTTTTAAAAATCCCATTTTCAAGAATCTAACAGTAAACAATTGTAATTGATTCTATTTGAGTCACGAGAAAGTGACAATGCACCGAAGATGAACACAATATACGAACAGCAGATTTCATTGTCAGCTGTCTGAAAAGCTTATTCTGTCCTGAAACCATTTCTATTTAAATTCTTTAATAATTTCTCCTCAGTGTCTGCAGAGCTGTAACCTGACAGCTGGAGTTTGCCAACACTATAGTCTCCCACATTGTATGTGACTTCTCCTTACCTCTTGCTGACTTTAAACATCTTGCCTGTAGCAGGAACAGACACAGGCAGCCGTTTGTAGAGAAATATGTGACTGTTTTCTCACTGCTGGAAAATTGGTACCTCTTTCAGAAAAAAATGCAACCACAAACTAATCAACTGGTTTTATTGTGTGGCCCTGAACAAACAAATAGCAGACAATGACTCAAAGTCAGTAACATTCTTGTTTTGTCCATTAAATATGTCTATAGAGCAGGCTGCAGATTATCTTAGTTTAGCTCCAGCACACAGAGTGAGTGTGTCCGAACACACCCCACTGAACGAAGTGTTGAGGGATTTTAATTTGGCACGTTTAATTAGTATCAACTGACACCTGACTTTTGATTGGCTTTATCGATGTTATGTGATATTGATTGGGGATATCCACGCCAAAATCAACCCAGCTTCAGAAAACTGAAAAACTAAAATAACAAAATTTTAAATTTGGATTGAGGCTAATGTCTGATATTTTTGATGCTTTTTTATGCATGAAAGATCCTAAATTACATATTAAGAAAGTTTTTGGTGATTTGGGTTCCCAGAGGCTTTAAACTACTTTTTTTGTCATAGTAGCAACTCCCCAAAAGCTACAGACTTTTAAAATTGGTTGAGTTCCCCTTTAAACAGGAGACAAACAGCTCATCCTTGAACAGCTGCCATTCTGCTTCTCCTGCAAATGAAAAGCCTTAGAGGAAAAAGCTATATGCAAATTCATGACTGATTCAGGTGGTCACGTGTGTCTTTGACTCTGTATGCCATGAAAATGCAGTTAATCGTCCAGGTCTCTGTTGTGAATCGACTGGTGTGTGTGGGAAGGAGGGGACTGGTGACAATGACCCATGGGCCGCAGTTATCCCCCTAATGACCAGCTGCACCACCTACCTCAATTACCAAAGTATCACCATGAGATTATCAGCAGAACTGCGGCAGTTTTAATTTGCAGGGGCCTCCACTTGTTTATCTGTTTCTCAAATTAATATATTTTAATGTAGTTGTGGTAGTAAAATGACACTTGACTCCAGATTAGTTCTTGAAAAAACAGTCACCACAGGTTGCCTTTCGGTGAAACTGTGGATGATTCAACATATGCATCCAGTGAAAAGTGCACAGACTCAAATTTGTCAAAGCACACTTTAGCTCAGTGATGGATAGCAACTGAAAAAGCTGAGCTTTCATTCGGCTGTCAGGAGGAGCTGCCTGCTTCAGCACTTCTATAACCTCTTTAAAAATGAGCAGTTTCATGGTAATTGCCAAAGAAGTCTTAAAGTAATACATAACAATAGTTGTTTTGGGAGGGAGTTGTCATGTGTTTTAACTAAAGTAAGCAATCATACTGATATTCAATGGGTTGACGGCTTTGTCACATTTGTGTTGTGGAATTTTGCTTTGATATAAATGACTGTAATATCAAATGAGCTGAGCTGTTACACCAGTTAATCAGTATTTATAATAATTTTCACGAAATAGGACATCACATTTCATTTCAGATTTAAAGGCATGATTAAAGTTAACTTTAGTATTTTCACACATTTCTGTATCTAGGTGACTAGTGGGAACATTTTTTTCAAAAATGGTGCAGTATTGAGAGACACTGCTGCGGTTTGCAGCCACAAAATGGGCTGCAATGTAACCACTCTGGGCATGTTCGCACCATCAATGTATGTCCCGAAAAAGAAAAAAGATTGTTTTTGCCACAGACAGGCTCAAATTAAAAGTTATGGAAATGATCCCAACATAGACAGACATTTTGTTCAAGAGAAAGTTCCTTTTTATTTAACCAGAAACAGCTCTGAATTCACTAATGCCCAACCCACCAAACTCTATTTGAATAAACACTAATTTGATCATCGTGAAATACGCTAAATTCAACGTTAGCAGAAACAAATAAAATTTATAAAACCATCTTGGTTTGTCTTTCTGTTCCAACAACCACCAACTCTGGTTTGGTTGAAATAAACCCTTAATTCACCAGTTTAGATGTGAAAATATGCTGGCTCCATACTTGCTAAAATTATTTATTCATAATTTAAATCAGTCTGGTGGGTTTGGCGATGTTGATTTCAGGGCTGTTTATAATTAAACAAAAAGGATCTTACTTTTTAACAAGTTTAACAACTATCTGCAGGTATCCTTTTTATAATGTTGTCAGGCACTTATAATAACAATTTAAGCCTGTCAGTGGCAAAACAAGCACTTAGTGACTTAAACTGATGATGCACAAATACCCCAAGTGGTTACATTGAGGGCTGTTTTGTGACCGCCAGCTGCCGCGCTTTCGCTTAATACTGGACCAGTTTTAGAAATTGTTGCTCACTCATATACAAAATCATGGTAAAATAGGGTCCAATTTGGAAAATAACAATGATACCTTTTAAATCTCTAATTCATAATCTCTGTATCTGTGGTATAGTTAGCTGCACTGGAGATGCTGAGGAGTCAGCTTCACGACCAGAGAGTTTGTTTGTATTAATTTAAAGAAGAGTGTGGGTGTGGGAGTAGATTTGCTTTTTAAAAATACAAAAAAACAACAACAACAATTGACTGCTTTTTGGATACTTTGGTTTAAAGAGCTTGTTTTCCTCACTCCTCAGTCAGCCTCCTTTCACTTTGTTCTCTGTTTAAGCAGAACTTTCTTCAGGGGCTGAGAAAATATTTATAAAACCAACACACCACTGTTCCTCTCTTGGTGTCTCTCCCTGCAATGCTCTACTTAAAAGTAAATTAAAAAACACTGGAAGCCACAGCACATGAATCTTTTATGACCTTGAGAGAGCCGATAAAGTGAAAGACAAAAGAAGCTGAGTTCACGGCGCACTCTGGACGCTCAGATCAATCAAAAGTCGGGCAGACGGACTCATCTCTGGGAGGAATCTTAATCTGAGCATCTGTGACTCAGTCAGTGCCTTTCAGGGAGAGCATCAAGTGCCAAAGTGCTGTTGTTACATGCAAACTAATGAGTTGCTTTTGCTGACCTGCAGGAATGTAGAAATATTGTTCAGCTGAAGCTTATTTTTCCCTGCATGGGGTGCGTTCAAAGATCCATAAAGAATTGTCCTTCTTTTTCTCTCACATTATGTCAAAATAGGTTACATTTAAGCATAAAGTTAAACGTAGAGGCAGGCGTTAAAATGTGATATGATTTGATTTTGGAGCAGACTTGATAAGATTTTTGAAAAGCATCTCAATGTAAAGGTCTTAAACTGGGACATTTTGCATGGACAGCTCTGGATTGACTCAAAACGAATATTTGACAATTTGTTGTTGTTGTTGTTGGGTTTTTTTTTCATATAAAAACAGGGATCAGCAAGTGCACAGTGTAAAAGAGGCATTAAATATATAGTAAACAACACATCGCAAATGTGCAACATTTTGTTCCAAACACAAGGTATCAAACCAAAGAGTAGTGTGAAAATTAGTAGCGCTCACTCCCCAGCAAAATCTGGGGACCAAAACATCCCCAGAAGTACGCTGCACCGCACAGTGATTAGCAAAAAAAAAAAAAAAAATACTGCTTGACTTGAAGAAGTCCACTGATGATTTGAATTTCAGAGGCAGCCCTAATTGTTTTTATGATGGGTTCTTCGGGAAAGACAATTATAAAAATGAGGAAAAAAATAATAAACCAGGCAGTAAAATGTTATATCTATGAATTTATATTCTTGTCTGATAAATATTTTACTGCTGCAACAGTATTTTTTAGTGTCCATGTGTCAGCGCGGGCTGTCCATAAGTCCATGTGGGCTGGACATGTGTTTGTTCGTGACACAATAACTAACAATAGTCACAGATACTGTTTTACATCTTTCTCAGTCTAACTTAAGGGTCTGTTCTCTGTCAAACACACTTTTCCAACACTAACTAACTCCCTTAATCCCACTTTTTTAACTTGCTGTTGATGAATCTGTTTCAATGCACCACTTAGAAATAATATAAAACAAGACAGTTTTGCAGGGAATTAATTTCTAAAGCCAATTGCATCAGGGCTGTATCATTTATGTCCCTTGGTGGCTTGTGTGAAAATAAGCATATGATTATTTCCCTTTGCTCTCCTTCATCTTCCATTAGCAACACAGCTATCAAGGACTAAGAATGTAAATTAGCAATCGTACTAACAAACTGTTATCAATCTGAACGGTCTCTGTGGGTTTTTCCGTATTTTATGAGATGGTGAAACCACTCTTCATTAGTGCAAATTATATCACACTCAGCAAAGCTTAGTCTGCTGCAAAATGTGATGTGGCAAACAAATCCTGAGCATACAGCACACAAATCACCCACTGACGTTCCAAGGCTTTGGAAAAGAAATGGTTAGATGTTGTCACAGTGATAAAGCTGTAAAAGAGAGACGTTTATTTTAAATGTCTCCATCTACAGCGAGACCCCCCCCCTCCCTCGCTCTATCTCTGTCCGCAGCGCTGTCACTCAGTTCATTTCTCTTTCGTGTGCCTGAGGTTGATGTCAGATATGGTGAGCACCACATTAAAGTGGCGCACCTTTTCTCCTTTTCCAAAGTTAAAATGAGAAACGGACTTAGAATACCAATAGCTATAGATCAAATGAATGGTAGGGATTTTGAGCACCTTATCTCACTCCGTCAGTCAGTTTGGAGTTGGCGCTGCTACAAAGACCCAGAGAGAGGACTATGACCTCAGAGATCCTCCCAGCTATCCCTCTGGCTGCAAGGGAAACTGCACACACACATTACATTCAATTTTGGCTGCAACATTTTATTATACTTTTATAGCTTTTTCAAAGATTTTTTTCTATTTTACACTATTTTGCCAATCCTCTGCTGACAGTCATTTTTCGAGAAAAGTTCATCCTGACTCCAGTTCGTGCAGCATTTTTAAGGAGGGAATTTGATTTTTAAGACAGAGCATTAAGCCCGCTAATCCCTATTTTCTGCCGCTGCCGCTCTGGAATGATTTCTGGCAGGTATTAAAAGTAGGACTGGTGTTTGAAGTTCTTTTTAAATAGCTTCAGTGAGTTCACATTTTGAACTCAGAGGTAAGCACAGACTTTGAGAGTTTGAGCTACAAAAAATACCCAAAAATCTTTCCTGTTGTGATGTGTTTAATCAGCCTTTGAGTGGGACTTTGAAAAATAAAAAAGAAACTGATTAATTTCCATTAAATTCCTCTTTTTTTCTCAGCAAATGGGGTTTGATGGAGAACGCTGTCGCTGCTTGTCAACCAGGAATGTGATTAAGCTCGGAAATATTCTGTCAATTGACGAACTCTTGTTGAGTTTTCTCCAAGAGAGACTCACACACACATTTTCTTCCTCGTTATGCATTCTGCAGTGGGGGGACTGACAAGGGGAAATTATCTCCTCTGAACTGCTTCTATTTAATCCCAAATTCAAATTCTTGGGTCTGCACTTTTACTAGCAGTACGTCTTCCTTTCAACAGTGATAGTGCAGAATATTACTCTGCACAAGGGGGATTTACATGCAGTGTGCATGTTGAGTGGAGAATTGAGCTGTGAAGCTACATTTCCTGTACATTTCAGTCTGGTGTAAGTCCCATTACCCTTGCAGCTCTTAATATAATGTAGAGTTTAAACGGTTAAATGGTTCTAGACATACTGTCAGGCTAAATTTACAGTGTAATGTCACAAATACACAGCAAAAAATCGAATTAACTACACTTTGCTGCTTGTCTTTCCTGTCACAATTAACCCTTTGAAACCTGGATGGACATCATTTTAAGACTTTTAGAAGTCTTTCACAAGTATTTAAACATTTGAAACCTGAGCAAAAATGCTTTATTCTCTTCAAAAACATGGGAAAAGGCAACAAGCAAATGGCATGACATTGGTAAAAGGTGATGTGAAAACAACCTGGAAATTAATGTGAAAAAATGAGAGTGAGATGAAAGATTATCACAAAAAATGGGAAAAAATATCCTTCTTTATTATCTTTCAGAATAATAAAAGTGATATATTTTTAGCATATTTTTCATTTCCTCATGTGTTTTAGCTTTTTACTGTCAGGTTGTTCTTGTATTTGGGGGTTCTTTTTTTGTTTTTTGTTTTTATGTTGTTTTTTTGCCAATTTTCAGTTAATTTTTCTGTAACTTTTTATTGTTTTCGGGTTTTGGGGGGGTTTTTTGTCAGTTTTTGGGAAATTTCTTGTCAATTTGCTCATTGCCTTCCTGACATGTTTTTGGAAGGAATCAAGGTGATTTGCTTAGGTTTCAAAGGGTTAATTTTCCTGTTCAAAGCATTCTGCCCTGATTTTTGTTTATTCTTTATTATAAGGATCCCCACCAGCTGACCCCTTTGGTGACAAATTAGTCTTACTGGGGTCCAAGACAACATAACGTTACATTACAGAAGGAAACAGTAATAAAAATGAATAATAGTAATCAATAAAAAAATAAATAAATGAGTAAACAAACAATGTCAATGATAATATAAAAATACAACTTCATTAACAATAGTAATCAAAAGATTTTTTAATTGAAGAACCTAATCTCTAAGAAAACTGAAAAAGGGCTTTGGTTTCTTGTCCCTGCAGTTTCACGAGGAACAGTTTAAAGAGTAACTAATATACAGTTCGTAGGCACGCTGTATATAATCACAGCCTAATATTTCACACTGAAAATAAAGCTCCACATAACATTGTCCTCCCACAGTCATTTTCACACAATGCCTGAGAAAAAAAATCACCAGGGATTTCCTTGTTTTTCTAACAGAGGAATATTGGAAGACAGAAGAACAACATATCAACATGATGTAACATATTAATGAAAATCTCGCTGTAAGAATAATTTTGCTTGTGGAAATGCATAAACATCTCGGTGAACAAAACATTGTTCCCATCTCGGTGATTGAATTAATGATATTTATCAATATCATGGTATTATCGTCTTTGGTGATCCCATTACAAATGGGCAGCTCTAAGTCTGTCTGTTCACACTTGGCAATCTAATGCATCTCCAGTAACCACTTCAGATCAGATCTCACTTCCCCACGATGCAAATGACACATACATAATTTCCATTTGCAGCGGTCAAATGGGTTGTGTGTTTTTCACTGGCGGGAGGTTTGCTGTGCTATACACTTACTGCTAAGAGTCAAACACACACACACACACATTGACATGGCTAACTGTTAGCATCACATGGCTTTCATTTAACAGTTATTAAAGGATTTTACAACAGAGTTGAGCCGGACTCCCACTAGCTAGCAAAATGCAGCTGCTCTGTGCTGCAATCATATGGTGGTTACCATTGATATCGGGTCAGTATCAAAGTGCTCTTCTTCTGGTGTCCCCCCAGTTAACACTGTTAGCTCTGTCAGCACTGTTAATGTTATTTGCCCTGTTAGTTCTTCATGCTGTTTGTGCTGTTAGCGTCGTTAGGTGCTAGCTGCCTCCATCCTGCAAACCAAACATCTACCAGTTGCCATAGTAAACCATTCAATAGTTGTCAAGACATTTCACATAAAACCTCATGGTGGTATACGAAGAATAGTTACTCCAAAACTCTCAAAGTCATTATCTTTCACTGCCTAAGAACTGTGAATATCTGTACAAAATGTTGCCAATCCATGGAGTAGGTCTACATGCTATGATATTTAACTTAATAAGGGAAACTGTTGACCTTCTGGTGGAGCTAGATCAGACCATTGCAATTCATCCCTTGGGCACCATGAACATCTGCAAAATATTTCATGTAATTGCATCAAATATTTGTTGAGATATTTCAGTTTGGACCAAAGTGGTGGATCGACCGACAGACTGACATTGGCATTCTTACAGCCATATGGCTACAAACTCATCAGTGCAGACAACATCTTACCGTGGGTAAAATGATGTTACATTAGTTCCTTGCAGCTTTGCAATAGTTATATATATAATAATAATAATATTATAATATTTATTGTGAACAATAAGAATACCTTTTGCAGCAGAGCATACATAGAAGAAAAGCTTGAATCCTCTTAAAGTCTAGATGCAGCTTTGACTTGAACTATTCCCAAAAGAAGACCAGCAAACTTAGTGAGTATATACCTGGTTTTAATGAGTATCCTCGACTAGGACTTCTATAGCTTCCTTGGCAGCATTGCTACCCGTCGACTGCGTGCATATATGACACTCCAACTGAAGTGTGAGAGCACTTACACATTCTTTTCAAAGGCGAGATGTTACTTTTTTGCATCATGTATGTGCTGTACCCCAAGCTCACTTTGCCTGTGATTATATCATCTTCTTTTATCCTTTTTATGGTGTATTTCATAAGATTTGGAATCAGCATATACTAAAGGGAGGGGAATATCTCATTTATTTAAGTCTTTGCTGAAACACCCTCATGCAGCCTCATGAAAAAGACATTAGAGCTCAAAGAAAAGCTTGAAATTGCACTTTATGTAACACATTTCAGCAGTGTTTCCTCATTCCCATCAAGAATACTGCAGCACACTCTGCCTTAATCATTAACAATAACGTGGGACAAGTGCTTATATTTCATGCATTCTTTTTTCAGGGTTGCATGGAGGCGTGGGAGATGGTGAAAAGAAAGCAAAGGACATTCTGGGCTGGTCACCAGTCTGTCAAAAGGCTGATTCAACACTTAAAATCATAAATTATACTCTAGGCAATAAGAACAGAATCAGCCTTATTGGCCCAGAATGTTTGACTGTGTTTTCCACTGGCTCGCGTGCCAAGAACAAACATACAGGAGGATAAACATAGACATACAGCTAAAACAAGTACAACAGAATTGACAAAGATAAGCAAGCATCAGCATATATATGTAGTTTTATAATTAGGTTCGGGAACAAAGACCACTCCTCAAACACATCCCATTTCTGTGCAAAAGTAAGTTAGCACACCTGATCTATTTTCTTCTTCTTTGACTCATTTCTCCCCCTGCCCATCCCTTTTTGCCTTTTACTTCTTCCCTCTCTTGATCCAATTTCAAATTTTCAAAGAAACATCTCCCATACTCAGAGTCTAAACTCCCCCAGTTCTCCCTTGTGGTCTCACCTTCGACACGTCCATCAACACACTCGACATGACCCTGAGAACAAGCCATCATCTCTCGATCCTCGACCTTCATTCATCAACCCTCATCCCTTCATCCATCTGTCCCCCGAACCTTCATTCCTCAACCTTTCATTCCTCAAGCCTTACCCATTAATCCCTCATCCATTTATACCTTCATCTTTCATCCTTTCATCCCTTGACCCTCATCCCTTCATTTTTTTAAAGATATTTTTGGGGGCTTTTATTGCCTTTATTAGATAGGACAGATGTAGCATGAAACGGGGATAGAGAGAGGGGATGGCATGCAGCAAGGGGCCAAGGCTGGACTCGAACCCGCGGCCACTGCTGCGAGGACACAGCCTCTATACATAGAGCATCTGCTCTACCAACTGAGCCACCGGGTGTACCCTCATCCCTCCACCCTCGACTCTCATCCCTTTATACCTTCGACTTTCATCCTTTCATCCCTTGACCCTCATTCTTGCATCCCTCAACAGTCATCCATTTGACCCTCGACTCTCATCCTTTCCTCCTTTGACCCTGATCCCTTTGACCCTCATCCCGTCATTCCTCGACTCTCATCCTTTTGACCCTTAAACCCTCATCCATTCATCCTTCCACCCTCATCCCTTTCTGCCTTCGACTCTCATCCTTTCATCTCTCACCTTTCATCCTCCTCCAGACCCTTAATCCATCACATGCAATACACTAATCTAAATCTTTATCTTTCTTGGTATGGTCTTTCTTGGTGAAATATTCTGCGGGAGGAGAAATCAAACCACACACAGAAACTCATCAACAAAATTCAGGGTGAAGAATTAAATGGATGAAGACGAGGGAGGGGAATGAAATACAGGAATCAAAATCGCACGTCACCTGGGGGGTAGAGGAATGCTGGAAGCCACAATCAATCTACTTTACATGCCACTACTTTTGCAACAATAGTCATTTTGAAAGGAAAAGGTCACGCTGATGGCGGCTACATTGTTTAAAGGTCCCAGTAATTGTGACTGAAACAGAAAATAAGCAAAGCTGCAACTTGACAGCATTGTGTTTGTGTGGATCTTATACTATTTCTGCAGGTATCGCCTCCTTCTGCAGGATTAATAATTATGTAGCGTGGTGTCATTAATACTGTTGATTTATCACCAAAGATAGACACTTCCTCACCACACTGAAATCGAGTGTGTCTTCCCAACTGGAGTGATACAATGAGCATGGCTCAGCCTGAGCAAAGTGAATAATGCATTATGCTGAGAGAGAGAGAGAAGGCAAAACATGAAATAATATCAGATTGCTGCACAAGATATGTGACTCCTCCCAAGGTGCCATAAGATGGAGAATGACTCGTTAAGAAAACTGGATTGTTTTGATTAGCTAATTAAATACTACTTTTTAGAGTCTCATCAATTTTACTCTTTCTTAGATATCATGAAATGAAAGCATCATTTAGAATCTCAGTGAATCTCTATATGCTGCCCAAGACTACATGAAGTGTTTCTGTCTGTACAGTCTGTTCATACGATCAGTCCAGTCTATAGAACCTGTTTAATCAAGATTCATACATTCAATACATAACCAGTTTTAGTTTTATATCTGCCATGTTGTTCAATTTTAAAATAGCAGTGTACTTTTAAAACATATTTTTTGGTAATATTGGAAAAAGAAAAGAGTTTTTAGGGACTTCGCTTAAACTTAGTTTTTTCTGCGATCATGTGTTCTAAAAAAAAAATCAAATCTTGCATTAACTTTTCAAATAACTTTTTCAAATCCCATTGTGACACATTTAATTACTATTTATTTTATTTTATTTTGTTTTGTTTTAATTTATTTTTATTTTCATTTTAACAAGGACATACAAGGACAAACTGTATTTCATTTTTTAAACTTTGTTAAAAAAATTAAATTAGTAATAAGATTACAAATAAGTCTTCTTCTACTTTCTACCTACTTCTAGAAGGAATCTGTCTATCTATCTATCTATCTATCTCTATCTATCTATCTCTCTATCTCGATAGAGAGATAGATAGATAGATAGATACTTTATTTGTCCCCATAGGAAAACTGGTTTGCAGCAACAATCACCTGACATTTCCGTATATTGAAATAACAAAAGTGAACACATCATATATAATATATCTTATAAACATATTGTACACTTACATTGCACATTAAGTAGAAATTTAATGATACAGAAGGACAGAGGTAGATGTTTTACCAGACCAGCTGGACATACTGCTCATTTTTTGATTATTTGATATGATTTTATACAAAAGAAACAACTATTATTTTTATTTATTTATTTATTTATTTTTGTGTTATTTTCACTGTGATACCATTCTATTTAATTTTACTTTAATCTGGTATATATTGATTTTATATGATTTATTATTTAATAAGATTAAATCCAATCATTTTATTTTGTTTTACTTTATTTTGTTAATTTAATTTACATTTTATTTTTGTTTTACTTTATTTTATTTGACTTGAATCTAATATTTATTTTTATTTTATTTCATTTAATTTCACACAGCGCACCAGCAAAACAAACCCTTGGCTCCAGCCGGCTAATTTGATTGGTTCTTTGATATCTCCGAGCTCCCGTCGTTTCTCGCGATACCGCAGATCCTTCCCAGTGAGGAGCAGATCTGTGCTGTAGTCAGTCGCTGTTGTGGCTGTGAAGCAGTACAGTCAGCCACTCTCTTCCGTTGAACCGTGATTCAGCCTGAGGTTAAACAGGACTCCTTTAAACTACCCCACCGACCGAAAACAACTACTTCTGGCGTCCTCTGAACAAACTCCCGCTCGTTCGGACACCTTTAATCCCGCAGGTAAGCTCGCTAACGTTACGTCTTGTTGGCTCCCTCCTGTCCAGACACTCGTATGCAGTGCTAGCTGATATTTCCACAGTTCAGTTTCACATCAGCGAAGCAACATTTAAATCCCACCAGTTTCCTTTTCTGTCACAACATAACCTCGTGAAACAGTTAACCGTTAAAAGTCTTGAATACAACCTTCAGCTGGTCGGTGTGTGTTAACGGTACCGGAGGGCGAGCAGAGGAACTTCAAAGCTCAGTGTTGACTCTGTCTCAGGAATGCAATACCCCTGTTAGCTTGTATGCTAACGATACATCTGCTTAGTATAAAGTAGCTGTTGGCTGGCTCACTAGCTAGCTGGCTAGGTCTATCTGCAAGAATAATATCAACATTTAACATGAAAGTCCTGTTGAAGAGGTTGTGGTGAGGTGTGTGAGCGAGGAAGCCATGACAGGGTTTTTTTTTTTTTTTTTTGTGAATGGACCAAACTTAACTTGTGCCACCGGTTAGCTAACGTCCAGTCATCTGTTTTGGAGTTTTGCTGTTGGTTTCCAGTAAATATGTGTTTTCACTCGCAAGCCGTTGCAACAGAATAACTCCTTTTTATTGTTTATTCCTCCTGTCTAAGGGATAGTGTGTCTGTCTTATGTGCAGTAACTTCTCTTTCCTCAAACATCTTTCTCCCATCCGTGATATTTCCACCCACAAGCGCCACGCATCTGTGCAGCCTCTCTGTCCTGTTATTACACACTGAAGGTAAAGACCGCTTTGTGCTGCTGTGCGTCTGGGAACAGCAATCAGAGATGCAATGACAATTAATGTACTTTTTAGTGGTCATTGAATGCACATCTTGAATTGTCAGTTTTGGTTACTTCCCAGCCGCTAAAAGCGTGCATTGTTAAGGATCAGCTGTAGTTGCATCAGACTATTTTTTAGGATACAGACTTTTAGTGTGTGTCTATGTGTATGATTCTTGAATGTACAGTAGTTATACAAAATGTACATACAAGCTTTAAGGTTCATTTATTGTCATTCATTGCATGTTGACACATGAAAGAACGAAACAAGTCACTCAGATCCAGCAGCTTAGGAAAGGGTAACAAAATCTAAATAACTTACTAAATAAATGAATAAAACAAGAAATGAAGAACATTATAGGGCTGTAGCAGTATACCCTAACACTGTATACTACTTTTTGAAATTTGGCAGTTATCATACATTGTATACTCTTTTCTTTACTGTGATGAGAAAAAAGCACCTGGATGGGGAATCTCACCTGTGAGGGCACGCTAGTCCTTTTCTCCTCGACTACCTGTCAGACTTTTTACGCATATTTCCATTAAAAAAAATTCAATGATTTAATTATAATAAGTGTTTGTTCAACAAAAAAATAGTTTTCACATCTTTTAAGGGCAGTGTAGCTGATATTTATGACAATTATCCTGTAATATTATATGCAGTGATGCTGTAAAACCATGATAATATTTGGGATGGTTAGCAAAAATGTCATACTGTTGAAACCCTACATAAATACCAAATAATAACAAAGAAGAATTATGTTTAAGAAAAAAAAGAGAAAGAAAGAATATAGGAACTAGGGGCAATTTACAAAGGAGGGGGCACTGCATTCATCAAACTGTTTTGTACTAGTTACAATGTCTGAAATTATTAGCGATGAATAAACTGCACAGAGAGGTGTAATGGTTAATAAAAAAAGTGAAAAGAAAAGAGAGCTGTGGGAAAGTTGGTATTATAGGAATAGAAACGATGAATTGAGTTTGATGTATACGATAATAATGTTAATTGTTAATGTCCAGCAGTGAGAAAGGCATTGTACTTATAAAAGCCACGAACGAATGATCTCTTGTGGCGTTAAATGGTTAACCTTGTCAGTCTGTTGATGGAGGTGCTGCTATGATACAGAAAGGCATAAATGTGAGAGAGAAAAGACACAGATGGGTAATAAGCAGCTGACTTAGATTTTTCACAAAAACGACTTAAGTTTTATGGATGTGTGTGTGTTTAGTTGACTAATTGATAAAAATTTTGTTGCCCTTGCTAGTTGGCACCAGAAATACTAGTGGCTTAAACTTATATTATAATAATAATAATAATAATTATTATTATTATTATTATTATTATATCGATTAACACATTCAAATCACAAATGCAAATTATATCTTAAAACATTCTGATGAGTTCTTTTTTAAACTGCAGATTAGGCCGTTTGCTATGTGATCGCGTTCACCCTATAGGAATGATGTGATTTTCCTAAAAAAAATATTGTTTTCAGTCAATGTAAATTTTTAACTTTTAGTTGGTTGTTGTCAGGTTTTGTGAGATATTGTGCTGTTTCATAATGCATGGAGCAAAGTGCCACACATTTCAGTGGCAAACAATCTATAGAGTATATGCAATATTTTCGGGGAACTTTTAACCTAATTAAATTGTATTAAATTTTGCTCAGTTTTGATTGTTTTATGAATGTTTTCTTACCTTGAAACTAGTCAATTAGTCTAAGTTTCAACATCTGTTTAAATGTCAGGGGAATTAGTCATTAGGGGCATTTCTAATTATTATTCCTCTGAACAGAGGAAATTATTTGCTACTCCTTAAACTTCTGTAGATAAATACAATAGGTTTTATTTAAAGCCAGAATATTGGAGAATTATTTTAGGCCGGTATAGATATTGTAATTTAGGAGTTTAAGAAAGATGACAACAATATATTAGCTGATAGTGGTTCTTTAAGTCCGAAACATGTTTTGCTGATCCCTTAATTGTGTCAGTTGTGACCAAGATATGTTGTGAGTGGAACATTTTGCAATTGAAAAATGAACTTGTCACTGTTTTAAAATGAGCTCAAACCTGCTTTGGCATGTCTTTACTGCGGTGTACACAAGACAAGACACAGAGAGAGAGAGGGGATGACGTCCAGCAAAGGCTCGAGGCTGAATCGAACTCTCAGCTGCTTCAAATTACATTTATGTTGTACTGTGCACCCCTCCTACATATTATTCCCAATTTTAAACATTGTTATAAAGGCTCTGTGGCTGAAAACACTGGATGCAAATGAACATAGCATCTGAGTGGACAGCTGTGAGACATGATTTTTTTTATTTTGACTTACAGTGCTTATGTCTCCACTGGTCTGCACATTGATAGGTTTACTCTCTGAATCTGTGAATTTCTCTCAAGCGATGGTATTTAAGAGTGTCCTTGGCTCCTCATGTGTCTGCAACACAACAAATAACCTCAAGTCTATGCTATCACAGAGCCAGTCAACTGAAAGAAGTGAGCAGAACAGCTTTTATGGCTGGTTTAGGGAGGTCAGATTTCAAATTGTTTTCATTAATATTGCACATTAGGTACTTTCTGCAAGCTGTTTTGATTTGGATTTCATATGTCAAACTACACCACAGGCTATACTGACTATTTTTTTGTTGTTGAAATTACGGGGGCTGGCAACAAATACCTTAAATGTTGCACATTGTGCTGAAGAGCACGTTGAAGCATGTTTGCATGTTTCACTGATCACATGCTGATTATTTTCCCTCAATCATGTCTCGATGTGTTTAAGCAGAAAAATCATGTACTTATGATCAGTTGAATTAAGGTAATATTCTCAGACTATGGAAATTGTCATGTTTATGCCACAGCCTGATTACATATTTGAGCTGTGTTGCACTCGTAATCAGTGTAAGCACAACCTAATTAACGCAGCTTTTTGCTTAGTCACTGAGTTTATTTCAGCATTGAAGCATCTGGCTGGGGTCAAGACTAATAGTTGCCCAATTTACACCACATCAACCATTTCATTTATTCTGGTTGATGCTGTTAACGACCACTTTTTGTGTGTTTAAAAACCTTTTAGAGAAATTAAAGTCTCCGTGCGACACTGATTTACTCTGTCAGATATACTGATTCTCCGTGCATTTGTGAGGTCAGCAGTAATCAGAGTGGTATCAACGCTGAGGCAGCTCCACCCAAATGAAAGAGAAGCAAAAACTTGAGTAGCAAAGCAGAGCTAAGGCAGCTGAGAAAATCAAAGGCATATATTTGTCAGAGTGGACTGCGGGTGCCACACTTGAGAGTATGAACACGGCAAGTCAGACAATCTTGGCACAAACTTTCAAAACCATTTACTGAATCCTGAAATAGGAGAGAAACTCTTTGTTAACACTTTCTTTGTGTCTCACATCCAAACATTGAAAATTATTTTTCAGGAGGAAATGACTCCTTGATAGTGAAATTGACGCTTTAACTTTTGGATACTAATTTGAGAAAAAATTTCCCTCCTGACTTTGTAAATGTTAAATGTTGCTAATTTCCAATGATCAAAATAATGTGGGTAGTATGTGTAAATGAACTGTGGTAAACTTCCCTCCATCCAACTAGTGCCTAGATATTCCTCTTCCCCGCCTGGTGAAAGTCCGCTGGATGACGTTCTTTACATAATTTTGCAAAGTTTCACTGATTCAGGTTGTTGCTAAAACTGCAGACTGTACTTCTGCATGGTTTCTTTTGCACGTCACCCATGCCGCCATATCAGGAACAAAGATTGTAGAGGTGCATCAAGAAACAGACCCGTTTCTGTCCGTCTCTCTCAAACTCACTGAAATCACATCAAGCGGTAACACTAGGCAGTGCTGATTGAATATAAATCAAGATTATGTTACTGCACTGCCTATTCCTCTAAGTTGTTTTCAGAAACATATTTTAATGCCGTGTTATGATAGCAAGAGTTTGCGAACATGGCGCCGATGCCGTACTGCTTCCTGCATGGTGAAAACGGAGGCTGAGATCAAACGGTAAAACTAAGCAGCACTGATTAAATTCAAACCAAGATTCTGTGACTGATTTGCATATTTTGCACCTCAAATGTTACAGAGACATGTTTTAGCTTACTGTTTAAGTGTAATACGAGATTGTTTGTTACCAGCCGGCCACCATTGTGTCGAACGCACAAGGTTGCATTACGTCAGTCGCCAGCAGGAGCTTTTGTTGGTCTGGTACGCTAAAGTGCATTCTGGTAGTTGTAGGTATACTACTTACTGAGCAAAAGCCAATGCCACAGTCCTTTTTCTCTGGTCTTGTAGCAGCAATCTCAAAAGGATTTGCATCTTTCTACTGATGTACTTTTATGCGAGGAACTTCTTTATATACTAAAGATGTGGTTGAAAACTCAGGAAGTGGCTATGAAGTTTTCTTCAGCTTTCATGAAAAGTTAAAATGAAATATGGGTTGGAATTATTGTGAATGTTATTGCTATGCTCGTAATCTATGATATTATGGCTGCAACCCTGTCAACTCTGGCAACCAACATTGATCCCTGGCAGCCAGCCTGGCTACCATTTCTAAAAGTTGTTGTCAGGTGCTGTCTGTTGTCCTTTGATACTCTGAATTTACACATGAACCAGAAAGGCAATGGAGTGAAGCGGATGCAAAGTAGCTTTTCCCTAGTGGAAAGTGAAGTGGAAGACACTCACTTTTCACATGCCAAAGTGAAGAGCCGTCATTTTCATGGCATGTTTTTATGTTTGATATTGCTCTTTATATGTTTTCTGCTCGCTGCCACACATTCATAGAGAAATGAACACAATGATCTAAGTCGTCGATGAACGGTGTCACTGGGAACCGTGCAAACAATCTAATGAGCAGTTCCTGGTTGGATTGAGGTATCTTATTCACATTTTATATGCAAGCTACAGTGTGTGGATGTGTAGTAATGACTGTTTTTGCATAAATACATTTTACCTCACATTTATTTACACAGCTGGAGCTACACGTATGAAATGCCACCCGTACACACATTCTGCAGTTCACTCTCTTAAATGAAACACTTTCTCCTTTATGTAAAATACTGGCATCATTATGCTTTATTTGTATATTTATGTAGATAGATATATGATAAAAAAAAAAATATGGTTTACGTGACACTTCAATTCATATTATAGTCATATCATGCCTTCTTTTACTGTTTTACATCACTGTGGATAGTTTTTTTCGTGGCTTTCAATGTTTGTTCTTTTTGTTATGTTTGCTGTTTTTTTATAGTTTAAAGAAAATAACATTAATATTAAATTCCTCCAGTAAAAATGTGGTGCTAATTTTGCAGCAGTAAATGTGTAAAAGTAAGCTTTGTATTGATTGATTTAACCGTTTATTGCTTAATTCCTGGTTTGCGTGTTTTAAAGTGTGGTTTTGAAGAATCAGGCTGCTGCTTTAAACTACTTACGGACTAAAGCTGCTTAAAACTAACTGTTGCGCCAGGGTGTGCCAGCTGGCTGATGGGAACAAGTGGACAGAACTGGTGACAATTCATAGAAAGAAGAATGGGAAGTTATAGTTTATAGTTAGGTTTATGATTTTATAACCAGGCAGGGCGTCCAGACTTCCAAACAAAACCTTGTTTCATGGAGTGCTTATTTGTACTATTTTTTAATGGTGGCAGACTGTAATAACACTGGCTGAAGTTGGCAGCTTGCTCATTGGGCAGTCAACTAATCAAAGCACAGGGTTGATAGAAACGCCCAGGAAAGAGAAACACACTATATCACTCTGCAAAATATTGTATATAAAGGTGAACACTGGAATCGATTGTGTGTAACAATACTTTATTAATAAGAAAAAAAACTACCAGCAACCAATTCAGACCCAACAAAAAGCTTTGAAATTCATAAATCTCAGCACCTGACAAAGTAATCCTTTAGTCACTGGTATTGATCAACAGCTCTATACACCCCTCTTAGATGTATTAAGGCCATTTCCAGCTGTGGTGCAATGTGTACCTTTTGAAAAGTCCCCCCCCCCCCCCAAGCAGAAAACACCACGCAGCATGCTGGTGTTTTTTCCACTTTCAAATTACATGTTTTACATGTTATTATATTATGGTTTCACTGCCTATTTTAATGCATTTTTATGTTTGTGCACGATAATTTCATAATTATGACAGACACCATGCCAACACCTCACACCCTAGAGGTTCACCGTCATGAGGTGAGGGAGACACTGTGCGCTTCACAGCTTCTGCGTCAGGTGAGAGAGAGACACTGTCTCTCTCTCGCCACGGAGCTTCAGTGTTACGTGAGAGAGAGCCCGGTTTGCGTCCGACAGCTTGACAGCTTTGTGACACTTTATAGTTTGTAAAGTGAAAAAAAAACCTCACAGTTATCTGTTCAACAATCTGTCCTACGTGTCCTAAATTAGTCTGTCAAATTTCATTGTGCGTCTGAAATAATAAGTGTCCTCATTATGGAGGATGTTAACTTCACCTGCTCTGTGCTGCAGGCAGAGCTCCACTCGGGATGAGCTGCGGGAGGCTCACGTGTTTGCGTTCCGGTGCTGCTCACACCGACACAGAAATGGCTCGACTCAGTCAATAAACCTGTTAATAACCGTTGAGTAAAATGATCATTCCTGTCACTGTGAGTGTGACAGGAGAAGCAGCAGCATCACAAACCCTAAAATGGCATTTATCCTCTGCAAAAAGAAAAAAAGAATATCCAAATGCCTAAATTGAAAAGAGAATACCTACCCAATTGAATAATATTGAATAGCCGAATATTTGGGTCAAGCTCTATAAAGTATATCACTTTAGCATTCCTTTTAGTAGTATGAATGCAAACAAAACCAGCCCTTGAAGGTATGTAGTTCTCCGGGGGGGGGGGGCTCCCCAGTGGGCAATTCTGCTCAGGGAGTCCCCAGACCTGTTGGGTCCACAAACACCCATAGTCACACAGCGTGATAGATGCGGCTCTGATCACTGAGCAGTTTGTTGTTTTGTTTAGTGTCTTTGGAGTCTGCTTGCACAATTTCACCAAATCTCTTTGGTTCTATGGTACTTCACGGAAGTCACAGTTCTAAACCCATATTTCCCCATTCAGTTTGTCATCTCTAGCAAATATTAAATATGGGGCCCTATCTTGTGCTATCTGCTGAATTTGGCAGAGTGCAGTTTTATGTCGCTGTGCTTTGATTTATTGTTGATGTGTGTCCTTCCAAAGCCATTTCAGTCTCTTCTCTGATGAGTGCCCTTAATCAGCACATTCCCCAACACTGCACAAAACAGTCAAGTGTCCTTGTGGCTGAAGTTCTCTCTTCTTGTTTGAAATGCGTGGTTCGTTTAAAAAATTGAAGCATAGGACAGAAAGCTGTGAAATGGTAACATTGTTTTCTATTGAACTTCACAGATTTTTACCTCTTTCTGTTGCAATCTCACTGCAGAGTGGGAGCAAAGTAGAAACCAGATACGCAACTTGTAGCACGCCCAGTCCTTTTAAGTGCACTGTTACAATTATGAGCCTTACACCTGTGACAGTTGCTTCTTCACCTGCTCTCTTAATTAGGCAGTTTCCCGTAAAATAATGCCATCCCTGTTATTGCACTGTTATGCCCAAGCTTTTTGCCAAGTAAACATGTTTGCCTGAACAAGAACTAGCAGCAGAAAGATCCAAGTCTAGGCATGATTACATATTTAAATGTGTGCTTAAAAAAGTGTAATTCTCTATCTATTATTGCCATCGAATTAAACATTTTGGATTATGAAACTTTCATCCTTATCTGAGCAAGCAAAGCAAATGTAACATTTATTTTCTTCTGTGTTTACAAGACCTCTTTTTGGAGTGTGTTTATCATCTTAATTAAGCTATAAAGGAAAGGTCTGTGCGAGGCTGACTCTTTTCTCACACTTTTGAGGCTTTCCCATCTGTTTTCTACCAGCAGCCCAAAAAGAGCTAATGCTGCCAAATATTATTAGCAGGAGGCATTTAAATATTTAACATTATATTTGTTATTATTATTATTGTCCTCAGCATTCAGTTTTAAGTCAAGAGTTCTATCCTGAATGTGCTAACATGTATGGATTTTTCACATCTGTATGCTCCCCACACTGACCAAATAATCTTGACTTAAACTTACTGGCTTTTTCTTTGCTCCAGTTTGGTAATAATGCATTGGGAGAAGTTAACTGAAATGTTTGGGTGGCAGGTAAGGTTGGGCAGAAATACTATACCATGAGACAATGGGGATTTTTTGAAGTGTACACATTTCATAATAATGTTTTTGTCGTGGTAGCTATCCCCTTGATATCTCTGTATTAAGAGTCCTTTATTATCTTTGTTTTAGGCCATTGTGGTTGATTTTGTATATCAGTGAGGAGGACTGCTTTATTGCAATGCTTTGGGGGATTTTGGCATTGGTATGATGTAGTATTTGACAGGTTATTCACAGGATCAGTTAAAAACAGACTTTCACATCAGGCTATTTTATCGTTTTCTTTATTGAAACCCTCAGCCTAGAATTAGTTGCCGAATGACTTGAAACTCAAGGAGCTAGTGTTGTTTAATGACTCGTGTACCCCTTTTCTGCCAAAATTATTGCGGGCATGCAGGTTTTTCAAACATGGGTAAACCTGCTAAATATCATCAATAGACTGCGTGCCCACTGCCAATGAACCAACCTCTGCGTCACACAAGTCTGCCTTTCTGTAAGCTGGTGTGTCACTTGTTTTGTTGGTGTGTTCATGCGACGTCAAAGACAGGTAGGAAAACAGGTAAACAGTAGACAGCAGCAGGAACAGAGGTCTTTAAAAACGTTTCAGTAATTTTATCTCTTAGTTATTCAGTATTTCTTTCAGACTTTCTTTCAGGTGCAAATGTATTTGGATTGGTGTTTTAGCTGCTTAGGAGAAGACGGATGGTAAATAGTGATGGCGCGTAGTTGCATCCTGGCAGTTAAGGAGCTGAACTTAGTGTGTTCACCAGGGTGTCCATCAATGCCGATAAGAGCTGGAGGCGATAAAAACCTGTGTCTACTGCTGAGTCATTTGACCTGGGTGTTAATGCAGATTGTACGCCTTCCCATTGCATTAAAAAGCAAGATGTTAGCAGGTTTTTTGTGCAGTGGTAATGAGGCCATAGATAGTTCTCTTTTAATGCAAATTTTAATGCCTGGCCAGATCTCCCTTGAAAAAGCGATTCTTAATCTCAAAGGGACCAACCTGGTTAAATAAAGGTTCAACAAAAAATAAAAAATTAAAGAAAAGATAGCAGCTCTACTGTTAATTCGGGCTCCATGTTTCTCAGGAAAAGTGTTTTTTCTCTATTGCATTTCTTGTCATCTCCTATTGTTGATATTATTTTACAATACTGCTTTCTTCTTTATTCTTCAACTAATTTACCTCCAGTTCAGTAACATTTACACAATTTTACCGGTGCTTACAGCAGGGTTTCCCTCATTCATTTAGTTTTGGCGGCCTGCCATGATTGAAACATATGCCACCATGAATAGATTTCCTATTTAAGGAGCTGGGCGGTTCATTAGGAGCCCGTTTGAAAAATATATAGCTCTTGGTTTTTTGATGACAACAGTTAATTGACAATTGATTAATTAGTTGTAAAGAATTTAATCAAACTTTTTAATTTAATCCATCAATCAATAGGTTATGCAATGCTGTCAAAGTATATGCAGTATATTTCTGTGAGTTAGATTGAGGAAAAACACATACATTATTTGTTGTTTTTTTAAACAAAACTAAATAATTAGTTAAAGTAGTAGTAAAAAATTTAACTAATAATCAATTGACAAAAGTTCACTGATTGAGATTGCTCGGCTGTTTCACTGTGGTGAATTCGGTTTGCCAGTTTGCTCGATAGCCAACAGTCGTTTCGGGTGCATCAGGTCACCTAGATACATGGCTGTATAATGGCAGGGAAAACCCTGAATATCTGTGGTAGAGCTAAATTCTACATTTACAGTAACGCTAGAAAAGCTACAGGCCAGCGTTGTGTCCGCCTCCCACGTAACTGGGACCAAAGATTGCACACTCTTTGTTGCCTGACCTCGCAGATAGCTTGGTGGATTTGACAGTTGTGTGTTCTTGAAATGAATGGTTCAGAAAGAGTGTCCTCTTCAAACTGCCGCGTCAGGGACAAATTATGAACACTCATTCTAAGTATGCAACTTGCCAAAGCAAATCGTCATTGAGATTGCATACCTGAATCGAGATAGTGAGCTTTAAACCATTTAATTATGCAGCCTTACTTTTGATACTCCTTTTCTTGCTGAAGTTGTTCTCTTCAGATGAGTCATTTTTTCCCTGCTCCTAACATCCCATCGTCTAGAATGGAAGCTGCTGTCTTGTGTATGTTGCTCCTTTGAGACCCTTTATTGCCGTGATTCACTTCAATAGCATGCTGAGTGGATGCTGGATATTGATGAAACAGACTAGTTTTATATCCACGTTACACCAAGGACCTTTGTGCAGATGGTTTTCTCCTCTTAGCAGGGGCCTGACCCATCTGGGGCTCTTGAGTTGTCCCTATGATCTGTGCAGGGAGTTTCCCAAATCTACAGAATGTTTGCAGTAACAAGAAAGAAAGTGATGTAATTTTCTTACCAAATGACTTTAAAATGTTTGTGAAGTATGACAATTTTAAAAGTATGAAAAAGATTGTATTATTTTATATATAAAATCATAATCTTAGCAGTAGACTTTAAAACTTGCAATGCAAATTTCTCTCGCTTGACCTAACACTTAATACTCACTGAGCTAAAAGAGCTACACGCAACTCTTACAAAACAAGCCATCTTCACGACCCAGTTGTATGGTGTTCTCCAAGATGCAGTGAATGGTCTTTTGCATTTTAACTTGTACAATGTTTTAGGGTGACCGCATTTTCAAATATGAAGCAAACAAGGCTGTCTGTGTATGTCTTCGCATGGCATGCTCGACTCGCGCAAAGACAGACACAAGCAGAGCAGAGCGAAGTCTTGGAGAGTAGAGTAGACCCTGAAATTGGAATTGCCAGGAAGTACAGCGTTTTTTTTCTGTGGAGACAAAACACCGTCTCATCAGGTCACATTGGGCAATAAAATGTGGCAGACCGGCATATTACAATTAGTTTTAAGTTTTAAATCATCTTTTCTTGGCTCATTGTTCTGAGCTGGCTTGCAGGACACAATTGCTCTATGATTGCAAACATGGCATTTGGCACAATGACTTTATAATCAACCCTGTTGATTGCCTCTGTAGACTGTCAATGTTAGCTCTTCTTTATATCTATGAAGACTCAAAAGTTCACAACCCAACAAGCTCATCATAATAGCTGCTTTTGTTGTTTTTTTTTTTCTAGCCTTCATTCTGTGTTCATTTTTGGCAGTGGGGTGAGGGGGTCGGATGAGTCCAGCTCTCTGTGGGACACTGCTGTTGTAAACCGTTGCACCGTGACCCTCACAGTACAGCCAACCATGGCCTGCTTCAAAGGCAACACGCAGACAGCTTATGTCTGCATACTTTGGAGCCATAACCCTCCCCCAGGCACGTTCCTCTAGACCCCTCCTCTGCACTAAATACCAACCACCCCTACAACAAAAGAGAGTGGCCTCGGTTGCACCCAGGCACACAGACAACAGATATGGACCCATGCTCCCGTCTCATTATTCACCATACTTTTTGGCTTTCAGTGAACAAGTCTTTCAGAAAAAAGGGTCTAACATTGGTTTTGTATTGTGGGTGCAGCCAGGATTAAGAGCTGGTAGGTCCAAACAGTCTTTCCATGGAACTGTAGCACTCTACGGGGAGCAAGATCTTCTGGTTGGCTGGCTCATGATTATGTGTGGAGTGCTTGTGCGTTTGCCTTCTGTCCTATCTGTCGCAGTACCCGAACTCAAGAACCCCACCGCCCTAACCCCGTCGTTCTCATGGCTTAGCAACACATTTAAGCCAACAATATAGTTCTGTTCTTTCCAGACACAACGGTCTCTGGCGGCAGTCTCAGTGTCTATTCATTGACAGTGAATAGAAATGCTACAGCGTTGTCTCTCAGCTTCTTTTCTGTGCAACCAAAGTTACTTATGCTTGTTGAGTTATACTGACAAGTTGAATGATTCTCACTCCTTTTTTTTACTACAGACTTTCTTTACTATTCACTTGTCCAAACCATTAGTCTGTAAAGGAACTTAGGTTAAAAACTTAATTACACATATGGCAGGTTGGTCTACTCTGTTCCTGGTTGTTTTTGTTTGTTCCAATAGTTTATTGACTGTTTGTTGGGCAGTGGGGTGTTATTGCTGCTTTGGATTTATTATATTTTTAAAGTAAAATTTCTGTATTTTTCTACCTGGGTTTTATTTTCAAATTATGGCCACTGTGACTAGAAGTCATGCGATCTGTGGAGCGCCACCTCTGCCGTAGAGATGATGGAAACCTGGACTTTGGCAAAAAAACACATGTTTGGGCAGTGTCCTATTTTTCATATCCTTATACCTTCCTGAAATTTCACCAGCGTATACGGTATACAGTTGTATAAGTGTGGGGACAGTAAATCTGCTACTTACTTTCTGCTTTCCAAATAAATACACAATAGAATCCCACTAAATGCCAAGAAAATTAATATTCTCACCAACAGAGAAATACAACTGTGCACAAGGCTTAATTGCCTTGTTATTTCACCATAAAACACACTTTTTTCAAACTTGACAGAAACAAAATAAAACTCACCCAAACCGTCTTGGTTACTCTTGCTAATAATCTAATTAATAAGTCCACTGATCCAACAATCACAGGCTCTGGTTTAATCATATAAATCCTATAATATCTCCAAGAACAAACCCAGACAAGACAAAAAGCAAGGAGTACATACCAAAACATCTAGAAGGCCTTTTATGAAGATGCAGCTGCAGAAAGTGTTGAGTTTGGGGTATTTTTTGATTAATATTGAGAGAATTCATCATAGGGCTTTAACAAGTCAGAAAATCGATCCTCAGGAAATTAAACTGCGACAATTTTAATAGTCGGTTAATGGTTTGAGCCATTTTTCAAGTACAAATGCCAAACATTCTCTGGTTCTAGCCTCTCATATATGAAGACTTTCTGCTTTTCTCTGTCTTATATGACAATAAGAACATTTTTCCTTTTTTGACTGTTGGTCAGACAAAACAAGTTTAAGACCATGATGATAGAAATATTTTTCACTAATACTCCTGTCAGTCATGTGAAGATTTAAAATAGGAGCAGAGGAGTAAACGTCTCCAAACAACAGTGACTCCTGCATTATGTAGGAGCTACAAAATTACTGAACACTTGCACGTTTGAGCAGTTGACCGTGATGTCTGCACGGCTCAGTTGAGGACGGTCACAGTCTTGCTTTGGCCCTGCTCCCATGCTAAAAAAGTGTGAGATGCACCCTACTGTGATCATTTTATTTTTGTTTATTTTGACACAACAGGAAAGAAGTAGAGGGACAATTTAAGCCTTCAAATATTATATGTTTGAAGGAGTTCATCCAGTCTGATAATTGAGGCACGTAGTGACTGAAATTTGTGTAGTGAAATGTCTCTGGGCTGCCATTTTACTTCCCTCTCATAAGAGCCATCCACTCTTACTACCCAATGTGGATAAAGGATGTCTTAGTTAATTGTTTTAATAGCCATCTTTACAACTTAACACCCTCCAATATTGCAAAAGCGGGAGACTGTGAAGCTCTCTCATCTTCCCTGAACAAAATTAGCCTTCCACGACCCTCCTTCGCTATGCCTCTGTGACATTCACACATGATTAGGCTTGCAAATGAAGTTTTCCTTCTTTTAAGGTAGGAGGCGCGACCTTGGCCCCAGAGACCTGTTAAGTCTTTATTGGATTGGCTGGACATATTAAGCCAGGAGGATGTCCCAGCTGTGTTATGCAGCAGTCAATGCTCCTGCATCATCAGCACTTGTTTTAGTTTTTCTTCATGGCTCGTTTGTAGCCTTGTGTCTGAGCACTTGGTAGCATCCAATAACTTGAGATAAAGATTAACTACTTGATGTCAAAAGAGTCCTCATTTATCAGTTGATTTACAGTAAAACTACCCAATCTGTCAGCCCCTTCACTTTGTATAGCTTACAGGAGCAACTAAATGTATGAGAGCCATCACTGAAGTTATTAATTGCACCTGTGCTTGCACTGGTATAATGTTCCCACAGTGAGAAAGGTCCTTTTTTAAGTTGAGCTGTAACTACCTGTTCCAAAAAGACTAATATTGATTGTTCACACAATTATCCAACATTTTTGTGAGAACCTTGACAGTCTCTATTGCCCTTTGGACAATGATGGCATATAATTAAGTTAAGAATAATTTAAATATGTGCAAGGAGTTAGCTAGTCTTTTTAATGGCAGGCAGTTTAGCCTGTCACAGTAGGAATAGTACAGATGTTTCTGGAAGAATATACATTCAGGTTTCCCAGTAAGACATGACAGTTAGCCAACATTCACAATGTCAGGACCCTGAAACTTTATCAACTGAATGGAATTTAACTAACATTGATTTTCTTATTAACATGTGTACCCTTCCTTCTTTGACCTGTCAAAATGTCACATTGATAAAGGCATGGGCGATATCATAGTATTACAGTTTACCAGGTTAGTTATAAATCCCAAAATAATTATTTTTTTGATACATCAACTTGTATTGCCCAGTACATGCTACCAGAGGTCAGTCTTTACTGGTGGAAAGGGCACTCAACTGAGTGGTGGGGATAACGTTACAGGACCAACATTAGTAAAAAGCTACGCAGTAACAGCAGAGGGAGTGCAGGGAAAAACTGCATATTTTTACATATATCTCCTTGAATTAAGCTTTTATTTTAACCAATCTGGAGTTGGTGATTATTGGAACAATGAGAAGATCTTCAGGTGCTTTGAAAGTAAAACATATCTTTCCATTGCGCTGGGCCTAAAAGTTTGCTTTCACTCCCTCTGCAGCAGCTGCTCCTCTCATCCATGAAATGATCGGATTTGACTGCTTTGACAAATCAATTATCCAGCCCATGACTTCAACTCCTCAAACTGCTGTTGAGAAAAAATGGGATTTCATGACGAGCTCCACCCGCACTGTGTTCAAGTACCTGCAAAAACATCCAAATTTAGAGAGGGAATACAGAATGATAAAAAAGGTACACGCACAGTATTAAAAAGGGAGACTTGCCCTGTGTACATCTTTCATGTACACAGATACTGAATGTCCATGATTGATAGTTGCTTATTTTTGTAATATAATGCTCATTTTATATTAATTGTTGTTGGAGCACCACAAAGACCAAGCTCTAGACCAGTCTGAAAACTTTTGGGGTTTATATGCATGAGAAGGCACTATTCATAAGAGCTGTGTGGCCTTCAGCTTTTTGCATCATGTCTGGGTAATTTTGGAGTGGAGCTAAAATTACTGCCTGGGTTACCATTTGCCCAAACATTTAGCCCACTGTGTGAATATTTGACTTCCTTGAGATACCTCGGTATTCTGAAGAGAAAGAATGTGTTCTCTGTTAGTGTGGTGGTAATTAGTTAATTTAGCAAATTAGCAATTTTGACTTAAATCGCCCAAGGGGGGTATTTTAATCAAAATCTTATCTGGTGTCTATATAATATCTAGAGTTTGTGAACTCTTTTGCTGCAGAGCATTAGCTGCTAATTTACTTTTCATTGCTCTTTTCTCTCCTCCACAAAAATGGGACATTTTTTATATTTCAGCAGCTTCTCTGCTAATGAGCTCTTCCTCAAACTGGCAGGTCAGAGGTGACTGAAGTTGAAGCTAACTGGTCAGACTCAGACAACTTTCTTCAAATATTACCCCAAAATAAGTATGACATTTAAAACACAACAGAATAGCACAATAGCTCAGTTGATTGCACTGTTGCCTCACATCAAGAAGGCTAAAGTCTGCTGGTCTTGCTGTGTGCTATTTGCTTTCTCCACATGAGTTGGTCTCCTCTGGGTGCTCGTGTCTCCTCCTACGGTCGAAAGACATGTAGGTCAGATGAACTCGGAACTCTAAATTGCCTATAGATGCTGCTCACAAGAATCGAAAACATTCAATGCGTTATTAAAGCGGTGTTTTACCTGTAAGTCTCTGCAGAGTCCCAAATGAATTCTGCAAATCAATGCTGGCTAGTGCGTGGTAGAGGAAAATGCCTTTGTTCTCAAAGTTTTGAGCAGGCTTTAGTCAATCAGGCAAACACAAAGAGATTGGCTTCAAGAGAGATGAAGGCTCAAAATTTCTTCTACATCAGAAGTGAGATAGCTCAGGCGATTTTAGAATTCCTCAGAAGCAAATTTTAAAGTCAGTTTTCTTCAGATAAGTAGTTGCTAAAAATGATAAACTCAAAATTCAGTCACTTGAATTATTTTGGCCAAACCACAAACATTTTTTGTCCACTTGCATGCAGTACCTTTATTTGCACTCATACACCAGTTAATCTCCTATGTTAGATAATTTGAGTGTCATGCTAGAAGACAATGGGAGCTGTTTTTGATCATTTATTTTTGCATGAGAGCTTAATGATTCACGTTTTTTCTTTTGCACTTGCCTTCTCATTATGAATGCGGCTGAAGTCTATAAGCCCTGGGAATGCTGACTGCAGAAAAGGGAGTGAATTTGCTGGCGCTGTGCAGATCCACATATGAAGAAAAGCAGCTGAATAAATAGGCTTTGCTGTACCATCAAAGCACAGGCATGTCTCCTCTCCTCTGCCTCTCCACTGCCCGTACCTACTGTACACCCGATCCCATGCCTGAGTAGCACATTTGCCATTCAGCTCAGCTCTGACAGCCCTGTTAGCAATGACGAATTTGATGGACCATGGCTATCTCAATGTCATATCTTCAACCCGCTTTATCCTTTGAATGTAGAAAGGACAGTGTGATTATAAAACCAAGGCAAGAGCCTTGTTTGTGTGGGGTGATATAATGGAATGACAGTGTACATGTAGAAGGGATGTTGTAGATGAAGGTATAGATAAGAAAAAGGCTAATCAAACAAAAAATGTGTTTTGTTGTTTAGCGTTTTATTTAATGGACCTTTGGGCTCTTTTTTTTTTTTTTTTTTTGGTTTAGCACCACTACCTACTGCAGAGGCAGGTTTCTGTCTTCAGGTAGTGAATCAGGTCATTAATGTTTCCACCTGCAGTAAAGACGAATATGCAGCACAACTCTGGAGATCTCTAACTTCTCCATATATAATACACACTCCGCACTGTATTGATCATAATTATTTTATAGAATTACTGACAGGTGTAGTGTTGCATGACTCTAAATTCTGCATCTAAAATGCCTTGCATTGTTGGATTGTTAGTAGATGTCACTTTGGTACTGTTGCATTGTTCCACTGTAGGAATTTTTGAGGGCACTAATATTAAGCAAACATATGACATTCAGCCCCTCATATCAAAATGGTGGGGAAAAAATATAGTGCACTATGTGCTCAGTGGCCGATTATGTACACCTGTACAATCTATTACAGTTAAGTTCAGCAGTGCTGCCAGATCCCCGAGGGGGAACTGTGATTGTCATAGTTACATTCGCTCTGATGTAAAATATGGATAATTAAAGACAGTAGAAATATTAAGTATGAAAATAGAAAATATAATGTAAAAATATGTGCACTTTGCTTCCGTTTTCACACTAGTATGTAAAATATTTGAAAATTTCCATAATGTTCTAAGTATGTCAAGTGTGTAAAAAATATATAATTAATTATTAAAAAATGTTCCTTGCATAATGAAGAAATCTAGTATGTAAAAGTTTTGAAGTATGTATTAAAAAATGTGCATTATGCTACAACATACTATATACTTACATAGAAATAAGAATAAGAAATATATACAATATATCTGCATCATTGGTTAAATGCATATTCATTAGTGGTGTTGGTGAGAATAAATGAGAAGATACTGAATAATATTTCTCAGTTTAATAATTTAACAGAGTATTACTTGAGTATTGTACCAATTATTTGATTTTAAAAATTCTATGCTTTTCATAGTAACATTTGGTGTTGCACAGCACAAAATGAAAATTTAATGTCTGTGATAACATCAAAGTTAACTAATCATGGAGCTGACATGCACAAAGAGAAAAAGACTTCTTCAGATGCTCCACTTCTGAAATTCCTCCAGTAGTCTTTTGGACCATGGCATGAAGTTTTGCAGCCAAGCCACATGGACGTTCTGGGTTACAAACCGAGTAACAAGCTGATAGACTTGCGAACAGTGTCAAAGAATTGGCACAGCCAACGGCACAATGTGTAAAACTAGAAGATTACAGTCCTCAATCACCAAGTACAACAGCCTTAATGCCCTTAACATATTCCTGTGTGATCATATGAACATATGAAGGCAGGATAAACTATAATGGAAAGAAATGGCCCAAGAGCTACAGAGTGAAGATGAAGGGAATTACTGAAGAGCAATTACAGGGAAGAGAGAAAGCAGATTGACGGGACGCTAACTGAAGTTATAATTTGCTTGAAAAGGCTATTTATTGGTAACCCTGCAGAATGTAGCAAAGACAGCTAGAAGGAACCATTTAGCTCTCCCCTATTGCTGCAGATGTTCAACCTTGTCGCTGTATTTCTGGTAAATTCGTCACCTCCTTGAGCCAAGGCTCTTTATATATTAAATCTCTTGATTATCTCTACGGTGACTCTTTAGGTCTCAACTCAATCTCAAATTAAGTTTTTTTTTTTTTAAACCAAAGACTGCATTTAGGCAACAAGGGCAGTATGTTTTTTCCTGTGACTGAAGGAAGGGCGTTTGCATGAGACATGTTATCAGGCTAAATCTAATCCCTCTGCAAAGTGATGGTTGATTTATTTAGTTTTTTCACTGTTAAAGGAGTGCTGTTATTAGATCAACATGTTTGGCTAAGAGTCACACCAAGAAAAAATAGTGTGCTTTTGTCTTTGAATCTCTCAGCGGGAACTTGCTGCTTCTGTAATTATTCCTGCGAAGGCCGCTGGTGATCCAGTCATTTCATTAGGATCCTGACCTTAGATTCCTCCAGAGAGAATTGGATAAAACGCTTCCTCTCCCACACAGAAATCATAACAAAGATTTCTGCTCTGCTTCCTTCCTCTGTCCCCCTTTAGTCTTGTTCATAAGGAAACAGTATTTTTCCATCCACACACCCTAATTACTGTTCCCATTCCCAGAAGAGGATCGACCGGAAACATAAGGTGAATCTCAAGTCATCAAAAAATTTCTGTACATTATCTATTGATGCTTCCTTTTCTGCACGGAGTACAGTAGTGCCAGACGCTATAGCACTGACATGTAACTTACTTATTAATGTAATGTTCGCATTTGAACATTACTGGAAGTGAGACAACTGCCTCACTTGAGCGTGCCTGTTTCGAGAAATGACCTGAAACATTATGCTGTCCCACTTTCCTATTTTTTTCTATTTCTGTCTCTCACATGCTATCAGTCTTTCCAGTCAGAAGTCTTGACATTTTAAGAGCAAGTCTCTCTGATTGCGGAATAATGATAAATGCATATGCAGAATCTTGAGAGGAGCAGCGTAACCTCAGCCATCCTCCTCTCTCAGAAGCTCTTTGTTCCCTTATCTTTATTTCTTCATTCCGTCATATCTGCAGGAGATTGAGCGATATATACCATCAAAGCCTTTTTGAAGCTTCCCACTCTCTTCCAAAATCCTTTTGATTTCCGACAGCATGAGCTGCTTAATATTCCAAACTAGTCGGTGGCCTTTTCAGAGAACTAACAAGGTTCTGAAGATGCAAGTCTTGTCTTCATGTGAAAGGCAGCTGGGGCACAGCCCTCTGCTTTTTCAGAGCTCAAACCGAGGTGTCTGTGCTGCTAACAAGTTCAGAGCTGTTCGTCAGATACACAGAGGCCGGTAGCACATGTTTTCGTGTCAGTTGTCTTTCTGTACTTGTTCTGCACGAGTGCTCATCCTCTGTCCTTTAAAAAACTAAATATATTTTCCTGCACTCTAGGCATGGCCTTTTGATTTATTTTTGGGTCAGGAGAGTCAGAAAATAATTGGGTTTTGATTTCCTGAAAACATGTTTAATTTGCTATAAACAAACTAGTTCTATTTTAATTGCCTGATATCAGACAGTATTGTCAACTCGTTAAACTCTATTTCCATCTTCAGTCTGACATTGGATCCACTCTAACGCCTCAATTCCACATAGTTTTGTGTCTGTATTTTTTGTCAAGTCTACGAAGTAGAAGAGAATATTATTCTAGGAGACGTGTAATCCACTGTACGTGTACTCTTTATGTTACACAGTTAGCATGCTTCTAATGTTGTTAAACATGCAGTTGAACTTTTTACTCAGAAAATTTGTAGAGTTGTAGAGCTGTATTACTGTACATCCATTAATTTGATAGCTCACTTGTTTTTATGCCTATTGCCTGTGGCACAGTGCATGAGGTCTGTCCGAAATCTGCTGCAGAAAATACTGGACCGAAAAAAACATAGGGAGGAGATCTGTAAACATGTTGGAGATCATGGAGGCTCTCATTGAAATGATTGGATTTCTACTGTAGTTGACTTGCATCCTTACACAAAGCTATGGAAAAACAAGACTAATGTCTGTGGGGGGATTCAATGTTCCCTAATCACTCAACTAGAGACCCACATATCCGCCTGAATACAGTGACATTTAAAGTCACAGTAATGGGTAGTCATGTCAACATACTTGTTTTGACGGGGTTTTAATAGCAGAGTGAAGTAAAGACATTGCAAAGAAATTTTGATTTAGACCAGCCTTAATAGCAGCGTCTGTCTTGTCCGTAGTGCCCGCCATTGTTTTTATTACTCCCCTTTTGGTTCTGCAGCATTGCTTGACAACAGTTTGACAGCGCTGTTAGTCTCGCCCGTGGCGCTGATTGGCTAATCGAGTCCCCGGTGTGCACATTGGTTGTCTTTAGAAAAAGGAACCGCTGTTTTATGTCATGGTGCCAGACAAATTAGTCAACTCAAAGTCTGTCGATGGGGTGGATTCAAAGGTTTGGACCCAGGCAACTATCTTGTAGCGGAAAGATTTAGTTGATTAATTAAATGATCCACAGAAAATTAACTTGCAGCTTTTTAAAATTTTGATTAATCATTTCAAGCTAAAGTCTCTTACATTCACTGATTCTAGTTCCTCAAATTTAAAGATCTGCTGCTTCTTATTATAAATTGAATGTCTTTTCTTTTTGGACTATAGGTTGGACTAAACAAACTATTTGAAGATGTCATCTTAGACTCTTAGGGGAAGTGCAATTGCCTTTTTTTGCACTGTTTTGACATTTCATAAATGAAGCAATAAATCAAATATGGAAGAAAATCTGCAGATTAATCTGTAATGAAAAAGTTGTAGAACAAACACGATGTGATGAGCTTTAAGTCTCGTCTAGCAGCAAAATTAAATATCTGTAAATAAAGTCTCATGTGGACACTAGTTTGGTGGATTTAAGTTTACAGCTTCAGCTTTTGCATACCTAATGAGATAATAAATAATTCCTGTGGCTTATCTTGTTTATTGCTGATGCTGAACGTTGCTGTGTGTATATATGTTTATTTGCTGCTTCTGTGACTTATTGCTGGAATCCGATGGTAAAGTCTTTCTGCCGCCAGTTTTTGCCTACAAACCTGAACGCCGAGTTCACTACAGAGAGCACCACAGGGTCTTGACAGGCACCGAGGGTATTTACTCAGCTTCCAAAAACTTCCAAACTCTTATTTACTTTCATCTTGGCTTCCTCTTGCAAGCTTGTCTTTGCCGCCTCCCACTCCAAGTCTTCCTTTCATCCTGTTTCTTCAGTTAAGAGTTGGAGTGCAGAGCAGGAGTGGCTCTCAGAGAAGCTTCACTTCTCAAGTTTCTCTGTTTTATTCTGCGTATGCGCGTTGACTCCTCCTGCTCTCCAGAGCCTGTTTGTGCTTGTTGCCTCATCCTTTGACTCTGTCACTTTAACACTGATGTTGCAATGATCTAAAGATTGAATGCAAAAAGTATTGCAGTGTCTATGTTTATTTAAGTGTAACTTACTTATGATACTACAGGTGAAGTATGGAAGTATATAGTTCTGTTTTTAAAGGTTTTGTAAATAGAAAATAGTCTGCATGGGAAAGGAGAGCGCAAACAAGTGGGTGAACAGCTGCACCCAATTTAGCCACAAAAAGGGAGCGACGGAGCCTCCAAATATATGCAAAGCACCACTAAATAACGTCAGAATTTACTGTCTGTGTTCCTGAACACTTGTGACAACCACAACGCATCTCACAGCATGTGATGCAGGCCCGCTGAAACCCCTTTGTTTGCTAAATCCAGCGTGAAAATTACCCTAATGTTTTGAGAGTTGGTAGAGGTTGGCATGGGGCCGATGCTTTGGGAGAATATGCCTAGCATTGGTGACTAGCATTGGCCCCCAGGTTTATGTCCTTTCTTGGGAAAAGGGGAGATTGAAGATCAATGTTTTGGCAAAGAACAGATTTTTAGTTTATGCATATTTCTTTGATTTAATTAGACCAGTTTTAATAAAGAAGTATTGTATTATTTCATGGCAGTTCATAAGACGTTATCAAGATTGCCTAATTTTTATTACTTTTCATGGGTTGTTATGAATACGTGATGAGCAAGTTTCAGTTATATTGTTAAGAGTGTATGTTTTGTAACCTTTGGTATAAAATATTGGCCTGAAAAGAGACTCTTTTTCTTTGTCTCCTTTCCAATGACAGATTTAAACTTCTGAATGTAGTCTCTTGTTCCTTTACCTCTTTGTACACGCACATAACTTAGTGGACAACACACATATTATATTAGGTTTGACTTACACATGCAGATGTGTGTCTTCCAAAACAGCTGTTTTTATCCAGCATCTACCTTGAGTACCATAAACCGATATCTATCTTGAGATAAAATCTTTGTAGAGCTGCTTATTAATGGGCTTAATGACAGAGTCCAGCTGTTTCTGTGTCAGTGTGAGTTTGCTGGGACTGTTAAACGGCTCGGTATTGGATGGAAGCCACTGCTGCTGTCTTAGCTTGTGCTAGCCAAGCAGCAATTTAACAGACAATGAGGTGAGCAAGTCAAAGTTAACTTTGAATTAATGGTTAAATTGTCTATTTGATGGTATTCACAAAATTAATTTCCAAATGCACTTGTTTTCTGTTGTTGGCCTATTTTCATTACCTTTAATTTCCTATTTTTACGTTAGACTTTTTTTTCCCCCCAAGTACTCTATAATATTTCAATGCATGTATCAAAATATGGAAGTTAAATACCTACCAATCTCTGTAGACGGATATCTCCATATGTATGCAGATCTGTGAGCAATAGGATAAAATGTTGGCATCGGAATAATGTTTTTAGTGTTTATAGTCTGTTTGTAGTCTGAGTAGTCTTGAACAATATTGTTTGAGCAGCGGGTTAACAGTCTGTACTGGAGCAAAAGACGCAAACTAATTGGCCAAAAGGCAATCCCAGAACCTGTCAGCCATCATTAAATGAGGATGTAGCTCAATATGCAATGAGAAAATTGACTATTTTGCTAGCTGATTAATTGTTTAAAAGATATTTCAAGCAGTAATGCTATGCATTCCCATGGTTTCAGCTTCTCATGTGAGAATTTGCTACTTTTCTTTGTCATATAGGTCAGTTCATTTAATAACTTTAGGATTTTGGGCTCTTAATTTGACAGAACAAGCAAAGTGAAGATAAACTCTTGGGCTTCGAGAACTTGAAAATTATATATATTGAAAAATATTCTAGTAGTCAAGTGTGGATTCATCACTTAATTGGAACAAATAAAAATAAAAACCAATGGCAAGAATAATCACGAGTTTCAGCTCCAAACTCTAATTGAAAGGATGACAGTAAAAATTGTACTGAATCTGTAAATATGTGTACCACAGTGCCTCCACTTTGTGTGTGTCTGTTTGTGTGTGTGTGCAGAGGCAGTTGATAAAATGTGTGATAAGAAGTGATCACATTTAATTCATTCGCTCCAGCTCTGCAAGCAGAAATCTCTATTAATTGAGCTCTTCACTTTGCGGACTCGGAATTCTTGGAAATTGCTTTGGGCATCAGATGGTCAACGATGGCTGGCACCATGGTGGCATCAGTGGTGCGATCATGCAGTGTTTGGCCAGCCACTGACTCCCCAGAGAAAATGGATGTATTATGAATGCCCAACAGATGGGTCTCCATCTCTCTTTTTACCCCAACTACAAATCCTGATAGATGGCTGCCTGTGTCAAGATGGCAGAAAATGAGGAGCGACTAGAATAATTAATGACCTAATATCATTCTCAGTCAAGCCGCCGTAAAAGAAATATCCTCGGCTTAATGTTCAAAATGTATTCACAGGGGAGAGCTATAAAGTTGATGTTCATGATTCATATGCGAAGTGTCAGCCCAATGCTTAAGAAAGGTCGATTGAATGGGACAATATGTAAAGGCTATGAAAATGGTGTCAGTGCAGTGCTAAGCTTTGAGAGCCACATGCTAAGCCACCTTGAAGAGGAGCTGGAGTGCTTCTTGGCTTTCATCGCCTTTCGTAATAACACATCCTTAAGAGATTATTTCTATAACTCATACTTTGGCCTGCTTTGGCTTCAACTTTAAATTAAACTTCTGGCAAAAACTTAAGTCAACGAGTCAAACGTAATTGCAGTTTCTTTTATAAGCAAAAACGTAGTTGAATTTTCTGCTATAGTGATTTTAGCAGTAATTTATACCACAGTCAAGGAAGGAGCTCATCTTTGATAAAATTATATAAGGACTTTTGTACCTTTTTATCAAAACACCTCTAATAGTCCATCAACTACTTTTGTTTTTTTTTCGCATCAACCAAAGTTTTGTTTTGTTTATCTGTCTTTTTAAAGACAAGACACCTTTTAAAGATAATGAACATTTGGAGCAAAACAAGACCAGACCAAAACATCTTTTATAATATTGTTACAATCAAATGAAAACCAACAAAAAATGAACACATTTTTAATTTCAGTGACATTTAAACTTTGTTTTTAAATATCTATCTGTATGCAGAGTTTACTCCAGGACATTGGTAATCAATCACCTGCTGAGTGAAACCAGACAGATCCTGATGCATTGCATCTCATTATTAATGTCGTTAAAAGATGTCACTTCACTCATTAGCTACTTGGCCTTTTATGTGCAGCGTAGCACAACTACTTGTTTTTCCTGAAGCTCAGTAAGCTTAATGCAGTCTAATACAATACAAGTCCTGCAGTAAATCCTACTTTCATGAGTTCAGATTTTGAGGAAACTGTTTTAGAGAAGAGTTTTTTTTCAACATTTAGGTCATTTTAAATGCTGCGTGTGGAGCTTTTGAACTGTATTGCATTTTAGAGAGAGATGCCTCTGTTATTTATCTTAACTCCATTTATCTAAATGGAGAGCACCACAAATTGCATCCTTGAAAATGATCATTGAGTTGAATCAACCCCTCCCTTAAACTGTTTCAGAAAAACTGGAGCATTACACCTTCATGAGTGTTGGATTTCTGACAGGACTGTTGTGTTAGGCTGCAGAGAACTGTCGTGGAAAATGATTTGACATGAAACTATATAAATGTCATCATGTATAATAATAGTCATTGTATGGATGTATGATTCATCTGTGGTAATGGTTTATGTATTTTCGGAGTCCTTCACTGTCAGTATGCAGGCATGTGAGGAGGCTCCAGGCTGCCTCGAGCTTAACAGACAATAAGATAAGGACGATGTTTAGATTCCAGTGATAAAATATTGGACGTGTGAAACACACTATGTAAGACTTAATCATTGTTTTGTTACTTTAGGTTTTTGGTATGGCTTTGTGTATACATGTTGTTCCAAGATCTTTTCAGATTTGTGTTGTATGAAACATATATTCAAGCAAGATTAACTCTGCCTCACTGAGTTTATTCTGTTATTCAGCAAAGTGAAGATAGACCAAAAGTACATTTTTTCCCACATTAAATAACTTATAAATATGTTTTGTAAAAAATGTAATTATTTATTTAGATGTTAAGAGGGAACACAATTAACACTTTGGATCCTAAGCCTATTAGTTTGATTTCATTAAAAAAAAAACATTGAGCAACAAATGTGAAATGACCCAAAAATGAGGAGGAAATTAGTAAAACGTACAGTTACCTGAAACTTATTCGAAAAAAAGCAAGTCAAAAATGCTTAAAAATTATAACAATTTTGTAACCTCATTTACATATGTAATTCTGATAATATGTTTTCCCCTTTTTTAAAAAAAATAATTTTCTGAATCTACTAATTTATTGCAATTTGTGGAACATTTCTTACCAAGTTGCTCATTGCCTTTTTCCCATGTTTGAAAGAAATTGCACCAATTTGCTCTGGGTTCACAGGTTTAAATACTTTTTAAAGGCATCTGAAAGCAGCACAAGAAAAGTGATGTCGCTCCAGTTTTTAAATGGTTAAAGACACCGCCGATAAAACTAATAATGATACATTTTTATTTGATCGTGAAACAAAAAATGTGCTGTCAGCCACAAAAAGGAAAGGAAAGTAGGGTTTTTTTCTTGTGTTGTGGCTTTAAAGATACCTGCAGAAAATCAGAAACTGATTGTCTCGGTTGCATGCAGGGGTTATTGAAGACAGTTTCCTAATTGAGAACCTTAGTGGCACATCCACATTCACAGACTCAGCTCCTGTGACTTCTCCAAGTGTTTAGTGAAGAGCAGATGGCACTGCCTGTGTGAGTCCTGTTGGTTTAACACAGATGCATGTCATTTCAAATGGCCACACATAACAGTATGTATAGATTGGTGTGCTATTCTTGACTTGAGTTTGGCTTCTATTCAACTCAACTGAGATACTTCTTTAAAGCAAGACAGCACCATACCCAGATGTTCACAGAGAGGAGATATCTACAATAAAATGATGCCCAGAAAATGCATAGATGGCAGGAGTGGTGCAGGATAAGCTCCAGGAATAATGAGCTGCTCTAGGCAGACGTTTACTCTCATTTTCTACTTCTCACCATCTGCCTGCAGCACACCTGCCTCCAAAAAGCATCAGTACGCCCATACAGTAGCCAGGGAATATTGATTAAGACTGCTGACATTTCTACTCCCTTTTCACTCTGTCTGGGTACATGTGCCATCTTTCAGAAAAAGCCAGGTTACACAAACACACATCCTCCTGTGTGCCGTCAGAGCATAATTATGTTAAATATTTTATTTATTTTGTTTCTTAGACCTCTGTAATGTATATATCCTGTATGTGGGAAGTAGCCACAGATTTTGAACATAAATTATCTTAAATAATTTTAGCAGTTTTGTTTCTTTAGCCAGGGTTGGCGTAGAGTGAATATAAAAACAGACAAAAAGGCTGCGAAGATTTGATTCAGTTTGTATCAGCACTGTTGGGTTGGGCCAGTGTGAAAATTTTCTAACCGGTTTGATGTTAAGCCAAAAACTGGAAAAAACATAATATTGTGTTAATGACGTTGTCGTATTGCTTATTACTGATGTTTTATGAGTTGGCTTTCGCGCTGTGATGTTGTCAGCACGGATTGATTAAATAGACAATTTTTTTATTTGCCAGAACTTGTCATGGGTACAAATGTTGGTTCAGCCAGTTTGCATAAAATCAAACTGGTTCAAGCTTGTACACCAGACTGGACCGGTAAACCAGACATTGACCCAACTCTAGCACTAAGTATTATTTTATTGTTCTTAAGAGCTGTCTTCAACCAGTTGAGAGCAGAGTCTGAAGGTAACAACAGCAGAAAGTTTCAGATATTGATTTAGAATAAATCTCAGTGGTAATGAATGACACACTGACCTCTTTGACTCATTTGACTTATTTCTTTTTGAACTGCATTATATTTTAGGATTCTGTTCGCTTTGTCGTTTTCTTGGCCTCTCTATCTTTTCTCTCTTTAAGCGTTGTAAAACTGCAGGGGGGGCTGCAGTGACAGGAGGAGCCCAGCTGGTTTTATTTCTACAATATCTAATTTAAGTGCTTTGTCAATAAGCACATTTCATAAAAAAATCAATATTCTCTCCTTGATGTGGCGATTTAGCACCTTCTTTAGTTTAACAGCCTGTTTCAACAGGGGCTAGAAATACATTGGTGAGATTAATTGCAGAGTAAAGTATCCATGTCACTCGCGTATTTGCACTCGCGTATTTGCACTGATAGATTGGTTGTACATTAATGACCCTGCTGTCGGCAAGCCCAGAAATTCATCACGGCTGCAATTACAATTATGTATTTGTTTCCTCGTCTTAATTTATAGAGCATCAGTGTCAGAGTCTGTGGAGCATTGATTTAAGGTTATAATTAGCTGCAGTGAAAAAGAATTGCAACAGCTGATGATTTTGTTTCCCTCAGAAAAGTTTGTGTTGAAAAGCTGCTTAGTGTGCAGGAGCGATCAATCATAATTTAGCTCCGGAAACATTTAGCCTGTTAAAGGATTTCATGTGGAGCCTGTTCAGACCAAGATGTTCAGAGTACTTAGGAATTCATTCCTCTGCATGATTATCTAACACTTAAAATCCTGTAAGCCATGTTAATATTGAACATGTGAGAACAGAAACCTTTCAACTGTAACTGACTTTCACTCAATGCACACTGGGATGAACACGGCCCAAGCCTGCCATTCGGCACTTCGATGTGACTCTGAATAGCAATAAGCATTTATTTTCAATTTATGGAAATAGATGCAGATTAGTGACAAATGTCGTTTTGTTGGCGAAAACTTGGGGTGGATGTATGTGTCCTGATACACCAAGCTGATGGTCGGCTTTAAGTCAATGTTGGGCCATCTGTGAGTATCTGTCACTCTAGTTTTGGGGGTGTATCCTGCACTGTTGGCACTAGTCAGCTCTTGTGAAGTGATTCGGCATTATGAATCAGCATCAGAGAGGGAGGAGCCTGTCTATGAATGAATTCACTCTGACTGGCAGTTCAGCTCAGCAGGTGAGAATAGAAACCCAAGCGAGGAAAGCAAACAAACCGCTATTATTCAAGAGGGAGTGAAGTCAAAGCAAACTTTTTATTAGGGCTGTCCTGAAGACCATTTTCTGGTCTTCAGCGAAGAATCAGAGCTTCGGTCAGCAGGTTTGTGGACTGCTGTTTTGATACCTCAAGTTCAACTTTTTTGCTGTTGCCATCTTGACTTTTTGGATCTAGAAGTGACCATATTTGTGTGTGAGGCTCACATGGAGGAGGAGCGAGGGATGGGTCTGTATGAAAGCTGAGGACACTGCAGACAGCCTGTCACTCCAAACAGCCCCACCCTTATTTATGCCTAAGTAAGTGAGCTTCAGTAAACTGTTAACAGTTGTATTGAATTGCATTGAGTTACACTGAGAAACTATTGCCGTCTGCTGGTATGGAGAGTTATTTCCTTCTCTCATGTGGGCGCAGAACGTACATGCTAGTTGGCTGTAGTCTTTGCAGTTTGCTCATGTTCAACCTTTCAGCTAAGACACAGGTGACATGAAGCAACCTTACAGTTGGCCTTCATCACCACTGGTCCTTTAATGTCAGTTTGGTGTGTCTGGGCCTAAAGAAGCAACACAGGCCTGCAGGGCAGTGCCTCTCAACCTGTGAGTGAGGACCCACAGAAGGAGTCACATGATGAATCTGGGGGTAGTATGTTTGGGGTAGGAAACAGTAGAACAAAACTTTTGCTGCAAGTAATGTTTATTTTTTGGGGATTTTTCTTTTTGTCTTCCATGTGAAATAATTTTAGCTCTTTAGAAGTTTAAAATTTATTCAAACGAAACACTGACAGGGAAAAATGGCTTCTCTTCAACAGCTCACAACTCATTGGCATGCAACTTGTGACAGGGAGGCAAAAAAAGAGACGGCTTTGAAAAAACTGAAGCTTTTGAAAGCTTTGAAAAATTTAAACAAAATGAAACACCAATATCTATAAATATGTTTGTGTAGGTTCATATTCAAATATGCATTATCTCCTTACATCACATACATGCTCTTGCATGTTATGCATACAAAATTACAGATTTCTATACATGTTTATGTACTTTTTTTATGTAACGTCATGTCTCAGTAATGAAATTGTAATGTCATCTCTGTCACGTCAGGTGCTGAGGAAACTGCAAGAAATACCAAAAGAAGGAGCGGTGGAAAGACTTGGCGGTGAATGTCGACAGGATGTCCAGTCAGTTGGCCGTTTCTTTGTGAATGGATTAGAGGTCAGTAACAATATCATCAAACCTCTTGATTCAGGGCAGCATTCATTCACTTTAAACACAGTCATGTAACTAGTAAACTCAGAAGAAAAGTCATTATGTAGATGTTATTTAGCGTAGATATTTTACTCATACACAATGCCTGATTACGATCCAGCTGAAGCAAATTTTTGTTTTGTGAAATAACCGTACGTACTGTATGCGCATGTAAATAACATTCTGTAAATATACAGAACAACCTTTTGTGGATGCCAATTTGTGCTAGACCTCATTATATGGACAAATTAATTCTTACATTTTCTGCATGCTCTTTTGTCCACTGTGAAAAATGGACCAGTCTTCCTTTTATGATGAAATGATTAGGCATAGCTGTTACAAGTCCCCTGAAGCTCTGCGTTTCTCCTCTTGTCATCACTGAATCATCTTTGATAGCATAAGGAAAGATGGAGCTCTTTGAACTAACTCCGGGCTCATTAGCTTGTATAACATGGGGAACTGTGTGTCCGCATGAAGAGACACACACCCCCGTGCAGCAATGTGAAAATCCCTGGATAATGGCACACCACTTTATACCACGGCTGATACTGAAGACAGCTGTGTCACATGGTCCGTGTGTTATAATCATTTGTGTATTTTGAAATCATCATCCACCAGAGTGAACACACTGTTGAGCCTGTTTTTTCCTTGGTAACATTTGCCATATTACTCAACTTATTGCTTGTTTAATAATCAAGTTATAAAAAGTGAGTGTCGAATCGTTTAAGTTTTGGAGTGTTAACTAGTTTCAACAGAGTTAATGATGAAGTTTAGCTGATTTCTTTATGATTTCGTAAATATTAAGCTCACAAAGAAAAACTAGGGGAGCTGTTTAATGCAGAAAAACATTTTTTTATATATTTTTTTTATATTTGGAAAAATGCAGGCATTTATAGTCACAAAGAACATAAAAAAGAAGTGGAAAGATGTTTACTTTGGTCTCAATCTTGGCAATCTTCCTTTGAGCTTACTCTTATCCTTTCTGTAAAGAAAAGAAAACATGATGAAATGTTATTGTGTATATTGCTTTTAAGCAGTAGATCCTTGAGCCATTTTGTGTTGTTTTTGTTTCCGTTTAACTATATTTTTAATAGTACTCAAAAGGATTAAGCTGCAGGCTACATGTCTGCTTCATTAACTGACAGAAACATGGGCTGCAGTGTCTTCAGGACCTCAAAACATAATATCTGATAACATCATAAGTACAAAAAAATACTCCCATTCAAACGTATGGATAGTTAGTAAATTGTAAATTGATTTAGTTATTCATTTTAATTTTGGAAATACATTGTTTGCAAAATTGATATTGGTCATATAGATAACCAATATCACCCTTAAGATTAGTCTGTCAGTTAGCTCGTATGTTATACTTCAACACTCCAGTTTTTGTGGACTTGCTGAAATACAGTTTTCAAATATTAACTTATCTGATTCTACTGTAAAGAGTAGCTTCAGTATTTGTCAACCTGGAGCCTATTTTCACATGTTTTTGTGTCTAAGTGACGAATGGGAACAACACTTTTTGAAATTGGTCCAGTATTGAGTAAGAGCACTGCGACCGGCAGCTGCGAAACATCCTGCAATGTAATCACTTGGACGTTTGTGCACCATCAATGTACTTCCACTAAAAGTGCTTGTTTTTGCCGCTAACAAAGTTTTAGAGGGCGTAAACTGACAGTGCTGAAATGCCCCAAGCAGGTACATTGCAGCCAGTTTTGTAGCTGCCAGCTGAAAATTGTTGTTGCCATTATCTCTTAGACACAAAACATGGGGAAATAGTGGCCAGGATCAAAATTACCAAAGTGACCCTTGAAGAAAGTGCCAAAACATTTCTCCTCTTTGCCCCTAACTGCTAGTTAAATGGTCCAGATTATTGTTGCAGCATTTGTATACCATATTCATTAAATTTTGCCATAGCATGATTTTATTCTTATCTTGGACATCCCCTCTTCTTTTTTCCCCAAATGTGTTTCTATGATGTTGTAGGACAAGCAGTCGACATGACCCGCCTCTAAAACGATGCAGAGAGGTCTTGTTTATACATTTCTCTCTGGTCTCTCCTCCATTTGATTAGGAGTTTACTTAATCCCTCAGTCGGCCTCAGTTATAAGCTTTTTGGTAATGACCTGCTTAATCCTCCTACTAGAGATAAAACGCACAGGCACATTAACTTTAAAGCAGTTTACTCACTTCTGGGCTGCCTCTAAACAAAGCTTTATTACTGAGCAGTGATGCAAGTTTGCTTGTTGGTCTGTTGTGTTGATGTATCTGCCTCTCTAAAAGCAATGCAGGAAAAATGGTGTCCATACCTTAATTGCAGGCCTGGAATAGTGCAAGTGCATGTTTTACAGATGCATGGTGACACTGCAGCGTTACCAAAATTGTAACTGTGTCACTCAGAATCTATTTTCATAATTGGTTAATCGTTTTAAGTTATTCTTCAAGCAAAAAGTAGCTCCAGTTTCAGTTGCAAGGATTTACTGGTTCTCTTTATCCTATGTTATGGTAAAATGAATATTTTTGGGTTTGGGGCTGTGGGGCATCATAACAAGTTGTGGGTAAATGGGACATCGGGCTTTAGGAAATTGCGATTTTCTGTTTTTTTCTGGCATTTTATTACCTTGTTTGGCAGATAGATTATTTTGATATCACATGAACATCCATCTTGTCAGGCTTCAAGAAATGCGTTTATCTCCAAACTACAATGGTTCAGAATAATTGCTTTCCTCTGATGACCTACTGGCAGCTACAGGCGTGGTTTATGTGTTTGTTATGACATGGAGAGGCAACTGTTTGTCCAAAACAGCAATTGCAGTTCCTAAAGAAATTAGATGCTGCAATCACATCAGTTATAGCAGAACTGGAGAGTATTTCTTCATTATGGAACAGCAAAGAATGGCACCGAAGGCTTTTGTAGACGGAAACGATGCTTTTGCTCTTCTCCCGACTGCAGCTCCTTTTTTCAAGTCACTTCAGATGAAACCACGCACACTTTCCGGATGACAGGCCCGAGAGTCTCCTACTGTGGCACGCAGGAAGGTGGTTGCTGGCTCAAAAAGGCGTCTATAAAGGGGTGCCCTGTAAAACGGCACAGCTTGAGTTCATCAGTGGCTTTGAACCTTGGCGCCTTCGCCAAAACATTCTGTGGAGCTCTGTCCGCTCTCCTCAGAGGCAGGACGTTGGATATGGATGCATTTATGTATCTGTTGGTTTACATGTGTATGCTCCCCTGTGTTTATCTGTTTTTACAGTCGCTGGCTGAATTACAGTTGCTACAGCCGTTAAAGGGAAACTTTGCAAATTTTCAACTAGCTCTTTTATCACAGTATAGAGCTCCATGGAGCTGGAGGCTCCCTGTCGACACCGGGGAAGCAAAACAACATCCATCTGCACACATTACCCACACAGCAACGACAGAGCTGGTTTTAAGTCCTTTAACCCTTTGAAGTGTGGGCCGAGATCACTTTTCTTTTACTGCATTCAGACAAAAAATGTCCCATAAATTGCAAGGAAATCAGTAGATTTTAAAAAATATTTTTAAAAATCGCAGGATCCTTGACCGCCCAATGCCAGATCAGTAAACTTGCTGGTTTTGTAGTCTCAGAGCAGCTGGAAGAGACGTAAGGACTGTGGGGTGGGCTAGCTAGCAACCATATCTTTTAATGGTATGGGCAAGTAGGCTGGCAGCCAAACGTCAGGTTTTGACATCTGGCATTTTCATCATGCAGAAATGGCTGTGGTTACATCTTTAGAGGGTTGGAAAAAAAGATAGATGCCTACTGACTTGCTTTGTCAAAAGTTTGATTTCCCAACTGGCTCCACTGGTTGGTTCGTTAATCTGATTGGTTAAAGTTCGCCTGTGATACAAAGCGAGAGACAGACTGTTCATTCAACCGCCTGGCCAGTATTATTTGAAAGTGTCGGCCCAAACAGTTTCCAGTGACTGCTTTTCATATGGTTCTGTGAAACAAACCATCTGGTGCATCAGTTGAGGTATTTTATAAACCAAAGGATGAATCGACCAATAGGAAAGATATTCTGAAGACCTGTTTAAAACTCTATGAAACTCGCAACAGCCATGTTGTCACCAGATTTTGTTATTTTTAAGACTGAATTTATCCAGTTACTTATGCAACTGGATTTTGAAAACAACCCTCCCAAAAAATCTGTTGTCTGTTGGGCAGACATCAGTGACAGTAGGACCAGCAGTTTTCCTTGAAGTGAGTTCCCGGTGCTGCTTCATGAATATGCAGACCTCTCTGCTCGCTGTGGCCGCAGCTCTGTGGTTTCAGCTGCAGTCAGTGAGAGACAGAAGGTCTGCCGACACAGTGACCAGGCTGAAACAGCCAACTGCAGACTCCGCCGTTCACAAAATTAACACAGCTCTGTCTACTAAGTGATCTAAATGGTCCAGTGTTTAGGATTTAGAGGGAAAAATAGAAATGTCATATAATATTTAAGTACGTTTTCTTTAGTGTGTAATCACCTGAAAATAACAATCTTTGTGTTTTCATCACCTTGAATGAGCCGTTTATATTTACATAGAGAGTGGGTCCTCGTCTTCGAAGATCACTATGTTGTCCCGCCATGTTTGTACTGTAGCCCAGAATGGACAAACCAAACAGTGGCTCTAGATAATGCCAGTGTGTCAGCCACTGTAGTTAGCAGCCCCTCTATGACAAGGAGGCACTATTTATTTATTTAGTGAAACTGTTTTCTTCAGTGTCTTTATCAGTTTAAAGCTCCTGGTCTGTTGGTTTTGGAGAGTAAGAGACCTCTATGAAAAGTCTGGCTCCTGGTAAAAAATATCTTTATAGTTAACAGGTGCTGCTAGCGTCCTGTCTCAGACATGCCAAACAATGTTAGAGAAACACTGATTTGTTATGCGAAACTGCTTTATTCAGTGTTTTGTTTTTGGTTTTTTTTTCATTTTTACTACCTGGTTTGTTTGTTTTGGAGAGGAAGAGACCTCTGCAGATATTTCAGCTCACAATAAAAACCTCCTTAACAACTCCTTTTTGCTGATGTTCAATATGCCAATATATAACAACTCAATTGGCCGACAACCAATATTGGTATATCCACTACCCGCCTATTTTTAGTAATCATTAAGTCTCTTCTGTAGTGGAATTAACATCATATTATGCATACTCTTATCATGATGACCCACTAGCACATGGAGATATAAAATACAATGCTTTTCAGTGTATGTAATATTGATTCACTGTGCAAAATGAGAAAAATACTAATAATTTCATTTTTATAGCTAATATCTGCCGATACCGATGACATGCTGATATTATCGCGCCTCCCTACAAATAAGCCCTCTTTTTTTTCTTACAATCTTGATTTATTGCTATTTTACACAGTCTCAAGTGACTTATGGTTTCACCTCTGATAGGGCTGAGCTGCATCTTAAATGGTAAAATTAATGACTCAATAACTGACCTCACATTAATGCCACCTTTTATATTTGTGACTCAGCCTTTATGACACAACAAGTTCTACTCATTTCTGTGATCCATTGATTCTGCAAATTGAGCAAATCATGCTAGAGAGTGTTAACATATTTTGGTGAGACAGATCTGTTTATGATATTTACCAACGCTTTCAATAGTTTCTTTTGATAACATGATGTATGGTTCAAGAATGTGAGTGTCGAAAAAGAGATTTATAGTATCTCTACTCACATACTAAATGGCTGTGGGATAAAGATGCAAGTTATTTTTCCCCCTGTCAGTTGTTGCCTTGAATTCACCCCAATGCCTACACAGTATAATAATCAGGCTCGAAAGCACAACACACATACGCGTGCGCACATACAGACACACACACACACACTCTTTCTCTGCAGGAACTAACATGCCTCACAGCTTCAGCATGAGATAATAATTTACAGGCAGTCTCAAACCCCCACCTTACTTCACCTGTGGAGGAGAGCAGTGAAAATGTCAGGAGTTTAGTTAGGGCTACAACACCTGCATCTCACGCATACACCGGGCCTCTGCTCCAATAGCTCCCCAAGGGTGGCTCACGAGCACTCAGCTTTTATTGCTGTGATGACTGCTCGTGATTTTTACGCCAGAGGACAGCAGGAGAAGAAAACAACTCCATTCACCCATCCCTGTGATCTCTGCTGCAGCAGTCTAAACATGTTGTAAATGTTGTACGTTCGGCACTGGGGACCAGGACAGAGATTAGCAGCTGGTTTGACTCCCAAGTTCATTTAACAAGGTCACAGTGAAGACATTTGATTTCAAGAGACACTCTTGAAAACGTCAAACCCTTTCTCATCATTAAAAACAACTGTAGAATTAAGTGCCTGTAAGAATTTTCCCAGCCTTGTTAATGAGGATTTTGGGGGATAAAGACATCCAAATATTTGCATGTTTTGTTGTGTAAGGCAGAATTAGTACCCGTCGTATTGAGCCAAGGGATCACTTGCTGCATTTGATGAGGCATCCATCAGGGCACCCAGAGATCCCTCATATGTTACAGTCCATCACGGCTCAAAGACAAATTCACACAATCAAAGTCTAAAGCCTTTGCTGAAGCAGCAGAAAGGATGGACATGTGAGCACCTCTGGGACCTCAAGAATTCAAGACTGTGAAGTTGCTCGTGCTGTTAGTCTGTGAAGTCGATGTTCGCTCAAGCAGCTACAGCGTAGAGCTGTCAGCAGTATCATGTCGGACTTGTCAGCCAGAGATCATTAAGCGCTTACAAAGTCAGATGGGATTTACCAGCAGCTTGTTGTTGTTAGAAAACTGTACATTTTGTTTAGTTGTCAGTACACATAATGCCAATTTTTGATGGAATGATGATCCAAATTATTGAATAATTTTAATTATACCACTAGGATTATCAATTGGATAATTGTTTAGTCCATAAAATATCAGAAAACAAAAAGAAAAAAATTGTTGATCCCAGTTTTCCAAACCCCCAGCTGATGTATGTCGATGATTTATTCTGTCCAACCAACAGTCCACAACTAAATGATATTCAGACTTGCAGCAAAGGGCTGCAGGTTGTAACCAAACCTGCAGCCACTACGGAAAGGACATTACTGAAATGATTCAAGTATTGAACATGAATTTTCTTTCGGCCAACCAATCTATAAATCAATTCATAGTTTCAGCCCTATAAACCATTAGTGTAATATGTCTCCAAATAGCAACATTATATGAATAAATTGGGTCATTTTCTTCTGATAAAGTAATTCTACTTAGAAATGAAGTACTTGTGTATGGAAGCACAATGCAATTTCCATATTTTACTGATTTAACACTATTGTAATCTCTGAATAATGGAAAAAAAATCTGCTCTGTTTTTCTAAATTAATGAGATAATAATCTTGAAAATTCTTTTTAATTTTTTTATTAATGAAATTATCATACATTATTTCAGACAAACAAGATTTTTTATATTAAATAAAATATATAAATAAAATAAATATATTAAATAAATATTAATGATAATTTCATTAATTCAGAGAAACTGAGGATTTTTTTTTTCTCAAGTGAATACATTACTCTTCCTACTAACACATATAGCTTGTAAATATGTGACCAGCCTGTAAATAAAATAAAATAATCAAGTGTCTTCAGCTTCCTTCACTTCCCTGTTGCTCATCTTGAGACTGGAGAAAATCACATCAATATGCAGTTGATAAAGACACACATCTCCACATTTTATGAAGAGTGAGTGATCAGTGATACGTTTTTAAGGCAAAGTTTTCATAGTCTAATAAGTCACATTATTGTAACACAGAAACCTTGACAGTACAGAGATTATTTACTTAGAAAACTCCAGATATTGCTTCATCGTCAGTTTTATTCCATGAAATACTTGGCAGAATATTGACCCCAGAGCCACTGAACTGGTACAAAAGTCATGGGACTTCTGGTTTGTGAAACAGCAAGAAGAATATGAGTATTGTGGTGCACAAGGGGAAATGGATTTGACAAAATAATATGCCCAAGCTTTGCTTGATTCATTTCCCCTCCCTGCAGGGTAAAATCATTCAGATATTCACAAAGAATAATGCCATCTTATAAAAATCTCAAGTCTCAACAAGTCACTGCCGGCTATTTCAGGCACTTTTCACTTTTTCGAAGCGGGACACTGAGCGCACGTAAACTGAAAAGCTGATTTTGTTTTCCCGTGTCTTTTTCCTTAATCTGTCAAGCATGGAAGACTTTTATCCTCCAGCAAGATTGTCTTTCACCTCCTGTCCAGTTACATCTGCCTTTTTTTTAATATATTTTCTGTCGGTGTAGTTTTCTGTTCCACATCAAAACAGTTTTATTACCAGAGGGATTATATCTTTGCAACACTCCCTGAGTTGAGCTGACAACAAGTGGATTACACAAAGGTCCATCCATATCTTATACCTAAAGGATAAAATAAAAAATGATGCATGTGACTGTTCTAAAGCTTATGTCTGATCCCCCACCTCTGTGGTTAAAGGTATATTCTGCAGGATTGCCAGTTACTGTTTGTCAGCAAGTGTATCAGGGAAAGCCAACCCCAGATACACTCCTGTTTGGGGTTTCTGCTCGCTAGATTTGCATTTTTTCAGTGCTGTGTCTCTTAAATGCCTGCAGCTTACAGTCTGGCACCAGGTTGCTTCCTTTTTTTATAAAGCCCTGACCTCATCTGAGCGCTATCCAGGTACACACCCATAAATGTCCCGAGCACAGAAAATACGAAGAAAACAAGAAAATACAGGCAGAGGAGCAGAGTTTCTGCAGAAAAATACACCGCCACACACTTCTAGTGGGTCGTAAGTGATGATTGAGAGGGATGACGTCATGTTTTACCTCTTCTCTACCAAAATAAGCACATGTTAAAAATAGGCAATAGACTATTTTCCCATTATCAGTAGAACAGAGCTGTGTACAGTGCTCTGCAGCAGATGAGTATGGCTTTTTGGTGTGCAACATTATGGACGGGCCCGACAACAGGTCAGCAAACAGAAGAAAGGAGCATCGAGGCCAGTGAAAATGTAAAGATGGCTACAATAGCACGCCCATATTGGTGTTATCTCTCCCATCACTGCTGACCAGAGCCGATCGGAGCTGGTGCTAAATGAATACTCATGACTACTACAGAGTCATTTGACCAGGGTGTGGATTGTAACCTTTCACATTAAATCAAAAAGCCAGATGTTAGTGGGTGTTTTTGTTTTTTGTAGCAGTGCGAAAGAGGCTTATGAGTTTATATATTGCTTTTTAGGAAAATACTTCATACTGCATCTTTTAATGTCTAAAAAATACTCAAAGTTTAGCAAAAGATTGTGGTCATGGTAATGGTTAGGGAAAGATTGTGTTTATGGTATAAAAACTAAAGTGGGCTCTTGGTAGGAAACAGGACTCAAACTGCAGTCTGAGCAGCTTGTGTGGTTGTATAACACACCACACAAGTACTGTCTTTGCTGCTCAGCGAGGACAGTCATTATTCGAACAACTGAAGAGGTTGCTTGTCAGGAAAACCTAAACACAAGTCGTTCTAGGCCTTTGAATAAACAACCAATGCTGTTGTTTTTCTGTTGAGAACAGACTCCTAATAGATGTGAGTGAATTTGGGTCAAAATGTACCAGAGACAATGCAGCTTCTGTCTGAGCAACGAGCTAAATGTTGTTTGTTTGCCTTGTAATTAACTTGTGCATAAGCAGCAGATGTGATTTACAAACATCCTCATTTGTGGAAACAGTAAAGAGGACATTAATAACTGTTAAACTGAATTGTTTTTGTCAACTTAGTTAACAGGACATAAAAAAAATGTTATTAGTCCCTTTTGTGCATTTAAATACACAATTATTTGAGTTTAGAAAGACTGGAGTTTATTGGCTCAGCTGCCTGCGCAGGGATTTAGACTAGAAATCGGGCCTGCATGAAAGCAACCCATAGCAGCCCATCACTGTCCCAGCTTTTTAGTCAGTATTGTTTTGTATGGACTCTGTATTGTCAGTACCCGTTACTTGCAACCGCCTGCTTTCAGTGCTGATTTGGAATCAATCAAATGAAGATTTCCCCATAAATGGTATTAAATATAACATGGAACAAGTTATTCAGGGGTCTTTTTCATCAAGCTTACTTATGCTTCCTAGCCTCCTTTCTCCTCCTGTGATGTGGAAATCATTCCTCTTACGCCAATATGAAGGATCTTCCAGTTCCTTAAATCAAAGACAGAGCCATGGAGCGTCCTGAGTTTTGCTCTCTTTCTGAAATGAAACTTGCATTCATCTAGTTTTGAGTTTTAACCTCTAGAGCTAGTTTCAACCAGATGGTGAATGAGCAAGTTATTATTTATGTGCCAGATGTGGATGAGAAATAGAGAGAGAGATGAATAACCTGAATAAAAAACATTCATGATTTTGATCCAAAACAATTGCATCTGGTCCATGACATTAACTCCTCTTCCAGTTTGCCTACTGTTGTGTGTAAATTACATTGAGAAAATGGGACGTGGCCTTAGACGAATCGTCTCATAGTCAGAGTGAAGCATTGGGGTACTCTGTTGCTGCAGTGCTTAAGCCCATGTCTATCCACCTTGAGACTGAGCTCAACACCGGCGACGAATCACTATAAAAAGAAGCAATTATTTATAGTCGGTTCCATGACAGGGCCGGTCCTACTTATCTTTCAGGGTGCAGTCCCCAGGCCTTCTGCCTCGCATTTTCAGTGTTGTCAGAGCCCAATCTTTCATCGCTGCACCAAGCTGACATTTCTCTAAATATCAGTGATAGTTTGTATGTGTGGCAATGATTTATCGGGCACAGAGATACACCAAAGCTTTTTTTTACTTGCACAACTGACCAGAAAGCATCAGCAAAAAGTTTTAAAGGACCTCTATGTGACTTATGGAGCATTAAAGGGGAACTAAATTAAGAATTGCAGTGTTATTTCCTTGATTTAGGAAAGTTCAATCAATACTTGTGAGCTAGAGAGGTACATCTCAAACATGCAGCGGTTCGCTTTCCTGTCATACGGGACACAATGGGAAAATGATTCTGCTAATGTCAGCTGCTTTTTAGCGGGTGTTTGTGGGATGACGCGGTCTTTTGCATCTCAGAGTGAGACATATTTCTCCCGCTCTGCTGCATGCCTCTGTTTGAGATGTTGAAATGAGTTGGTCGTGCTGCTGCCTTTAGTTGAAACAACTTTAAAAACAAACCTTCCAGCAGACTGTGGTTTGTGCAAGATCTGATGCCACAAAACTGGACCAGTTCCACACTACTGACGAGACTGTTCCTTTTTCGGGAACATACTCCTCATTGTCGTCAATACTTGCTGCCTTGCTGCTTGTTGTCATTTGTGTGTATCTCTGGGAGGGAAGTGTGGGAGGGAGGTGTAGCCCACTGTAACTACGGAAGCCCAGAGAGAGTGGCGGAGGAAAGAATCTAGATTTGCTTTTTAAAAACATTCAATCCTCCACGTCAGCGATAGCGATGGCCAGAGGCGTTATGTTTTTGGGTTGTCTGTACATACATCTCAATCTGGTAAAAACAGTATCTCAAGAGTGCCTTGAGGGAATTTCTTCAATTTTGGCAAAAAATATCCATTTGGACTCATGAATGAACTTATTAGATTTTGGTGGCCATTGGTCAAGGTTTAAGTTCATTGAGACTTTTGTGTTTCAATCTCATGAATATGATATCTCAAAAACACTTTGAGAGAATTTCTTCAAACTTGGCACAAACGTCTTGAACTCAGGTATGAACTGATCAGAATTTGTTGCTCAAAGGTCAGTGTCACTGTGACCTTGCATCCGTCTCATTCTCATGAATGCAATATCTCAAAAACACCTTGAGGGTATTTCTTTAAATTTGGCACAAACATGCCTCCTCTGAGAGGAGGATGAACTGAATGGTGTTTAAAGGTCATAGGTCAACATCTCAAGAAGGCCTTGAGGAAATTTCAATAAATTTGACACAGACGTCCACTTGGACTCAAAAATGGTACTGGTTACTAGGTTGAAGACTTTCAAGGTCACTGTGATCTCACCAAACATTTGTAGGGCCATAACTCAGAAAATTCCACTCCAGTGTCTAATAAGATAAAAGTAATGAAGTGATGACATTAATGATGACGTCAGCTCTGTCAGCATGGTTTATGGAGTTGGCACCATGAACTGCTAACTTCTAGCTGCCATTGCAGCCTTTTCTATGTTAAGAGCCGTGTGCAAACAATCCTGCTCCTAGACTCTGAATCATTGATTTGCTCTGAATGTTGCATGCAACTTCTTTAAACTCGACCTCATAAGAAAGAATATAATTATTTTTTTCCTTTTTTTGTTCAAACAAAAAGCAGAAATGATCCAGTTATATGTCAGAGAAATGGATGTTTTGTACTTATTTAAGTAGACACATCTCATCCGCTTTGTTACACAAGCAAAGCCAAAATTCAGTGATTGTTTTTACAGTTTTCCTCCTAAGCTTTAATTTAGAAGGAGGCTATTCATCTTCTTGAACTAGCTCTCACTCAACGTTTGCTTGTTAAAGCACTCTGAAAGTCCACTTTGCTATTTAGTAAGAGTCTTCGAAGACATTAAATTTGTTCAGGAATCCCCTCGCCCCATAATTTGACTCTGCAGTGCTGTAGGATATTGCTAACATCCAATTAATGCACATTAATTGAGCTGACCTTTAGCGGCGTCTAGTTTAAGGTGGAATATTGAAATGAACTTGGGGAATAATGATTTTCCTCCTCCTTCCTTTGTCATCAGAGGACTCTGTCATCACTGTAATAGTGAATTCTTTGAGGAGTAAGCTGTAATTAGTGCAGAGGAGGAGACCTCAGTATGTGTATTGATTTCTCACTGGCTGGGAGAAAATGCCAGAGAAACAGAGGACATGAAAACATGGATCAAGACTGATTCACCCAGCAACATGTCCCATTGCATTCATATACAATTAGGCCAACAGCAAACCTATAAATAAAATGGGAGTTGGTGCAGTTTCAAATGTTGTAGGGGTGCTATTGAATACAATTCTGTGAGCGAGTCAAGTCACTGTAATAATGAATGTTGACCAAAGCCCTAAAAGTACATAGAAGATAAAATACATCCAGATAATTGCAGTAGATAAATGTATAAAGCAGAAGAGCACAGAAAACATTATCTGATAAAAGAAGAAAATAAACAATCATGTAGTGACAGTGATGTTTTATGTAAAGGAAATGTTTCTTTAAACTGGATTTAGAAATGTCGATATTGAACATAATTGTGAGTGATGGTGTAAACCTTTCAAAAGGGTTATTGGGTTATTGTCTTGCCACCACATTTCAGAGGACTATGTGTTCAAAGGAATAGTCCAGCACATAAACCCCCATAAAATGGCAAATAGTTTTTACACAGTGTTTTGTAAGGATTTTACAAGCAAGATATAACATGGTAATTAGTGAGTTTTAGAGTTTTTTGGTTTAATTTTTACCTTTGTACACAGCCAGAATAGTGGTTTTCCCATTTCCAGTCTTTACCCAGCTGAAAGTGTGTAACTCACAGCAAGAAATCAAATTAGCTGTTAAATGAATGTTGAACTATTCCTTTAATTGCAAGTGTGTCAGACAGAACCATTTGTGAGTTGCAACAAAGAGCAATAGTGACTTGAAAGAGTCCCAAAACATGAAGTAAAAATGATGGATGAGTCGACTAAAAGACCAGTTGCAGACAATGGTCGTTTGTTGGGTTGTAAATGAGACACACATGCACACGCCGGCAATCAGAGCAAAAGCCAGAGCTTCTTATTGGTCACAAACCTGCCATTTTCCATGTGTGACCACGATGAATTTAGTCTTGTTTTGAGTTTACAGTGTTAATCATCAACAGGCTCTACATTTACCAACTCATGTCCTCATGTGCTTGTGACTCATTCGTAGCTCGATAGACTCCACACCAAACAAAAGTGAGCAAAAATGTGTGTTTGACACAAATTACAACTTGTCATCTATTTAGGGAAAGTTGTTCTAAGCAGCAGTCTCTTGGGTTTTCTGCAGTTTTCATGAGAGAATGAGACAATCACTGGATAACACTTTTACTGCACTTGACTGTTGCTCAGCAGTGTTATTTACCATGGACCTAATTTTCATCAGATGATTTTTCTGGTTTCTTTTGGCTGTATTCAAATTATTATTTTTTTATTACTACTGAATTCATTCTTATCATCTTCTTTGTATTATTATTATCAGAATAAATTAACAGACCTTTCACTAATGTAGGACAATTTTAAAAGAGCAGAGTGTTTTGTACCCAGGTTCTTTTCACTTTTTCTTTTGATGTAAACTAGAAACCCGGTTTCAGTAAATGGAGAGAGGATTAGAGATTTCCTCGAGGTAGATTTCTCCTGGAGAAAGCTGATGTCCTCTTCATGTATACGGGTAATCAGCTTTTTCAATGCATACATGTGCATAACAAAGACTTCAAACAGGGCTCTCTGTGACAGAAATACTGCAGGATGAAAGGAAATATTGTGGCTAGAAATGCATCCTTATTTTTTTAATGATTTTAATTCAAAGTCTGACTAAAACTGACACTAAGTGGCCTCTAGAACCCAAAATAAGTGATTTTATGCCTCTAAACATTTGACAAATTGCAAAATTAGACCCATTCTTGCTGAAAGGACAGACTGTGCACACATACAGCCTGTCCATCTCACTGCAGTCAGTCCAAAGGCTCTGACATTAAAAAGCATTTTGTGAAATCATGGCTCCAAGTCAGGGGTAGACAAGGAATCTGTCCACTTACTTGCTGCATGTAAAGGCAGATATTGCAGCAATTAATTCTGAGAATACTCTCAAAGTGTTACTAAGCTGACCTTAAGAACATTTTAGCAAACAGTCCAAGCTTAGGAGTGATTTAGGGAAAATCTCAGAGCAACTCTGAGCGAGGAGGGAACAGAAACTTTTCCCTCAGTGAGGTGGTGTGGTTAACCTCATTGCCAAGTATGACGCATTCTTTTGTGATTGATTGCCCTTTTGTGAGCCTGCAAGCTTTTGAAACCCAGTGGAAATGAATTGTTTGTTGTAGTCACAATAACAGACTATGAGAGTGCTGTGTGATCACTTTGTTCATGGAAGGTCAACACCCCGGACACAGTGCATGTGTGAGCAGCACGTGACTGCTACCTCGCTGAACTGCTGCGGCTCACACGTTTGCGGTGTTCACACTGAAAATTGTTGTTGCTGCTGCTATAACTACTGCATTTCCACAATTAAAGGCCAATACTCCACTACTTTATGGAGCCTTGTAACCCACTGCATCGTCATCAATTATTATTTTTAAACAGAAACTGAAAAGACTGAGCTTATCTGTAAATTTTGAATTTTTTTTATCTCTGTGACAGATAAAGATATAACAACGGTAGTGAAGTCAGTTTATTATGTTAGGAGCTCTCTTAATGACTAAGATGCTTTGTGAGTAGCTGTTACCTTTACAAAGTCTAGTCCTAACTGAAAGGGAAAATATCATTATTCTAAGAATTTTCTTAGGATTAGTCACTAGGAGCAACTCTTTGTACTGTAGTAGTAGTCTGTAGCATGCATGTACTCACTGTTGCATTGTAGTTGCATTGCTGTTATGCACTGACTTTATGTCACTGTATTTCCATTTTTTTCACATTATCCTTTGCTCTTGTATACTATAATAATAATAATAACAATTTTTATTTTTATAGCACCCTTAAAAGGGAGTTTACAAAGTGCCATGTCAAACAAAGCAAAAGCAGAAAGGGGATACTTATACAGCATTCCTACCAAAATGCGTCAACAGCAGTAAGCCAGACAGTCTCACTCAACATGAGCGAGACAGAAATAGGCTAAAGTTAGGATAGAATTTAAATAAAATTAAAAGAAATGCAGGATGCAAAACATTAATATAAAATTATACAAATAAAAAAGACCAAAAATAACAAAAGCAATACAACCACAATTTAAAAATGATAAAAAAAATAAAACAAATAAAAGAAATAAAAAGATGACATCACATTAAAGCAAGTCTATAAAATGGGTTTATAAGGTTTTTTTTTTCTTTTTTTTTTTGAAAGCCACCAATTGGATATGATGAGTCAGTACTGTTTGATGGAATTCATAAAAAAATAAAGGCTACAAGGAGTTGTGGATTACTTGTTGACTGACTGTTTCTCGACAAATTATCAGTCATACCGGCTTCTGAGTTATCCCTTGTATTTGTGTCTTGTAGGCGAGTTGTAACCATGCGCTGCCTGGCTGCTCGGGTCAACTACAAGACCCTCATCGTTATCTGCGCCCTCTTCACACTCATCACCGTGTTGCTGTGGAACCGCTGCTCCAGTGACACCTCCCTGCGCTTCCTGCCCCGCGCCGCCTTTGTGGCTCCAAGTCCCAAGGTGGGGGATGCAAGCATCAGCAGCCAGCAGCACCCTCCGCAACCTCCGGAGCCCCCGCCCGTCGTCGGAGGTGTCGCGGGAATCAAGTATGAAGAAATCGACTGCCTGATCAATGATGAATCTACAATCAAAGGTCGGCGAGAGGGCGGAGAGATTTACCTGCCCTTTAGCTGGATGGAAAAATACTTTGAGGTGTACGGCAAAGTGGTGCAGTACGATGGCTACGACCGGTTCGAGTTCCAGCACAGCTATTCAAAGGTCTACACGCAGCGGGAGCCCTACCACCCAGATGGGGTTTTCATGTCATTTGAGGGATACAATGTGGAGGTCCGCGACCGTGTCAAGTGTATAAGTGGAGTGGAAGGTAAGTTCATCATTTATTGATGTTAACCACAGGGATGTTTAAAAATACACTCTCTTTTTAGATTTTAAATTTTCAAAGTGAGGCTTAAAGTTGGAGTAGCTATCAATATTTTTAAAAACCTCAAACTCCTACTGTTTATTTAATTAATAGAGGAACACCAGTATTTGAAAGGATTGGTGTCAGGTGTGTTTAGCCAAAATCAACACGTCAGTTGAAAAACTGCCGGCACTCTGGCGAAAAAGAAAAGGCTCCTCAGAGTCAAAAAGAAACAATTCATCACATGTACATAAAGTTGCAAATTTTGTTAAAGATTCTCACGCCCAAATAATCAAATACCGACTTTTGGTCACTGGCCCCATACACATCAAAATCTCACTCGTTTTCACAGACAGCATGCTAATTTTTAGCTTGTTACATAATTCGTCTCCTATCAACATAAATGTCCATTTTCACAGGAAATGTACAGTTTCTACTTGTAATAAATTCATACAAAAGCACGTCTTAGGTTTAGAAAAAAATATGGCTTTAAGGATGTCTGAGTTGATATTTAATGAGTTGGGAGTGAGACCGTAATTTAAAAGTGATTATTTTTTATTCCTTTTTTGTGTTAAATTGATTCTTTTTGCATCTAAAGAGCCTCTCTGTCCGAGTGCAGACTTTCCTGATATACAATGCAAGAGAACTGAGACACACACATTTACTTTCCAACATAAACAGTCAAAACCTTTTAACAAGTACACTTTGAATTGTCTTTTTAATGGTATGTTGCCTTTGCTGCTGCCCAGAGCTACCAACCGAATTTACAGTGTGTTTTATAATAAACTTTGATTCATTTTTAGGCGTTTAATGAACCAATATCACTGAGAAAAATATGATGTACTTAATGAGGTGTACTCCAGCTAAGCGATGCATCGGAAATTCTCAATTTGATCTGTGAGGAAGTGAATCAAGACTTCATTAAAAAGATAGATCAGATTTCAAAAGCACTTACTCAATCTCTGCCACCCATTCCCAAATACTATTAGCCTCCTTTAACACTACCAAACGATCTGTGTGAAGTTAATTTATTAGTGTATCTTTTCTTCACTCAGACACCGTCAGCATTTTTTTGTGTAGTATTGTCACTGGATTTCTGTTAAATGAGTGTATCCATCCCCGCCCCATGTTCCTTCACACTTTTGAGTCCATCCTCAAAGTGGTTTTCTCTTCGGGGTTCCTTTTAAAATAATTACCAGGAAGGATCAATAGCTCATTTTAAAAGGCTATCAGTTCAAACCACATAGTCATCAATATAGTGCCGTGCCCCGCCTGAAGAAGTGACCCTGTATACTTGCCTGAAATTACAAAATAGATATTCATTATCCTTCTTTTGGTGTCAAACAGGTGGAGCCACCAGTGATAGAAAAGAAACTCTATTACACCAAAAATATCGCAGTTGTTTGACGCCCCCAAAAATGTTCCTAACAAATTTAAACCAATAAGTGACAGATGAAAAAGATGGCCACAGTCCTTTTCCACCAAAGAATAGAGCTCTTGTTTTGGTGGGGAGATGTAATAAAAGGTGTGTCAGTAACTTGATGAGCTTAGCTTTATGGGTAATGATGGCCATTGTCTGTAGGAGCAGTTTGCTAACAGTACATAAGTATTTTTGCTGAGACAGATTGTACAGTTTACCCACTTTGTGTTTTTTCTTTTAAACTGTTGACACAAATTTGCTTTTCTGTTCATCACATGATAATAGTAAAATCTCAAACCAAGTGTGTGTCATTCTGTCACACACTCAGAGGCTGTAATACTCACATGGATGCAGAGAATACTGAATTATGTGGCAGGTCAGAAAGCCTGATAACACAATTGGACAATCAGTTTCAATTAGTTTGGCTGGTTTTATTTTTGTAGTTCTTGTTACTTTTTTTTGAACTGCAGTCTGAGTTAATGGATAGTTTGGATTTTTTGAAGTAGGGTTGTATGCGGTACTTAGTCCATAGTCGGTGATCATTAGATGACAGGTTAGGCTACATTAGATGAGAAGCAAACTGGAGTATCACCACGGAAGCTAAGTGATGTACTGCTGTGGACAGGGAGAGCAGCAAAGTGGATTTTAGCCATCTAAAAAGAGGCCCTAAAAAAATTCAATATCAGTTTTAAGAGAGGCAGCCAAATTATTGTTTGGTGTTTTTTTTTTCTTTTAAAAACTTGAAATATGTCTGAAAATGCACACTGATACAAACATATTTTTACTTTTGCAACAGTTACCTTTGTGAAAGTGGAGTTTGCCTGAAAAGCAAATACAGGTCAAAGCTGCAGCCTGAGGCTGATATTTCCTTCTGCCTGACAGCCTCCATCTGCCCGCTTTAATATGCGCCTAAGTTTTTACAATATATGCAGGTGGTCCCTGCTCCATTTCTCTTACAGCTAAGGGGTTCTTGGGCTAAAAGACGTTTAAAGACCCCTGGAGTGCACTATATTTATTTTGACCCCTTTACCGGCCCTTTTAGACAGTGAACTGAAGCCATTAAACTGCTCTCTTCAAACCACAAGACTCCATTAAAAAAGTAGTAATTTTACCTTGTGAAACACAGAAGCTGTTGGTCTACAGCTGCCTCTTAGTAGTAAGTTTGTCGGTAGTTTGTTTGTTTTATTGTGTAACTTTGGTGAATCAAAACTAACCCTTTAAAACAACAAAGTCACACAATAGTGTGTTCTGCATGGTAAAATAATTTCTTTTGTCAGGAGAGCACAGAATAGTTTCACTTTCAGTTCAGTTCCCCTTCAGAAATTGCTGTCTGTGGCAAGGTAAAGCAATGAAAATATTTTTTTAAAAGTAGTTTAGATTATTATTTTTTAATGTTTTATTATTATTTTTTATGTAGCTAAAATATGTTGGGTTTTTTTATTTGCTTAACTTAAGCGTTGGTACTCCTCTGCTTCTCTAAACGAAGCATACTAACCCTACTAACTCTCTTACCCTCATCTACTATATTTAATCTACTATATTTAGTAGGCTGACTAAGGATAAGTGCCTTGTATAACCCCACTTCAGAAAATCCAAACTGTCTCCTTAAGGACGCACGAAAACACATGTATGGGAGGGAACGTATATAGCAGAAAATGGGTCAGACAGGAATCTAGACAAATCTGTTGATACCTCTGGGCTGAGCAGCAGGGAGCCAAGTTATTCTCACCCTCTCATTTCATGCAGACCGTTTCTTTAAGTCCAAGAGAGGAAACACATCTACACTCCTACACACACACACACACACACACACACAGAAAAATTAACAAGGTCCATTAATTAAGCCCAAGGCTTCTTGCTATTTAGCACTCCACATGCCCAAGCATACAACTCTTCAACTTAGCATATTTTTATAGGTGAAAATAGCAGTTCATTAATTATCCCGTCACAGTCCGAAGAACCGCAGGGCTTAAACAAGGTCAAGGGAGCATTTCAGTCCCAACGCACCCTGCTACCCATGAAAAAGTTATTTAACAGGACCCTCAGCAATATTCATTAAATGTCCTGATGGCCCTTTTACATCACTCTCGCCTCTGCCTTACTCTGTTGTGATGTAACTTGTGTCAGGGGTCAAACTAGTTGACACGCTCAGATTGTACTAAAATCTCAAGCTACTTTAAACTGTGATATTATTGAGGTTAAAAAAATAAAATAAATTGAGGTGATTTCAGATAAATTAGTCTAGAAAATGGAGGCTCACAGACACTTTTAAAGACTTTTTATAGTTGCGGAGGAGGAAATTGGTCATAGGTGAAGAAAAGCGAATTCCTGCACACTCTCCTATTACTACAATAATTAAGCACACAGTGTTTCATCTCTCAGACCTTCACCAGGTAAAGATAAATTAGTCTAGAATTCACAGCCAATTGTTGAGCACAAAAGTATGCTCTCAAGGTTTTTATTATAAGACAGTCTTAAAGACGCAGCACCTTAATGTGCCAGCACTTGGAGGGATTTGGTTTTATAGTAGAGGGTTAAAAATTGAGGTCTTACTTTTCCTTGTTGCAGCAGAGCCTCCGTGAGACAAAGAACAAAAGTTGAGAATAATGAAGCCCCGGCAGCCAGAGCACTATCATTAGTGGAAGTAGTTAATCCTCTCTAACAACAGCCTCTTAAATCACTTTCTCGTTTTTTGTGTCTCTCGCTTTTCCTGGAACCATCTTTATCTTCGCTCCCGGTTCTGTTGCAGACCGCCATCACTTAAACATTTGCACAAACACATACACACACTGTTTTATCACAATTTAAGTGCTTGATAAAACACACAGACTCTCACTTAACACTCTCGCTGTAAACATACATGACGCCTGATCTCTCTTAACCCAATACCTGCGCACCAAGATGGATGCAGCGCTGCCAAGTGAAGACAAAGGAGGACTTGGATAAAAAGTCTGTGGATCCAGGACAGTGTTTTATAAATCGTTGTGGTTACAGCGAGGTCACAGCAACTCCAAACCACAAATTAATTTAAAAAGACAACATTTCTGTCTCAGTTCGATCTGCGCAAGTCAAAAAAGTTGATAAAATTGTGGTTTGAAGTTGGTGTGCAGATTTCCAAAAGGCTTGCACCTCCAGTAAATGTGATTTGGGTTTAGTGCTTAACTTGGTCTCCAGCTGGGTAATTGCCATTTGCTGCAGTATTAGTGTTTATTTCCTGTGTTTGGTAGTAGAAAGTGGTAAATCCAGCAAAATAAATATAGTATTATCATGTTTCATGATGTACCCAGCTGGATCACCCAGCAAACATTAGAGACCCAGTCAAATGAAAAGCATTTTTTTTTTCAGTTTTAATCCTGTGTCCCTGTGTTTATCTTTTGTTAAATGCAAAATATGTTTCAAAAACAACCAGAATCTGAGAATTTTTACATCAAGTTTCCAGACTTTTCTTTCCCTGTAGAACGGTTTTAAATGTTTGATGACTCACCCGAACTCAGGGGCGTTTACAAAGGTTCATCCAATCTTTGGGCAACTATCCAGCCACACTGGTCATCAGAATCAGAAATACGTTATTGATTTCCCCACGGGGGAAATTGTGGTTTTTTACAGTTGCACAGAGAATTATCGCACGTAGAAATAAGCACATGTATATGAAAATAGAAATTCAGTGATAGTAAACAATTAGCACCAGCATGTAAATATTTTGAAAATAAAGTATGTATAATATGCTGAGTATGTAAGTGCGTAGAAATATAACTGTAAAGAAATGCAGCAATAGACAACTAGCACCAGTATGTGAATAAACCACAATATGGATAATGTGCTGAGTGTGTAAAGTGTGTAAAATATAAAACTGTGCCTTATGCCTCAGTCCATATATAATACTAGTATGTAAGTTCAAAATATAAAAATTGCTCCTTTTAAGAAGTAATCCACTGTACATACGTGCAGGTAAAAACTCAAATGGCGCCAGTGGCAGCTTGACAGTCTTTCTGACAGCCTGACATATGTCAGTCCAATATTCACTGGCCTTTTAGCTCTGCTTTGGTCCCCTCCAACTCCTGAGAAAAACATCTGGCCGTCAGCTGCAACACGCTGAACACTTTGCACCAGTTTACTTAGCTTCTTCACTGTGAGATTCTCTGAGTTTGTTTGCTCAAAAACATTTCAAAATCTGTAAAGATCTCAGCAGTCGACCCTTCCACACGACACATTAGTCATTTAGCTCAATATTATTCAATATTAATATTAAATATATTGCTTAATGGAGCTTTAATGTCTACTCACCTTCATCCAGATGTCACAGTTTGCTGACCTGCTAGAGGTCAAAAGCAAAGCTGCATAACAATGAGATGGAGTCGCACTTCTGCTGCATATTAACTTCTGTAGGCTTAAAGTATAGTGTAATTGGCAGTAGACCCTTTTTTTTCTTTTTTTTTTTAGAAAAGTCTGCTCTGTGGAGTCATGAAAATATGTGCAGGCTTAACAGTCAATTCCACATGGATTACTTAGTGTTATAGAGTGAGGATTTTGACAGTCTTTTGACTTAAGTTGTCAAGGGAGACACCAGCAACGAGACAAGCATGGAGAAAACTCTGGCATGAGATTGGAAAGTGTGTTTGAGTGGGGATGTAAGAGTGTGTGTTTGTGTATTTTGTGCGTTCCTTTATGAACACATAGATCAAATGTATGAGTTCTCAATCAGGATCTGTTTCTGACGACTTTACTACTTAAATGTGGTTTATGATATGCATTTATCTAAAAATAAACATGAAAATGGGGCATAAATTCACTTTCCACTAGTGATGCGATGCATTACCCGGGAGTGTTTGCTACGATACAGGACAGCAGGGAGGAGGGACTGTCCACACAACTTACTGATCGTCATCTGTCATCTTTGACTTTTAAAAAGAAAAAAAAAATCACCAAACGCATGAAATATCTTTGTGGATGAACTGTCTCGATATGATGTCTGCATCTGAAACACTGCAGTCAAGCAGTTGGGAAATATGCAGTTTCTTTTACCTCTGCACATCAGTGGAAATGCCACTTTACAGTTAAGAAAATCTAATTGTTTTCCGCAATATATTTAATCAGTCTGAAATCATTTTTCACAGTAATGAAGATAGTCTGTGAAAATAAAGGGTTCACGGGAGGACGAAGGGTTTTGGTGAAGCTTCTCCCTGATGGGTGAAAAGTGACTTTATATTTGCGCAATGAGAAGACCAAAGATAGATGTCAGGTGTTCCAGATTGGTAATAAAATTGAAGAAAAACAAATTAAGATCATTACTAAGATTTTCTGTATCTAACTAATAAAATAATAGTACATATAATGCAAGTAAGAACTCATGACAAATGTGTATGTGCATACACATTTTACTTCACTTCAGTCAAAAAAGAAGTGAATGTTCTTTGAGATTAATTGTCACGCTTTCTGTCCTCCAGAATATCTGCTCTATTCTTCTTTGTTTTGTAAGTAATTTGAGCCGTATTTTATTTGTGAAAGGTGCAATATAACATTGTTATTATAATAACAATGACAAAGTGCCTTTACTTAGATTTATTGTAAGTTGTTAAGTATTTTAGTGGTCTACTGTAGACTGGAAAAGATTTCAAAATATTGAGATATATATCCAAATGGCAATACAGCCTAAAAATATTGCAGCATTATTAATAGGCCATATTGCCCAGTCCAGCTGCGTGGTCTCTAAACAGTTTAATAAAGCAACAGCTTGATCATAACCTCCATCAGTTCATTCTTCACCTCCATTTTCAACTCGAGCGAGACTGAAAACCATTTACAGCCTTTTCTGTCATGAAAATAAAGATAAGCCTTCTTTGTGTGTTGTGTCATCGACTGGCAAAAGGCAATAAAGAAAGATGAACATAAGTGAGCTGATCTGTATGCAGAGGTGATTGGTTTGAAAGGCGGAGGCATATGTTATGTTCCTCTCAGAAGGATGGCGATTGGGTTGCTCATGTGCTCTCACTGTCACAAGGTCTTTAAGTGAACTATCTGTTAATCAGAGTGATTCTCCTGCTGAGCTATTTCTGGCTGCGTGAACAGGAAAGCTCGCCTCGGGTGAAATGCAGTAAATTAGCTTGAATTTCACCACACCATCCAATCATTAAACATTGCTGGTGATGTCTCTTTTTCTTACCTTTTTTTCTGCGCTTTTTTTCTTCTTTTTCCTTGTTTATAAAATAAGCCCAGATTTAAATCTTTGTAACTGCCACAGTCGGTCTCATCCAATTACTGGAGGGTGTCTAAATTTGTATATATGATATCAATAATTAATTTTAGAACAGTTTATTGATATGAGTGTGGCTATGAGCTCAATGTGACACCGCACCAGAAAAAATCTGTTGTGACAACTGCCATCTGAAAAGGAGCATTTGCTTGAAATAGACTGAAAAGAGCTTAAAAAAATATTTACATAAACGAGATGATCATGGAAACACACATTTAGAAGGATATCAAGACACTATGAAATTAACAACCAGAAAAAAAACAACATGATGAAGAGTCAAACGTCTGTGTGTAAAAAGAGGTAATTTTTCTTTCTTTATTTAACATCATTGTCCTCCTTCTCTGCCTCCGTCTTTTCCACCCAGGTGTGCCTCTGTCCACTCAATGGGGCCCTCAGGGCTACTTCTACGCCATCCAGATCGCTCAGTACGGCTTGAGCCACTACAGCAAGAACCTGACGGAGCGCCCTCCCCACATTGAGGTCTACGACACCGCAGAGGACAGAGATAGCAGGGCCAGCACGGCACCCTGGAGTGTGCCGAAAGGTTGCGGTCTTAGCCGTGTCCACGACAAGACCCGGGCTACCTCCGTGCGCCAGTTCAGTGCTCCAGGTATGTAAGCCGTCCATGAGCCCAGATGGCCTCGGGGCAAGGAGCTTATCTCCTGTTAACTGTGGCTGCAGGAGGCTCGGTATGCAACCTCACCCTCAGGACAGGATGATAGTCTGCAGTGAGTCACGGCCACAGTGCGAGAATACTGGCAGACTGTGCTGGTTGACAGTGGACCCACCACATAATGACAGATTCCTGAAAATTGTGATGATTAAAGAAGCAGCAGACACATCACACATTTGATCCTATTTGGTTCACTGAGTCAGACATTGTCACATTTATGCTGTCGAAATGCATTGTGAAAATTCCCGCTGATGCTTCAGACATAAACACATTTAGTCAGCTTTTTTTTTTTCATGACAGACATCTCCTGTTTATCCAGAGCGTGAATAACATGAAAACTGTTGTCTCCCAATTTTATTAGCTGAAGCCAGTTAACCTTAATCATGTTTGTAGGGCAAAGGACAGAATAAATCTCCAGGCTGTTGTCTGGTTAGTGTGCTCTTTGTAAATTATTGTGTGTGCCATACGGGCTTTAATGAAAGGCAGTTAACTATTGCCTTCTGTTGTTCAGAAGCTCCACTTGTGGTGCGTGTCGTCAGTGAAAGTTGATCTAGTTTATAGGTTTAGACAGGTGGTCAAGTAGGCTACTTTAAAGAGTGGTGTGTAGGATTTAGTGGCATCTAGCGGTGAGGTTTGCAGATTGCAACAAGATGAAAAGTCTCCCATGTGTTGAGTATGAACTCTTGGTTTGGATTCCTTCAGTATTCATTGTTTAGGAGGGTTTTACCATGATCCAAATTATCCGCAGAGGTCTCTCCAAAACAAACAAACCCTGTGATTTAAATGGGTAAAATCACTGAATATAGCAGTTTTATGTTAAAAGTTTTCTGACATGGTACGGCTCGGAGGGGCTGCTGTTTAGGGATGTACCCGGCTCAGAAATATGTCAGTTGAGTCAGGTTTGGCTGTTCAATATGAATATTCAAAGATTTTTTTTCCCATATAAACTATGAAGTTTAAAGGTACAAGGTAGATTTATTAGTCATTTTTAAACATAGTTTAGAAATATGAAATTAAAATTTGTACTTGATCCTGCTCCATCTTTGGAGTTTAAGGATGAGTTCATTCAAATCAACAACTACATGAATATTAAATCCAGTTGCTCGGGCATGTTGCTGCTGATGTCTCTGTGAAGATGCGCGTAGTCTCTGATTTACCGTTGCTGAGTAAACCTCAATCACATATCATCCACTAAAATCCCCTGCGACTGGACATTAGCCTGAAGAAGACTTGGCAGAGGAACAGCTTTCGGTCCAAGTTGGGTCAGCCCCGCCCTGATGCTGGCTCTCTTCCCTCTCTTCGTCCAGCGCTTTTGGTTTCAGTCGGGTTCAGTGGGACATTCAGTGTGACAGTGACATCCATGTAATATCTCTAACGTGCTAACTGCATTAATAATGGATCAGAAATCATTTTTTTCCAATACTGGATATCAAACAAAAGCCAGAGACTGTGTCAAATGAAGCAAGCTGCAATGCAGTGTCTACTGAAAGCTGCAGCAGCCACTTCTAAATATTAGGGTTTGATTCTGCGACAAAGTTCACCGATCTAAAAGTTGGGGAAAGTTTGACCTTAAGCTCTAATTGCCAGAGAATATGCACAGCCAGTCAGAAAAAAGAGTCCCATCAATTCTTTGACATGTTGACCTCTGTTACAAAGAACCTCTTCCCACCTAAAAAACTCAATGAACACACCAAGTTTCATAGAAAAAGTGATTGTTGCAGGAGTATTTGGGCAGTTTTTAGTTGCAGACTGATACACATATACAGCAGGAGGACTTTAGATTGACTGTAAACTGGACATGTTAATATTCGTGAGCAACACTGATATTTTTCATTATATGTGGACAAAATCGGAAGTCTATGGCACACAGGAATAAACTACAGTACATCAGGCTTTTGGTATATAGAAAATATTAATTGTTGGTTTTGGTCTTTTCATAGAATTGGTTGACAAAAATGTTTTATTCATCTTTTTAGCATATTACATTAATTATGTTCATATTTTAAGCAAATCAGTCTAGTAGCTGTGGTTGGGGTTTTCCAGGATTCAGAGCTGTGAAGCAGCTCATGCTGTCAGTGTGTGAAGCTAATGTTAGTTCATTCTGCTGCAGTGGAGAGCACTCAGTGCTGTCATTTGGTGATCATCTGTCAGAAATCATT